>NW_028241980.1:0-600000 GCF_964263255.1 Lissotriton vulgaris
TATATAGTTATTGCAACTAACTATATATGCGAATTTCTATGGTTTTGTGCGAGTAAATTAAGGTTTTGTAAATGCTAATTCCTAACTATATATGGTCTATAACCTATGGTTTTTTCAGTGAATATATATATATATGTGTGTATATGTATATATATATATTCAATGAAAAAACCATAGGTTATAGACCATATATAGTTAGGAATTCGCATTTACAAAACCTTATTTTACTCGCATAAAACCATTGAAATTCCATATATAGTTAGTTGCGCTAACTATATATCGCGCACCCGCAATCCACTGCTGATGATGTCACATATTACATCATTCATGACATGGTCAGTGACATCACTGATGACATCACTGATGACATCTCAAATGACATCACTGATGACATCACTGATGACATCTCATTTGACATTACTGATCACATCACTGATGATATCATTCATGTGATAATACGATGAACCTCTTCAGACTCTAATATAACCTTAGATACAATCAGTGTAAACAGACACTCACAGACTGTCACTCATCCATGGAGTTACTCACACACCTAGTCAGTCATGCAAAGAATCAATCACACCTCCATTTCCTCAACTATACAGTTATACAAACTTTACTTATTCAAACATATACTAACACATATTTACTCTCTTATACAATCCCTGATACAAGTTCACAATGATCCATACAGCCACTCACACATTCACTGGCTCTTATGCACAGTTATTTATATATGTCAACTCTCACATGTACTGTGTTTTACATATGTACTTACTTTGACATGTAGCACTGAGATATCCATTCACTCACCAATACACTCATGCACACAGTCAACCGCCCATACAGCTGTTACCACATGCACTTTTGAAACCATACCTCTAGTGAATCAACTGCTCACACATCTATGCACAGAGTCATACACCTCCCAGCCACCCACACACACACTCAGTCTCCCATACAAATACTAAGGTAACCAATCAATAACCCATATAGTTACTCATATAGCTACTTATCAACACATGCAACAGTTTACAGAACAACAGACATAATGATGCACAAATTAAGACAGTTTAGTCACTAACCCATGCACTCAGTGAGACACATTTAATCACTCACTCATACAGTCAGTCATGCACCTACTAAATCCTTCATCCAGACACTTATACATCCACTCATTCTTCAATATGTAAGACATATTTTAACTTCACAGAAACATACAGTCACTGGATGTTGTCATCAGTGATGTCATTTGAGATGTCATCAGTGATGTCATCAGTGATGTCACTGACCATGTCATGAATGATGTAATATGTGACATCATCAGCAGTGGATTGCGGGTGCGCGATATATAGTTAGCGCAACTAACTATATATGGAATTTCAATGGTTTTATGCGAGTAAAATAAGGTTTTGTAAATGCGAATTCCTAACTATATATGGTCTATAACCTATGGTTTTTTCATTGAATTTCAATGGTTTTTTAAATGCAAATTTCTAACTATATATGGTCTATAACCTATGGTTTTTTCAGTGAATTTCATTGGTTTTTTAAAAGCTAACATCTGTAGCTGTAAAATGTATTATTCTTTAAATCCCAAAATATATTTAGATGTTTATTGATAATTTTTTTTTTAATATTTTTTTTCTTCGCTTCTAGTTCGCGAACCGGGAAGCTTTCCGTTAGCTCATCTTGATGCCGCGATCTAGTCCGCGAACCGGTCAACGTTACGTTAGCGGAACAGTGACGCGCCGCGGAAGCGCGACGTATCACGTTATCGCGTAATGCGTCTAATGACGCGCCGCGTTAGCGCTCCCGGAAGTGCTCCGGACCGCGAACCGGAAGCGATCTGGGACGCGGCGCGCGCCGCGTAACGTAAGCGGAACAGGTCATGTGACTTGTTTATCAAACTTCTCATTGGTTCATTTCACTTTTGGTTTCCAAATGATGTATGACTAGGTCATGTGACCTAAAAATAACACTTTTCATTGGCTCAGAACTTTTGTTTTCCCCAAATCAAGTAAACCCCTCCTTATTTCCTCACTCTGACTTTCATCTTGGTGAGAGAAAGACCATTTATCTGAAGATCCACAATGGCTTCCATTGTTGCTGCAGCTGGTGCACCCCCACCACCACCTCCACCTCCCCATAAGAAGAGAGGACCACCCAGTCAAATTATGACTAACAGAGAGGAGGAAGATGAGGAAGAAGAAGAAGAGGAGAGAGAGGGACAACAATTTGTTGATGAGTTGCCCCGGGTTTCTAAACGAAAAACCAGTTTCATCTGGCAGTTTTTCACCATCCCTCCTGGAACCAAGAAAGTGAATGCAAAATATGCCACCTGCCTCATCTGTGACCACAGATTGTCGAGAGGCACAGAAAAGAAGTACAGTATGGGGAACTATACAATGCACCGTCACATGAGCAGGTGGCATCCCTTGAACTACAGCCGGGCTGAGTTGAGGGATCTTGAAGACAATCCGACGGCAACTCCTGTGGCAAGATCTACATCCACATTGTCTTTGACGGGAAGAGAGGCACAAGAGACTGTGCCAAACATCCAACGTAACTTCCAGCACATGAAGGTGTCTTGTATTTACTGTGGTGCTATGCTGTCATATGGCAACATGAGTGTCAACCTCATGAACATTGCATATGAAAATCATAAGTGCCCTAATGCACCCAAAAAGTAATTTTCTTTTTTTTTGCTCCAGTTGAGCCGTTTTGAAAGCCTGTTTTTTGTTGTCTCCCCTCCTTAAAAAACACAAAAAAAACATAAAACAGTTCTAAAAATACAAAAAAATCAAAAAATGTTCAAAAAATTACAAAAAAAACATAAAACAACAAAAACAAAAAAAAACAGTTCTTTTCAGAACTACCTCCCCTTTCAAACAAAATTGCTAGAATGTTTATCACTCTGGCAAGCTCTATTTCTTTTGGTTCGCTTCAAGTTCGCTGACCGGTTCGCGAACTTTAAGCGAACTAAAAAAAATATTTTTTTAAAAAAAAAGAAGAGTTAGTATAAGGGAAGTAAACAGAGAATAATGTAAAAAGAAAGACAGCTAGAGAGAGTAAATGAGAGATACTGTCAATGACATCATCAGCAGTGCATTGCGGGTAAAAAGAGTGGAAAACATTTACCTTATAATTCTTGTTACCTTTTTTAAATATTTTTTCATACTTTCAATCTGTAAAACAAAGAACAAACATTTCAAAAAATATTAAAACATGTATTTAAAAATTAGAAAAGACAAGGGAAAAGGTTCAAAAACAAACAGTTTTTCAACAACTTTGACATTTACAGAAGTCTCTGCTTCTCTACGTTCCCTACACAATCCTAAAGATATATATTCGAAAGAAACTGTATCTTGATATTGCTGAACTGAGGCCTATTTTGAAACATGATGTTTTTCTTGCACTGCTAATGTCTCACAATAGTGATGCAATAGCAGCGCAAAAAAGATGTAAAGTCATAATAAAATTGTGTCTAACATTGTAAATGATTGTTTTAGGATGCAAATAAGATGTGTGCTTTCAAGAGCTTTCTTTGAGGTGAGGCCTCTTTTTTTTATAAAAAAAAAACACTACCCAGAAGTACAGCACTCTAAGCATTAAAATTGATATTTACAGAACTCACCTTACCCATATGTACCACACATTTCTAAATGTATATCATAAGGACAAAAAGCATAACATTAATTATACATGTTAAATGGTTTATTTTTGCTGTTCTCAGAATGTATCAAATTTCACTTAAATCAGTGACTTGAAGGTATTCATCATGTAACAGCGGGGAAAAAAAAACACAATCAAAATGACTGTGTTTAAAAAACCCATACAACCTAAGAAATCTGATTTCAAAACTTCTTAAAATTAACTTACTTTCAATGACGTCGAAGGATCTCCTATAAACAGCATCCACTCTGTTGTGCTTTAAATATTTTCAGCCCGCCACTTTCTGAAAGAAAACCTCCATCGATACGTGAAATATGTTACATAGAAAAAAAACTTCTCTCATTATATCACATGTTTCCACTAGGCCAAATCATGTTGCCGCGATTCGCAAATCTTGTAATTCTTCCAATCAAATCCCGACATTTTCTATTTTCGCAACTTTCAAAAATAAAATATTTGAGATTATTTTCACAATCCTGGACTACTAATATCTTACTCTTCTTTGTCAGTCATGTTCTCCTTTTCCTATGACACTGATACTGCTTACTATGAAGCAGACTTACTTGCATTAGGTTTATATAGTTGAATTTTTAATCGAGACAGCATTGCAGACTTACATTCCCTCTACTTAAAATTTTGGTTTTAAAAACACCAGGTAAGAATTTTTAAGGTCAAACGGCAATTTTTTTTTGAACGTTACAACAGAATCATTACAGAATGACCAGCCGTTTCCAGACTTTAAGTAAGCTGTATAATGTCCTGATGTTGTTGATGGACCATCGTGATAGATAATTGCTACAGTAACAAAAGTCCTCCCTGATATTGACAGCTGAGAAGCCACAAAATTTTTTATTAAAGTTGACAATTTTGTTCCATCAGGCCTACATCGTTGCATCATTAAAATGACATACTGGCCATATCTACGTATAAATAATGTTGACATCATATCACATTTACATTGGCTACACTCCATGTTGTGATCCGCTGCATTTACTAGCTTATTAAAGGAGACTGATTTACTGTCTGGCAAAGTTAAATATATAAATCTTTCTGAGTCTACACTAGTAGTACTTGATACCATACAGTTCTCGCAGTCATGCTGCCATTGATAAGAAAGCCCAAACAGGTGATCTACATCTACACCCTCAACTTGCAATATATCAAGCATATACATTAAAAACTCCTGACAATCTTGCTGATTATTTTCAGAGAAGTCTGTTTGACCTGAACATTCATCTAACAGATAACGAACTTCAGACACACTTTCTACTTTTGTTCGATCACTGCTACATTTCTCGAAAACAGAATTCAACAAACAGCATAAAATTTGTTCAGAATTCAACAGAATCTGTTCTTTTAAACTCTCTAGTGAAAAGAGAACATTAACCACTACATTTGCATAGCAGTTGACACCAGAACTGTTTTCAAATTGAAAACCGACAACATCTTCAACAGAATCCACTTTCTTTCTGCTAACAATTTTCGGTTCATTGACTTTTAGTCTTTTTGCAACAACCTCCCTACTATTACTGCTATTTCTACGTTTGCGGCCTACCACACGTTTCTCAAACAAAGGATATTGAGGCAAATGTGGCGCATACTCTCTTCTTAACCTATTGTATTCCTTAACACAATCTAGATCCGCACAAATGTTTGTGACATCACAGT
The DNA here is from genome assembly GCF_964263255.1 of Lissotriton vulgaris. Lineage (NCBI taxonomy): Eukaryota > Metazoa > Chordata > Amphibia > Caudata > Salamandridae > Lissotriton > Lissotriton vulgaris. Next base: position 5,344 of record NW_028241980.1, read on the forward strand.
CAATCAAGTACAATCCCGATAAAGTTCTAACTCGTGACAATGCCACATATGCCATACCCTCCTTGAACACAGAACTGCCAATATTCACCAATGCACAGTCTACACTTAAACCTTGCGATTTATGGATTGTCACCGCATATGCCAAGCAAACAGGAAACTGTTTACGGCGAACATATAAATCTTTAACAAGCAAAAACCTAGCAGAACAACGACCAATTTGCTGTACTTCCTCAATGCCATCAAATTTAATTTTTAAAAATTCTATTCCATCTCTATTTCTGTATTTCTCAAAATCAACAACATTACCCATTGATCCATTTACCAGACCTCTTTCTACATGTAAATTCCTTCTCAAAATAATTCGGCAATTTAAACACACATTCAAAGTCTTTTCAAAACCCGCTGTTTTAGATATAGTCTTCTCTAATGAATCCAATTTTGATTTCAAATTGTCTGACAAAATAATTGTTGATCCCATATGCTCTAATTTGTCGATAGCTTCAAGTTTCACAATCTCTTGCTTTTCTAAATTCAACATTTTGTTGTTGAAGATGGCACATTCTGCAAGAGTTGGCATGAGACATATCCCGGATTTCTTCTCAGTAATTTTCTGAAAAATATTCTCAGGCACAATATCTTGTTTGGGATACAAATTTGACAGTAACCGTGCATTTAAAGCTTCTTTCCCATGCTCGGTCACTTTTCCAATTCTAATATCTTGTAGAATATTCTTGTAATCTTCATCCTTTGCCTGACGCATATTTTGATGCAGTTCTGCATAATTGAAGTTTAACCATATATTGACGTTGCCAATGCTCCCTAGGCACTTCCTGGTATCTTCATGCGTGAGTATTTTGAACACAGGTTGACCTTTTACTGGTGTCAGCTGTAGAAGATCTCCGAAAACAATAATGTGTTTCCCACCAAATAAGACATCATATTCAGTTTTAAGTACTTCTTGCATTCTCAAATGCACAAAGGCAAGCATGACATTGGAAACCATGCTTACTTCGTCAATGATAAGTAGTTTCATTTTCCTCAAAACTCTTGAAACTTCACAGCAAGCATCTCCAGATAACTTGTTGTATTGTAATTTGTTGTCATGCTCCACCGGCAGCATCAATAGACGATGCAAAGTAATACCTTTAATATTATGTGCTGCCAGTCCAGTAGGAGCGGTGACAACACAAGACAGCGATGACTCAGTCCTTTCCTGCAAATAACAAGAGATTGCTTTAATGAGGAAACTTTTTCCAGTTCCCGCTTCTCCACTCACGTACAGTCGGACAGGCTTCAACGACGTACACGAGCACTCTTTCTTCTCATGACTTAATCCGTGCTCAATTTCCTTGGTAACTTCATCATATATTTTCCTCTGCTCAACGTTGAGTTGTTTTTCCAAGTCTTGTAAGTTAACTGAATCCTCCTGAGCATGTGCCATGGCTCTTTCTACTTCATTCATAGCAGTGGCAGCTTCATTTTCGATAATAGGTCCTCCAAGTGGATCTTGACTCAATGAAACAGAACTCTGACTGTCCTGAGAACTGTCTCTGGCAATCTCGGCTGCAATCGTTGCTTCCTGCTCAATTTCCAAAGTTAGCATTTCTTGATATTTAGAAAAAGCAGGACATTCTATGGACTCCTTGGCTGCATTGAAAGAGTCTTCGTAACAGAGGAAATCTCCAAGCAGTTCCTCTTCTGCACGCCAAGGCTTGAAAAGTTGCAAAAGTGCTAAATAGAAAAACTCCTTTTTTTCTGGAGATTCGCCACTTAATTTTCGATGGTTTACTAATTGGCATTTTCTTTGCTTGACCAGGCATCCCTCACTTCCAATTACAGCATACACTCCTTTCTCAATATCTTCTTTGATGTTCCTCTTGAATATATAATTTTGGAGAACCTCATATAGACAAATATTCTCAAGGTGACTGCTTCGATTTGGATAATATGTATCCAACATGTTGGTCTTCAAAATGTCGGTACTGTTTGGTTCCTTTTCTGCCAAATACTCAATTTCCCGAACAGGTTTTAGAACTCGATTTCGCGTTGCAGCAAGACCAAGACTCGCCCAAACGAGACTCCTGGATTTGGCATAGAGACTTGCTGAAGACAATCGATCAGAACATTCGTAAGCTCCGATTTCTCGATGCGACAACATCTTCAGACTGAAACTGTACAACTTCTTGCTGAGGCTCTTTTCATGGGAAATGTCCTCCCACATATCCTTCAGTTCGGTCTTTTCTTTTTTGGTGATGTAAGATGTCACATACCGAGCCACAGCCATACAGTTGTCAGCCACAAACTGTATATCCATGTTGGCATTCCACATGGACAAAATCACTGGGTTGTAGTCATTGATGTACTTGGACTCTTCGTTCCTTTTCAAATTGTATGTATTCTTGGGTGATTTCCTCGTCACATTATGTCGCAGCGAAGACATCAAACTGTTCACTCTTCCTTTAGAAATCACCGGTCGTGGAAAGTTGAAACGACATTTGGTGTAGAACTTGTCCTTGTTTCTGAATTTACGACGACAGTACTTTCCACAACGATGGCTTTGGAAACGTAGAACTTGTTCTCTTAGACTTTTCTTCTCCGTTGCGTTTGGAACAGCACACGTAGAATACTGTTCGATGAAATTCATCACTAAGTCATCCGGATCTGTTCCAAATTTAGGTGCATCCTTGATCCACAGCAACATATGTATATGAGGGGCACCTCTTGCTTGGTACTCCTTTCTCCAGAAGAAATCCAACACCTCTCCAAGAGGTGGATTCTTTTTATTTGTGATGAAAGACATCATAGCTTCAAATCTATGATTGAAGTACCTGCATACATTCACAGGATCCAAAGAACACAGTTCTCCAGGTGTCTTGAATTCAATGTTTTCAATATTTCCATTTGCCTCTCGTAGAAATTCAAGTAAGTCATCCCAGCCATACTCGGCACAGCTCAGAGTGAGGAACCATGTCGGAGTTCCTAAGTTCCTCAGCATACATTTTAAGTCACCATGACGACGGTACCAGTACTCATTAGTACCACGCTGACACGCCATGAGATTAATTAAGTGAGAATCCAAAATACTGTCTTGGACATTGACTTTATGCATAAAGTCACTTGCCGAGATGTTTCGCATCTGTATACCACTTTTTAAGATGTGGTTCACTGCATATGACAGTCCAGACAGATCGCTTTCAAACAGGAGATGAAACAAATAGGGAATGCATTGCCGAAACCTAGGATCTTCTGCATACAATCGTAAAGTCCGGTATTCAGACGCAGGAATTTCACGAGGTCGCTCATCATATCTTCCTCCTTGACCTGTGGGAAATAGCTGTGGGAAACACCGAGCTTCCAAACTTTCCTCCCAAACACTAATGGGACTCCCTTTGGCTTGTTTCATTTGAAACAACTCAATAGCATTCCCCATCACTTCCTTGGAATGCAAAGGATGAACACTATAATGTTCATATATTTCTTCACTTTTAGAGGCCTCTACTTTCTCAATTTGGCCAGCACACAAATCGCTATCCTCTTCATCACTTACTTCCTCTTCTGCAACATATACATTCTTATAGTACTTATTATTTTTCTTCAAATACACTGTTGCCTTTTTGACTTTCCTAACATCCACTAAATCTTGCCATATTTTCTTATTCTTTGTCGGAACCCCATTAACCAAGATAACCAGAGGTTCCTCTTCCACTTTTTCTATTCCAATTGTGTTAATGTTTTTGTTCAAATCTAGAGGCAAATAAACAACTCTTCCCTTTAATCCTCTCTGTAAATCTGCTGGAGGCAATTTCCCTGTCTTTGGCTCCATTCTTACAATAGCCTGAAAGGGATGGATACTTTGAATCAAAATAGATTCATAAGTATTTAAATCCTTCAATTCAGAAGGAATCTCAACCAATTCCAGATTATTATGAACTGCCCTAGCAGGCATCTGGTTTTGGTTTAATTTATTACAACAATAAGTACACACACGTTGATCCGATCCCAAATCAAAATAATTTTCTACCATCAAGTATGTGGCTAAATCCTTCCATTCACTATTATTTTCCCTTTCACTTTTTGCATATAAATCCACTACCTTAGTCTGATTCTTATAATAAGTGCGTCGACAACATACACAAGTGAAATTAGGCCTCTCACTTGATTTCATCTGAAACGTGGCAATTTCCTTCTGAAAATTATCTGTACTGGAAACCTGTACATTATCTTCCACATTACCCTCTACTTCAGGGTCAATTTGAACATTCTCATCTTTACTACCAAAGTAACAAAACTCAATTTCTTCACAAAGATTCTTCACATCTATTTCAGAACCATGCAAAAGAGCAGCACATAACTGTTTAAGCATAATTGCTGGACTCTTAGCATAATACAACATTCTCACTAATTTTCTCACTTTATTATGATGCACTGCTAGCATCCTGAAATGATGAAAAACACTCTGGCATACTCTCCTGGAAAGACAAGCCAGTGAATGACCACGCAAACCTGTCATTTGTCTCACTCTGCAAGGATCTAAATCTTGCAACAACTTCATTTTCTGCTTCAAACTTTTCTTATTAAATGTCCGTATAAAATCACATAGCAAATTGATGGAAACCTGTCGCACACTGCAAATAGAACTACACTTCCAAATGTACACAGGACCCTTAGGACGTCTTCCTAAAACCTCATCACTTAGCGCCTCTTCTGTCTCTGTTGTCACAAGTAGTTCTTTTTCAACTGGACAACCATCCTTCACTTCATAAGCTCGACCACTGATGTCAACTGCATGCACCAAATCATTATCCTGAAAATAAGTCTCCTCATTAAAAAATGCCTCAGAACTTGAACTATGCATCCATTCTCCAGAAAAAACTTCACAAAAGTTAGTACGATTTACTACTCTCTTCCATCTACTTTTTGTTTTGAAATCAGAAATTACCTTGCTTAGTTTCCTAATTCTATTGATTACCAAAATAAACAACTTTCGCTTGATTTCAAAAGCATGATCAATAATTTTCTCTACATTTTTCTTCTTCCTATAAAATGCCGCTTTCTGTTGGCCTTTCTTTTTAATATTTTTCAATAAATTAACTAATATCCTATTACGGAACATTCGTTGTCGAATGTCCCTAAACTGTTGTTTCCTTCTACTATCATGCACAGAGTTATCTCTTCCTCTACCAGTAACATTTGTGATGGGTCTCTCCTTTCCATTTAAATTACTTCTCTTTTTGTTAAGAGACACATTTTTTTGAGCAAAATTTTTTTTACTACAAATATTTCTTAAGAATGATTTCGTGCTCTTACCCGGACCTTTCTTGGTGTTTTGACAAGTATTTGGGGAAGAGGACTGCTGCAATAAAACATCATCCTGCTGTCTTTGACGTTTTCTAGCCTTTCGTATTCGACTTCTGGAAGGCATTTTCCAAACTATGAAAGAATCTGCAGTTGAATCTGTGAAAAAATATAATATAAAATGTTATTAACCACTATTACCAAACAGTAAATAAATAACAGTCATCTAAAACTTAATGCTGTACTAATTATTTAACATAGCAAATATTTTCCACCAGCACTGCATCACAAAAATGACACTCAATGGTACAAAACAGGCATACAACACTCATAAATCACTCCCTAATATTTTAAATCATTAATTCAGGATGACGATAAGATGTAGCCTATCTAAAGGTTTGTTTAGGCCCAGATCTTTGGACTGGGGTGAATGTGTGTCATTGATCCACATTCAGTCCATCACCTGTTTTGTTTATTTGAGGTGAGGCCAACACATGGTTGCAGATAAGATTTTCACTGAAAAAAAACCAAGGTAAAAAAACATGTGAAGGCCTACCAATGAAGTAAATCATTAAATGAAAACCAATACATTTCTGGAAATATGCACTACTAGTGCTTCATAAGATGTTTTGGATCATATTTATAAGTTATTTGAGTATCTAGTATGCTATTTTACATTCTTCATGGTGCAAATTTATTGTAAATACGCTCCCACCTGCGGTTGGCAAATTTAGATTTTGATTATGGGAGTTAGATAGGCATGTTAATAATTTCCCAAAAATGGTATATAACCCCAAACAACCTTTGAAGCAAATGCTCTTAGCCATGTTATCCACCTCCCATTGGATAACATGGCTAAGAAATGCTTGCAAATGTGATAAAAAAAGGCCTGCAATGCATGAATAACGCAGAAAAATCAGCGATATTCATGCATTTTCCAACAAATGCTCTTAGCCATGTTATCCACTTCCTATTAAATAACATGGCTAAGAACTGCTCAGGGCACCATGAGGAACGCTTTCCATTTAAAAAGGGAAAAATAACATCAAAGACACTAAAATGCCTTCTAAATATGAACCCAAACAACCTATGAAGCAATGTGAAAAAAAACTGCCGCAATGCATGAATATAGCAGAAAAATCAGCGATATTCATGCATTTTCCAGCAAATGCTCTTAGCCATGTTATCCACTTCCAATTAAATAACATGGCTAAGAACTGCTCAGGGCCCCATGAGGAACGCTTTCCATTTAAAAAGGGAAAAATAACATCAAAGACACTAAAATACCTTCTAAATATGAACCCAAACAACCTATGAAGCAATGTGAAAAAAACGGCCACAATGCATGAATATAGCAGAAAAATCAGCGATATTCATGCATTTTCCAGCAAATGCTCTTAGCCATGTGATCCACTTCCTATTAAATAACATGGCTAAGAACTGCTCAGGGCCCCATGAGGAACGCTTTCCATTTAAAAAGGGAAAAATAACATCAAAGACACTAAAATGCCTTCTAAATATGAACCCAAACAACCTATGAACAATGTGAAAAAAAACGGCCACAATGCATGAATATAGCAGAAAAATCAGCGATATTCATGCATTTCCCAGCAAATGCTCTTAGCCATGTTATCCACTTCCTATTAAATAACATGGCTAAGAACTGCTCAGGGCCCCATGAGGAACGCTTTCCATTTAAAAAGGGAAAAATAACTTCAAAGACACTAAAATGCCTTCTAAATATGACCCCAAACAACCTATGAAGCTCTAACAGTACATATCCTGAAATTTAATTCATTTCAAAATTCGTTTTTAAACACAGCATATAAATCAATTGTATACCTGCATTCATGAAGAAATGACTAAAAATGTCCTTGAGACACATGAAAGTGTTTTCTGGAATGCCCTAGCACCATTTTTGGGACACTATTAACATGGCTAGGTAACTCCCATAATCAAAATCTAAATTTGCCAAGCACAAGTGGGAGCGTATTTACAAGACACTTGTCCCATGAGGAACACTTTACATTTTAAAAGGCGAACACAACATCTTAGACACTCAAATACCTTATAAATATGGCCCAAAACAACCTATGAAGCTCTAGCAGTACATATCTAGAAATGTAATTGATTTCTTAAATCGTTTTTAAAAGCAACATATCTGTTTCAGCTTACATAACAGACCATGAAATGGCCTCCATGTATTACAATATCTTGTGTAACTGCATGCCAGAATGTTACACCAAATATGCAATTATAATTTCTCTTTGAAACTAATTCTATTAGTATATCACTAGAGACAAAACCACATTTTAAAAACACAGCTTTCTTCATCATTTTCTCCTTAAATCATACTATTCTCTATCTAAATTAAATAAATCTTTTCTCACCTTAGCAAATATTTTTTGAGTTTTGAAAACAGTCTCAGAAATACACCAAATTGTCTTCAGCAGAAGAAAAAGGATGCACTCCAAAGGCTGCAGCTATTGAAAGCACAGAAATACAGATATTCTTTTCACATATCTCTCATATTAGCCAATCATACCTCTTCCCTCACTTTTTTCAAATCAAAACCCTTCCCCCCTCTGCCCTGTCTGCCTTGTTTCCATAGCAACCACCTCCTGGAAGACCTCTCATGTTTGCAAATTCACACAACAATGTTTCAATTGAACTCTGAACTCTCAGTGCACCTGCGTATCCAGTGCAATCTTTCATTAAATGTTTCTTCCTTGACCATTCAAATTACATCTTTCAAAGAACACATCCATGCACCCTAACTTTCTGTTTTCAGAAATGGAAATGCACCAATCACTGCTAATGAATCATTAGCATTGTAAATCCACAGTTTTTTTTCTTTAGAAACTCCTACTGTTTCAACTGCCCTTTCATTACCACACTTCATCTGACTGCAGAACAACCTTCTTCCACCATGTTTAACGTCTGGATTGTTGGACATAGTTACATCCACTGGGCTCAAAGGTATGCTGAGAGCAGAAATTTACACAACCTCAATTTACAAGATGTGGAAATTAAGTGGTTGGGCCAAAGAGGATTAAAATGTCACCAATTGATACCATTGGTGAAAACCTTTATGCATTTGCCAAAACCTGACCTGTTAATAGTGCACTGTGGAGGTAATGATTTGGGCACTTTGACAGGGGTAGGTCTGGAAATGCTTTTAAAGGACACCTTGGAGCAATTAATGGCACTTTTTCCTCAAACTGCCTTGGTATATTCCAATATATGCCAAAGACAGAAATGGAGGTGGTCCAACCAATTTTGTCCACAAATTGAGAAAGCGAGGAAGCATGTAAACAAATCTGTTTCAGCTTACATGAGAGACCATGGAATGGGCTCTCTGTACAACAATAACTTGCGTTACTACATGCAAGATATCTACAGAGGAGATGGAGTTCACTTCTCAGATGAGGGCAACAGAATTTTCATTCTGAATTTAAGACTCTGCATTGGTACCTACTTATAAGTACCTAAATGTACCATAAACCCAAAAGCTCTTCTCAGAGCTACCCTACATCTGATCACTCACAATTATTATTTTTCTCTAACTTTTTTCACTAATTTTCCACAAAATTCGCTCCCCGGAGCGCTACCCGGTTCGCTAACCGAAAGCTAACCTCGCGGAATTTTTTTTAAAAAAAATTTTTTTCCGCACATATAAGCCTCCTCAGCCACGCTCAGAAAACCTAGGGGGTCAAGATAAGTCTACCATGACCCCTTCTACCCATTCTAAACATTATTTGCCCTCCATCTTGTATCTTAATGCGAACGAAACACAAAATGGTGGACTCCCGTGACGCTTAAGGTTCGCTAACCGGGCAGCTTCCCGGAAAGCGGTCCTAAAAAAAGGCGGGAAAGTAATTTACAGAATAACGACTAGAAACACTCTCACCAAATATAGATTAGCTCATACTACATAACAATCCCTTCCATTCTCACAAATTTCATTGAAATTCCATTTAGCCATTTAGCCTGTAGACCTCTCCAAGTACCGTGAGGTAAATTACTTCACAAAACACATCTGAATTGTTGGAATTGACAACCAATGAAAATGTTACTTTCATTTTCTACTTTTATTACCTGACATTTGATTGGTTATATACCTGTATATATATAAAGGGAGAGAAGGAAACACAGCCATTTTGACTACTACTTCTTGTTGTACCTCCTATTTCAAAAGCTTCAAAAAACTTCAACTTCTTTGTGAAGGTAAGTTATAATTTAATATATTGTGCACTATGACTTAATATAGTAGACTTTTTCTGCTACATATACACTATCCCTCTGTAGTAGTAGTGTCTTGGTTAAATCACATACACTTTTTTTTAGTCCTATTTCCACTCTCATACTATACACTGCCAAAAGATAAATTCACTGATAAAAACTGCCTATCTAAAATTAATCCCAACAGTGCCCTATCTCTACTAATATATATTTTTTTAATCCAAATTTCAGGCAAAATGGAAGGCGAGCAGCAAGTTTCATTTTCGATTGAACTGAAGGAGAGCAGCCAAGACAAACTTGATGACTTTATGGATGACAGTAGAGACCACGAACTTCTACAATGTGTTGAAGCAGTAGACAACTTGCTTCAAAATGAAAAACAATTACACCCTATAATAAATTATGACATTTCTGACAATGAAATGTTAGAAAATTTAATAAAGTATGAAACACAATCATAATAAAAAAAATAAATAAATAAAGAAAACAAAAAAAAACAAGAAAAACAACAAACAATTAACATACAGTATTAGAAAAGTCTTTCATTCTTTTATCCATAAAGTTCGCTGCCCAGAAAGCTATCCGGTTCGCGAACTTGGCGCTTACCACGCAAAAAAAAATTTTTTTTTTTGGACCCTCCTAGGCCCTTTTAAAACCTCCACATAAAACCTAGGGGGTCAACGAGGATCTACTATGCCCCCTTATGGTAATTTCCCCCTTTGTTTTGGCCTCCTCTTGTCTCTCGATCCTACCGAGAGACAAGATGGCGGCCGCTCCGGACTGTTTAGAATGTTGACAGACACCGGAGGGCCAATCAGCTTCTCATCGCAAAGTTCCGTTACGCGAAAGGTTCGCTAACCGGATAGCTGCCCGGAGCGCTGTTACAGATATATATCTTGATTTAAACGTTAATTTCTCAAAATCCACTGAAGCACATATATTGAGACCTAGCAAAGGCACATCGGGCTAACAGTCCCTACAATTTTGCCAAGTTTCGTGAAAATCCATTCAGCCGTTCGGGCTAAAAGTGAGTCCAACCGCCCTATGGAAATTAACATGGGAAAAAGGCGTTTTGGGACCCCCCTTTTTTCTCGGCCCCCCCTCCACAAAACCCCCCCAAATTTTCAAGGTCTGCTCAGAAACAAAATGTGCCATTTTCCTGAAAATTTCAGCCAATTCCGTCCACGAACGCAAAAGTTATTAGGCATAGAATTTTCAGAAATCCCATAGGGAAAAAATCCTAACTATATATACCTACTGGCGACCGCCAGTAGGTAATATATATATATATATATATATATATATATATATATATATATATATATATATATATATTACCTACTGGCGGTCGCCAGTAGGTAGTTATAGTTAGGATTTTTTTCAATGTTAAATCTCAAAATTCTATTTGGAATAACTTTGGCACCGGTTGACGAATCTGCCTGAAAATTTCCTGAAAATGGCCTCGTCGAGCTCCGGTCCTTCCCTGAAAGTTTGGGGGGGATACGATGTTAATTTCCATAGGGCGGTCAATTTCACTTTTAGCCCGAACGGCTGAATGGATTTACACCAAACTTGGCAAAATTGTAGGGACTGGTAGCCCGATGTGCCTTTGCTATGTCTCAAGATATGTGCTGCAGTGGATTTTGAGTAATTTAGGTTCAAAAAAATATATATATCTATAGGCGCTCTCCGGTGCGCGCACCGGAGTGCGCTCCAGGCGCGACACGCGACTTGCGCGCAGAAAGCTGATTGGCTCTTGGGTGTCTGTAAACATTCTAAACAGTCTGGAGCGGCCGCCATCTTGTGTCTCGGTAAACTCGAGACACAAGGGGTTTGAAAAAAAAAGGGGCAAATGACCATAAGGGGGAAGAGTAGACCCCCTCTGACCCCCTAGGTTTGATGTAGGGACTAAAATAGGGTCCTGCAGGGCATTAAAACATTTTTTTCGTTTTGCGCGGGGGAAGCGCATGGTACGTGCACCGGCGAAGCACGGGGAAAATCCAGGACCATATTTATGAAGGCCTTGCGCTGTTAGTTTTGCGCCTCCTGTGCGTCAATTTTTGTGACGCACCAGCGGTGTAAAAAAATGCGCATTGTTATGCAATATTTAAAAAGTGACGCATCTATCTAGATGCGTCACTTTTTAAATATAGTGCAACGAGGCACATTTTATTACACTGCTGGTGTTATGCGTCACTTTTCTGTGCGCACTCCTTATGACATTCCAGATGTGTCATATTTAATGTATAACGAATCATGTTGCAAGGAGTTACAGATACGTCAGTATTTCTGACATATCTGTAAACATAAAAGTGATGCGAGGCAGGTGCAAGATTTTGACGCAACAGCATCCTAAAAGTGACGCAGAGACATCTTATAGATTTCAGTACGTCGTTATTACCAAGCTTTTTGCGGGGGAATGCCCCCTTTGCATACATTATACCTGACGCAGATATAATGTGGCGCAGAGTTTTAAAAAGTGACCCATGTACCTAGATGCGTCACTTTTTAAAAATAGCGTCAGGTATAATGCATGCAGAGGGGGCGTTCTCCCGCAAAAAGCTTTGTAATAGCGACGCAGTGAAATCTTTGAGATTTCACTGCGTCAGTTTTAGGATGCTGTTGCGTCAAAATCTTGTGCCTGCTTTACAGCAGGTGTTAGACTGAGGCAAGACCTTTCACATGCTGCTTTCCCCATTTGAAAGGACACATTACTGGAGTTGCGTCACTTTTGTGACGCACTCCAGCAATGCGTTACTTGGAATGTCATAAGGAGTGCGCACAGAAAAGTGACGCATCGCACCAGTGGTGTAAAAAAATGTGCCTCGTTGCGTTATATTTAAAAAGTGACGTATCTAGGTAGATGGGTCACTTTTTAAAATCAAGCGCCACATTATATCTGCGTGAGGTATAATGCATGCAGAGGGGGTGTTCCCCCACAAAAAGCTTTGTAATAGCGACGCAGTGAAATGTTTGAGATTTCACTGCGTCACTTTTAGGATGCTGTTGCATCCTTTAAATATAGTGCAACGAGGCACATTTTATTACACTGCTGGTGTGATGCGTCACTTTTCTGTCCACAGTCCTTATGACATTCCAGATGTGTCATATTTAATGTATGACGAATCATGTTGCAAGGAGTTACAGATACGTCAGTATTTCTCACATATCTGTAAACATGAAAGTGACGCGAGGCAGGCGGAAGATTTTGACGCAACAGCATCCTAAAAGTGACGCAGAGAAATCTCATAGATTTCAGTACGTCGTTATTACCAAGCTTTTTGCGAGGGATTGCCCCCTCTGCATACATTATACCTGATGCAGATACAATGTGGCGCAGAGTTTTAAAAAGTGACCCATGTACCTAGATGCGTCACTTTTTAAAAAATAGTGTCAGGTATAATGCATGCAGAGGGGGTGTTCCTTGCAAAAAGCTTGGTAATAATGACGCAGTGCGTCACTTTTAGGATGCTGTTGCGCCAAAATCTTGCGCCTGCTTCACAGCAAACCTTTCACATGGTGCTTTTTCCATGTGAAAGGACACATTACTGGAGTTGCGTCACTTTTGTGACGCACTCCTGCAATGCGTTACTTTTGTGTTTACAGATATGTCAGAAATACTGACATATCTGTAACTCCTTGCGAATTGATTAGTCATATATTAAATATGACATATCTGGAATGTCATAAGGAGTGCGTCCAGAAAAGTGACGCATCGCTGTTTTCACGTAGCGATGCGTCACTTTTCAGAAATGAGGCCTCCAGTTTATTCACTGTGTCATAACTTTCTTTTCTAACACTCACCTTCTTTCATTCCTCCTACTTCACTTCCTTTCACCTCTCATACCTTTCTGTTCTTTCTTACTCATTCTCCTTTCAATTATCAATGCACTATATTTCACTTACTCTTCATTTTTTAAGAATATAGCTCTTTGATGAGAATTGGAGGTAGTTCTGAAAAGAACTTTTGGTTTTCTTCTTTTAACTGAACAGGAACAAAAACAGGGAATGGAAACTGCTCAACAGGAGCAAAAAGAAAAGAAAAAAATTAGGGGTGGGAAGGGCAGCGATGGTTCTCCAATGCTCGAACCATGAGCAGGACACTTTGCTCCCCATAGGTGAGGAGTTGATTGCAGTATCTGCATTTGACGACCCCATGGTTAAATGCAGGTTGTATGTTTGCTACCTGCTCCTGTGATTGTTCTCTTCCAGAAGAAGTTGCTCCTCCTGTTGATGTAGAGGCCCCATCTCTGGGAACCTCTTGTGCCAGAGCCCTGACACTTTCCCGGGCAAAATTCTGGGGGTGCCTCCTCTCCACATGGCGAATCATGGTGAAGTTGCCAAAAGAGTATTTTTTGGGGGGGTTACCCCGTGACAGGACCTGTTTGCAGATCCTGCACTCTACTTTTGGTGCATTCACCTTCTTCTGGTCTGCTGGAAACTTAAAAAATTTCCAGATGAAATGTTCTTTGACCTTCGGCTGAGGAGGCTCTTCATCAATGAAATCATTGGAGTCATCTTCACTGCTGGATGGTCTGGCAGCCATGATTAATCAAGGAATATGGAACAGCAAAAAAGGCAGGTCTTTCAGTCACAAAAGTGAAAGAAGAAGTGAAGGAAATGGGTGGGGATTTCATTCATTGTAAAAAAAAACTGTTAGCAACCAATGAAAAGTGTTATTTTAGGGTCACATGACCCGACGCGTTTACGCTGCGCGTTCCGGAGCACTTCCGGTGCGTTTACGCAGCGCGATCGTAGGCGCTTCCGGGGCGCAAACGTGGCGCGATCGTAGGCGCTTTTGCGTGCGTTTATGCGCCGCGAACGTAGGCGCTTCCGAGGGCACTTACGTTGCGCGCCGAAGTGACGTCATCAATCTTTTATAGAAATGCATAATCATTTTCCTTATTAAAAAAAACTAATTTTATTTGTATGGTACGAAATGTTTTGCATTATTATTAACTTTTCATTCATATTTTTTTTCACGAACGACAGTTGTGCTCTGGGTGCGCTTTCAGATGAGCTCTCGGAAAAGCTTACCGGAGAGCTTAGCTGAAAGCTTCCCGGAGCGCGCACCCAGAGCGCAAAAGAAAAAAATTATATAAAAAAAATGAATACTTAAAAAAAAACAGCAAATTGTAAAAAAAAAAAAGGTTAGAAACTCGATATACAAAGGAATTAGCATTTAAAAAACCTATGAAATTCACTGAAAAAACCATAGGTTTCACACCAGTTATAGTTAGGAATTAGCATTTAAAAAACCTAGTAAATTCACTGAAAAAACCATAGGTTTCACACCAGTTATAGTTAGCTGGAAATTTTACTGATATAAAACCATTGAAATTCCCACGTTATAGTTAGATGGACTCACTATAACTTGCGCGTGCAATGCACTGCTGATGATGTCTTATTAAGCCAGTTAACCAATCAATTTTTAAAAACCATCCATTTAGACACTTATTTAAACATTTATTCTTCCATCAACTTTTACATATACATATATAAAATATATTTATTTTTCAGAAAGACACACATTCACTGGATGGTGTCATCAGTGATGTCATGAGTGATGTCACTGACCATGTCATGAGTGATGTAATATGTGATGTCATCAGCAGTGCATTGCACGCGCAAGTTATAGTGAGTCCATCTAACTATAACGTGGGAATTTCAATGGTTTTATATCAGTAAAATTTCCAGCTAACTATAACTGGTGTGAAACCTATGGTTTTTTCAGTGAATTTAATAGGTTTTTTAAATGCTAATTCCTAACTATAACTGGTGTGAAACCTATGGTTTTTTCAGTGAATATATATATATATATATATATATATATATATATATATATATATATATATATATATATATATATATATATATATTCACTGAAAAAAACATAGGTTTTAAACACGTTATACTTAGGAAGTTGCATTTAAAAAACCTATGAAATTCACTGAAAAAACCATAGGTTTTACCCACGTTATAGTTAGGAGGTAGCATTTACAAAACCTATGAAATACACTGAAAAAACCATAGGTTTGACACATGTTATAGTTAGCTGGATATTTTACTCATATAAAACCAATGAAATTCCCCCGTTATAGTTCCTTCAGCTAACTATAACTTGCGCGCCCGCAATGCACTGCTGATGACTTCACATATTACATCACTCATGACATGGTCAGTGACATCACTCATGACATCACTGATGACATCATCCAGTGAATGGGTTAGTTCTGAAAATTAAATATGTTTTATATATGTTTATCGGAAGGTTGTTGGAAGAAGAATTGAGTATATAAGTGTATAAATGGCTGCTTTTTAGGTGAAAAATAGATTGTATAACTGACTGATTACGTATATCTTAATGAGTACATGGGTTAGTGAGTAATGTTTAAATATATACATATCTGTATCAGTCTCTCAGTTTCTGTGTAAGTGGCTGCATGTGTTGGTGAGTAGCTATATGGGTGATACCCAGGACGCCCCTTTGCTGGGGCAGCTGTGCGCGGTACAAAAACAGTTAACATAACATAACATAACATAATATCTATATAGGTTATTGTTTGTTTGATCATTAGTTGGAGTGTCTGAGTGTCTAAGTGTCAATATGCTTCGTTGGGAGATCTTACATAGTGCATAGATGCATGAATGAGTGACTTACTGTTTGTATGTGTTATAGGCAGCATATATGCTGGACTGTATGGGTGAGTGAGTGTGTGTGGTGAGTAGGTATATAGGTTATTATTTGTTTTTTTTCTGTATGAGTGTATATATGACTGTCTAAGTGAATGAATAACTGTTTTAATAGTGTATTTCTGAGTAAGTACATATGTTTTAAACTAGTACATATAAGTTATGTGTGAGTAACTCTATGGTTGAGTGTCGGTGTGTAACAGGATGATCAGGATGTATCAGTGTATAAGAACATATGGTGACTGAATACATATATGAGTGACTGTATATAATATATGAGTGACTGTATATGTCTGTTGATGAATAAGTGGTTGTGTATATAGATCTTCAAATTACTAAGTAGGTGTGTTCTAAGTGGCATTGGTATGGCTATTGTATTGAAAATGTTATTTTCTATTTTTGAGTGTGTGTAATAAAGGTTATATTAGGGTGAGTGAAGGTCTGCCACTCTTCCACAAGGATGATGTCATCAGTGATGTCATTAGAGATGTCATCAGTGATGTCATGAGTGATGTCACTGACCATGTCATGAGTGATGTAATATGTGAAGTCATCAGCAGTGCATTGCGGGCGCGCGAGTTATAGTTAGCTGAAGTAACTATAACGGGGGAATTTCATTGGTTTTATATGAGTAAAATATCCAGCTAACTATAACATGTGTCAACCTATGGTTTTTTCAGTGAATTTCATAGGTTTTGTAAATGCTACTTCCTAACTATAACGTGTTTAAAACCTATGGTTTTTTCAGTGAATTTAATAGGTTTTTTTAATGCTACTTCCTAACTATAACGGGTTTAAAACCTATGGTTTTTTCAGTGAATTTCAAAGGTTTTGTAAATGCTAATTCCTAACTATACCGTGTGTTGTACAATTGTGGTCGAATGTGTGCATGGTTTCATCTCTCTTGATATACGATGGACGTCGGCTGTTTGATGTACAACAATCCTTTAACCCCTCCCACGCTTATGACGGAACCGCTCCGTCATAGCCCTCGGGTGGGCTGCGCTGGTGACGGAGAGGTTCCTGCGCTGACGTTCTGAAGAACGGGCGGGACCATGACGGAACCAGATGCATCACGTTGTAAATAGCCCACACCATGGCGCATCTTTTGCACCGCCGCTGCGTCACAAAAGTGACGCAACGGCGGCGCAAAACAGGTGTAAGGGGCTTGTAAATCTGCCCCAAGGTGTCTAAAGGTAGGGTAGTGAGTTAAGGGAAATTAAAAATTATGGGAAGAGCAGTATGGAAAAGAAAGTAAAGGAGGAGGAGTGACAGAAGGGGAGTGAGGATGGACATATGTAAGGAGAGTAAGGGAGAAAGAGAGATACATAGAGTAGGGTAAGGGGAATGAAGGTAAAAGAAATGGAAAGATGGTGAGGGAAGGGGATTTGAGGATGATAAAAGGGAGGTAAGTGACCCCAAGGCAAAAAAAAGTATTTTTTTGGACAATCATGGGGTGCGCGCACGGTGCGGGCACCCCGCGATTTTGCCTTGGGGGTCCCTGTGGGACCCCCTGAGCAGGCCTAGGGGGTCAGGGTGCTTCTACCCTGCCCCCTTTTTGAGTTCTACACCTTGGTTTTTCTGCTTTCCTGTGCCTCAGTCTACCGAGGCACAAGATGGCTGCCAACAATTTCTGTTTTAGAGTGTTGACAGACAGTGGCAGCCAATCACCATGAAGCTCATGCACGGCAAGGTGCTCGCACGGTGCGTGCACGGAGCGCGCACCCGTGCGCGCTTATAGATATATAATTGATTTTAACTTTCATTTTCTCAGCAACTACTGAAGGGATTTACACCATTTAAACAAAAGCGTGATCTGCGTACCAGACCCTACCATTTCCCCAAATTTGGTGTAATTCCGTTCAGCGGTTCGGGCTGTAGCTGTGTCTAAACGTCCTATGGAAATTAACATGGGGAAAACACGTTTTGGGACCCCCCTTTTTTCTCGGCCCCCGCTTGACGAATCTTCTCGAGATTTTCAGGGAAGGAGCGGAGCGTAGCGAGCCATCTTCTTTGAGAAATTCGCTGAGATTCATCAACCGGCGCCAAAGTTATTCCCAATAGAATGTTGCGGATTTCCTATGGAAACTAGGTCCTAACTATAACTACCTACTGGCTACCTACTGGCGGACGCCAGTAGGTATATATAGTTAGGATTTTTTCTCTATGGGACTTTTAAAAATTCTATGTCTAATAAGTTTGGCGTGTGTGGACGGAATCGGCTGAAATTTTCGTCAAGGGGGGGCAGAGAAAAAA
The DNA here is from genome assembly GCF_964263255.1 of Lissotriton vulgaris. Classification (NCBI taxonomy): domain Eukaryota; kingdom Metazoa; phylum Chordata; class Amphibia; order Caudata; family Salamandridae; genus Lissotriton; species Lissotriton vulgaris. The sequence continues at coordinate 23,830 of NW_028241980.1, forward strand.
GGGGGGTCCCAAAACGCTTTTTTCCCATTCATTTTTCAATAGGGCGTTTGGCCTCACTTTTAGCTCGAACGGCTGAATGGATTTGCATGAAACTTGGCAAAATTGTAGGGACTGTTAGCCCGATGCCTTTGCTAGGTCTCAATATATGCGCTCCAGTGGATTTTGAGAAATTAACGTTTTAAAAAACAGATATATCTGTGACAGCGTCCCGGGTAGCGCTCCGGTTCGCGAACTTTTCGCGTAACGGAACTTTGCGAAGCGAAGCTGATTGGCTCTCCGGTGTCTGTCAACATTCTAAACAGTCCGGAACGGCCGCCATCTTGTCTCTTGGTAGGATCGAGAGACAAGAGGAGGAGAAAAACGAAGGGGGAATTTAATGAAAGGGGGCAAAGTAGACCCCTCTTGACCCCCTAGGAATAATGTTGGGGTTATTAAAGGGTCCCTTGGGGCAAATAAAAAAAAATTGATTTTTTGCGGTAAAAGCGCTTTCCGGTTCGCGAACCGGGTAGCGAACCGGGACGCGAAACGGGAATTCGCCATTTTGTGTTTCGTTTTAATTAAATTACAAGATGGAGGAAAAACAATGTGAGAAATGGGTATAAGGGGGTACGGGAGACGTATCCTGACCTCCGATGTTTTCTGAGGGTGGCTGAGGATGCTCATATATGTTGATACTTGTCTTCCAGCGGCTGCGCGTGAGCGTTTTTTTTTTTTTTGCTGCGTTACGTCTGTTAACGTTCGATTCGAAGGAAATCAGGAAGTGTTGACCGCCATTTTGACACTGCGAGTAAATATATTGTTAAAAATAATTGTTATAAATTAATCCGTATTGATAAACATTGTCTGCGCCATCTGGCTTTTTTTCCAATGCCACACTTTTGTCGTGCAGGGCAGCCATTTTAGTTGCTTTGACCAGACCCACTTCTGCACGCCGCCGATCCTCAGCATGGCTCCCCACCCTCGCAAGCATCTCCCCCACGCACTGGTCACCCCCGCTCTCTCTCTCATGCATGGGCCATAAACCTCCCCCCATCTGCGCTGCTCTTCCCTGAGAATCACACCCTGTGCCCGCCCAACACCTCCCTTTCACCCTATTCACTACCGCACCCTCTGACACTTCTCTTCCTCTGTGTCTGATTGTCCAGGCCGGTCCCAGGCTATCACCTAGCCCTGCGGATGTAGTTTATGGCCTCAACTGTAAAGAATCACCCCTCTTCAAAGGAGTTACAGTAGATCAAGGCCCCCACCCCATGAGATCCGTCACACCACACGCGTTCCTACTATCTGATAACGATCCTGTATTGTGATTGGGAGGGGATTCTCACTGTGAGGGTGTGTGGGACCGAGCCTGAAGCGGAAGATTCCAGGGATACCTTTTTGTATATCAAAGTCTTCACAATTTTGTGTCACATAAAAAATATATAGCACTCCAACAAAGTAGTAGGATTATAACACTTTAATAACTTATAAATATATACAACTCACCAAAACAGTAAACACGTTAAAAATTTTTTTTTAAACAAAGCAACAATGGGCTGCTGTGAGGTGGCGTCAGTAGCGGTCTGTTGTGCGAATAGTCCGAAGGCAGCACAACGCGCTGAGATCTGGACGGCACCCAGGTGATGTCCTTTACTTGCCGCACTGGTCTTGGCATCCTACAATGCTGCGCCGAAAAACGGTGTGGGGCGCCCCGGGGGGTGGGGGGGGAGGCGGCGTGAACGGGCCTCCCCAGGTGGAGGCTTGTCTGCTGTAGTGGGGCGCCCCTTTACCGTTTCAGTTGCCATTCAGCGGTTTTCCGCCCGCTTTTGCTGCACTGTGCCTCATCCGCCATTCAGCTGTTTGCCGCCCTCTCTTGCGGCTACAGCGTCTCGTCCACCATCCAGTTGAGTTGCGCTCGCTCTTGCGGCTACAGCGTCTCGCCCACCATCCAGTTGAATTGCGCCCACTCTTGCGGTGCAGCGATAGGCGGCTGCCATAGGACTCTTAAAATGGCGGCCGGCTCTTCGGATTTGGGCCTGGTCCACTAAAATGGCCCTGGGACACATTTGAACTCGGACATTTGCCTTCTAGGGCTTGGGCCCCATTCTCGAAAGCGTCCCCTCAGCCTTGAAGATTCTATAAAAGTCATCGGGGCCCCCGACTCCCGCAGGCTTCCGGTGGGGAGCGGCTGCCATGATTGCTTGCGGAATGGCCACGACGGAGCTACGAGATGGTGGTGCTCTCATGCAGACGCCAGCTTCAGTCTGAAACATCCAGAAACACTGTAGACTATCAATTCGATGACTTCCGGTGGAGCCCCAATGTGACCCGGTAGGGAAGAACTTGCCCTCCCCTTTTTTGACTGATGGTTCTTGTTGCCTGTCCCCTCTGTTGTCATCTAACGGAACCTTTTTGGATTGACGAGTGAGAAAAAAAAGGTGGGGCTTTCAACGTTTGGGAAAAGAAATGTTTCAATCCAATGAAAAGTGTTATTTTTAGGTCATATGATCAAACATTTCATCATTAGGAAACCAAAAGTAAAATGAACCAATGAAAAGTTTTATAAACAAGTCACATGACCTGTTATGCGGCTTTGGGCTATAAAAAGCCTACAAAATCCGTTGGCCTGTGAGGCGGCGTCAGTAGCGGACCGATGTGCGAATAGGCCGAAGGCAGCACAACCCATCGAGATCCGGATGGCACCGAGTTGGTGTCCAGCAAGTTGCCGCACTGGTGTGGCTATCCTACAATGCTGCGCTGAAAGACGGCGTGGGGTGCCCGGGGGGGGGGGGGAGGCGGCGCAAACGGCCCCCTCCCGCCTCCCCAGGTGGAGGCACCTCATCTGCAGTGGGGCACCCCTTACCGTTTCACTCGCCGTTCAGCAGAGTTAGGCCCGCTCTTGCGGCACAGTGCCTCACCCTCCATCCAGCTGAGTTTCGCCCGCTCTTGCGGTACAGCGTCCCGCCCGCCATCCAGCTGAGTTTCGCCCGCTCTTGCGGTACAGTGCCTCTCCCGCCATCCAGCTGAATTTCGCCCACTCTTGCGGTACTGGTGTGGCCATCCTACAATGCTGCGCCGAAAGACGCCGTGGGGTGCCCGGGGGGGGGGGGGGGGGTGGGGGGCTGGCAGCGCAAACGGGCCTCTCTCGCCTCCCCAGGTGGAGGTGCCTCATCTGCAGTGGGGCGCCTTCCAGCTGAGTTCCGCCGGCTCTTGCGGCACAGTGCCTCACCCCCCCATCCAGCTGAGTTGCGCCCGCTCTTGCGGCTACAGCGTCTCGCCCACCATCCAGCTGAATTGCGATGTCTTTTGAGATGTCATCAGTGATGTCATCAGTGATGTCACTGACCATGTCATGAATGATGCAATATGTGACATCATCGATTCAGAAAAGGGGTGGTGATGAACAGAGTGTCTGAATTAAGCAGACCACTCTTACCCAGTCCAAAGATCAGGGCTTGATCCATCACGGTTATTTATCTCACTGCACCATCCCAGCTCAGAACCTGGCTATATGCAAATCAGTCTGTCCCTGGCCCAGTGCATCATGGGAACAGGGCAGACTAAACTACCAAGCCAATTCTTCACCAGAAAGGAGACAAGCTACCGGGGACCGGTTTCTGGCATTTCAGCCTTCTTCGGCCCGGCTTGCTTGAATCCTGATGGTGCAGTGAGAAAGGGACTCATGTCTGAGTATACCCTGCCACACCTATAGTGGCCAAAAACGATTCAGAAAAGGGGTGGTGATGAACAGAGTGTCTGAATTAAGCAGACCACTCTTACCCAGTCCAAAGATCAGGGCTTGATCCATCACGGTTATTTATCTCACTGCACCATCCCAGCTCAGAACCTGGCTATATGCAAATCAGTCTGTCCCTGGCCCAGTGCATCATGGGAACAGGGCAGACTAAACTACCAAGCCAATTCTTCACCAGAAAGGAGACAAGCTACCGGGGACTGGTTTCTGGCATTTCAGCCTTCTTCGGCCCGGCTTGCTTGAATCCTGATGGTGCAGTGAGAAAGGGACTCATGTCTGAGTATACCCTGCCACACCTATAGTGGCCAAAAACGATTCAGAAAAGGGGTGGTGATGAACAGAGTGTCTGAATTAAGCAGACCACTCTTACCCAGTCCAAAGATCAGGGCTTGATCCATCACGGTTATTTATCTCACTGCACCATCCCAGCTCAGAACCTGGCTATATGCAAATCAGTCTGTCCCTGGCCCAGTGCATCATGGGAACAGGGCAGACTAAACTACCAAGCCAATTCTTCACCAGAAAGGAGACAAGCTACCGGGGACCGGTTTCTGGCATTTCAGCCTTCTTCGGCCCGGCTTGCTTGAATCCTGATGGTGCAGTGAGAAAGGGACTCATGTCTGAGTATACCCTGCCACACCTATAGTGGCCAAAAACGATTCAGAAAAGGGGTGGTGATGAACAGAGTGTCTGAATTAAGCAGACCACTCTTACCCAGTCCAAAGATCAGGGCTTGATCCATCACGGTTATTTATCTCACTGCACCATCCCAGCTCAGAACCTGGCTATATGCAAATCAGTCTGTCCCTGGCCCAGTGCATCATGGGAACAGGGCAGACTAAACTACCAAGCCAATTCTTCACCAGAAAGGAGACAAGCTACCGGGGACCGGTTTCTGGCATTTCAGCCTTCTTCGGCCCGGCTTGCTTGAATCCTGATGGTGCAGTGAGAAAGGGACTCATGTCTGAGTATACCCTGCCACACCTATAGTGGCCAAAAACGATTCAGAAAAGGGGTGGTGATGAACAGAGTGTCTGAATTAAGCAGACCACTCTTACCCAGTCCAAAGATCAGGGCTTGATCCATCACGGTTATTTATCTCACTGCACCATCCCAGCTCAGAACCTGGCTATATGCAAATCAGTCTGTCCCTGGCCCAGTGCATCATGGGAACAGGGCAGACTAAACTACCAAGCCAATTCTTCACCAGAAAGGAGACAAGCTACCGGGGACCGGTTTCTGGCATTTCAGCCTTCTTCGGCCCGGCTTACTTGAATCCTGATGGTGCAGTGAGAAAGGGACTCATGTCTGAGTATACCCTGCCACACCTATAGTGGCCAAAAACGATTCAGAAAAGGGGTGGTGATGAACAGAGTGTCTGAATTAAGCAGACCACTCTTACCCAGTCCAAAGATCAGGGCTTGATCCATCACGGTTATTTATCTCACTGCACCATCCCAGCTCAGAACCTGGCTATATGCAAATCAGTCTGTCCCTGGCCCAGTGCATCATGGGAACAGGGCAGACTAAACTACCAAGCCAATTCTTCACCAGAAAGGAGACAAGCTACCGGGGACCGGTTTCTGGCATTTCAGCCTTCTTCGGCCCGGCTTGCTTGAATCCTGATGGTGCAGTGAGAAAGGGACTCATGTCTGAATATACCCTGCCACACCTATAGTGGCCAAAAACGATTCAGAAAAGGGGTGGTGATGAACAGAGTGTCTGAATTAAGCAGACCACTCTTACCCAGTCCAGAGATCAGGGCTTGATCCATCATGGTTATTTATCTCACTGCACCATCCCAGCTCAGAACCTGGCTATATGCAAATCAGTCTGTCCCTGGCCCAGTGCATCATGGGAACAGGGCAGACTAAACTACCAAGCCAATTCTTCACCAGAAAGGAGACAAGCTACCGGGGACCGGTTTCTGGCATTTCAGCCTTCTTCGGCCCGGCTTGCTTGAATCCTGATGGTGCAGTGAGAAAGGGACTCATGTCTGAGTATACCCTGCCACACCTATAGTGGCCAAAAACGATTTAGAAAAGGGGTGGTGATGAACAGAGTGTCTGAATTAAGCAGGCCACTCTTACCCAGTCCAAAGATCAGGGCTTGATCCATCACGGTTATTTATCTCACTGCACCATCCCAGCTCAGAACCTGGCTATATGCAAATCAGTCTGTCCCTGGCCCAGTGCATCATGGGAACAGGGCAGACTAAACTACCAAGCCAATTCTTCACCAGAAAGGAGACAAGCTACCGGGGACCGGTTTCTGGCATTTCAGCCTTCTTCGGCCCGGCTTGCTTGAATCCTGATGGTGCAGTGAGAAAGGGACTCATGTCTGAGTATACCCTGCCACACCTATAGTGGCCAAAAACGATTCAGAAAAGGGGTGGTGATGAACAGAGTGTCTGAATTAAGCAGACCACTCTTACCCAGTCCAAAGATCAGGGCTTGATCCATCACGGTTATTTATCTCACTGCACCATCCCAGCTCAGAACCTGGCTATATGCAAATCAGTCTGTCCCTGGCCCAGTGCATCATGGGAACAGGGCAGACTAAACTACCAAGCCAATTCTTCACCAGAAAGGAGACAAGCTACCGGGGACCGGTTTCTGGCATTTCAGCCTTCTTCGGCCCGGCTTGCTTGAATCCTGATGGTGCAGTGAGAAAGGGACTCATGTCTGAGTATACCCTGCCACACCTATAGTGGCCAAAAACGATTCAGAAAAGGGGTGGTGATGAACAGAGTGTCTGAATTAAGCAGACCACTCTTACCCAGTCCAAAGATCAGGGCTTGATCCATCACGGTTATTTATCTCACTGCACCATCCCAGCTCAGAACCTGGCTATATGCAAATCAGTCTGTCCCTGGCCCAGTGCATCATGGGAACAGGGCAGACTAAACTACCAAGCCAATTCTTCACCAGAAAGGAGACAAGCTACCGGGGACCGGTTTCTGGCATTTCAGCCTTCTTCGGCCCGGCTTGCTTGAATCCTGATGGTGCAGTGAGAAAGGGACTCATGTCTGAGTATACCCTGCCACACCTATAGTGGCCAAAAACGATTCAGAAAAGGGGTGGTGATGAACAGAGTGTCTGAATTAAGCAGACCACTCTTACCCAGTCCAAAGATCAGGGCTTGATCCATCACGGTTATTTATCTCACTGCACCATCCCAGCTCAGAACCTGGCTATATGCAAATCAGTCTGTCCCTGGCCCAGTGCATCATGGGAACAGGGCAGACTAAACTACCAAGCCAATTCTTCACCAGAAAGGAGACAAGCTACCGGGGACCGGTTTCTGGCATTTCAGCCTTCTTCGGCCCGGCTTGCTTGAATCCTGATGGTGCAGTGAGAAAGGGACTCATGTCTGAGTATACCCTGCCACACCTATAGTGGCCAAAAACAATTCAGAAAAGGGGTGGTGATGAACAGAGTGTCTGAATTAAGCAGACCACTCTTACCCAGTCCAAAGATCAGGGCTTGATCCATCACGGTTATTTATCTCACTGCACCATCCCAGCTCAGAACCTGGCTATATGCAAATCAGTCTGTCCCTGGCCCAGTGCATCATGGGAACAGGGCAGACTAAACTACCAAGCCAATTCTTCACCAGAAAGGAGACAAGCTACCGGGGACCGGTTTCTGGCATTTCAGCCTTCTTCGGCCCGGCTTGCTTGAATCCTGATGGTGCAGTGAGAAAGGGACTCATGTCTGAGTATACCCTGCCACACCTATAGTGGCCAAAAACGATTCAGAAAAGGGGTGGTGATTAACAGAGTGTCTGAATTAAGCAGACCACTCTTACCCAGTCCAAAGATCAGGGCTTGATCCATCACGGTTATTTATCTCACTGCACCATCCCAGCTCAGAACCTGGCTATATGCAAATCAGTCTGTCCCTGGCCCAGTGCATCATGGGAACAGGGCAGACTAAACTACCAAGCCAATTCTTCACCAGAAAGGAGACAAGCTACCGGGGACCGGTTTCTGGCATTTCAGCCTTCTTCGGCCCGGCTTGCTTGAATCCTGATGGTGCAGTGAGAAAGGGACTCATGTCTGAGTATACCCTGCCACACCTATAGTGGCCAAAAACGATTCAGAAAAGGGGTGGTGATGAACAGAGTGTCTGAATTAAGCAGACCACTCTTACCCAGTCCAAAGATCAGGGCTTGATCCATCACGGTTATTTATCTCACTGCACCATCCCATCTCAGAACCTGGCTATATGCAAATCAGTCTGTCCCTGGCCCAGTGCATCATGGGAACAGGGCAGACTAAACTACCAAGCCAATTCTTCACCAGAAAGGAGACAAGCTACCGGGGACCGGTTTCTGGCATTTCAGCCTTCTTCGGCCCGGCTTGCTTGAATCCTGATGGTGCAGTGAGAAAGGGACTCATGTCTGAGTATACCCTGCCACACCTATAGTGGCCAAAAACGATTCAGAAAAGGGGTGGTGATGAACAGAGTGTCTGAATTAAGCAGACCACTCTTACCCAGTCCAAAGATCAGGGCTTGATCCATCACGGTTATTTATCTCACTGCACCATCCCAGCTCAGAACCTGGCTATATGCAAATCAGTCTGTCCCTGGCCCAGTGCATCATGGGAACAGGGCAGACTAAACTACCAAGGCAATTCTTCACCAGAAAGGAAACAAGCTACCGGGGACCGGTTTCTGGCATTTCAGCCTTCTTCGGCCCGGCTTGCTTGAATCCTGATGGTGCAGTGAGAAAGGGACTCATGTCTGAGTATACCCTGCCACACCTATAGTGGCCAAAAACGATTCAGAAAAGGGGTGGTGATGAACAGAGTGTCTGAATTAAGCAGACCACTCTTACCCAGTCCAAAGATCAGGGCTTGATCCATCACGGTTATTTATCTCACTGCACCATCCCAGCTCAGAACCTGGCTATATGCAAATCAGTCTGTCCCTGGCCCAGTGCATCATGGGAACAGGGCAGACTAAACTACCAAGCCAATTCTTCACCAGAAAGGAGACAAGCTACCGGGGACCGGTTTCTGGCATTTCAGCCTTCTTCGGCCCGGCTTGCTTGAATCCTGATGGTGCAGTGAGAAAGGGACTCATGTCTGATGTACCCTGCCACACCTATAGTGGCCAAAAACGATTCAGAAAAGGGGTGGTGATGAACAGAGTGTCTGAATTAAGCAGACCACTCTTACCCAGTCCAAAGATCAGGGCTTGATCCATCACGGTTATTGATCTCACTGCACCATCCCAGCTCAGAACCTGGCTATATGCAAATCAGTCTGTCCCTGGCCCAGTGCATCATGGGAACAGGGCAGACTAAACTACCAAGCCAATTCTTCACCAGAAAGGAGACAAGCTACCGGGGACCGGTTTCTGGCATTTCAGCCTTCTTCGGCCCGGCTTGCTTAAATCCTGATGGTGCAGTGAGAAAGGGACTCATGTCTGAGTATACCCTGCCACACCTATAGTGGCCAAAAACCATTCAGAAAAGGGGTGGTGATGAACAGAGTGTCTGAATTAAGCAGACCACTCTTACCCAGTCCAAAGATCAGGGCTTGATCCATCACGGTTATTTATCTCACTGCACCATCCCAGCTCAGAACCTGGCTATATGCAAATCAGTCTGTCCCTGGCCCAGTGCATCATGGGAACAGGGCAGACTAAACTACCAAGCCAATTCTTCACCAGAAAGGAGACAAGCTACCGGGGATCGGTTTCTGGCATTTCAGCCTTCTTCTAGCCCTGATCTCTTGACTGGGTGAGAGCTTTCTGCTTAATTCAGAGACTCTGTCCCTCACCACCCCTTGTTGTAAATATTTTTGTCCACCCTAAGCGTGGAAGGGTATTCTCAGATGTGAGACCCTTGCTCATTGCACCATCAGGATTCAAGCAAACCGGGCCGAAGACGGCTGTAATGCCAGAAACCGGTCCCCGGGAGCTTGTTTCCTTCCCAGTGTAAGAATTGGCTTTTGTAGTTTGGTTTGCCCTGTTCCCATCATGCACTGGGACAGGAACAGACTAATTTGCATACAGCCAAGTTCTGAAACTGGGATGGTGCAGTGAGCTAAAAAACGGTGTTGGATCTAGCCCTGATCTCTTGACTGGGTGAGAGCTTTCTGCTTAATTCAGAGACTCTGTCCCTCACCACCCCTTGTTGTAAATATTTTTGTCCACCCTAAGCGTGGAAGGGTATTCTCAGATGTGAGACCCTTGCTCATTGCACCATCAGGATTCAAGCAAACCGGGCCGAAGACGGCTGTAATGCCAGAAACCGGTCCCCGGGAGCTTGTTTCCTTCCCAGTGTAAGAATTGGCTTTTGTAGTTTGGTTTGCCCTGTTCCCATCATGCACTGGGACAGGAACAGACTAATTTGCATACAGCCAGGTTCTGAAACTGGGATGGTGCAGTGAGCTAAAAAACGGTGTTGGATCTAGCCCTGATCTCTTGACTGGGTGAGAGCTTTCTGCTTAATTCAGAGACTCTGTCCCTCACCACCCCTTGTTGTAAATATTTTTGTCCACCCTAAGCGTGGAAGGGTATTCTCAGATGTGAGACCCTTGCTCATTGCACCATCAGGATTCAAGCAAACCGGGCCGAAGACGGCTGTAATGCCAGAAACCGGTCCCCAGGAGCTTGTTTCCTTCCCAGTGTAAGAATTGGCTTTTGTAGTTTGGTTTGCCCTGTTCCCATCATGCACTGGGACAGAAACAGACTAATTTGCATACAGCCAGGTTCTGAAACTGGGATGGTGCAGTGAGCTAAAAAACGGTGTTGGATCTAGCCCTGATCTCTTGACTGGGTGAGAGCTTTCTGCTTAATTCAGAGACTCTGTCCCTCACCACCCCTTGTTGTAAATATTTTTGTCCACCCTAAGCGTGGAAGGGTATTCTCAGATGTGAGACCCTTGCTCATTGCACCATCAGGATTCAAGCAAACCGGGCCGAAGACGGCTGTAATGCCAGAAACCGGTCCCCGGGAGCTTGTTTCCTTCCCAGTGTAAGAATTGGCTTTTGTAGTTTGGTTTGCCCTGTTCCCATCATGCACTGGGACAGGAACAGACTAATTTGCATACAGCCAGGTTCTGAAACTGGGATGGTGCAGTGAGCTAAAAAACGGTGTTGGATCTAGCCCTGATCTCTTGACTGGGTGAGAGCTTTCTGCTTAATTCAGAGACTCTGTCCCTCACCACCCCTTGTTGTAAATATTTTTGTCCACCCTAAGCGTGGAAGGGTATTCTCAGATGTGAGACCCTTGCTCATTGCACCATCAGGATTCAAGCAAACCGGGCCGAAGACGGCTGTAATGCCAGAAACCGGTCCCCGGGAGCTTGTTTCCTTCCCAGTGTAAGAATTGGCTTTTGTAGTTTGGTTTGCCCTGTTCCCATCATTGCACTGGGACAGGAACAGACTAATTTGCATACAGCCAGGTTCTGAAACTGGGATGGTGCAGTGAGCTAAAAAACGGTGTTGGATCTAGCCCTGATCTCTTGACTGGGTGAGAGCTTTCTGCTTAATTCAGAGACTCTGTCCCTCACCACCCCTTGTTGTAAATATTTTTGTCCACCCTAAGCGTGGAAGGGTATTCTCAGATGTGAGACCCTTGCTCATTGCACCATCAGGATTCAAGCAAACCGGGCCGAAGACGGCTGTAATGCCAGAAACCGGTCCCCGGGAGCTTGTTTCCTTCCCAGTGTAAGAATTGGCTTTTGTAGTTTGGTTTGCCCTGTTCCCATCATGCACTGGGACAGAAACAGACTAATTTGCATACAGCCAGGTTCTGAAACTGGGATGGTGCAGTGAGCTAAAAAACGGTGTTGGATCTAGCCCTGATCTCTTGACTGGGTGAGAGCTTTCTGCTTAATTCAGAGACTCTGTCCCTCACCACCCCTTGTTGTAAATATTTTTGTCCACCCTAAGCGTGGAAGGGTATTCTCAGATGTGAGACCCTTGCTCATTGCACCATCAGGATTCAAGCAAACCGGGCCGAAGACGGCTGTAATGCCAGAAACCGGTCCCCGGGAGCTTGTTTCCTTCCCAGTGTAAGAATTGGCTTTTGTAGTTTGGTTTGCCCTGTTCCCATCATGCACTGGGACAGGAACAGACTAATTTGCATACAGCCAGGTTCTGAAACTGGGATGGTGCAGTGAGCTAAAAAACGGTGTTGGATCTAGCCCTGATCTCTTGACTGGGTGAGAGCTTTCTGCTTAATTCAGAGACTCTGTCCCTCACCACCCATTGTTGTAAATATTTTTGTCCACCCTAAGCGTGGAAGGGTATTCTCAGATGTGAGACCCTTGCTCATTGCACCATCAGGATTCAAGCAAACCGGGCCGAAGACGGCTGTAATGCCAGAAACCGGTCCCCGGGAGCTTGTTTCCTTCCCAGTGTAAGAATTGGCTTTTGTAGTTTGGTTTGCCCTGTTCCCATCATGCACTGGGACAGGAACAGACTAATTTGCATACAGCCAGGTTCTGAAACTGGGATGGTGCAGTGAGCTAAAAAACGGTGTTGGATCTAGCCCTGATCTCTTGACTGGGTGAGAGCTTTCTGCTTAATTCAGAGACTCTGTCCCTCACCACCCCTTGTTGTAAATATTTTGGTCCACCCTAAGCGTGGAAGGGTATTCTCAGATGTGAGACCCTTTCTCATTGCACCATCAGGATTCAAGCAAACCGGGCCGAAGACGGCTGTAATGCCAGAAACCGGTCCCCGGGAGCTTGTTTCCTTCCCAGTGTAAGAATTGGCTTTTGTAGTTTGGTTTGCCCTGTTCCCATCATGCACTGGGACAGGAACAGACTAATTTGCATACAGCCAGGTTCTGAAACTGGGATGGTGCAGTGAGCTAAAAAACGGTGTTGGATCTAGCCCTGATCTCTTGACTGGGTGAGAGCTTTCTGCTTAATTCAGAGACCCTGTCCCTCACCACCCCTTGTTGTAAATATATATGTGACATCATCAGCAGTGGATTGCGGGTGCGTGATATATAGTTAGTGCAACTAACTATATATGCGAATTTCAATGGTTTTGTGCGAGTAAATTAAGGTTTTGTAAATGCTAATCCCCAACTATATATGGTCTATAACCTATGGTTTTTTCAGTGAATTTTCAAGGTTTTGTAAATGCTAATTCCTAACTATATATGGTCTATAACCTATGGTTTTTTCAGTGAATATATATATATATATATATATATATATATATATATATATATATATATATATATATATATATATATATATATATATATATATATATATATATATATATATATATATATATATATATATATATATATCACGCTCCAATTCCTCCTCTGATCCGAGAAAGATGACAGCACTCGGGGGTTACTTTTACGAAAGTGCAGGTTTATTTATTCTTTGCAGGCACCCTCCACAAACGTGTTTCGGCGTGCTGCCTTCGTCAGTGTGGTAACAACGTTTATCATTACTCGGTGGATTTAAGTAAGACATTCTCAGTTTCTAATTACAGTAATAGAAAAAGACAGAGGACAACCCCACTGTGGTTGCTGTAGGCGCCATCTTTGAGTGTTAGTGTGCGCAACCTGAAGATGTTACACAGGTTTCACAATGTAGCCCACAGATGGGCAAATCTATACAGAGCGTGGGTATACACAAAAATCATACTGTTCAAGGCATAAACAGAATAAGAAATAAAGCCGTGGATCGGCTAGGGTCCTCTATCTAGTACATCAAATAACAATCCACCAATATACTACATGAAAATGCCATCTTATGTTACCGAAAAAAAGATCACAAAATCATTTTGCTGTACAAATCCAAATCTCAAATAATAATTGTATACATTCTTGTATAAGTGCATTCATGCATGTCATGAGAAACAGCAGTGTTGAACCCTATGCATGGATAAAATCCAGACACAGGGGACAGCCTGTGCCTCCAGGCAATGCAGAGATTTGTGAGATAAATCGTACATTATCACAGGGTGATTACATCTAACAATGTACAACAGACAGACAGGTACATGCGTCAGCATACGTCATGTACAACTTCCCATTCCAGCCACAATAAGGACCCTGTGTATATTCTATGGTCACCTGCGATGTCTACTCTAATCTTCCCAAGACGTTATATTGTAACAGGGAAAGGGGTATGTCCTATATATGGCCTAAATACACTGTACATGGTTCTATTTTCCCAGATGGAACGCCATCTCCTCCCCCGCATTCAGACCCCTGGGATGCTTCGTGGAAAGGTCAATAATAAACCTAGATTCCAGTCTGCGGAGTCGTCTCAAACGATCTCCGCCCCTCGCATTTATGGGTATGGTGTCTAGACCGTAGTACTGTAGCAATTTACGGTCCCGTCCATGTACCTCCGCGAAGTGGCGGGCCACTGGATAACTGGGGTCAGCTTTGTCGATGGCTCTCAGGTGCTCCATGACCCTCAGTTTCAGTTCTTTGATCGTGCTGCCTATGTAGCGCAAGCCACACGGGCAGTGTAGGCAATAAACAGCATATTGCGTGCTGCAGGTAATGAACTTTCTTATGGGCATGCTCTTGCCTGTGTCTGGTATGGTGTATGAGAGAACCCTTTTGCTATTTGCACAGGCTTTACATCTTCCACAAGGGAAGAACCCTTTTTGGTCCTTCAAGGTATTAACCCTTGGAGGGGGTTTCTCCATATGGCTTGAAACGAGCATGTTGCCTACAGACCTTGCTTTGCTGAATGTCACCAGCGGATTGGGGGGAAGGTCGTCCTTCAATACAGTGTCTGTTTGTAAGATATGCCAGTTCTTTTTAAGCATTCTTTTTAGGTCATTGGCCCCAGTGGAGTAGGGGGTGATCATTCTGAATTTATTGACATTGGTGTCTTTGTTTGCATCACGGCCTGAACCAGCCGGTCTGGCGGTGAGCAAACTCCTTCTCGATGTCTTTTTAACCCTTCTCAGTGTGTCCTGTAATAGGTCTTCACCATATCCCCTTATCATGAAACGGGATATGCATTCAGAGGCAGCTGCCTCGAAATCCGAATCCCTGGAACAGTTCCTACGGAGTCTCAAGAGCTCTCCGTAGGGAATGCTGTTGATCAATTGTGGTGGGTGGCTGCTGCTGGCAAAGAGTGTTGAATTGCCAGCAGTCTCTTTTCTGAACAAGCGGGTGTGTAACTGCCCATCTTCAACAAACACCCTCAGGTCCAAGTACTCCGCTGCCACCGGACTAATAGTACCCGAGAAGTGTAGGTTGAGGTTGTTGTCATTGAGCAGTTTGATATATTCAGTGGCTGTCTCGATATTACCATTCCAAACGATGAAAAGATCATCGATGTATCGATGCCAACACACCGCGTTCCCCACCTCCTGCCCAACCCTGCAGCTCCTGGGTACTTGCTCCTCCCACCAGCCCACGAAGAGATTCGCGTAGCTGGGAGCGAAGCAAGTACCCATCGCCGTCCCTGACTTCTGTAAATACAGTTGTTCTTCAAACAGGAAAACATTGTGGGTTAGGCAGAATTCAACAAAGTCCAGTATCATCAGGTTGTGTCTTGCAAATCGCGCCTGGCGCTGTTCTAAAGCATGCCTTATCGCTTGTAAACCCTGTTGGTGTTGAATTATAGTATACAAGCTGGTGATGTCCAGCACTACCAGCAGGTAACTCGGATTCCACTGTAGGTCTCCTATTTTCATGAGGAAATCCTTAGTGTCCCGGACATATGATTTCAGGTTCAGCACCAAAGGGAAAAGAATATTATCTACAAAGCGAGACATGTTCTCCGTTAAACTCCCAATAGAGGAGATAATGGGGCGGCCAGGAGGATTGTCTTGGCTCTTGTGAAGTTTTGGGAGATGGTAAAAGGTGGGAATCATTGGGCAGTTGTTTCGTAGGAATAGATGTTCATCCTTGCCCAGCATCTGTAGGTCGTACCATTTTTTGAGGAGAGTGTCATAGTCTTTCAGGCTCTATTGGTACGTAGTCATAGTACACTTGATGTAAAAGTTTTCATCTGAGAGCTGTCTCAATGCCTCAGTCTTGTAGTAGTCCCTACTCATTAAAACAATGTTCCCACCTTTATCAGAAGGTTTCACCACGATGTTTTTGTCTTCTTTTAGTTTTTTCAGCGCCTCTAGTTGCTGTTCAGAGATGTTGTAGTTGTGACTGGTGTGGTTAGACTTGCGATACTTTATGAGGTCGTTGATCATTGCTTCGCTGAACGCATCCACAGCATCCCACGGGGATTGGGGGACGAAGATAAAAGGGGGTTTAAAATTGCTCTCTTCCCTTTCCTGATCAATCCCTATATATATATATATATATTACCTACTGGCGGTCGCCAGTAGGTAGTTATAGTTAGGATTTTTTTCAATGTTAAATCTCAAAATTCTATTTGGAATAACTTTGGCACCGGTTGACGAATCTGCCTGAAAATTTCCTGAAAATGGCCTTGTCGAGCTCCGGTTCTTCCTTGAAGGTTTGGGGGGGATACGTCAAGCGGGGGCCGAGATAAAAGGGGGGTCCCAAAACGCGTTTTCCCCATGTTAATTTCCATAGGGCGGTCGATTTCACTTTTAGCCCGAACGGCTGAATGGATTTCCACCAAACTTGGCAAAATTGTAGGGACTGGTAGCCCAATGTGCCTTTGCTATGTCTCAAGATATGTGCTGCAGTGGATTTTGTGTAATTTAGGTTCAAAAAAATATATATATCTATAGGCGCTCTCCGGTGCGCGCACCGGAGAGCGCTCCAGGCGCGCCACGCGACTTGCGCGCAGAAAGTTGATTGGCTCTCAGTTGTCTGTAAACATTCTAAACAGTCCGGAGCGGCCGCCATCTTGTGTCTCGGTAGGATCGAGTCATGAGAGGTGGCCAAAACAAAGGGGGAAATGACCATAAGTGGGCAGAGTAGACACCCCCTGTACCCCTAGGTTTGATGTGGGGGCCATTAAAGGGCCCCCCGGGGTCTCACCCCTTTTTTTTTTTCGATTTTCGCGGGGGAAGCGCCTGGTACGCGCACCGGGGAGCGTATCGAGGAGGGTACTATGGAAAAATAATCACTTCAAAAAATTGTATGTTTATTAATTGTTTTTTTTTTATTTTTTTATTTTATGTAAGTACCTACATGTAGGTACCAATGAAGAGACTTAAATTTAATGTACACCATCTTCTTTGTAGACATCTTGCATGTTGTTATTGTATTTTTTGTGGTATATGGAATTCATAACATAGTCTGTCTGGAAAGCAGAAACAGATCTTTTAAGCAGTCCCTGAGAATTTCTAGGGGATCATGAGTAGTCTATCCTGCTCCCTTATGAAAATGAGGTGTAAAATATTCATATGAGATAATATAGTGGGAGAAAGGTAGTAACTATGAGTAAACTTACTATGTAACAGAAAAATAGTTGAACAGTATACTATAAGTCTCACTTTATATTTTAAACATTTTTGGTAATACTTTATGAATTACATATAAAAATGAATATTGTCTCAAACAATTTGAAATTATTAAATATAAATTTATTCCTCTGATTCTTTTTTATAATTTAATAAAATTTCTAACATAATATTGTCCGGAATTTCCTCATAATTATAAGTACATGATTCCATTTCTTCCAAACATTCTATTAACTGTTCATCCAAAGAGTCATCCATGAAATCTACTTCATCTTTTTGCTCTTCTGGTTTTTCCACCTTTATTTTGATAGAAGTAACATTTCCTTGATTTTCTCCTTCCATTTTCTTTCTGAAAAAATTGCATACAAATTAACTATAACTATAATAGTAGAGTTAGGGTACTGTATACCAGAGAAGCCTAACTCAATCCATAACTATTACAGAGAAGTCTATCTCAATCTATAGCTATTACAGAGGGATAGTATATTTTTTCAGAAATTAACTTAAAGTGTACAATATACTTCCATAATAACAATTTACCTTGGAGAAATCAGTTGAAGTTGTCAGTGTAATTTGTTCTCAAATGTACTTCTGGAAGCAGTAGTCAAAATGGCTGTGTTTCCCTCTCTTCTTTTATATATATTCTTGTACTTAACCAATGAAACGTCAGGAAATAATCGTAGAAAATGAAAGAAACTTTTTAATTGGTTGTAAATTCTAACATTTCATATGTGTTTTTGTCATGTAATTTACCTCAGGATATTTAGACAGGCCTCATGAACTGTTTCTTCTATTTTATTATATATTTTTAAGTAATTATAACGTGTTTTTTCTTTTATCTTTCACAGATACAAGTTTGCATCTTTTTTGTTATCACCTTTGGTTTTATTTTCACTATTTTTCTCTCACCCTACCTCACCCCTGTTTCCTTACTTTGCTTTCCTCACTTATTCTTTTCTTCCATGTTTACTTCCTACCACATTCAACTTCTTTCAGTACCTCTGTCTATGCAAACTCCTTCACTTACCTTTTTTACTGGTTCACTTAGTCCCTTTGTGACACTCCTTCTTTTACTCTCTCTCTTCTTTCGCTCTATTATTCCCCATGTCTTACCCTTATTCACTTACATGTACCCTGTTTCACCCCTCTTTGCTTATATTCACTGCTATTTACTTTCCCTCCATCACTACTATTCCTTTCCTCTCATTCCGTCACTACCTGTCATTCCCATACTTAATTGTCCTTCCTTTTACTTTCATCATCCATTTACATTCTCCCAGAACCTCTGCTTTAGTCTTCTTCCTATTTCTTCTTTTCTTTTGCTCCCTTATTCATTTTTCTTTTCTCAGTTACTTCCTCTTACACTTTTTATCTGTCTTACTATCTATTACACAGTCCCTCTGTGTTCCTCCCTTTAGCTCTCTTTCTCTTAACACCACTCTCTCTGTCCCCATTCCTTATGGTCACTCCTTCATTAATTTTTTTTCTTTTTTTTTTGTTGGAGCGCTGACGGTACGCGCACCAGGGCGTTCACTGGAACGCGCACCGGGAGCGCTCCAAAGTCAAATATATAGAAAAAAAAGTAAAATACTCTTTTAAAATAAAAATAGTATCTTAATATACATTATAGTGTTCATTTTTAGAAAAACATACCTTTCTCAGCTAAAGACATTTGTGAAAAAATAAGCTTAGAAATTCACTAAAAAGTACATAGGTATGAAGCCCTACAAAAAGTTAAAAATTAGCATTAAAAAAACCTGTGAAATTCACTGAAAAAACCATAGGTTTCACACCAGTTATAGTTAGGAATTAGCATTTAAAAAACCTATGAAATTCACTGAAAAAACCATAGGTTTCACACCAGTTATAGTTAGGAATTAGCATTTAAAAAACCTATGAAATTCACTGAAAAAACCATAGGTTTCACACCGGTTATAGTTAGGAATTAGCATTTAAAAAACCTATTAAATTCACTGAAAAAACCATAGGTTTCACACCAGTTATAGTTAGCTGGAAATTTTACTGATATAAAACCATTGAAATTCCCACGTTATAGTTAGTCGGACTCACTATAACTTGCGCGTGCAATGCACTGCTGATGACATCACATATTACATCACTCATGACATGGTCAGTGACATCACTCATGACATCACTGATGACATCGTCCAGTGAATGTGTGTCTTTCTGAAAAATAAATATATTTTATATATGTATATGTTAAGGTCGATGGAAGAATAAATGTTTAAATAAGTGTCTAAATGGATGTTTTTTTTTTAAATTGATTGGTAAACTGGCTTATTAAGTGTATCTTAGTGAATACATATATTAGCGAGTAATGTTTAAATATTTAAATATACCTATGGTTTTTTCAGTGAATTTCATAGGTTTTTTAAATGCTAATTCCTAACTATAACTGGTGTGAAACCTATGGTTTTTTCAGTGAATATATATATATATATATATATATATATATATATATATATATATATATATATATATATATATATATATATATATATATGTATGTATATATATATATATATATATATATATATATATATATATATATATATATGTATGTATATATATATATATATATATATATATATATATATATATATATATATATATATATTACCTACTGGCGGTCGCCAGTAGGTAGTTATAGTTAGGATTTTTTTCAATGTTAAATCTCAAAATTCTATTTGGAATAACTTTGGCACCGGTTGACGAATCTGCCTGAAAATTTCCTGAAAATGGCCTTGTCGAGCTCGGGTCCTTCCTTAAAAGTTTGGGGGGGATACGTCAAGCGGGGGCCGAGATAAAAGGGGGGTCCCAAAACGCGTTTTCCCCATGTTAATTTCCATAGGGCGGTCGATTTCACTTTTAGCCCGAACGGCTGAATGGATTTCCACCAAACTTGGCAAAATTGTAGGGACTGGTAGCCCGATGTGCCTTTGCTATGTCTCAAGATATGTGCTCCAGTGGAGTTTGAGTAATTTAGGTTCAAAAAAATATATATATCTATATGCGCTCTCCGGTGCGCGCACCGGAGTGCGCTCCAGGCGCGACACGCGACTTGCGCGCAGGAAGCTGATTGGCTCTTGGGTGTCTGTAAACATTCTAAACAGTCTGGAGCGGCCGCCATCTTGTGTCTCGGTAAAATCGAGACACAAGGGGTTTGAAAAAAAAAGGGGCAAATGACCATAAGGGGGAAGAGTAGACCCCCTCTGACCCCCTAGGTTTGATGTAGGGGCTAAAATAGGGTCCTGCAGGGCATTAAATTATTTTTTTTTTTTCGTTTTGCGCGGGGGAAGCGCATGGTACGCGCACCAACGAAGCACGGGGAAAATCCAGGACCATATTTATGAAGGCCTTGCGCTGCTAGTTTTGCGCCTCCTGTGCGTCAATTTTTGTGACGCACCAGCGGTGTAAAAAAATGCGCATTGTTATGCAATATTTAAAAAGTGACGCATCTATCTAGATGCGTCACTTTTTAAATATAGTGCAACGAGGCACATTTTATTACACTGCTAGTGTTATGCGTCACTTTTCTGTGCGCACTCCTTATGACATTCCAGATGTGTCATATTTAATGTATGACGAATCATGTTGCAAGGAGTTACAGATACGTCAGTATTTCTGACATATCTGTAAACATAAAAGTGATGCGAGGCAGGTGCAAGATTTTGACGCAACAGCATCCTAAAAGTGACGCAGAGAAATCTTATAGATTTCAGTACGTCGTTATTACCAAGCTTTTTGCGGGGGAATGCCCCCTTTGCATACATTATACCTGACGCAGATATAATGTGGCGCAGAGTTTTAAAAAGTGACCCATGTACCTAGATGCGTCACTTTTTAAAAATAGCGTCAGGTATAATGCATGCAGAGGGGGTGTTCTCCCGCAAAAAGCTTTGTAATAGCGACGCAGTGAAATCTTTGAGATTTCACTGCGTCACTTTTAGGATGCTGTTGCGTCAAAATCTTGTGCCTGCTTTACAGCAGGTGTTAGACTGAGGCAAGACCTTTCACATGCTGCTTTCCCCATTTGAAAGGACGCATTACAGGAGTTGCGTCACTTTTGTGACGCACTCCAGCAATGCGTTACTTGGAATGTCATAAGGAGTGCGCACAGAAAAGTGACGCATCGCACCAGTGGTGTAAAAAAATGTGCCTCGTTGCGTTATATTTAAAAAGTGACGTATCTAGGTAGATGGGTCACTTTTTAAAATCAAGCGCCACATTATATCTGCGTGAGGTATAATGCATGCAGAGGGGGTGTTCCCCCACAAAAAGCTTTGTAATAGCGACGCAGTGAAATGTTTGAGATTTCACTGCGTCACTTTTAGGATGCTGTTGCATCCTTTAAATATAGTGCAACGAGGCACATTTTATTACACTGCTGGTGTGATGCGTCACTTTTCTGTCCACAGTCCTTATGACATTCCAGATGTGTCATATTTAATGTATGACGAATCATGTTGCAAGGAGTTACAGATACGTCAGTATTTCTCACATATCTGTAAACATGAAAGTGACGCGAGGCAGGCGCAAGATTTTGACGCAACAGCATCCTAAAAGTGACGCAGAGAAATCTCATAGATTTCAGTACGTCGTTATTACCAAGCTTTTTGCGAGGGATTGCCCCCTCTGCATACATTATACCTGATGCAGATATAATGTGGCGCAGAGTTTTAAAAAGTGACCCATGTACCTAGATGCGTCACTTTTTAAAAAATAGTGTCAGGTATAATGCATGCAGAGGGGGTGTTCCCTTGCAAAAAGCTTGGTAATAATGACGCAGTGCGTCACTTTTAGGATGCTGTTGCGCCAAAATCTTGCGCCTGCTTCACAGCAAACCTTTCACATGGTGCTTTTTCCATGTGAAAGGACACATTACTGGAGTTGCGTCACTTTTGTGACGCACTCCAGCAATGCGTTACTTTTGTGTTTACAGATACGTCAGAAATACTGACATAGCTGTAACTCCTTGCGAATTGATTAGTCATATATTAAATATGACATATCTGGAATGTCATAAGGAGTGCGTCCAGAAAAGTGACGCATCGCTGTTTTCACGTAGCAATGCGTCACTTTTCAGAAATGAGGCCTCCAGTTTATTCACTGTGTCATAACTTTCTTTTCTAACACTCACCTTCTTTCATTCCTCCTACTTCACTTCCTTTCACTTCTCATACCTTTCTGTTCTTTCTTACTCATTCTCCTTTCAATTATCAATGCACTATATTTCACTTACTCTTCATTTTTTTAAGAATATAGCTCTTTGATGAGAATTGGAGGTAGTTCTGAAAAGAACTTTTGGTTTTCTTCTTTTAACTGAACAGGAACAAAAACAGGGAATGGAAACTGCTCAACAGGAGCAATAAGAAAAAAAAAAAAATAGGGGTGGGAAGGGCAGCGATGGTTCTCCAATGCTCGAACCATGAGCAGGACACTTTGCTCCCCATAGGTGAGGAGTTGATTGCAGTATCTGCATTTGACGACCCCATGGTTAAATGCAGGTTGTATGTTTGCCACCTGCTCCTGCGATTGTTCTCTCCCAGAAGAAGTTGCTCCTCCTGTTGATGTAGAGGCCCCATCTCTGGGAACCTCTTGTGCCAGAGCCCTGACACTTTCCCGGGCAAAATTCTGGGGGTGCCTCCTCTCCACATGGCGAATCATGGTGAAGTTGCCAAAAGAGTATTTTTTGGGGGGGTTACCCCGTGACAGGACCTGTTTGCAGATCCTGCACTCTACTTTTGGTGCATTCACCTTCTTCTGGTCTGCTGGAAACTTAAAAAATTTCCAGATGAAATGTTCTTTGACCTTCGGCTGAGGAGGCTCTTCATCAATGAAATCATTGGAGTCATCTTCACTGCTGGATGGTCTGGCAGCCATGATTAATCAAGAAATATGGAACAGCAAAAAAGGCAGGTCTTTCAGTCACAAAAGTGAAAGAAGAAGTGAAGGAAATGGGTGGGGATTTCATTCATTGTAAAAAAAAACTGTTAGCAACCAATGAAAAGTGTTATTTTAGGGTCACATGACCCGACGCGTTTACGCTGCGCGCTCCGGAGCACTTCCGGTGCGTTTACGCAGCGCGATCGTAGGCGCTTCCGGGGCGCAAACGTGGCGCGATCGTAGGCGCTTTTGCGTGCCTTTATGCGCCGCGAACGTAGGCGCTTCCGAGGGCACTTACGTTGCGCGCCGAAGTGACGTCATCAACTTTTACAGAAATGCATAATCATTTTCCTTATTAAAAAAACTAATTTATTTGTATGGTACGAAATGTTTTGCATTATTATTAACTTTTCATTCATATTTTTTTTCACGAACGACAGTTGCGCTCTGGGTGCGCTTTCAGATGAGCTCACGGAAAAGCTTACCGGAGAGCTTAGCTGAAAGCTTCCCGGAGCGCGCACCCAGAGCGCAAAAGAAAAAAATTATATAAAAAAAACATGAATACTTTAAAAAAAACAGCAAATTGTAAAAAAAAAAAAGGTTAGAAACTCGATATACAAAGGAATTAGCATTTAAAAAACCTATGAAATTCACTGAAAAAACCATAGGTTTCACACCAGTTATAGTTAGGAATTAGCATTTAAAAAACCTATTAAATTCACTGAAAAAACCATAGGTTTCACACCAGTTATAGTTAGCTGGAAATTTTACTGATATAAAACCATTGAAATTCCCACGTTATAGTTAGATGGACTCACTATAACTTGCGCGTGCAATGCACTGCTGATGATGTCTTATTAAGCTAGTTAACCAATCAATTTTTAAAAACCATCCATTTAGACACTTATTTAAACATTTATTCTTCCATCAACTTTTACATATACATATATAAAATATATTTATTTTTCAGAAAGACACACATTCACTGGATGGTGTCATCAGTGATGTCATGAGTGATGTCACTGACCATGTCATGAGTGATGTAATATGTGATGTCATCAGCAGTGCATTGCACGCGCAAGTTATAGTGAGTCCATCTAACTATAACGTGGGAATTTCAATGGTTTTATATCAGTAAAATTTCCAGCTAACTATAACTGGTGCGAAACCTATGGTTTTTTCAGTGAATTTAATAGGTTTTTTAAATGCTAATTCCTAACTATAACTGGTGTGAAACCTATGGTTTTTTCAGTGAATATATATATATATCCAACACGTGACTCCTCTGATCTCTCGGTGTCTCAGCAATCACGCAGCACACCAGCAAACAGGAAGGAGACGGACCACAGCACATCAGCAGAGTTGTTTTTATTGAACAACAGAAAGCAGCTACGCGTTTCTGGCAAGTTGTGCCCTTGTATACATATATACATGAAATAAAAAGCTGCTTTGTATCAGGACCCGTGTTTGCTCCGCTTTCTGCTTACAGCAAGGGATTGTGTTTTTTGTGTTTTCGTGCGGCCACATGCATCTTGGAGCCCAATCCCCAATAAGTTCGGCGGACTTTGGGTTAATAATTTGTGACTCTGAAAGTGCTTCGGAACCACGCTGAACCGCCGCACACCTGTGAAACCAGCCTGCCAGTATCGCTATTGGATTGAAATGGGACATTACGTACTTAAGTAGTGTCTGCAGGTGTGAAGGGGATACATGCGGTGGGATGAGGGTCCCTTGCAAGCTGCTCGTTGCCCCCCAAATCGATCTAGGCAGACCTGGGGAGGGAGCAGGCACCACCCACTTTGGAGAGTACTGACGTCATGGTGCCTGTTACATTCAGGAATCGGGTTGCCGAGTCCTGGACATCCCCCATGTTAAACTGTCAACATGTGCCTCAACCAATCGCAAGGGTGCAATGTGTTTTTAAACGAGGCAGAAATAATGCATTTTTTTTTGGCAGCATCTGAGGAAGTCATTGCGACAAAACGCGTCATGCCATATTGCCAGATTGAAATAAAGAGTTGCTTTGCAACAGGACCCGTGTGTGCTCCGCTTTCTGCTTACAGCAAGGGAGTGTGTTTTTGTGTTTTGGTGCCAGCACATGCACCTTGGAGCCCAATCCCCAAGAAGTTCGGCGGAATTTGTGGTAACACAATTTGTGACTCTGAAAATGCTTCGGAACCATGCCGAACCACTGCACACCCGTGAAACCAGCCTGCCAGTATCGCTGTTGGATTGAAATGGGACATTACTTACTTAAGTGGTGTCTGCAGGTGTGAAGGGGGATACATGCGGTGGGATGAGGGTCCCTTGCACGCTGCTCGTTGCCCCCCAAATCGATCCAGGCAGATGTTGGGAGGGAGCAGGCACCGCCCACTTGGGAGAGTACTGACGTCATGGTGCCTGCTCCATTCAGGAATCGGGTTGCCGAGACCGGGACATCCCCCATGTTAAACTGTCAACATGTTCCTCAACCAATCGCAAGGGTGCAATGTGTTTTTAAACGGGGGCTAAATAATGCATTTTGTTTTTGGCGGCATCTGAGGAAGTCACTGCGATGAAACGCGTCATGCCATATTGCCAGATTGAAATAAAGAGCTGCTTTGCATAAGGACCCGTGTATATATATATATCACACAAGTTTGCCTGCTGTAGGAATGCCCACACAAGGAGGTACGTATTTGCCTTTTATTCAACAAAGGATGCAGTGGAAAACAGCACAAAATGCTTTGCTCACGTTTCTCAGTCCAGCCCGATGCGTTTCATACTTTCACAGCACTTCATCATGGGCTCAGGGCGAGATCTTTAAAACAGCACAACAGTTTTCAAGCCACCACTTAATGATTCAAGTGTCTGCCTCAGTGGGCGTGGCCGCATAGCATCTTGGAACTTGTGGTCCTTCCCTCTTACCCCAGTGGGTCCTGTGCCATTCCCAGGTTATTCAAAAGAAGTTATGCCTCAGTGGATTGCGATGCACATGTGGGCTGCTTGACCGTATCCATTAAACCCTTCATTTGGGTCCTTGTCCATATACCACCTCGCCGTTTGACACTGCAGCAGGGCTGCAGACAGTGCAGCGGGACATCTCCTGCGGCTCAGGCGGGCCTCATAACATCAAACACACAAGTTTGCCTGCTGTAGGAGAGCCCACACAAGGAGGTAAGTATTTGCCTTTTATTCAACGAAGGATGCAGCGGAAAACAACACACAATGCTTCGCTCAGTTTTTCAGTCCAGCCCGACGCATTTCATACTTTCACAGCACTTCATCATGGGCTCAGGGCGATATCTGTAAAACAGCACAGCAGTTTTCAGGCCACCATTTAATGATTCAAGTCCCCCACTCGGTGGGCGTGGCCCCATGGCATCTTGAAACTTGTGGCATTTCCCTCTTACCCCAGTGGGTCCTATGTAATTTTCAGGTTATTCAATAGAAGTTATGCCACAGTGGGTTGAGATGCACATGGGGAATGCTTGACTGCATCTGTTAATCCCTTCATCTGGCGTCCTTGTCCATATACCCCCTCGCCGTTTGATGATGCATCAGGGCTGTTCACAGTGCAGCGGGACATCTCCTGCGGCTCTGGCGGGACTGCTTAACATCAAACACACAAGTTTGCCTGCTGTATGAGATCCCACACAAGGAGGTAAGTATTTGCCTTTTATTCAACGAAGGAGGCAGCTGAAAACAACACACAATGCTTCGCTCGCATTTCTCAGTCCAGCCCGACGTGTTTCAAATTTTCTGAGCACTTCTTCATGGGCTCAGGGCAATATCTGTAAAACAGCACAGCAGTTTTCAAGCCAGCATTTAATGATTCAAGTCCCCGCCTCAGTGGGCATGGCCGAATGGCATCTTGGGACTTGTGGTGCTTCCCTCTTACCCCAGTGGGTCCCGTGCCATTTCCAGGTTATTCAAAAAGAAGTTATGCCACAGTGGCTTGCGAAGCACATAGGGGCTGCTTGACCACATCCATTAAACCCTTCATTTGGCGTCCTTGTCCATATACCACCTCGCCATTTGACTTTGCAGCAGGGCTGCACACAGTGCAGCAGGAAATCTCCTGCGGCTCAGGTGAGCCACTTAACATCAAACACACAAGGTTGCCTGCTGTAGGAGAGCCCACAAAAGGAGGTAAGTATTTGCCTTTTATTCAATGAAGGATGCAGCGGAAAACAACACACAATGATTTGCTCAGTTTCTCAGTCCAGCCCGACGTGTTTCATACTTTCACAGCACTTCATCATGGGCTCAGGGTGATATCTGTAAAACAGCACAGCAGCTTTCAGGCCAGCATTTAATGATTCAAGTCCCTGCCTCAGTGGGCATGGCTGCATGGCATCTTGGAACTTGTGGTGTTTCCCTCTTACCCCAGTGGGTCCCATGCCATTTCCAGGTTGTTCAAAAGAGGCTATGCCACAGTGGGTTGTGATGCACATGGGGGCTGCTTGACCGCATCTGTTAATCTCTTCATTTGGCGTCCTTGTCTATATACCACCTCACCTTTTGATGATGCAGCAGGGCTGCACACAGTGCAGCAGGACATCTCCTGTGGCTCAGGAGGGGCCACTTAACATCAAACACACAAGTTTGCCTGCTGTAGGAGAGCCCACACAAGGAGGTAAGTATTTGCCTTTTATTCAATGAAGGATGCAGGGGAAAACAACACACAATGCTTCGCTCGCGTTTCTCAGTCCAGCCCGACATGTTTCATACTTTCACAGCACTTCATCATGGGTTCAAGGCGATATCTGTAAAACAGCGCAGCAGTTTTCAAGCCACCATTTAATTATTCAAGTCCCCGCCTCAGTGGGTGTGGCCGCATGGTATCTTGGAACTTGTGGTGCTTCCCTCTTACCCTAGTGGGTCCCGTGCCATTTCCAGGTTATTCAAAAGACATTATGCCACAGTGGATTCTGATGCACTTGGGGGCTGCTTGACTGCATCCATTAAACCCTTCATTTGGCGTCCTTGTCCATATACCACCTCGCTGTTTGACGCTGCAGCAGGGCTGCACATAGTGCAGCGGGACATCTCCTGCGGCTCAGGCGGGCAGCTTAACATCAAACACACAAGTTTGCTTGGTTTAGGTGAGCCCACACAAGGAGGTAAGTATTTGCCTTTCATTCAACGAAGGACGCAGCGGAAAACAACACAAAATGCTTCGCTCGGTTTCTCAGTCCAGCCCGACGCGCTTAATACTTTCACAGCACTTCATCATGGACACAGGGCGATATCTGTAAAACAGCACAGCAGTTTTCAGGCCACCATTTAATGATTCAAGTCCCCGCCTCAGTGGGCGTGGCCGCATGGCATCTTGGAACTTGTGGTGCTTTCCTCTTACCCCAGTGGGTCCCGTGGCATGTCCAGGTTATTCAAAAGAAGTTATGCCACAGTGGATTACGATGCACATGGGGGCTGCTTGACCGCATCCATTAAACCCTTCATTTGGCGTCCTTGTCCATATACCACCACACCGTTTGATGCTGCAGCAGGGCTGCACACAGTGCAGCGGGACATCTCCTGCGGCTCAGGCAGGCCGCTTAACATCAAACACACAAGTTTGCCTGCTGTAGGAGAGCCCACACAAGGGGGTAAGTATTTGACTTTTATTTAACGAAGGATGCAGCGGAAAACAACACACAATGCTTCGCTCGGTTTCTCAGTCCAGCCCGACGCGTTTCATACTTTCACAGCACTTCATCATGGGCTCAGGGTGATATCTGTAACACGGCACAGCAGTTTTCAAGCCACCAATTAATGATTCAATTCCCCGCCTCAGTGGGGGTGGCCGCATGGCATCTTGGACCTTGTGGTGCTAAGTTACTACATGATCCAGGAGGCCACTTGCGGCAGCCACACTCACTGAGGTGGGATTCTTGATAACACAGATGCCTTTAAATTGTGCTTTGCCTTTTTTCCGAACTTTGAGCATGCGGCCCATGATTCAGTGCTGTTAGGCATGAAAGGCGTCGTGGAGCAGGACTTTGCATTTAAGGTGTCTTCATGCTCTTCCCTGTATGCAGTGCCTTCATTAAAGAATTTTCAGCTTAAAGTCACCGGTTGTGGGCTCTTCCATAGCAGGCACCTTCGTTGATTGAAGTTTTGCGGTTCCATCTGGACCACAGAAGAGCCCTGCTGTGTTTACAGACCTGCGTCACATGACCCCCTGTCGTAAAGAAAGTAGTTGCTGTTTTTTGAAGAATTATCCCGCTGCTGCAGTAAGAACTGAAGTACACAACCCACATGGGATCTATTGACATTATTTGTTTGGAAAACGACATGCAGCCCACTGGGGAAAACAAAGTTACTACATGATCCAGGAGGCCACTCGCGGTGGCCACGCCCACTAAGGCGGGATTCTTGATAACACAGATGCCTTTAAATTGCGCTTTGCCATTTTTCTGAACTTTGCGTATGCAGCCCATGATTAAGTGCTGTTAAGCACGAAACGCGTCGGGGAGCAGGACTTTGCATTTAAGGTGTCATCATGCTCTTCCCTGTATGTAGTGCCTTCATTAAAGAATTTTCAGCTTAAACTCACCGGTTGTGGGCACTTCCATAGCAGGCACCTTCGTTGATTGAAGTTTTGCGGTTCCATCTGGACCGCAGAAGAGCCCTGCTGTGTTTACAGACCTGCGTCACATGACCCCCTGTCGTAAAGAAAGAAGTTGCTGTTTTTTGAAGAATTATCCCGCTGCTGCAGTAAGAACTGAAGTACACAACCCACATGGGATCTACTGACATTATTTGTTTGGAAAACGACATGCAGCCCACTGGGGAAAACAAAGTTACTACATGATCCAGGAGGCCACTCGCGGTGGCCACCCCCACTGAGGCGGGATTCTTGATAACACAGATGCCTTTAAATTGCGCTTTGCCATTTTTCTGAACTTTGCGTATGCAGCCAATGATTAAGTGCTGTTAAGCACGAAACGCGTCGGGGAGCAGGACTTTGCATTTAAGGTGTCATCATGCTCTTCCCTGTATGTAGTGCCTTCATTAAAGAATTTTCAGCTTAAACTCACCAGTTGTGGGCTCTTCCATAGCAGGCATCTTTGTTGATTGATATTTATATAAATATATATATGTGTAAATTTTTATATCATTTTAGAATTATAAAAGAAATTAAAATGAATAGTGTATCAATTGTTTTAAAATAAATATATATTAACTATTATGTATGTGTGTTTAACTTTTGTTAACTAAGTTTATTTGTTATATTTTTTGAAATGTATATTAAATCTAATGTATTTTTTTATATTAATTTTATTATTTAACACATTTAGGGCCCGATTCCGAAGCGGTTAGGAAATCTTCCCGACCGAATGGGTTTGGGAATGGTTTCCGACCCACTTGGATCGGGAGAGTCCGAACAATCGAGTACGATGCATCCGGATGCTTCCAGATACGCTTGGGTCGGACTTCCATTGACTTCAATAGGAGCCTATGTTCTGACTGAAAGTATAGGCTCCCATTGAAAAAGGGGTGGCTGGGGAAAATCGGGCACGCTCTGGCGGGCACCCCCTGGTGCCTGCCACACTGTGCATGGCTGGTAAGGGGGGATCCATGGGTACTCCCATGGGCCCAATTGGGAAGGCTCCGGGTGCAGGGGGCCCACTACGGGTCCCCAAAGTCTGATTCAGATTGCCGATTTGAGTCAGACAGTACGATTTGGAAAGGCTGTCTGAATTCAGCAGCGTACTCGGTCCTTTGGAAACGTGGCCCATAGTGACATACGATTAGGCGCCATACGGCTCAGTCATTCCGAATGTTGTTGAGTTTGGATTGGGATATTCCTAACTCCTAACTTGCATCATACTCAGTCGGTCAGAACCCTTTCCGTTTCGGTTGAAAAGACACGTTCCAGATCCGATTTAAAAGGAGCAAATGCAGTTAGGAGGCCTTCCTAACCGCATAATTATTAGGCCCTTAATATTTATTATTTTATATATATATATATATATATATATATATATATATATATATATATATATATATATATATATATATATATTCACTAAAAAAAACCATAGGTTTCACATCAGTTATAGTTAGCTGTAAATTTTACTGACATAAAACCAATGAAATTCCACGTTAAAGTTAGTTGGACTCACTATAACTTGCGCGCCTGCAATGCACTGCTGATGACGTCACATATTACATCACTCATGACATGGTCAGTGACATCACTCATGACATCACTGATAACACCTTCCAGTGAATGTGTGTCTTTATGAAAAATAAATATGTTTTATATATGTATTTGTAAAGGACAATGGAAGAATAAATGGTTCAATAAGTGTGTAAATGGATGTTTTTTTTTAAAAGAATTGATTGGTTAACTGCCTTATTAAGTGTATCTTAGTGAATACATATATTAACGAGTAATTTTTAAATATTTAAATATATGTATCAGTCTTTCACTTTGTGTATAAGTGGCTGCATGGTTTGGTGACTGACTCACTGTTTGTATGTGATTTGAAGACAGCATATGTGCAGGACTGTATGGGTGGATGAGTGTGTATATGTGTGTGTTAGTGAGTGAATGCCTGTCTCACTAGTGTCTTTATGAGTAACTACATATGTTTTAATCTTGTATATATGAGAATTGATGTATATAAGTAAGTATATGTTAGAGTGAGAGATTGAAAGAGTTCCTGTTTAAATAAGTATGTGTTTCTATAAGTGATTGTTTGAGAGAGTAAGTATGTGTAAGTTTCCTTAGAAGTAATGTGCTAATGTATGTATAGCTGTATATGCAAATAAATGGATGTTCAATAGTTTATTTGCATGTGTGAGTATGTGTGTGAGTAACTTTTGTAAGACTGTCGGTGTGTAACAGGATGTATATGTGTATCACTATATATGATGAGTGAGAATATGTATGAGTGACTATATAGAACTGTTGGTGTATGAGTGGATGTGTATATAGATGGTGGAATTACTGAATTGGTTATTGTAACTGGTATGGGTATCTCAATTTTTTTGAAAATGTTAGTTTCTATTGTTTGAATATGTGTTTCAAGGGTTACATTACACTGAAAGGAGGTCTGTCAGTCTGTCACAAGGATGGTGTTATCAGTGATGTCATGAGTGATGTCACTGGCCATGTCATGAGTGATGTAATATGTGACGTCATCAGCAGTGCATTGCAGGCGCGCAAGTTATAGTGAGTCCAACTAACTATAACGTGGAATTTCATTGGTTTTATGTCAGTAAAATTTCCAGCTAACTATAACTGATGTGAAACCTATGGTTTTTTTTAGTGAATTTAATAGGTTTTTTAAATGCTAATTCCTAACTATAACTGGTGTGAAACCTATGGTTTTTTCAGTGAATTTCATTGGTTTTTTTAAATGCTAATTCCTAACTGTAACTGGTCTGAAACCTATGGTTTTTTCAGTGAATTTCAAAGGTTTTTTAAATGCTAATTCCTAACTATAAGTCTCACTTTATAAATAAGACTGTTAGCGCTCTAGTTGTTCTTTAGAACACTCTGGTACATTCTGTCATTGGGCTACAGTTGGGCTACATCTAGCTGATATTTGGGCTACATTTGTATTTTTTTGTCTCTGGTGGCCATCTTTTGGCTACATTGGGCTAAATTGGGCTACATTTGGGCTACATTTTGGCTCTAGCATATATAAAGCCCAATGTAGCACAATACATATTTTTCCAAAGTTAATTTTCATAAAAACCACTTCAGAATAGGGCTACCTGTCCCTACAATTATCCCATTTTTTTTTAATTCATTTATTTATGGTTTTTTTGGAGCGCTCCCGGTGCGGGCCCCGGGGAGCGCCCCGGAAAGCGTACTTCTATAAAGCGCCCCGGGGCGCGCTCCGGGGAGCGTCCCGTGAGCGCCTATATCGCGAACGAAAACATGATCGTGACGCATTGCGTAGCCGCGTCCGCGTAATACGCACGGCGTAAGCGCACCCGGAAGTACTCAAGCGAATACGATCGCGCAACGTAAACATCTGATGCACTTACGCTACACAACACGGAGCGCGCCCCGGGCACGCCCCGGGGCGCGTAGCGTAAGCGCGTCGGGTCATGTGACCTGAAAATAACACTTTTCATTGGTTCATAACAGTTTTGGTTTCATAATGATGAAGCCCCTGGTCTTGTGACCTGAAAATAACACTTCTCATTGGTTCAGGACAGTTTTTTTTCCAAATGATGAAAGACCCCACCTTTTCTCCTTATTCTGACTTTGTCCTTTGACTGAGGAAGACCTGTTTGTACATCTCTGTACCTTTTTGATCTTGATAATGGCTTCAGTAGCAGCAGCAGCTGGTGCATCTGCCCCACCACCACCACCACCAACACCAAGAGGACCAGCTCAAGATTATATTGGTGGTCAGGAAGAGTAGGAGGAGGAAGAGGAAGAGGAGGAGGGGAGGAGAAGATGGCTGCCTGAAGAAAATACCCCATACAAGCCCAAGCCACACATTGTATGGGAGTTTTTTTCACTCCCAGAGGGCAAGAAAAAAGCTAATGCGGCCAAGTTAACTTGCCTAATCTGCAATGAAGAACTCTCAAGGGGCAACCCAAACAAAAAATATTCCTTTGGTAACTATACCATGATTCGACATATGACCCGTAAGCACCCTAACAACTATTCTCGTGCAGAGCTCAGGGAACTGGCCAGTAACCTCCCCCAGTCTTCAAGGACCACCTCCCAAAGAAACGAACCCACATCATCGGGACCAGAAACATCAGAGATGATGCCTTGTATTCAGCCAAGATTTGCTGATTTTAAAATCACTTGTACTGCATGTGGCAAGCTTATCGCCTATGGTGAACAGAGCATAAAGCTCATCGTCCTTGCAGGTGACAATCACAAGTGCCCCAAAAAGAACAAATTTTTTGGGTTTTTTGTTTTTTTGCTCCAGTTGAGCCAGTTTCAATTCCCTTTTTTTTTTTCTCCCCCTAAAAAAATACAAAAAAAATATAAAACTGTTTTGAAAAGCCAAAAAAAGTACAAAATAATCAAAAAACACGAATAAAATATAAAACAACAAAAAGAAGAAAAAAAAAGTTCTTTTTAGAACTACCTCCAATTTCTAAAAAAAGGCTTCCTTTTTTAAAAACTCTGTCATTCTTTTTTCCTCATAGTACGCTCCCCGGTACGCGCACCGGGGAGCGCACCGAGCGCTCCCCCCGCGCAAAACGAAAAATAAAATATATTTTAAATGCCCCGCTGGTCCCTTTTATTGCCCCCACATCAAACCTAGGGGGTCAGAGGGGGTCTATCCCTGACGCCTTATGGTAATTTCCCCCTTTGTTTTAGCCACCTCTTGTGTCTCGATTTTACCGAGACACAAGATGGCGGCCGCTCCGGACTGTTTCGAATGTTTACAGACACCCGAGAACCAATCAGCTTTCCGTGCGCACCTCACGTGGCGCGCCCGGAGCACTCCCCGGGGCGCGTACCGGGGCGCGCCTATAGATATATGTATTTTTTTTTTAACCTAAATTACTCAAAGTCTACTGGAGCACATATCTCGAGACATAGCAAAGGCACATCGGGCTACCAGTCCCTACAATTTTGCCAAATTTAGTGGAAATCCATTCAGCCGTTCAGGCTAAAAGTGAAATCGACCGCCCTATGGAAATTAACATGGAGAAAACGCGTTTTGGGACCCCCCTTTTATCTCGGCCCCCGCTTGACGAATCCCCCCCAATCTTTCAGGGAAGAACCGGGGCGCCGCAAGGCCATTTTGAGGAAATTTTCAGGCAGATTCGTCAACTGAAGCCAAAGTTATTCCAAATAGAATTTTGAGATTTAACATTGAAAAAAATCCTAACTATAACTACCTACTGGCGACGCGTTTGTTCTGAAATAAACTTTTTGCTGAACTACTGCTGCTGAACCCGAGAGTGCTGTTTTTCCTTAAACCCGGCTGGGTATTGTAAAGGAATTTTGAGCTTACATTTATTTACGCGGACACCATCGCGTCACAGCACCCGCTTTGGAGAGTGACTCGTTTGCTTGGTGTTTTCGGAGCTTGATATGTATATATATATATATATATGTATATATATATATATTACCTACTGGCGGTCGCCAGTAGGTAGTTATAGTTAGGATTTTTTTCAATGTTAAATCTCAAAATTCTATTTGGAATAACTTTGGCACAGGTTGACGAATCTGCTTGAAAATTTCCTCAAAATGGCCTCGTCAAGCTCCGGTCCTTCCCTGAAAGTTTGGGGGGGATTCGTCAAGCGGGGGCCGAGATAAAAGGGGGGTCCCAAAACGCGTTTTCCCCATGTTAATTTTCATAGGGCGGTCGATTTCACTTTTAGCCCGAACGGCTGAATGTATTTCCACCAAATTTGGCAAAATTGTAGGGACTGGTAGCCCGATGTGCCTTTGCTATGTCTCAAGATATGTGCTCCAGTGGATTTTGAGTAATTTAGGTTCAAAAAAATATATATATCTAGAGCCGCGCCCCGGTACGCGCGCAGGGGAGCGCTCAAAGCGCGCCACGCGACTTGCGTACGGAAAGCTGATTGGCTCTCGGGTGTCTGTAAACATTCGAAACAGTCCGCAGCGGCCGCCATCTTGTACCTCGGTAGGATTGAGGTGGTAAAAATCAAAGGGGGAAATGAGCAAAAGGGGGCAGGGTACACCCCCCCTGACCCCCTAGGTTTGATGTGGGGGTCATAAAAAAGCCGTACGGGGCCCCCCAAAATTTTTTTTTTTAATTTGCGCCGAGGGAGCGCCTGGTACGCGCACCGGTGAGCGTACGATTGAGAAAAAGAATGACACTTTTTAAAAAAAAAATAGAATTTTTTTATAAATTGGAGGTAGTTCTGAAAAGAACTTTTTTTTGTTTTTGTTGTTTTATATTTTTTTTATACTTTTTGAAACGATTTTATATTTTTTTTGGTTTTTTTTCAGGGGAAAAACAAAAACAGGGATTCAGAAAATGCTCAACAGGAGCAAAAAAATGAGAAAATTTAGGGACGGGGAGAGCATTGGTGTTCCTGTTTCTTTATTGCAATGAGTTCAACGCTCTGCTCCCCGTAACAGAGTAGTTTGTCACAGTCCTTGCATAAAAATTTTATTCCTGCAAATACCGGCTGGATGTTAGGGACCATTCTTGCACGTGTTGAACCTGAAGGTGTTGCTCCACAAGTGGAGATGCTGCTGCCATCTCTTCGTGCCTTCTCTGCCAGCTCCCTGACACTCTCCCTGGAGTAATTGTTGGGGTGTCTTCTTTTGACATGCCTAATTAAATTGGCATTTCCAAAGCTGTATTTTTTTAGAGGATTGCCTCTGGATAAAATACTTCCACATATTTTACAAGTTACTTTACTTGCATTAACTTTTTTTTGTCCTTCAGGGATGTCATAAAATTTCCAGATGAAGTGGTTCTTTGTTTTCTGGTGAGGAGGGTCCTCTTGCACAAATCCATCTGAATCACTGCTGGAGGACTCCCTTGCAGTCATTGTTGTAGATCAGGAAAGTATGAGTTCAAAATTCACAAAACACCTCTTGCTTTCTCCAAGTGCAAATCAATAGTGAGAGAAATGGGTGGGTTTCTCTAAATTTAGAAAAAAATAATTATTGAACCAATGAAAAGTGTTATTTACAGGTCACATGACCATGGGCTTCATCATTATGAAACCAAAACTGTTATGAACCAATGAAAAGTGTTATTTTCTGGTCACATGACCCGACGCGCTTACGCGACGCGACGCGGGGCGCGGCCAGAGGCGCGCCGCGTAAGCGTGTCAGACGCCTACGTTGCACGATCGTATTCGCGCGAGTACTTCCGGGTGCGCTTATGCCGTGCGTATCACGCGGTCGCGGCTACGCGAACGTCACGATCATGTTTTCGTTTGCGATATTGGCGCTCACGGGACGCTCCCCGGAGCGCGCCAGGGGGCGCTTTTCAGAAATACGCTTTTCGGGGCGCGCTCTGGGAGCGCTCCCCCCAAAAATTAAAAAAAAAAAATGGGATAATTGTAGGGACAGGTAGCCCTATTCTGAAGTGGTTTGTAAAAAAATTAACTTTATAAAAATATGTATTGTGCTACATTGGGCTTAATATATGTTAGAGCCAAAATGTAGCCCAAATGTAGCCCAAAGTAGCCCAATGTAGCCCAAAGATGGCCACCAGAGACCAAAAATTGTAAATGTAGCCCAAATTTCAACTAGATGTAGCCCAACTGTAGCCCAATGACAGAATGTACCAGAGTGTTAAAAAGAACAACTAGAGTGCTAACAGTCTTATTTATAAAGTGAAACTTAAAGTTAGGAATTAGCATTAACAAAACCTATGAAATTCACTGAAAAAAACATAGGTTTCACACCAGTTATAGTTAGGAATTAGCATTTAAAAAACCTATGAAATTCACTGAAAAAACCATAGGTTTCACACCGGTTATAGTTAGGAATTAGCATTTAAAAAACCTATTAAATTCACTGAAAAAACCATAGGTTTCACACCAGTTATAGTTAGCTGGAAATTTTACTGACATAAAACCATTGAAATTCCCATGTTATAGTTAGTCGGACTCACTATAACTTGCGCGTGCAATGCACTGCTGATGACATCACATATTACATCACTCATGACATGGTGAGTGACATCACTCATGACATCACTGATGACACCATCCTTGTGACACAGTGACAGACCTCCTCTCAGTGTAAAGTAACCCTTGAGACACATATTCAAAAATAGAAACTGAAATTTTTTAAAAATGGACATACCTATATCAGTTACAACAAGCAATTCTGTACTTCCACTATCTATATACACATCCACTCATTCACCAACAGTTCTATATAGTCACTCATACATATACTCACTCATCATATGAAGAGATACACCTATACATCCTGTTACACACCGACATTCATCCAAAAGTTACTCACACACATATTCACACGTGCAAATAAACTATTGAACAACAATTTATTTGAATATAGAGTTATACACACACTTCCACCTTACTTCTTTTGAAAATTACACATATTTATTCTCTTAAACAATCACTTATAGAAACACATACTTATTTAAACAGGAACTCTTACAATCTCTTACTCTCACATATACTCACTTATATACATCAATATTCACATATACTAGATTAAAACATATGTAGTTACTGATAAAGACACTAGTGAGACAGTCATTCCCTCACTAACAAACACATATAGACACTCATCCACCCATACAGTCCTGTACATATGCTGTCTTCAAAACACATACAAACAAAGAGTCAGTCACTCATGCATCTATGTGCTAAGTAATACCCCCACCAAACCATATAGACACTCAAACTGATACTAATAAAAATATCAAATAACCCATATACATACGCATGTAGCTACTTATCAACACATGTAGCCACTTATACACAAAGTGAAACACTAATATATGTATTTAAATATTTAAACATAACTCACTAATATTTATTTTTCAGAAAGACACATATTCACTGGATGGTGTCATCAGTGATGTCATGAGTGATGTCACTCACCATGTCATGAGTGATGTAATATGTGATGTCATCAGCAGTGCATTGCACGCGCAAGTTATAGTGAGTCCGACTAACTATAACGTGGGAATTTCAATGGTTTTATGTCAGTAAAATTTCCAGCTAACTATAACTGGTGTGAAACCTATGGTTTTTTCAGTGAATATATATATATATATATATATTCACTGAAAAAACCATAGGTTATAGACCATATATAGTTAGGAATTAGCATTTACAAAACCTTGAAAATTCACTGAAAAAACCATAGGTTATAGACCATATATAGTTAGGAATTCGCATTTACAAAACCTTATTTTACTCGCACAAAACCATAGAAATTTCCATATATAGTTAGTTGCACTAACTATATATCGCGCACCCGCAATCCACTGCTGATGATGTCACATATTACATCATTCATGACATGGTCAGTGACATCACTGATGACATCACTGATGACATCTCAAATGACATCACTGATGACAACATCCAGTGACTGTATGTTTCTGTAAAGTTAAAATATGTCTTACATATTGAAGAATGAGTGGATGTATAAGTGTCTGGATGAAGGATTTAGTAGGTGCATGACTGACTGTATGAGTGAGTGATTAAATGTGTCTCACTGAGTGTATGGGTTAGTGACTAAACTGTCTTAATTTGTGCATCATTATGTCTGTTGTTCTGTAAACTGTTGCATGTGTTGATAAGTAGCTATATGAGTAACTATATGGGTTATTGATTGGTTGCCCAAGTATTTGTATGGGAGACTGCGTGTGTGTGTGGGTGGCTGGGAGGTGTATGACTCTGTGCATAGATGTGTGAGCAGTTGATTCACTAGATGTATGGCTTCAAAAGTGCATGTGGAAACAGCTGTATGGGCGGTTGACTGTGTGCATGAGTGTATTGGTGAGTGAATGGATATCTCAGTGCTACATGTCAAAGTAAGTACATATGTAAAACACAGTACATGTGAGAGTTGACATATATAAATAACTGTGCATAAGAGCCAGTGAATGTGTGAGTGGCTGTATGGATCATTGTGAACTTGTATCAGGGATTGTATAAGAGAGTAAATATGTGTTAGTATATGTTTGAATAAGTAAAGTTTGTATAACTGTATAGTTGAGGAAATGGAGGTGTGATTGATTCTTTGCATGACTGACTAGGTGTGTGAGTAACTCCATGGATGAGTGACAGTCTGTGAGTGTCTGTTTACACTGATTGTATCTAAGGTTATATTAGAGTCTGAAGAGGTTCATCGTATTATCACATGAATGATATCATCAGTGATGTGATCAGTAATGTCAAATGAGATGTCATCAGTGATGTCATCAGTGATGTCATTTGAGATGTCATCAGTGATGTCATTTGAGATGTCATCAGTGATGTCATCAGTGATGTCACTGACCATGTCATGAATGATGTAATATGTGACATCATCAGCAGTGGATTGCGGGTGCGCGATATATAGTTAGTGCAACTAACTATATATGGAATTTCAATGGTTTTGTGTGAGTAAAATAAGGTTTTGTAAATGCAAATTCCTAACTATATATGGTCTATAACCTATGGTTTTTTCAGTGAATTTTCAAGGTTTTGTAAATGCTAATTCCTAACTATATATGGTCTATAACCTATGGTTTCTTCAGTGAATTTTCAAGGTTTTGTAAATGCTAATTCCTAACTATATATGGTCTATAGCCTATGGTTTTTTCAGTGAATATATATATATATATACATACATATATAAACATATATCATCTGTATATCTATATAAATACAAACATAAATGCATGCATACATATACTTATATGCATACAGATGCATGTTATTTACATGAAAGTTGAAAAAACACTAATAAAAGCAAAGCTAAAAAGCCACCTCATTACAAACAGAATGGCTTTAACTTAAACGAGCGCGAGATCTATTGCATTTTCAATGCTTGTTTACTTTGGTTCCATCAAGAAGGCATTGAGATGTGTCACACATTTGCCATAAATTCTGAATGTTAGCACTCTAGTTGCACATTAGATCACTGTAGTAAAGCTACTGCTCACCAGGGACGTCTGCTGCTGGTATTCAAAGTGTATGTTTCAGTCTGCATGTCAGAATTTTTTTAATGAAATAGAAGAGGATTTGAGAAGTCACTCAAAATGATCCCTAATTTTTCTTTCTGAAGCACTTATCATACTTTCTATGGCAAAATTAACCCCCTCATGTTGTTCCTTTTTAAATTGAGTGTTTTCAGACTTACCACTTCATTCCAATCAAGATGGCTTCTGGTGT
Source organism: Lissotriton vulgaris (assembly GCF_964263255.1). Lineage (NCBI taxonomy): Eukaryota > Metazoa > Chordata > Amphibia > Caudata > Salamandridae > Lissotriton > Lissotriton vulgaris. The sequence continues at coordinate 64,617 of NW_028241980.1, forward strand.
GCCATACTTTTGTCATAAGTAAGACTGTTAGCGCTCTAGTTGTTCTTTAGAACACTCTGGGACATTCTGTCATTGGGCTATACTTGGGGTACATCTGGGTGATATTTGGGCTACATTTAGGCTCTTTTGTCTCTGGTGGCCATCTTGGGAGACTGTATGTCAGAATTTTTTAATGAAATTGAAGAGGGTTTGAGAAGTCACTCAAAATGTGCCCTAATTTTTCTTTCTGCATCACTAATCATAATTCATATGGCAAAATATACCCCCTCATTTTGTTCCTTTTTAAATTAAATGTTTTAAGAGTTACCACTTTATTCCAATCAAGATGGCTTCAGGTGTGCCATACCTTTGTAATAAGTAGGACTGTTAGCGCTCTAGTTGTTCTTTAGAACACTCTGGGACATTCTGTCATTGGGCTATACTTGGGCTACATCTGGGTGTTATTTGGGCTACATTTGGGCTATTTTGTCTCTGGTGGCCATTTTGGGAGACTGCATGTCAGAATTTTTTAATGAAATAGAAGAGGATTTGAAAAGTCACTCAAAATGTGCCCTAATTTTTCTTTCCGCAGCACTAATAATACCTTCTATTGCATAATATACCCCCTCATTTTGTTCCTTTTTAAATTAAATGTTTTAAGAGTTACCACTTTATTCCCATCACGATGGCTCCAGGCGTGCTATACCTTTGTAATAAGTAGGACTGTTAGCGCTCTAGTTGTTCTTTAGAACACTCTGGGACATTCTGTCATTGGGCTATACTTGGGCTACATCTGGGTGATATTTGGGCTACATTTGGGCTCTTTTGTCTCTGGTGGCCATTTTGGGAGACTGCATGTCAGAATGTTTTAATGAAATAGAAAAGGATTTGAGAAGTCACTCAAAATGTGCCCTAATTTTTCATTCTGCAGCACTAATCATACTTTCTATGGCAAAATATACCCCCTCATGTTGTTTCTTTTTAAATTAAATGTTTTAAGAGTTACCACTTTATTCCAATCAAGATGGCTTCAGGTGTGCCATACCTTTGTAATAAGTAGGACTGTTAGCGCTCTAGTTGTTCTTTAGAACACTCTGGGACATTCTGTCATTGGGCTATACTTGGGCTACATCTGGGTGATATTTGGGCTACATTTGGGCTCTTTTGTCTCTGGTGGCCATTTTGGGAGACTGCATGTCAGAATGTTTTAATGAAATAGAAAAGGATTTGAGAAGTCACTCAAAATGTGCCCTAATTTTTCATTCTGCAGCACTAATCATACTTTCTATGGCAAAATATACCCCCTCATGTTGTTTCTTTTTAAATTAAATGTTTTAAGAGTTACCACTTTATTCCAATCAAGATAGCTTCAGGTGTGCCATACCTTTGTAATAAGTTGGACTGTTAGCGCTCTAGTTGTTCTTTAGAACACTCTAGGAGGCTGCAGTAGAACACAAAGGAATCAACTGACAGTCTCTGTCCTTGTTAGATGTACATGTTTTACTGAGAATGTCAGACTTCATTTTCACATGACTGAGAAAGATAATGTGAATTTACAGAAAATATGCTTTCAGTTTAGCTTATAGATCCCCTTCCAAACCACTGTGGGAAAATCATGAGATATTAGTTTTCTTTCAAACAATATTCATGATATCACAGCAGAAGGTTTTTTCACATGGTAAAATCACCTTAGAACCCACCACAATTCCTAAAACGAGTATGGTACCATCAACAAATGATTTATAATGTAACTAAAGTCCTAACACCCTCTATTAACTACAATGCTTTTTAATGAGGTGCTATCATGTATATTGGTCCCAAGATGGCTGCCAACTCTTCTTGGATGAAGTGCTGACAGCCAATCAGATCAGATGTGTGGTTAGGCTCCGCCCAGATATATATCTTTTTTTGAACCTAAATTACTCAAAATCCACTGGAGCACATATATTGAGACCTAGCAAAGGCACATCGGGCTAACAGTCCCTACAATTTTGCCAAGTTTCGTGCAAATCCATTCAGCCGTTCGAGCTAAAAGTGAGGCCAACCGCCCTATGGAAATTAACATGGGAAAAACGCGTTTTGGGACCCCCCCTTTTTTCTCGCCCCCCCCCCTTGATGAAACCCCCCCAAATTGTCAGGGGCTGCTCAGAAACAAAATGTTCCATTTTCCTGAAAATTTCAGCCAATTCCGTCCACAAACGCCAAAGTTATTAGACATAGAATTTTCAAAAATCCCATAGAGAAAAAATCCTAACTATATATACCTACTGGCGACCGCCAGTAGGTAATATATATATATAACAAGGACCAGGATCCAATCTGCCACAACGGAATCACCAGGTACAACCACTCCACAGCGCAAAGGTGAGATTCAAATGGTTTATTCACACGAACTCGCCAGCATGACGCGTTTCGGTCACTACACGGTGACCTTGATCACATGACGAACGAAACCAATAATAATGCTTATAAAGGGTTACCAATCAACACAGAGGGCGGGAAAATGATAGAAACTAAGAAAACACTAGATGCACAGCATCCGTAGTTGAAAACAGACCCATATTAACAATGCATACAACTGATTATGTACAGTCTAGAAATTGATCTCAATATCCATATGTACAATCTATGTACAGTATATCAATTTACGTGGCGAATTTAGACTTATGCCTATACAATATATACATGTAAATCATTCATTATTGCTGTTTTCTAATATTTACAAACACTAAAGGTTCGACATCCGAACTCTGGGAATGTCAGATGGTAGTGCACAATCGTGTTAATTCTTTGCTAGACCCGCTCACATAACAGTGCCAATTGAAAAATATATTACCTACTGGCGGTCACCAGTAGGTAGTTATAGTAAAGACCTAGTTTCCAGAGGAAATCTGCAACATTCTATTTGGAATAACTTTGGTGCCGGTTGATGAATCTTCACAAAATTCTCAAAGAAGATGGGGCGCTCCACTCCGCTCCTTCCCTGAAAGTTTCAGAGTGATTCGTGAAGCGGGGGCCTGAGAAAATTCGCAGAGTACGCTTTTTGTTAAATGGTGTAAATCCGTTCAGTAGTTCTTTAGAAAATCAAAAGTAAAATCATAGATATATATCCGAAGTTGTACCGTCCGAGGACAGTACGCGTACCATTACAAGCACAAGCTGCATGCTAATTGGCTAAAAACTGTTTGTCAACACTCCAAACCAGGAAGTGTTGGCAGCCATCTTGTGCCTCGGTAGAACCGAGACACAAGGAAACAGAAAAAGAAACGCAAAAAACGCATAAAGGGGGCAGGGTAGAAACACCCTGACCCCCTAGACCTGCTTAGCGGCAATGGATTGTTTCTAAAGTGGGGCCCAGAGGGGTACCCCAGCCCCAGGACCACCACCCCCAGGGATTATTTTAATAGGGTGAGGGGCTCTGAGGCCCCCCAGCCCAGGGGACCGCCACCCCCCGGGGCTTTAATATTTTGTATGCGGGGGGCTCATGGCCCCCCGCAGCCCAAGGGACCGCCACCCCCGGGGCTTCTTTTAAAATAAAATAAACCTGTGTGGGGGGCTGAAACCCCCCACACACCACAGGGACCACCACCCCCGGGGCTTTACAAATGATGGGAGGGGGCCACTTGGCCCCCCTCCTGGAGCCTTTGATGGCCCTGGGGACCGCCATCCCCTAGGGCCGGCTCCTGCAGTGTCTAACCCCGGGACACTGCTGTTTGTTATGGTAGGGCAGGAGCCTCATGGTTAACCTGCTCTCTCTTTCAAATAGGAAAGCAGATTGCTTTTCCTCCGGGAGAGGAGCATGTAAGCTACTCTCCCTGACGAAAAGCAATGCCTGCTCCCGAAGGGCGCGGGGCACCAACTGGGACCGTGGGGGCATTGGGGCTCCACCCACGGTCTCTAACGTTTTATTTTAGCCCCGGGTATGGGGTCCCCGGGCATAATAAAAATTAGTGATAGGGGCTATTTTTCTTTTACGGTAAATTTACAGTACACATACCAAGCGCGGCCGGACGACGTGTGGTGCGAGGTTCCTAACTTATCCCGTACGCGTACCTAAACAAGAAAAATACAAATATTTTTCACATATTAATCAAGTTTATGTGTTTAGATGTTGGGTGGCTCTAAAAAGAGCCCTTGTGTTTATTGGGAGATTTTAGTACCTACACAAGTAAGTACCGATGCAGAGTCTAAAGTTCAAGAGGAAGACTCTGTTCCCCTCATCTGTAAAATGTACACCATCTCTCCTATAGATGCCATGCATATTGAAACGCAGATTGTTGTTGTAAATGGACCCCATTCTATAGTCTCGTAGAAAAGCAGAAACAGATTTATTCACATGTTTCTGTGGATAAAATTGATTGGACCAGTTCCATTCTGCCTTTGGCATATATTAGAAAAGACAAAGGTTGTTTGGGGGAAAAGTGACATCAGCTCTGTAAAGGTGTCCTTCATAATCGTTTCCAGACCTACCCTAGTCAAAGTGCCTAGGTCATTGCCACCACAGTGCACAGTTATGAGGTCAGGGTGTTGGAGATGCAAAAAGGATGCCACCAATGGCATCAATTGGTGCCACTTTAACCCCCTCTGTCCAATCCATTTAATGTCTTCATTTGTTAAACTTAGGTGTTTGTGAAATCCTTCCTGTTCTGCGTACCTTTGACTCCAGAAAATATAGCTGTGTCCCACAATTCACACTCTAATCATCTTGAAGAGAGGTCTGGCTGCACTCAGATGGTCTCTGTAAATGAAATGGCAGTTTGAAAAGTAAGATTTTTCTAAAATGGTGTATAAGTGGAATTTTGAAAAAAGAAAAGAAATGATTTGTTGTTTGGAAACATTTTACACAGAAAACCAGGGTGCAATTTTCCGTTTTTTAAAAGCCTGATATTTATTGGTTAGCAAAAAGTGATAGAAAAGAACTTTACTTAAGATTAGCTGGTATATTGACAAGTCAAGCACACTTGCTGTTTTGATTTGCAACATTGTTTGATGAACTTTTCACCGGTGTGCTTAGTTAACTGTTCCCTGAAGTGTTTCTATGGTAACAGGCAGAAGGCAGAATGGGGGTAGGGTTGAAAGTTTTGTCATTTGGAAAGGGTTCAAAAGTTCAAGCAATAGAAAAGTGTGTTTCATTTTGATATAATCAGGGAATAAATGTGATTTGTTATTTATTTGTATATGTGTGTAGATTGAGTGTGTAGATTGACAGGAAACGTTTGCTATTTGCTATAGGTCTTCCTGACCCCCTTGGGCTGCTCAGGGGGTTCACAATTATCCCCAAAGTCAAAATCTTTTATTTTTTTTAAATAACAGGATAAGCGTTGGGTATGCGTACGCCGTGAAAAAGTAAAAAGAAAGTAAGTAAGTAAGTAAAGTTTTTATTGCACAATTATTTAAAATCATTGCAATATGCAAGAATACAAAAAGACGGTAGTAAAACACTCGAGGCTGTTGAAAACTAAAACAGTGAATGGGTGGGAAGGGAAAGTAAAAAGACAAGGAAAGTCAAAAATCGATTACTTGCAGGGAATTAAATTCAGGCTTGCACAGAGGGAAAAGTCATGGAATTAATTTCGGTAATGAATTTGACAAAGCGGGTTGCCATTTGAGGCGAATCCCCCCTCATGCATTCCTCAAGTGCTTCTTGGCATGTCCTGATACCTAGAAGGAGCCAAATTGGTCTCAGCCAGAATATTCTTTGTGGCCGCAATTGATGACAAATGCGCAAAATGTGAATTAGGTTTTCCTCTCCCCGTTTGCAAAACCGACATTGGGAGGAGGCTCCTATCTTATATCCTTGCCCAAACTTGTATGCTTTCAGCGGAATTAGGCCAAATCGAAATCTCATTAGCTGGTGTTTAATATACGGTTTCATTGCTGATGCAAGATAGGATGGAAGGGTTTTCGGAGCGTATAATTTGGCGGCCCAGGTGCCGTGAGAAATTTTAAGTACCAGTTGTGTGTCCGATTGGTTTGAAAGGATTTTTGCTTGCTTGATTAAGAGATTTCCTTTCGTTTTGTTGGACAGAGAAGAAGACCATATGTCCCTTGTTCAAGCGATTTGAGGCAGAACGTTAGGTATTTTTTTTTTATTAAATTTATACTTTATTACACCTTCAAGTCACATACACAGCCAGCATCGCCTACAACCCGGAGGCCGGCGGCATCAAAAAATCACCCTCCGATCCCTGGGTAAAGGTAAGTTACACAGCCGTAAAGACCAACAGCCCGAGGGCCTGGCGGCGAAACTGCAGGTGTGGAACAAGTGTGCAGAGGCAATAGTTCATAGCAGCTACATTGGATGATCACAACATAGAAGCAGGATGCACACCCCACAACGCCAACAAAACCAGACCCAGGTGCAGCTAGGCGTGCCAGATTGGCAGGATCGAAATAGCCACCCGGGAAGTACTGCGTATATACCCAGAGTCAAGGGCATCACCAACGGGGACCCAGGGAAAGGTGTATAAAGGGGAGGAGACCCCCCAGACAATAACAAACCCACCCACCCCGAAAGAAGAACAAGCCAGACTACCTAAATCCGTGTCCACCACCCACCTCCCACTCTGCACCACAACCCTGGACCCCTCAGCCGGGCTAAGGGAGGTAAGCAAGTGCCCACTAGGGCGGGATAACGCTCTGGGAAGGGGACAGCGGTCGCCACAAGCCAGAACAGCCGTCACAAGCAACCCCCAACACAAAACACCACAAAAATCAGGCACGACTCACCACACCGTCACAACATGAAGGCCTTCAACTGACACACTCCTCATCCATAGCTGACGCAGCCCCCTCCTCCTGTAGCACATCCAGCTCCACACTCTCTGGATCCGACTCACCATCCTCTTTCAAACTTTGAAACGCCCTAAACAAACCCCAAAAGTTTTTGGGTCTACTCATCGGAGGTAGGAGTTCACTATACACCTCCGATTGCGTGCAACAGTAAAGCAAGTCTGTTTCCCATCGTTTTTTAGTAGGGACTGGCCCCCGCATCCAGCACAGAGCTATCAGCCGCTTTGCTGTCAGTAATGCCATGTCGGCAAGTCGCCGCATAGCCACAGGAAGAGGTTTTGAAAAACCGAGTAAGGCGAGCGCCGGGTTGGGCAAGATCACCTCACCAAGGATAGCACCAAGGATAGCGCTGAGGTCCGCAAAGACCTCTACCCAGTACTTATGTATGGCAGGACAAGTCCAGGCCATATGGAGAAAGTCTGCTGTGTGAAAGTGGCATCGCTCACACTCCGCCGACTCCCTAAGGCCATACCTGTGCAACCTCTCGGGCGTGTAGTAGACACGCTGTAGGAATTTAAAATGCACCAGGCGGTGCCTACCGTTGAGCGAGATTTTCCTAGTATTAGTCGCACAATAATGCCACATGTCGTCTGAGATGGGAGATTGGAGGTCAGCCTGCCAGGCCAGGCGGGCCTTGGAGGGGGGATATTGCCGTTGTCTATCACCCAGTGACCTAAGAGCTGTGATCAGTTTGCGAGATGAGGGGGTCTTGATGACATAGGTGAGTTCCGGCATCTCCGGCGGTTCAGCTAGGTCCGGGCCTAAAACGGCGAGGGCCGCTCTACGAACCCTGTGGTATTGAAAACTATGAAGCAGCGTTGCCCCGGGACAGGATTGAAGGACCTGCTGCAACGTTTTCAGAGTGCCCTTTGAGAAGAGATCTCCCATGGTAACAATGCCTAGGTCACGTAGCGCCTTCAGGACGCCCTTCTCCGTCAATGGAGCCAACCAGGCCGCCCATTCTACACGGAGCAAAGGCGAATATAGCAGCGTGCACTCACGGGAGCCAATCAGTGCGTGCCAAGCATGATTCGTGGCTGCTATGGAGTCCAGATTGCCGACCCTTCTATCAGGTGGATAACATACTGTCGCCGGAAGCGGGACGGGGTCTGCGAAGAGTCGCTCCAGTTTCACATGAGGGATACCTGGATCCCCATGAATCCACGTATGTAGATGTGCACCCTGAGCAAGCCTATAGTATCGCTCCAGGTCTGGAGCCCCAAGGCCTCCCTGTTCGTACGGAAGGGTGAGCGTCTGCCACTGCACCCGCGGCTGTTTGCCCCCCCACACCAGACAAGTGTCTGGGTAAGTTGCCGGAAAAAGGCTTTGGAAAGGACTACTGGTATATTCACGAATAGGAAAAGGAACCTGGGGAGTACCACCATTTTCATGAGTGCAATCCTGCCCATAAGGGAAAGCGGGAGCCTGGACCACACTTCGACATCATCCACCAGTTTGGAGTAGGCAACTCCATAATTCTCGCGTATCAGGACCTTCGGGTCCGTATGAATGCGTATCCCTAAGTAGCGGATAGAGTCCGTGGTCCATTGCAGGGGGTACTCCGAGTCGAAAGGGAGCGTCACCGGCGTCAGGGGCAACGCCACTGACTTATTCCAGTTGACGCGGAGACCCGAAAGAGCTCCGAACCTCACCACCTCCCGTAGAACCGCAGAGAGGTTAGTCTCCGGGTCCCGGACATATAGCAGAGTGTCATCCGCATATGTTGAGATACCGATCTGGTACGTCGGAAAGTTTATCCCTTCAAACCGATGATACTCTCGTATAGCGCAGGCGAGAGGTTCCGCTACCATGGCATACAGCAACGGAGAGAGGGGGCAACCCTGACGCGTGCCCCTCCCAATCTCGATGGGAGCAGTGACCAGGTTACCTATCTTTAGCCTCGCAGTGGGTTTGTAGTATAGAGCTCCCAACATTTGTAGAAACGGTTCCCCTAGGCCGAACTTACGAAGGACCCTCAGCATGAACGACCACTCAACAGAATCGAAGGCCTTCTCCATGTCCAAGAAGATGGCCACAGCTTTGTTTTCGTGTTTGACATGCTGGATCGTGCCTAGGACCGTGCGGATATTATAAGTGAGATTGCGTGAGGGAACAAACCCAGCCTGCTCCGGAGCAACTAGGTCCGGGACCAGCAACGCCAAACGAGTCACAAGCACCTTAGCATACAGTTTCGCGTCCACATTTATCAGCGATAGCGGTCGGTAGGAGCCACACTGATTAAGGGGTTTGCCAGGTTTCGGGATGGTAATAAGCAACGCCTCTCTCATGGATTTCGACATGCTGCCCTGTTGGCAAATGTCATCGAACAGGAGCATCAAGTACGGGACCAGTTGTTCCTGAAAGGCCTTGTAGAAAGACACCGTGAGACCACCCGCTCCAGGAGCGCTACCAGATCTCATGCCCCCCAGCGCTTCCGTTACCTCCTCTTTCTGTATGGGGGCCATAAGGAACTCCCTCTGCCAGTTGGCCAGGAAGGGCATTTGAATGAAACTCAAATAGTCGTCGATTTCGTCCTCGAGGTGTGCATCCCTCGAGGAGTAGAGGGCAGTGTAGTAGGCATGAAATTCCGCCAAGATATCCTGCTCCTCCGTAACCACCGCCCCAGTAGCTGTCACCAACTCCTCGATAACCAATGGGGGCCTACTGTTGCGCATAAGTTTAGCTAGGAGTGCACCAGGCCGCTCCCGTTCCCCATACACGCGCGCCGTCGCGTATTTGCCCATGTGTTTAATTTCCCTGTCCGCTTCCTCCTGAAATTCATCTAGCAAGGACTTAAGCTTGACCGTATCAGCTGCGTCCCCAGAGTTCACCGCCTGACCATCCAGATCAGCGAGCTGTGTCTCGAGCAACTGCAGGCGTCTCCTGATAGCTTTGAGCACCCCAGAATGCTTCGCCATAGTCATTCCTCTTATGTAGACCTTAAATGCGTCCCAGAGAACTTGTACGCTGTCCACGGAGCCCACATTGGTTGTGAAATAGGCCTCTGTGTCTTCGGCGAGTTCCCCTCTGAAAACCTCATCCAAGAGGGAGTACGGGGGGAACCTCCACGTAAAGGGGGGAATCCTCCTGGGAGGAGCCACCAGCAACAAGAGCAAGGGCGAGTGATCAGACAGCGTGCGCGGGAGAACTGTGCAACCCTTAACCATATCTAGCAAAGATCGGGAAACAAACCAATAATCTATGCGTGTATGAATGTTGTGATAGGCCGAGTAGTGAGTGTACCCACCCCGCCCCGAGTGCCTATGCCGCCACACATCAAGTAAATCAAGTTTCACACATTCCGACAGAAGGAGGGACGTGGAAGGTGCATGGGACCTAGGGGGGCCCGCAGATCTGTCAAGGTCCGGGTTCAGCACCAAGTTAAAATCCCCCCCCCACAGCATTCTAGAGCCCACAAACTGCCTGCAGCTGTCAGCAAGCGAAGAATAGAACTCCGGGGAATCGTAGTTGGGGCCATACACATTCACCAGCAGGAGATCATGATCCTTTCCAACACAACGTTCAACCACAAACCTCCCCTCCGGGTCTACCGCCACCCGGGTCAGCGACAGTCGGGATTTGGGATTAGCCCAAATGAGCACCCCCCTAGCGTGCGTTGTGAACCCCGCAGCGACACAAGCGGGGCCAAGGCCCCTCACTTGCAACATAGGGCTGGAAAGCGGCAGATGTGTTTCCTGCAGTAAAGCAAGGTCAATGTGATGGCGTTGCAAATAGGCTAAGACCTTCCTGAGTTTGCGGAAATCGTTAAGCCCCCTCACGTTCCAGGACAGCAATCGCAGAGAGCCCAGGGAGCTCTCCGCACTCAGTGAGTCAGCAGTCGACATGGCAGTTCAGAAAGTAAAATGTCGCAGAGCAGATAGTGTGGCAGACACAGTGCAGTAGTTGGCAAAAACAAACCCCCCACCCGACGAACCCTGAACCCCAAACAGCATGGCAGCAGCAATACACAAACACAGCTAACAACCACCCACCCACAGCCGACCAACCCCAACCCGGTCAGACAGAGCATAGCACCACCCACCCTGAGCCCACCCGAAACACCCCACTACAAACCCAGGACCCCCTAGAGGGTCGGAAAGCCGAAAGCGCAGGGGCAGAGGTTCTGGCCAGACCACAATACTCTCCAACAAGGGCCCGATACAGTCATTGCTCCCAGCCCCACCCCCATTGCGTTCGGCACCCCACGTAAGCCCCAGCAGCAGAACAAGTAGAGTGGTGAATAAACAGTCCCCACGTGCCACCGGGAGCACCCCCCCGATAACAGAAGGAAAGCAACAAAAGTTCGAGCCCCAAGTCGTGGCACCACCACTAGCCAGGCAATTCAAGAGTCACAACCAAAATGTTATGGTGGCAAAGGAGAGACACATCAAGAACTGGAATGCAATACATACAGTCGCGGTGAAGTAGCCAAGCCAAGCTACACAGCCAGGGACAGTTCAGCCCTGACCCTCCAAAGATACAGCTTCCTCATCCTCCGTACGCTGATCCCTCGGGCTGTTGCGCTGTTCTTTGGCCCATTCTTTAAGCGATTTTTTCAGGTCAGCCGGGTCGGTGAAAAAATGCGAATGTCCTTGTTTATTGATCCGGAGTCTCGCCGGGTATAGCATGGCGTAGTCGAGCCCCATGTCTCTCATCTGTTTCTTGTAGGGGGCGAATCGCTTCCGCTCCTCTTGCACCCTAGCTGTAAAGTCAGGATAGAGGGAGATGTTCATTCCTTCAAACTGCAAGTCCCCCTTCTCCCTCGCCAGACGGAGGGCCAGGTCGCGGTCCCTGTAGTTCAAAAGTTTTGCAATGATTGGTCTCGGAGGGAGGCCAGGGTGCGGTTTGGGACCGAGAGTGCGATGGGCCCTCTCAACAATAAACATGGGGGAGAAGACGTCCTCCCCTAGGAGCTTGAGAAGCAACTTCTCGACGAACAGTTCCATCTTTCCGGTGTTGGTGGATTCCGCAACCCCCGTGATGCGGACGTTGGAGCGCCGTGAACGAGCTTCCAGGTCCTCCGTTTTGTCCTGTATGACTTGGAGGAGGCGGCCGAATTGCTTACGGTCCTTATCCCACTCCGTTTGGGCCTCCTCCGCCTCCGTCAGCCTACGCTCCGCCATGTCCAAACGTTCCGCATGCTTGTCCACCCTCTCGGACATCCTGTCCATACGGAATGATAAGGCATCGATTTTCGAGCCGATCGCTGACATGCTGTCCTGTAGGCCTTTCTCCATGGCGCAGAGCATTTCACGAATGTCCGCACAGAGCGAGCCTTCCGCCGCCTGTGATGAAGTTTCCGGGGGAGCACCCTCCGCGCCCCTCGGCCTCCGTTGCTCAAACGTGAGCTTCGGCTGATTTCTGTCCCCTTTCCCCATGGCAGAGCTCGCAAAATATGTGCCAAGCAAGAAGCAAGAGGCGGCCCGATGGAGGGGGAGAGCCGGGGGGAGCGAACTCCGCGAAGCAGTCCGGTGCGCAGCAAGGAATGGCGGTCAAAGATGGCGGCCGCGAGCCGCGTGGCACAGACTAGTCCAGGGGGAGAAATCCAAACTCCAGACTCGGTGCAGGTCACACCGCAGGGTGTCGAGAAACGCCAGTACACACCAAAGCACACAGCCCAACACCAGTGTCTCTCCAGTCCTCAGGCCGATCAGAGTAGTGGCGGAGCCCGCCAACCGGCAGCCGTAGGGCGCAACTTCCCGCGGTCCGGTCCGTAGGCCACTCCGGGGAGCCCCAGGTCTCCACCCAGGAGTTGCAGCAAACACACACGAGGCAGAGGGGCAACAGTGAGCCAGCACTGGCGAGGATCGGTCCAGAATCAGCACAGGGTAGAAGGCAGTCCGGCAGACCGGGGCCACACAGCAACCTCACGCCGCACGTAGTGTTACGTAGGGCGGGCAGCCCCCAAGGATAGTCTGCGGATCGCGGCCTGGTCCGCAACTCCAAACTCCGCCGGTCCGTTGATCGATGCCACCACCGATTTCGATCAGGAAAGGTGCCCCCAGCAGCCCCAGGGGTCGTAGAAGCAAAATCCGCCCTCGCTGAGGACAGTGAGGCGCCAAAAAGGATCAATTTGACGAATATTAAAGGGGCTCAGGCGAGGAGCTCAGCTCTCACACGTCTTGCATGGATGCCAGCAAGCTCCGCCCCCCCAGAACGTTAGGTATTTATTCCATGATGTAGCGGGGTTGTTGAGGACCAGCCATATACAGCTCTTTAGCGTATGAGAATTTGCTTGTTTCGCTTTTAAGCAATATGTAACGAATCTTGCAGCCATAATCCAACGCATGGAGGATAGAGAGAATTCTTTCCGTATTTGGGCATGGGAAGTCGAATTTGGCAATCGAAAGACCCGGCGGTAACATGATGAAGTAGTGTGGCTCACTGGTTAGAGGCGGCAGACCCGAGAGCAGAGGACGGCCCGGGACCAGGGTTCGATTCCCGGCGCGGCAGGTTTCTGGACCAGGGTCAGCGAACTCGATAATTCTCTCGCCTCGGTGCCCACTCTGATCAGCGTTCACACTCGGCAACTCTGGGCATTAGCTTGCCTCATCTTCACTAACGGCCCCACCAGACCGCCGGGGATGCCTGGTCTCACCCTGGAGATACCCATTAAGGGACCATCTCTCAGGGAAGCCAGGAAGGGTTTCGCAGCGGTCGAAGCACCTTGGGACCCTCCAGGTAAGTAGTGCGCTATATAAATGCCTATACATACATACATACATACATACATATCAAGCCAGTTATTCAGTTTGTCCTTGAAGATGATTGCTCCAAAGGTAATTGTGGGCAGAAATTTTGCATTAATCAATTTTATTAATGGGACAAAATCCTGGGAATGTAGAGCGTTCTTTGTTCTCATAAAAACCCCCTCAAGACGGCGAGCCACTGTCAGCATCTCAGTTGTATGCACCGAGCATCTACCTTTGTGGTCAATCCAGATGCTTAAATATTTATATGTAGGGACAGTCTCCAGTTGTTTCCCCTCTATGAACCACAGGAGCTTTTTTGTGTTCGTAGGTGAGACTGCCATCGCCTTGGTTTTACCTACGTTTATCTCGAGCATATTGTTTTTACAATACTGGGCGAGAGAGTTGAACAGCCTTTGGAGGCCCACCTGAGTTTGGTCTAACAGAATCGTGTCATCCGCATACTGCAGAACTTGGATTTTGCTTTGGCCGATTCCTGGGGGGAAGGCTCTTGATCCAGTTAACCATTCGGGAAGGTCAGCGAGGTACAGATTGAAAAGTAATGGTGCGAGAGTGCACCCTTGTTTAAGGCCTCTATTTGTGTAAATTTTATTAGAGGTGGTCCATTTTGATGTTACTCTGACCTTGACCCATGTGTCCGTATGAAGGGCTATTAGCGCATTTAGTAGTGCCTGCGGAATTCCCCATTTTGACAGTTTTTCCCATAGTTTGGGACGGCTAACATTGTCAAATGCTTTGCAGAAATCAATAAATCCCATATACAGGGATTTGCCTTTTGCAGCTATGGTAGTCTCCATCAGGTGGACTATCGAAATCAGATTGTCTTCGATGTGGCAGCCTTTTCGGAAGCCAGTTTGGCTGAAGGGGATTAGATTTTTCGATTCCGCCCATTTTGTAAGTTCTTTTAACAATATGCTTCCCGTCCACATCGAGTAGAGCTATCATCCGATAGTTATCGGGATCGGAGCGCAAACCTTTTTTATGGAAAGGTACTAAGAGTGATCCTTGCCACGTATGCGGGATGGTACGTCCCAGTATTGCATCTTCAAATAGCGGTGTCAACAGCAAAGCCCATTTTTGTGCAGCGGCTTTAAAGACCTGCGTTGGGATTCCATTGGGGCCTGGAGCACCACCAGAGCGCATTTTCCTTATTACCGCAGCTATTTCTTCTGTTGCTATCTTGATAGGACAGGGCGTGTCTTCCTCCTAGACTTGCTGGTCTAGTGTTAGTTGAACGCCCCTACTGCCAATTGGTACGCCCGATGTTGTATACAGCTCTTTGACATACTTCTCCCAATCAGCGGGGGAGATGTTAGTTGCAGTAGGAGGTTTGGCAGCTTTGGATGCCTCATTCACCCAATTCCAAAATTTCCTTTGATCCTTGGTTTTAATTATCTCGAAGGCTGCCTTCCAGTGAAGCTCTTCTTCCTGTCTTTGTAAGGCGAATCTGGCCTTCCTATAGACTTTTCTAGCCGCTGATATATCGCTCTTCAGAGATTTGTATTGGCTTTCGCTGTACGTATGGGCTTGTTGCAACTTATTTAGTTTACTCTTTGAAAGAATTAATGCTTGTTTTTGCTCCAGCAAAGTAGTCGAAACCGGAAGCACCTGCGGAGGGCTTCTTGTTATTTTTAATGCCAACTGGTCTCTGAATTTACTCAGTCTTGTTTCCCAGGAGAGACCTGCCAAATAGTCAGCCCCATCATGGCAATGTTCGGAAAGAAGATTATCAATCTCTGCTTCAAGTACTTCACAATTCTCCTCGAACCATCTCAGTTTTTTTACCTTCTGAAGGTTTGATTCCCATCCAATCAGGGGAATTATTGGGCGATGTTGAGGCCAAAGGGCAATGTTACATACTAGGATGGCATGGTCGCTGTCTACAGATGGTGTTACCGAGAACTGGCACACCAGATGAAAGGCGAGAAGAGATATCCAGATGTAATCTAGAGTAGCCATGCTGAAAGGGGATATATGAGTATAAGCTGCAGGATTATCGGTGGGAAGCCTTCCATTAAGAGCACGCAGACCAGATTGGTTTAGTTTTGTTGCAAGTCTCATTCCGCTAACTTCCTTCCGTTGGTATTGAGACTTTATCTCCGGAGTTGCCCACTCTTCATTTCCTAGTGCTATTTGGAAGGATTGGGTTGGGCCCAGGTCCATTAGGTTGCAGTTGAAGTCTCCCATTATCAACCACAAATCATTTGGGAATAAAGCTTCCAGATCCTCTATTATGGAAATCAAAGTATTTAAAGTTGCCTCCCGGCGAATTTTTACAGGATGTAGATAGACGCAACCGAGGATGATTTTTTGCCTTATTTTCCCCTTATCGTGGCTCTTGATCTCGATACTGAGAAAGATATAATCGCCCTTCCCATTATAGAGTGTCACTAATTTTGCGTCCAGTGTATTCTTTACGGCGATCAACACGCCCCCGGATGCATGGCCACCTACTGCAGAAGGAATAGCAAAAGATTTGACTGTAGTGAAATCTTCCCAGATGGTATTCTCTAAGGCCCAAGTCTCTTGGATCGCAAAGATGTCGTTTAGCTCCTGGAGGTCCTTAATTGTGCGACACATTTTCTCTTTGGTTAGGCCCCTGATGTTCCACGAGCAAATGTTTAAGCATCGAGCTGTGTCATACTTTGGTTTGCTTTCTAACTGGCTTGCCTGTGTACTACCCTAAGGCCTTGGAAAGCCAGGACCAATCATGGGATTTGTTTAATTTAAATATGCACTTGCGTGGACCGCCTGCAGCTGTGGCGATTACTTGAAGTAGGGTGTCCATCCAGGGTGCTGCTTTTAATTCCTGTCTGGGGCCCCGTAGCATCGGCTGTTGCTGCTGTCTTCTCCCTTCCACATTTAAGTCAGAGCCCGTATTGTTGGGCAATGGGGTTTCAGGGTTTTTTTTTAAGAAGGTCGGGTAGTTGAGGGACGTATAGAAACTGACTCGAATGCCCCATTCACTCAGTTGTTTTGAGTTTTTAGCTAATATTGCCGCAGGCTCTGGGTTGGTAAAAGTTACCAGAGTTGACTCATTTTTTTGGCCCCAGGCAGGGTCAATAAAAGCCACTGTTTCAATGTCTGCTGAGTTGATGTTTTCTAAGCCTGGCAAATTCTAGCAAAGTTTTAGAACATTTCCCATGTTGAGGATGTCCCATTGACCCTGCGATTCATATTCTGGATAGAGTAATACTTTTTTATTCTGTCGCTGTAAAAGGCTAGGTTCCTGGATATTAGTAGTAGTTTTATGCAGTTGTGGCCGATTGGGGCTGCAAATATGAGGATCTGTTTGGGGCTTTTCACTGACACGATGTTCTGAATTTTCTAGAACAGTTTGCTTTGAAGTCAAGGAGTGGGTACTTATTAACTGAGCGCTTGTAGCAGATTCTTGAGAGGAAGGTGTTTTATTATTAGGTCCGACCTCCTCTTGTGCGGCCCCTTTGTTGGTTTGACTTTCATCTTCTCTTAATGTTGGAGTTTCTGTGCTAGAGACTCTTTTTATTTGCCCCAGGCCTTCAGCAGTGGGCATGTTTATTCCACAGGTAATGGCTGAAGAGTTTTTAATGGCAGGTTTAATGGACTTTTCACTTTGAGTCGGATGATTGCTACAAGGCATTTTCATATTGCTGTTATGTTTAGATGCTTTTTCCTCCTTTGGGTCTATTATTTTCTGTGTAGGATTTTGAATTGGTTTTGATTTTTCAACAATGCCTTTGTGGAGGTCCGTTGATTCGTCTAGCTCCTCCACCTGGTTTGACGAGAGATTCCTCCCATTTGTTCTGAGCCATTGTAATAGTGCAATGTTCTTTTTATTAGCTTTATTTAGTTTCTTCAGTTTTTTCTTATTTTTTCTCGACATCGTTGCTCCTTCCTTCAGGGCTTGCTTGGGCTCACTTAAGAGCATGGAAGAGTTTATTGTGGCAAGGGGCTGATCCGGAGGGAGACTTATTGCAGTATTTAATTGTTGCTGATCCTGGTTTGAGCTATTGTTATTATTACTGGGGCTAGCTAAGGTGTTAAGAGTTGATGTAGATTTCAGTGGTGTTTCATGGATTTGGGGATTGGACACGGGGCTAGTTTTCTGTTGAATTGAAGAGCATGCTTTCTGCTGTTTATTTTGTGGCCTTGTCCTTAAATCTTCAATTAGCTCGGACATTATTTCAGGCAGGGTCTCTAGTTTTTTTTATCAGAGGCTCACAGATGCAGTTGGTATGCGTATTGTTTGAATGTGTGGTGATGTTTGCTAGCAGTTCCTGATTTAAGTGTGCTGCGAAGGTGTGATTTTCACCCACGTTATTTTGGACCCTTCGGATCAGAGAGTTTAACTGTTCAAGTTTTTTGTCAATGCCCATTATAGAATCTGCTAGGATTTGGAGGATAGCTATCTGGGTCTCGAGTTTATCGGCATGCATATGGGCAGCGGATCACTGAAATAATATCGAGGGACAAAATATCGACTTGCCAAAATATCGTGGACAAAATATCGACAGTCAAAATATCGAGTTTGTATCTACAAACAGGTAAGTACAAAAATATCGAGTACAAAATATCGTTAACAATAATATAGATGTTAAAAATATCGACTTTATTCAAAACAGTGTTAAATTAAATTAATATTAAATTTTAATTACTAAAATATACTTAAAAATACTTAAATTAAATTATAATAATTAAATAATAAATGAAAATAATAAAAATAATGTTTTACAATTTTATTTGTTGACCCTGAACCCTAAAATATACCCCTTTACCCAAAAACCCAAAACTGACCCTGAACCCCAAAAATACCCCTTTACCCAAAAACTAAAAACTGACCCTGAACCCTAAAAATGCCCCTTTACCCAAAAACTGAAAACTGACCCTGAACCCTAAAAATGCCCCTTTACCCAAAAACTGAAAACTGACCTTGAACCCTATAAATGCCCCTTTACCCAAAAACTGAAAACTGACCCTGAACCCTAAAAATGCCCCTTTACCCAAAAACTAAAAACTGACCCTGAACCCTAAAAATGCCCCTTTACCCAAAAACTGAAAACTGACCCTGAACCCTAAAAATGCCCCTTTACCCAAAAACTAAAAACTGACCCTGAACCCTAAAAATGCCCCTTTACCCAAAAACTGAAAACTGATCCTGAACCCTAAAAATACTCCTTTACCCAAAATGTATCAATATTATTTAATTACCAAATAATTATTAATTAACAATAACAATAAAGTAAATATATTAGCACATTAGCTGTAATTATTTTAATAATTAATATTATTTTTTCCCAATTAATTACTTAACAATAACACAAAATTATATATATTAAAATGTACTCTAATTAATGTAATTAACTAATTACAATTAATTAATTACCAATTAATTACTAATACAAAATATGTACAAAATTATATTTATTAATTAACTAATTATTATTAATTAATTATCAATTAATTATTAATTATAAATATTTACAAACATATATTAATTAATTAATTATTATTAAATTACTTCCCACCCTATTCCCCTATAAACCCACAACCCGCTACAGAATTACATTACGCAATTATTAAAAAAACAAAATTCATTTAATAAAATATTTTATAACATTAATACACACTTTTCACACATATTATTACATAAAAATACACTATAAAATATTATATATTATTAAAAATTCGATATTTTTGCTATCTATATTTTATACAGTCGATATTACTTCACTTACCTGAAAAACGATATTTTTGTAGTCGATATTATGTCCAGTCGATATTTTGTCCAGTCTATATTTAAAACTCGATATTATGTCCAGTCGATATTTTGGAGTCGATATTTTGTCTGTGCACCATGGGCAGCAATAGCCATAGAATTCAGGGCCTGATTGGTGGCTTCAAGCAGCATTTCAACTTTAGATGTTCCTGGGCTTGCTTGAGGAGACCTTTGTATAGTATTTGACGACTGGAAATTTTTTCCATTGATGTACTTATAGGAAGGCGGCGAGTTGAGAAGTGAGTTTGTGAGATCTTTTTGAGAATTTTTATTAGAATCGTAGTTGAAACACTTGTCTTTGTCTTTATTTACAGTTTTACTGTTGGTGAGGTTTGCAGACGAAACTTTGGGCAGTGCCTCAGATGAATCGATATTGCTAAAAGGCAAGAAATGGGGGGCTCCATGTGGAATTGGGGTGGATGTATGAGATAGGAAGAGAGGACTACATTTTTGGGTGTAGTCATTTGGCACGCCCTCTGTCATGTTTATCGTTTTTTCATGTGGTAGCACTTCTTGCTGAGATAGTATTTTTGGTGATTGATTCAGGGAGCAAGACGATGAAATCCAGATTATTGAATCGGCTGAATCGGCTGAGGAGGGCGCCGTTGTTTTAACATTGACTTTCTCTTTTCCCCGCTGGGCAGATGTAGTTTCTTTCTCAGGGTCATTTGCGATGGCGAGGCTATTAGCATGCGATGTAACAAAGACAACAGACGATGACATCGGTGATAGCGCAAGTGATAACGCAAGTGGTGATTTAGTTATACTTGACTGCACCCAATGTTCATCTGGGATAAGGGGGAAATGGGTAATAATGGGGAACAGAGGGGAAGGCTGTCCTGCACGTTCGCTAGTTTGGTGCCGGGGACTAAGGCAGTGGCTTGACGATGAACAATTATTTCTGGGTAGAGAGACGTTAGGTTAGAAGGATCAGACGAGTTCATAAATTGCTGCTGTAGTTTCATGGTCTTATTGCATGCTAATTGGGGTGTTGCTCTGTTTCCTTGGCCAATCTTGTAGAAATGATCTCGAATATCAGTCATTCCGCTAGTTTTCACTTTTGGTGTGTGCGGAAGGCGGGCCGTTAGCGCCGTTTGCGCAAAGCCTCTGCTGGGGCTGTTTTTGTCCTTTTTATCCTCGAGGATTCCCACTGGAGCGCTAGGAAGAATTTCTGAAGCCTCTTCCATTTGTTCCGCTTGCTTTGGGCAGAATCGAGAAGGAGATTGGCGACTGCAACCTGTCGCCTGAGGATACAGCAGTTTTGATTTCTGGCGCTTGGCAGACTTGTGAGGACGGTGTGTTGGTTGCAGTAGAAGGCAGCTCCTAGTGCGCATTTTAGTCGGAGCGTGGTTGAATTATATATAGGCGTCAGTCAGTCCAGCAGGATGGCTTCAAATGCAAGAGTTGTTGACAGCTTAAAACTTGACAGCTTAAAAAATGCAGGTTTAAGAGCAGGACCCCTCAGATTGGGAGGCTACTACCTTTATTAGAGTCAGCTAGAGAATACCAAAAGCTGATGCGAGAGTGAGCGGATCACACAGGGGGAGGGCACCGGCGAGATCAGACCTAGTCGGAACAGCCTGGCCTCCTACCCCCGGGCTCTTACTTTACAGCTGCCTCTAATGGCAGCTGAGCTCACTGTCTCTCACCAGTGCACCAGCGCCCCAGGGAGACTTTTACCGGCGCGCAGCTTGTCAATGTGGCTAGCTGTCACAAGTCGCAGGTGCAATTCGCCAGTGCAAGTTTAAGTTTAAGTGCGTGAAGAAATACAGGTCGCCAATCTGTCAGGGTTCTTCGGCTCTTGGCTTGCAGGCTCTATCACCCTATCCTTGCATTGCTTTCGCTGTTTCAGTCAGCTGGTAGCGCGACTAACCTCTGATAGCAGGCTCGGCACTTCCAGCGTTGCTTCCAGCGGGAGTGGGAGAAATGAGGGGGGAGCGCAATGGCATCAGCGCTAACACAGCCTGCAGTGCCTGTCCCCTTGATTATGGCTCCTCACAAAATGCTGCGACCATAGTAATCCATAGTAATCCGTACTATACTGGGTCCCGCAGCCTCGGGCAGTGACGGCAGCAAGCACTAGTTGAGGCAGTAGTTAGAGACCGCTTTTGCCGCTTTTGCCGCTTTTGCCTCCCTCTCTCCTCATAGCACCCTTCTCTTCTAATACTCCCCCTCTCTTCTTATACTTCCCTTTTTCTCCACATTCTGACCTTTTCTTCTTATACTCTCCCTACTCTCCTCATACATACCCCTCTCTGCTTATAGTCCTCTTTTCTCCTCATACTTGCCCCTCTTTTTCATACTCCCCCCTCTCTCGTCACACTTCTCCTCTCTCTCTTCATACTCCCCCTCTCTCCTCATATTCGTCTTCTCTCTCCTTATACTTCCTCCTGTTACCTGATATTCCCCTCTCTCTCCTTATACTCCCCCCTCTTCTCATATTTCCCCCTCTCTCCTCTTACTGTTCCCTCTCTCCTCATACCCCCTTTCTCATCATATTCCCCTCTCTCCTCATACACCCCATCTCTCCTTATATTTCACTTTTCTCCACATTCCCTTCCCTCTCTCCTCTTACTCCTCCATCTCTCCTCATATTTATTTTATTTATTTATTTCAAAGGTTTTATATAGCGCTGCTGGACCCGAGAGTATCAGAGCGCTTTACAAGGAAGGTGAAAACAAACACTGAGGTGGAGTAAAAAACAAGCAAGAAAGCGTTACATTGTGATAGTGAGTTCAAACAAGTCTAGTGCGGCAGAGAAGCATGGAAATATAAATTAAAATGTATACAGATAAAGATGGGAGGAGAGAGATGGAAGTGAAGCGAGGGTGAGAAAGAGAAGGAAGCAGTATAGAGGAGGAGGGAGGGGAGACCATAGTATGAGAGAGAGGAGTGACCAGGGATGGTGTTGTACTACAAGTATCATGATACTTTGGGCATGTAAAGTGTCCGTGACATTAGATACCCCAGTATTTGTTGAGAAGCAGTATTTTAAGTTCTTTTTTGAAGAGATGGTAGGAAGGGTTGCAGTGGATATCCTTTGGGAGGGAGTTCCAGATTGTGGGAGCGTTACCAGAGAACGCACATGATTGGGTTTTATGACATTTAAGTCTGGGTGGGATCAGGACAAGTGAGTTAGTGCTTCTCAGGGATCTGGAACAACCTGCTTTCTGAAGCTTTGTTGCAAGGTTGGAAGGGGTGTTTTGGTGAAAAGCTTTGTGAGTGATGCAGGCAATTTTGTATGTGGATCTCCCTTCTATTGGTAGCCACTTGAGATTTTTGAGGATGGGGGAGATGTGATCAAATTTCCTGCAGTCGGAGATAAGTCTAGCCGCAAGGTTGAGGACAGATTTAATTGGGGCAAGATGGATTTTAGGTGTGCCAGCCAAAGTGGCGTTGCCATAGTCCATCCTGGAGAGGACCAGTGATTGGACAACAAGTTTGAAATCTTCTGCTGGAATAAAAGGATTGAGTTTTTTGAGGTGGAGAATGGTGAAAAGAGCGCTTTTGGATGCATTTTTGATGTGGGGGATGAGTTTGAGATTTTGGTCAATACTGATGCCAAGGGACTTAACAGTATTAGAGGTGGAGAGAGTGCAATTTAGTGCTTTGATGTCATTTACCCAGAGTTGGATGGGAAGAGGATTATTTTTGGGGGAGGAAATTATGATTTCTGTTTTTTTGGGGTTTAGTTTGAGATGGTTCAGATGGAACCAGGTTTGAATTTTAGTCAGTGTCTTATTTAGGTGAAGGATGTCTTTGTGAGATTTGATCTTGTAGTATAATTGAGTGTCATCAGCATAGAGATGGTAACTGATATTAGAGTGTTTGAGGATGAGGGTGAGTGGTTCCATGAACAGATTGAATAGGGTAGGGGAGAGGATGGAACCTTGAGGTACTCCAAGTGAAACAGGTTGAGGTTTGGAGAGGAAATGGCTAAGTTTGATTTGTTGAGATCTGTTTTGTAGGAATGAGGAGAACTATTTGAGTACCGTGCCTTCAAAGCCGAATCGATCTTTGAGAGTGCTGAGAAGGGTGGGGTCAGTCAGTCAGTCAGTCAGTCAAAGCATTTTATTTCGATTATTAAAAATCATAAAAAGACAATCATGAACATATATACATATATACAAATATATACACATAGTTAAGTACAGTGTAAGTAAAATGTACAAAAATCACAGTACGTTCAGATGTCCGTTTACGTAAAACACAGTTTCATTAAAAAACAAACTAAAAACATTATTTACACTACAGGTATTTCATAAGGGCATAATACACATTTCATCACTTAATGTATCTGGAAGGCCTGCTCTCTTCATATGTATCCAAAGTGCTAAGTGCTAGGTAAACAAGGGAAGACTAAAGTTTTCTTTTTCCGAACAGCGGCCACCAGAAAGCTCGCAACACAAAACATGACCCGAGGACAACTTAACATTTGTAAGTATAAGAGAGCTGGTCTGACTTGTATAAAGCCGGCCTCTCTCAACAACGGCAACAGATATTTGTCTCTCATTTCTTTGTAAAAGTCACAAAACATGACGAAGTGCAACGTATCCTGATTTGAAAAATGTTCACATTTACAAGGGTTACAGTCTTCCGGCTTGCCCCAGGATGGGAATTCACCCAGAGTTAAATATATCATATTAAAGCGAAACCTCGTTAAAAGCTGTCTATGGAAAGGGTGATTCACAATAATCAAGTAAGGTTCAGTTGAGGGGGATGTTAGTAGTAAAAAATTTGCCCTTACAGAAACTTTCTTAAGCTCCTGCTCCTCTCTTTCCGTACTGAGCATATTCAGGAAGTGTACCTTTATCCACCCAACGTCCTCTTTGGTAATGCAGTTGGGGGTGGTATAAATCTCAGGGCGTCCTAATTGCGTAAACATGGTTTTAAGATACAACAACCAGGGGATAGCAATCGCCCTATCTAATGCAATACAGTCCGTCAGGATTTGGTGGTTTAATGATATTTCCTGATTAAGCCAGGTTTTAACCCAGCAAATGAGAGGTGCCAGTCTGAGCTGGTCCGTCACATATCCTACTCCTAACTCAGTATGCACTGAGAAGGTAGGTGAGGAATGTGGAAGACCCAGCAATGTTCTTAGGAACTTGTTTTCACATGTTTGAATTTTAGTGTGGGCAGTATATCCCCAGATACAGGAACCATATGACGCGATTGCAAGACATTTGGATTTGTAGATGTTAAGAAGAGCCTTAATTGGTTTAGCTCCTAATTTTTTTGCAAATGCCAAAACAGCAGAGGATGACCTAGTGAGTACATTACTTTTTTGGAGCTGTTGAGGTCTCCATGACCCCCTTTGGTCAAATAAAACCCCTAGGTATGTAAACATTGGGACCCTAGAAATAGCTATGTTATTACAAAGAAAAGTTTTCTTTGTTCGAGATCCACAATGTTTACCCACCACCATGACATGTGACTTTTTGATGTTGACTTTTAGATCCAGGGACTCCATGAACTCTCCAAAAGAGTCCAATAGTCTTTGAAGCCCATTTCCAGTCCTTGCAAGCAGGACCGCGTCGTCCGCATAGAGGAGGACCGGTATCAAGGAGTCCCCTATATGAGGCACATCCTTAGTCGCTTGCTTAAGGCACCCCCCCAAGGCATTAATATACAGGGTGAATAATAGGGGGGCCAAAATGCAGCCCTGTCTCACGCCCCTCCTAGAGCTAAAATGACTTGTGACCCTTCCTTCTTGATTTACTCTAACTGTTGCGGATAAATCAGAATGAAGAACCGCTAGAAAGTCTACTAATGCAGGGTCAATACCAATTTCTGTTAAGATGGTCCACAGTTTTGACCGATTGACTAAGTCGAATGCCGAGGAGAGGTCCATAAATCCCAAGAATAAGGACCCCTCCTTGGCTACCGTATACTTGCCAATCAAGAGCTGGAGATTTAAGCACTGATCCAGAGTATTTCTGTTATTCCTAAAACCATATTGGAAGTCAGACAAGACCACCCTGCCGTCTAACCACTCCCTAAGTCTCCCTAACACGACCCTTCCCAAAATCTTCACAGATGAGTCTATCAGGGAGATGGGGCGGTAACAGGTGGGGTCCCCTCTGTCCCCCTTTTTGAACACCGGCACAATGACTGAAGTCAGCCAGGAATCAGGGACCCTGCCAACAATTATAGCATTAAATACATTACATAAAATTCCAGCCCAGAATTGAGGGAAATGGCCATAAAAGTCAGCTGGCACCCCGTCAGGGCCTGGTGCTTTGTTTTTTGACATGTCCCGT
The DNA here is from genome assembly GCF_964263255.1 of Lissotriton vulgaris. Lineage (NCBI taxonomy): Eukaryota > Metazoa > Chordata > Amphibia > Caudata > Salamandridae > Lissotriton > Lissotriton vulgaris. Next base: position 90,116 of record NW_028241980.1, read on the forward strand.
ATGGCCTTTTCAACCTCAGTCTTTCCAAAGATAATAGGTGTTCCTGCAAGGTTAGGAGTATATTCCTGTCCCAGTGAGCAAGAGTCCAGCTCATAAATCCCCCTGAAGTGTGTTAACCATTTTTCATCAGGGATGACACAGTCAAGCGCCGAGTTACCATCCTCCGAGAAGAATGGATGATTGACAGTAGACCAGAATTTACTACTGTCGCGCAACACCTCAACAGAGAGGAGTTTTTCCCAAGCCTCTTCCTTAATTTCTTTCTTCCAAGCCTCAATTAACCTTTCATACTCTTTCCTTAAGGCCGGACTACTTCTTTATTTCTTGGTTTGCGCTTTAGCTCCTTAAGTAGGGCGCTGTGGGCTTGTGAACACTTTTTGTCGAACCACCTTACCACCTTAGCTGATAGTTTCCCTTTTTTTACCCTCAGGTCATCGGCAACCTGCTGACAGATAGCAGTATAGGCCTCAATTATTGCAGTGCTATGGGCGGACGAGTCAAGACAGGTAGCCAGACGATCATCAGTCTTCCTAAAGAAGTCGTCATAAAATTCTTCAGGGACTACCCTTGACCACCTCAGCCTCCTACCCTGATCCTTTACTCTCAAGGGTCCCAAATCCAACGTCAATGAGTCTTGTGGGCCTCTTCCTCCACCAAAGTCTAACTGCACCTCCAGAGTGACGGGATTGTGGTCACTAAAGGCAGATGGAATGGCTTTATATGACACAGAGCATGACAGGACCCAGTGTGAAACGAATATATAGTCAATCACTGAACCCAGCTCTGATCCCTTAAAGGTTATAGTCCTGTCACCTTCTTCATTTACCTCCGGCTCGCTGAGGTTCATGGAGGCTAAAAGTTCTTCTAAGGCGTTACCATGTATACTATGCTCAAAATGTGAGAACACCTCGCCCGGGGGCCCAAAATCGTCTTCTGTCTGACAGTGTAACTCACATAAGTGTGTGTTAAAATCCCCCATTAAAATAATTTCTAAAATTGAATTGTGTTTAGCTTTGTAATCTGACAAAAAATTATCTAAAGTAGAAATGTGCTCATTCAAGAGCGCACCCTCTTTGGCATTATAAAAATTAATTAGCAGTATTCTTGTCTGGTTAGGCAACACCCACTCAACAATCAAGAAATTTTTAGAGTTCGACTCCACATTTGTAAAAGTACCCATCAACCTGAGTGAAGTAAGAAGAACTAAGCCACCCTTGGCTCTACCCACTCTCCCCGTGGTAGCAGGTACACCAAAGCTAGAATACCCATTCAAGTGGCAATTGGCTGAGGGATCCCAGGTTTCTTGCAGGGCGATGATATCAAAACCAATTAGGGTGGGGTGGTGGACGGTATCAAATGCAGCTGAGAGGTCGAGAAGGATAAGTATTGAGGATTCACCTTGGTCAAGGGAACGATGAATATCATCCATGATATTAAGCATAGCAGTTTCTATGCTGCAACCCTTTCTAAAGCCGGACTGGAAGACATCAAGGAGGTTGAATGAGACAATGTGTTTCTCTAGTTGCATTAGAACACATTTTTCGAGGGCTTTGGAGAGGAAGGGAAGGTTAGAGATGGGACGAAGGTTGTTTGGATCATTGAGGTCAGCAGTGGAGTGTTTGAGAATAGGCGTAACTTAGCCAAGTTGAAGGGAGGCAGGAACACAGCCTATGGAAAGAGAGGAGTTGATCATTTTAGTCCATATAGGGGCAATGGTAGATTTGAGTTCTTGAGCTAATGTGGCGGGGAGAGGATCTTTGGAGTGTGCAGAAGGTTTAAGTTTGACAATGATATTAGTGATCAAAGATTCAGATACTGGGCTAAACTCATTCCAAGAGGCATTGTTTTTTGCGGGGGAGTTTTTTGTATGAAAGGTATTATGCAGGAGTAGATCAGGTAGGGAATCAGAGGTATCAGTCGAAGTGAAAGAAGTGATCAACGTAGACTTATGAGTGTTTGGAAGAGTGTGTAGAATAGTGGTAGGTTGGGGTGAGAGAGGGAGGGAAGAGAAGGGTAGTTCAATCATGTTGATTTTGTTCGTGAAGAATCTAGCTATTTCTTCGCATTTGTCTGTGGAGGCTAATATTTTAGGAGGGCCAGTGGATGTTTGTTTTTTTACAATATTGAAAAGTTCTCTAGGGCGGTTTCTGGCTTGATCAAGCTGAGATCGTAAAAAGGAGGCTTTGTCGTTAAATATGTGTTTTTTGTACTGGGCACGAGCAGTCCTAAGAATAGACAGATTCTCCACTGTAGGGTGATATCTCCAGACCCGTTCACAATGTCTAAGTGACCGTCTTTCATTATTTAGTTCAGAATTGTACCAGGTCTTAGGGGGTATATTTTTTTGTTGTTTGAGTTTGATGGGAGCAATTTTGTCTAAGGCTTCAAGAATAGAATTGTTATAATGGTTGGTTAGGTCATTTGTGCTGTCAGAGAGAGGTGGTAAGTCTAAGTGAGCCTTAATTGTTATTTTGAGTTCACCGGGAGGAATAAGGTGAAGGTTATGTGTGGATTCTTTGGATAGTATGTTTGTGGGGGCTGGTCGAGAGGGATTTTTGATCAAGGTGAAAAGGATGAGGTAGTGGTCAGACCAGTCAACCGGAAAAATATTTGTGAGGGAGGCTAGATCGTGGGTCGTTATAATGGCATCAAGGGTGGCACCTTTGTTATGAGTGGGAGAGAGGCAGAGTTGGGACATATTGGTGATGTCCATGGTATTATTAAGTCGGATGATAGCAGTATCAGCATTGTTGTTCCAATGGATGTTATAATCCCCGAGGAAGAGGTTATTAGAATGAGAGAGTGACGATTGTATGATAAGATCAGTCAATTCTTCCGTAAAGGAAATGTTGTTACCTGGGGGGTGGTAGATGACGTGTAACTGGGTAGTGGGGGAGTCAGGTATGGTGAGATGGGCGCAGAGGTATTCAAAGGATGAAGGGTCTTGAAGATTGCCTAGTGAGTGCCTCCCTCACTCCTCATACTTCCCATTCCCATCATACTCCTCCCTCTCTTCATATTCCCTCGTTTCCACATACTCCACCCTCTCTCCTCATACTCCTCTCTCTCTCCTCATACTCCCCCTCTCTCCTCACACTCTCCCTCTTTCTCCTTATACTCCCCCCTCTCTTCTGATATTCCCCCACTTTCCTCATTCTCACCTCTCTCTCCTCATACTCCCCCCTCTTCTCATATTTCCCCCTCTCTCCTCTTACTGTTCCCTCTCTCCTCACACTCCCTTTCTCCTCATATTCCCCTCTCTCCTCATACACCCCTCTCCTTATATTTCTCTTTTCTCAACAGTCTAGCCCCTCTCTCCTCTTACTCCTACCTCTCTCCTCATACCTCCCTCACTCCTCATACTTCCCCATCCCTTCATACTCCTCCCTCTCTTCATATTCCCTCTTTTCCATATACTCCCCCTTTCTCATCATACTCCTCTCTCTCTCTCCTCATACCCCCCCTCTCTCCTCACACTCTCCCTCTCTCACCTTATACTCCCCCCTCTATTCTGATATTCCCCCACTTTCCTCATTTTCCCATCTCTCTCCTCATACTCCCCCCTCTTCTCATATTTCCCCCTCTCTCCTCTTACTGTTCCCTCTCTCCTCATAATCCCTTTCTCCTCAAATTCCCTTCTCTACTCATACACCCCCTCTCTCCTTATATTTCTCTTTCCTCCACATTCTCCCCCTCTCTCCTCTTACTCCTTCCTCTCTCCTCATACCTCCCTCACTCCTCATACTTCCCCCATCCCTTCATACTCCTCCCTCTCTTCATATTCCCTCTTTTCCACAAACTCACCCTCTCTCCTCATACTCCTCTCGCTCTCCTCATACTCCCCCCTCTTTCCTCACACTCTCCCTCTCTCGCCTTATACTCCCCCCTCTCTCCTGATATTCCTTCTCTTTCCTCATTCCCACCTCTCTCTGCTCATACTCCTCCCTGTCCTCATACTCCCCCTGTCCTCATACTCCCCCTCTCCTCTTACTCCTCCCTCTCTCCTCATACTCCCCTTCTCCTCATATTTCCCCCTGTCCTCATATCCCCCTTCTCCTCATACTTCTTACTGTCTTCCTATAGTACCCTCTCTCCTTATACACCCCCTGTGTCCTTATATTCCTCTTTTCTCCACATTTTTCCCCTCACTCTTTATATTCCGTCCTCTCTCCTCATACACACTCCGCTCTCCTTATACTCCCGGTTTCTCCTCATACTCACCCCTCTTTCCACATACTCCCCTTCTCTCCTCATACTCCTCTCTCTCTCCTCATACTCCCCCTCTTTTCTCACAGTCTCCTTCTCTTTTTTATACTCCCCCTCTCTCCTGATATTCCCCCTCTGTCCTCATTGTCACCTCTCTCACCTCCCTGTCCTCATACTCCCCCCTGCCCTCATACTCCCCCCTCTCTCCTCTTACTTCCCCCTCTCTCCTCATACTCCCCCTTCTTCTCATATTGATACTGTTTTCATACTCCCCCCTCTGTCCTCATACTCCCTCCTCTCTCCTCATATTCTTTCTCTCTCCTCCTCTCACCGAAATATAACCTTTGATACACATATTCAAAAATAAAAGCTAACATTTTCAAAAAAATGAAGATACCAATACCAGTTACAACAACCTATTCAGTAATTCCAACATCTACATACACATCCACTCATTCACCAACAGTTCTATATAGTCACTCATACATGTACTCACTCATCATATGTACTCACACACCTATACATCCTGTTACACACCGCCACGTATCCATAGAGTTACTCACACACATACTCACACATGCAAATAAACTGTCAAACATCCATTTACTTGCATATACAGCTATACACACACCACTACACTTACTTCTACAGAAAAGTACACATACTTACTCTCTTAAACAATCACTTATAGAAACCCATACTTATTTGTACAAGAACTCTTCCAATCTCTCATTCTCACATTTACTCACTTATATACATCAATAATCACATATACTAGATTAAAACATATGTAGTTACTCATAAAGAAACTATTGAGACAGTCATTCACGAACTAACACACCCTTACACACACTCATCCACCGATACAGTCCTGCACACATGCTGTCTTCAAAACACATACAAACAGTGAGTCAGTCATTCATGTATCTATGCGCTAAGTAATACCCCCACCGAACCATATAGACACTCATGCTTATACTCAAAAAACCAACTAATAACCCATATAGACACTCATGTAGCTACTCACCAACCCATGCAGCCACTTATACACTAAGTGAGACACTGATACAGATATTTACATATTTAAACATTACTCGCTAATACATGTATTCACTAAGATATACTTAATAAGTCCGTAATACAATCAATTTTACAAAAAAAACCATCCATTTAGACACTTATTTACCCATTTATTCTTCCATCGACCTTTAGATATACATATATAAAAAACATTTATTTTTCAGAAAGACACACATTCACTGGATGATGTCATCAGTGATGTCATTTGAGATGTCATCAGTGATGTCATGAGTGATGTCACTGACCATGTCATGAGTGATCTAATATGTGACGTCATCAGCAGTGCATTGCCGGCGCGCGATTTATAGTTAGCTGAACTAACTATAACGGGGGAATTTAAATGGTTTTGTATGAGTGAAATGTCCAGCTAACTATAACATGTGTGAAACCTACGTTTTTTTCAGTGAATATATATATAAATATATATATATAGCTTGATATTTTGGACAACTATATTTTTTACATCAGTACTTTTTGTTTTTGATATTTTTGTACTTACCTGTTTAAGTATTGGGATTCGATATTTCTACTTCTATATTTTTTACATTGATACTCTGTCAGTGAACCGTATTGCAGATACAAACATTCTGTTTCTTTCTTGCTTTGCTAATGTTGTTTATCTATAAAAGACACAATTGGACTAGACACTTACACAGAGGAAAGCAGTACTACACTGGGATCTACCCCTGCAAAGATCGGATCAGTGACCCTCTTCTTTGCGATAGGAACTCACAAGTACAGAACCTTTATCCAGATAAACAATTACAATCCATGAATGAAAAGTTCTTATTTAATATCTACTTTGGAGGGTGGGTTCTTTGTTAGAGGTAGAAATGCAACAGCTCAGATGAGAAGGCATACCGGTACCCAACATGTTTCTGTGGTCCCAATGCAGATGAGCAACTTAGATGCTGAGTAGTTGTGAATTATTGATTTTTCAATAAAGTAATTAGGCCAAACAATGTATAAAATATTACTTTTTTGTTCTTTCTTGTTTTCATTTTAAATTTGAGCAGCAGTTCAGCTGTGGGTCCGCCCTTCTCCTAGTCACCTTTGTGACAAGTATCCAGCGAGTTATTCCATCACCGCACCTTTCCTTACCACTATGGCTGACCTTACCGGATTGGCTTTTGACGATGCCATGGTGCTTGACATCCTAACTACTCCAAGCATACTAGACACACCACTCACCCACAACATTGCTGTAACTGATGGCTGGAGCAAACTTCTAAGTCTCAAGCACATACATATTAAGACCACCACACATGAGTCAATCATGACGGAATACCTTAGACGTAACTGTGCCCCTACGGGTTTGATTGTGACTAACTTGCCCAAACACTTCTTAGATAATAAGAACTTCCTGAAGGACTGGTCCCTCAGTGCATGGCACTGCACTAGAGACTGGCTCATCCTGATTATAAGCACAGCGAAAAAGGTGGCTGACACTGTCCTGCTAGAGATCCAGACTCTGGAGTCACAGATTAAAACCATAATTAACAACACCATTTTCAAGAAGTATCTGGATGAAACCAACAAAATGACCAAGGACTACAAGGAGTCACTCCTGACTAGTAAAATCAATAAATTCAAAAAGGATTTGGCTAAATTCTCCCTTGAACAAGCATATCCTTATACTGATGAATCCTAAAAACCACCAGAATTCAACAGAAGTGGCAGACTCTATGGCTCCAACTACTCCTCTTCAGATAAGGAAGAGTAGTCTAGAGACTCTGATGCTAGCACAGATGCACACCGCCAGAACACACATAAACAGGGAGAGAGGAGATGGTGTGGTGCAGGAGGGGAACCTCCACTGAACCAATGGCGGCCACCAGCACCTTTGGGTTATCCCCCTTTCAAACCGTTTTGCCCAGGACCACAAGGACCCATGGTGGGGTTCCAACCCCCTCCACCACAAGGGTATAACCAGCCTTTTTTGGGGCAGGGCCATGGCTAATTGAGAGGGAGACAATGGTAACAAGTTCAATGTAGCCCTCCAGCATTCCCACGCAACACTTAGACCATTACCAAAACATCGCAACTGCAAGGACCGAGCAGGGAGCCAGCTTAATAGTCAACCTCAGCCAACACCAACTAACAGAGGATGAAACATGTGTACTTAACTGAGGACTCAGCTTTGTACCCATGTACAGTGACGACCTGTTCCAACTCCATCAAGAGGTTCATCAATTCTTCCAGAAAGCAAGACTACATTTCTTCTTAACAGACAAGACTTCCGATGACACTGGCATGGACACCACGAATACTGATCTGCATTCCAAATAGACTTTTAACAACCATTAGCTTGGAGCTTGCTAAGGGAGCCACTTTTGAAAAAGCTGGGTTGAAGTATTTAGACTCAGGACTGTCTTCACTACCTAGGGCTTATGAACAACATTCCCAAAAGAGAACAGCAGACCCTGTGCACACTCAGTATGGATAAGACCATCACCATGAAGCCAGCTGATAAGGGTGGTGCCATAGTTCTTTCGGACACCACATCGTACAGATCTGAATGTCTCCGCTAACTAAGCATCACAACATCTTACCTCCAACTACATTAGGACCCCACAGAAAGGATCACCAACATCATCGCCACAATAACAACAAACGCCCTGGACAACGGGTGGAGCACTATTAAGGAAGCAGAGTTCCTTGAAACTAATTAACCCTTTACTCCCTATTTTTACATTTTACCGAAAATCCACAAGCCCCAGAGACCACCACCGGGAAGGCCTATCATCTCTGGCATTGGTTCAGCATTAGAACCACTCTCGCAATTTGTGGATTTTTTCCCACGCCCACTGGTCAAACTCAGAACTACTTACCTTCAAGACACAAAGGATGTACTTCACCTACGGCGGGAGACTGACTTCAACCACGCCAGAGACTACCGTGTGTCTTTCGATGTGGAGTCATTGTACACCTGTATCCCCCAGGATCAGACCCTTGCCATTATTGAGAGCCTTGTGAGTCATAACCCACCAAACACCATTATACCAATACCGTTCATCATGGAGTGCGCCACACTAGTCATGAAGGAGAACGTTTTTCAGTTCGAAGACCACAGCTACCTACAAATATCGGGTACTTCGATGGGCAGAACATTCACCCCTAGTCTGGCTAACCTCTACATGCATGTCTTTGAGGGAAACATCGTCCTGTTTAACAACAACCTGTACCTCTAACAGCTTAGGCTGTGGAAGAGGTACATTGACAACCTCTTTGTTGTGTGGCGTGCTGATTCCACATCGATCACGTCATTCCATCAGTGGCTGAACAAGCAAAATTGACATCTTCGATTCACCTGTGACTACAGTAAAGAAAATCTCCCCTTCCTAGACCTTCTCATAGTCCCATTTGATGGTCACCTCGAAACGGAACTGTACCAGATACCCATGGCCCGCAACACTCTCCTGCAGTATGACATGCATCCCCCTAAGGCTCTGCGTGACAATCTACAGTGCTCAAGCATAGAGAAATATAAAGAACACGCAGCAACATGCATGATGTGCGAAACATCGAAGTAACCTTTTGGATAGACATTACCCGATATCGCTCATCAAGAAATCGGCTAAACGAGCACTAAACAACAACAGGGATGCTCTGCTGAACACCAACCCCAACAGACAAGAACAAACGAGATTGGTCTGTGTCAACACCTTTAATGAGGTAAAGAAATCCATCAACAAAAACTGAAACATCCTAGACAAAGGCTCCTTGAACTTGGAGAAACCGGTATTCACATTTAATAGGGGTTGTAATCAGACAGCTTAGTACACACTCCACAAATATTCAGCTCCAACTTCGATCCCCAGTGACGGGTAAAGAACGGGCCTCAATCGCAAAGGTACTTTCTCACCAGATGGTTTAGTGGTGCATTAAATCAAACACAGGACGCGTTTTGGAGTTACCCGCTTTTACCCACTGTGTACAAAGTAGAGGTGGGCGGAATTTGTGTAATCGCGTTATGAAAATCTCCGTGAAACGGTTAAAAATCACAGTGAATACACAGAAATTCCACAAACAGGCAGAACTGCTTGTTCGCGATGCTTTTTTCCTGTTCGCAATTGCTGTTTGCAAGCTCGGGGGTAAATATCTCGCAAACACGCATTTTGAGAGCGCAAACAAGTAAAAATTTTGCGAAGTTGCCGAACGCAGAATTTTGGGCAATTTCGCGTTCTCCACGGAACGCAAAATTACCCAAATTCCGCAAATTTTGCGAGCGGAACGGAATTTACCGCCCAGGCCTAGTACAAAGTGCACAACAACTCAATCGCCATTTTAAGCAGTCACCAGCAATGTTGACTTCACATAAATCAATGGCATAAAAAGAGGACTTTCCCGCAAAGTATATGTATAAAGATGAGAGCCATATTAACACCTGTTTTCTTGAAGCTACATTATTTTGTTTCAGGTTTGGTTTTCATTTGTGTAAAAAAATATTTACATGTGCAAAAAGAAATATTTATAAGCGCTTATAAGTAATTTTAAATGCCTAATTCATAACCTTCATACAATTTAAACATCTTCGGTAAAAAATCATTATGGCAATATTACAAATTTCAAATCACGCGCTCTCTTGAGCCCTTCACATGCTTCTTTCATTCTCTATATTGCATGTTTCTGGCTTATTGTCTCAAACACAACATATATATATACACTGAAAAAAACATAGGTTTCAGGGACGTTATATTTAGTTGGACATTTCACTCATAGAAAACCATAGAAATTCCCCAGTTATAGTTAGTTGAGCTAACTATAACTTGCGCCTCCACAATGCACTTCTGATGACGTCACATATTACATCATTCATGACATATATATATATATATATATATATGTATATATATATTCACTGAAAAAACCATACGTTTCAGGGGCGATATAGTTAGCATTGCGGGAGCGCAAGTTATAGTTAGCTGAATTAACCATAACGGGGGAATTTCTAGAGTTTTGTATGATTGAAATGTCCAGCTAACTATAATGCCCCTGAAACCTGCATTTTTTTCTGTGAATTTCTAAGGTTTTTTAAATGCTAATTCCTAACTATAACGTGCCTGAAACCTATGGTTTTTTTCAGTGAATTTCAAAGGTTTTTGAAATGCTAATTTCTAACTATAACATGACTGAAACCTTTGGTTTTTTAGGTGAATTTCAAAGGTTTTTTAAATGCTAGTTTCTAACCTTTCCTACAGAGGAAGGACATGTGGAGAAGGAAGAAAAAACAAACAGAAAGAAAAAAAAGAAATGCAGAAAGAAGCAACAGAAGTCCTCAAAGACGAAGAAAAGTGCAGGAAGAAGGAAGACTCACTGAAAGAATAAACAGAAGAGCAAAAAGAAGCCTTGTTGCACAATCATCCTGTACCCTCAACTTTTTCAGATGGGTACTGGTGGTAATTGAGTCTGACTAACCAGTCCTTGGGCCAGTACTATGCTAAAAGACACTTAGAATACAGTGAAAACACCTACATACACCAGGGAACACTACGCGTTGCGGTCGCCCTGTGATTACCATGGTCTCCTCTGTAAGACCTTAGTACATAATAGGGCAGGGGGATTAAAACTACCTCTTAAAATGTACCACAGGACGCATTTGTACAACGGTGAAAGGAGGGAGGGCCTGAGGTGACATGTGTGAAAACACACCCTGTGGCTGTTTTAATTTGGGGGATAAAGTTCCCTTGAATCCTGAGAGTCCCTACGGTCAAACTATCCCACTAGGAACCTCCATTAAACGCCATTGCAGAGAGGTGTAAAAAGGGGCAAGGTCTGGGCCACCTCTCTGCAACGCTGTGCAGTGGCGCTTACTGTAAGCACCTGGTGGGCTAGTTGGCCCCCGGGGCCCTCAGGATTGAAGGGGAATTATTTCCCCAACTTAAAACCCGCCACAGGGCGTGTTTGCACACTTCACCTCAGGCCCCAGCCCCTCCCTTCCCTACTGTGCAAGCACGCCCTGTGGCCATTGTAAATTGGGAGATTAAGTCCCCTTGAATCCTGAGAGTCCCTAGGGTCAAACTAGCACACTAGGTACCTCCAGTAAGCGCCATTGCAAAGAGGTGTAAAAAGGGGCATGGACTGGACCACCTCTCTGCTACGTAGTGCAGTGGCGCTTACTGGAAGCACCTGGTGGGCTAGTAGGCCCCCAGGGGCCCTCATGATAGAAGGGGAATTATTTCCCCAACTTAAAACACACCACAGGGCGTGTTTGCACACGTCACCTCGGGCCATGTTCCCTCCCTTCACCACTGTGTAAACACGCCCTGTGGCCATTTTAAGTTGGGAAATTAAGTCCTCTTGAATCCTGAGGGTCCATAGCGTCAAACTAGCCCACTAGGTACCTCCAGTAAGCGCTGTTGCAGAGAGCTGTAAAAATGGGCAGGGCCTGGACCACCTCTCTGCAACGCAGTGCAGTGGTGCTTACTGGAAGCACCTGGTGGGCTAGTTGGCCCCCAGGTACCCTCTGGATTGAAGGGGAATTATTTCCCCAACTTAAAACACACCACAGGGCGTGTTTGCACATGTCACCTCAGGCCCCGTCCCCTCCCTTCAGCACTGTGTAATTGCGCCCTGTGGCCGTTTTAAGTTGGGAAATTAAGGCCCCTTGAATACTGAGGGTCCCTAGGGTCAAACTAGCCCACTAGGTACCTCCAGTAAGCGCCACAGAGCTGCGTTGTAGAGAGGTGTAAAAAGGGGCATGGCCTCTGAACACCTCCCTGCAACGCAAAGTAGCTCCGGTTTTCACAAGATGGCTGCCAACACTTCCTGGTTTGGAGTATTGACAGCCAATTAGATATAGTGCTTCAAAATCCTTGTATTTATTGTTCCCTTGACACACGGAATAAACAGGAATGGACTCCACTTTCCTTGTTACATTTTTCTTTATTTTAGCTCTCCGCCATAACTCATTTCGGACTTTACAGGCCTTGATCACATGACGCGCCTACTAATCCCTCCTCATTTTTAAATTGGCATGTGCAACATAAATACAGAAGGCAGACTTCAGTCTCATTCTAACGTCTCAATACAGATAGCAGCATATTCACATTATTTACATCCGGCTTACTTCCTGTACACAGTGTATAGCTTTTAATAGAATGAAAATTCATTTGTTTTTATTATTTTAACTTTTTTTATTATTGTAATCATAACATCGGTAAGACAATCAGCTTGCACATAATCATAGATTACAGTTAGTGTAAAACGTTCTTGACATATAATCTCAACTTCTCCCAGCTGTCCAGAGTATAAACCGGATATATCCCTCCCCAGCCAACCCCCATAATCCTCTCCTGAGTAGTCTTCAGAACTATCATTATCAGAATCAGGTATTGGGTCACAAATGTCCCCACTATATGTGTTCCATGCAGTCCATATTTTAGTCCATTTCCAGGGGCATCTTCTATTACCGTAGACAGCCCTCTCAGTTAGCATATTAACGTCCATGTCTTGGCACCAAGCTGCTAACGATGGCACTTCAGCGGCCCCCCACTTCTGTGCTATATTCCGCTTAGCTACCATAATGCCTAATGTCACCCATGTTTGATCATGTCGTGATAAGTCGTTAGGTTCCCATATGTTGAGAAGGCATCTACGTGGTTCAGGTAGCAAGGAGACGTGTACAGTTTGTGAAATCGTTCTCATGATCTTCCGCCAGTAGTCACTAATTAATGGACACTCCCACACAGTATGCAGGAAAGAACCCTCGTCCCCACAACCCCTTAGACAGTATTAATGATATGTCCTGCCTATTTTATGAAGCGTGCTCCTGGTGAAGTAGGAGCGGTGCAAGATCTTGAGTTGCACAAGCCTAAGCCTTGCCGGTATACCCACCTCTTTGGGGGAGGCTAGTGCTTGCTGCCATTCTGCCTCGTCCATGTCCCCATTGTCGGCTGCCCATCTATCTTTCAACCTCGCCATGGGATCTGGTAGGTTATTCACTAGTTTATGATAGGTGAAGGATGTGGCAAGTTTTGGCATGAAATCAGTGAGCAGTCTGTCCTCTAGGGGGGAGGCTTCAGGTATGTCAGTATCTTATGGTAATACTGCTAAGAGTGCATGGCGAATTTTTATGTAACGGTATGTTTCGGTAGGTGCAAGCTCATATTGCTGTCTAAGCTGGTCAAATGGGATGACTGTCCCATGCCTATGTTGTCCCTTTGCTCAAAACCTCTGCTGTTCCTGAGTGTCCCCAACTGCCTAGCATCCCAAAATAGAGTGAGTTTAGTGATGGTCTCCTTCCAGCCCAGCCACGCCTGTGCTGTGTACCATATCATGACTGGGTGGTTTGTCGGTCCCTCCAGCTTCAATGCCTGCCTTTTATTATAAAGAGCTGCCAGTATAGTACCTGTGCCCAGTTGTGCCCTGTCTGCCATATATGCCAGATCTGCCTGAGGGGCATGAATCCAGTAATTGAGAATTTTGAGTTCCTGAGTGTCCCCAACTGCCTAGCATCCCAAAATAGAGTGAGTTTAGTGATGGTCTCCTTCCAGCCCAGCCACGCCTGTGCTGTGTACTAAATCATGACTGGGTGGTTTGTCGGTCCCTCCAGCTTCAATGCCTGCCTTTTATTATAAAGAGCTGCCAGTATAGTACCTGTGCCCAGTTGTGCCCTGTCTGCCATATATGCCAGATCTGCCTGAGGGGCATGAATCCAGTAATTGAGAATTTTGAGATGCGCAGCCCAACAATATAATAGGATGTTGGGGAGTGCAATGCCGCCATCATACCAACTGCGTTGCAGTTTGACTTGCGCAATAAGCGCCGGCCTGTTGCCCCATAAGAGTGTGGACACTAGCGCTGCTATTTGCTTGAAGTATTTTAAGGGTACGGGGAACGGCGTATTTTCTAACGCATATAGAAACCGGGGCAGGGCCATCATTTTAAATAATGCCGCTTTCCCCAGCAGTGTCAGGGGGAGTGATTCCCAGTGCACCACATCTCTCCACAAGCGCTCCAACGGGGGTGTTAGATTCTTGGCTGTGAAAGCTGCGGGGTCTACCGTAATGTGAATAACCAGGTATTTAAAAGAACCCTGGGACATTGCCAGTGGACAGTCCGGGGGGAGCTGCAGCATTGGTCCGTTCAGGATGTATAAAGTTGGTTTAGCCCAATTTATAGTATAACCGGAGATGTTCCCAAAAGTGGTGCGCATTTTGAGGAGCACCAGTATATTTTTTTCTGGATCCGTCAGGTACACTAGAATGTCATCTGCGTAGAGGGAGATTCGGTCTTCTCATCCCTCCGCCCATCTTATACCCCGTAGTAGAGGGGTCCCTCTAATCCACGTCGCCAGGGGCTCCAGTACCAGCTGAAAAATCAGCGGCGATAACGGGCACCCCTGTCGTGTCCCTCTTGCCAACGGCACTGCTTCCGATAGGTGACCATTTACCGCTACACTTGCCGATGGCTCGGTGTAGAGGAGCCGAATCCATGCACAAAACTTTGGGCCGAAGCCCAAGTGCGGCAGCACAGCAAAAAGGTAGTTCCATTCTACCATATCGAAGGCCATTTTTACGTCAAGGGAGAGGTCTGCCGTTGGTTCCAATAGAGTGTGTCGTCGGGCTAACACGCTATGTAAACGCCTGAGGTTGAGTGCCGTGTTTCGATTTGGCATGAAGCCCGATTGGTCCGGATGGATTAAGCGCGGGAGGTGCAGTAGTAATCTGTTTGCGAGCACTTTAGGCAGTACTTTTGCTTCCGCATTAAGTAGCGAGATCGGGCGATAGGAGAGACATTCAGACGGTTGTTTCCCGGGCTTTGGGATAGCCGCGATTGTGGCCGCTCTCTGATCTAAAGGCAGTTGTCCTCTCTCTAGGCTCTCTTTAAACATATTGAGTAGGTGGGGACAGAGAGTGTCCGCCATCAATTTGTATAGTTCTATCGGGATCCCGTTAGGTCCCAGTGCCTTACCCGACTGCAGGGATCTAATCGCATCGCATAGCTCCTCTGTCGTGAGTTCTGCCTCCAGTTCCAGAGATTCTTCCGGTGTGAGCCCAATCATTGTTATGTGAGTCAGAAAGGCTGTAGCCTCAGTTTCTGACATGGTTGAGGACGTCGTGTAAATCGCCCAAAAGTATTCCGCTAGCGTCTTCACTATGGCCCTCGGGTCTGATGTGAGTTGGCCCTCGGCAGTTCGTAATTGCGCTATAGTCCTGGTGCCACGTTCCCGCCTATCCAGCCAGGCCAACAACCTCCCTGCTTTATCTCCTACATCGTAGATTTTGTGTCTGTTTGCCGTAAGGGCTGATTTTGTTTCATGTCTAAGGTGTTCCCTGTACTGTTGTTGCTTTAGGTGTAGGGTGTGTGTCGAGGCGGGTGTCGGGCCTATTGTGTGTTCATCTTCTGCTGCTTTCAACTCTTGCTCTAAGGCTGCAAGATCTCGTTGTTTCTTGCACCTGTGGCTCGTGATGGAGGATATCGCCTGTCCCCTGAGAACCGTCTTATAGGCCTCCCACAGGATACTGGGGAGGCAACTGAGGCCACGATTTCTGTGAAGTAATTTTTGGTGGTCTTGCGGAGGTCCTTACGGACCTGTGGTACCTGCAGGTAGCCTGGATAGATAGGGTAGAGTCGTTTGCGGGAAGTGTGATGCAAGGGTTATGTTAACACTACTGGGGAGTGGTCTGATACACCCCTGGGCCCAATAACAATGTTTTCTAACTGTTGCAGGCTGAATTCCGAGGCCAGGAAATATTCTATCCTCGACAAACTGTTGTGCACGGTGGAGCGGTGGAGTGAAATGTGTATTGTCGTGCTACTGGGTGTGTTTGTCTCCAAACATCCATCAGTCCCAACGCGTCTGTGAAGCTCTGTAGGCAGGAGGCCCCCGGTGTAAGGGTTCTAGTTGGGTGTTTATCTAGACTGGCATCCATCGTAGCATTGAAATCCCCCAAATAAGAAGGTCACCCTCTGGCAAAGATAGCAAAAACTCAATGAGGGCCGGGAAGGCTACTGTGTGTAGCGCCGGTGGGATGTGTACTGACACTATGTTAATTAGTCTACCCTCCCACTGATCCTGCAGTGCTGCGAAGTCCCTGGTCATCATGTCTTGTTTGCAATACTATGAAAGGAGAGTTTTTATGCAGCAGGATCCCTGTTCCTCCTAGACCCTGACGAAAATTCAGAGTGGGCCATCATCCTGAACCTCCATCTATCCATCGCTTGACATGCCCCGCCTGTGAGGTGGGTGTCTTGAAGGAGTGTTAATGTGGGTGCTTGACATTTCAGGGCCCGTAGTACCAGCCCTCTTTTAATTTTGTCTCCTAATCCATGCACATTCCAAGTGAGCAGCGTACGTGGGGCTACTGGAGCCTCAGGGGCCACATCCCGGCTGTCAGCTAGTGGGGTGTGTGTCGTCATTGGAGTTGTGGGAAGTGTGTGTGTGCTGTAACCCAGCCATGTCTTGCAAGGAGCTATTAGCCTGTACATGCCACGCTAAAGTGTCGTCTCCGATGTAAACCTGAACAAAGAAATTCAAAACCTGAACTACCCTTCCCCACTGTTCAACCCTCCTCCCTGCCTCCCTGCCCGATGGACTCCAAACTGCCCGCCTCCCCAACTTAGCAGAGTGCTCCATCCCAACCCAAAACAGTGTACTTGCGTGAAGAGGGTAAGAAGTCCGGGGAGAGTGTTACCTTCCCTATCTGACAGGGCCCGCATCAGCCCGGTGTCCAGAGTCGGCTTCATCAGTCATGATATTCACAAACAGGTGTCCGGATAACAGTTCATTTTCCGGAGGTACAGTTCACCCATTGCCGAGGTCGCCTGCATTCACTCTTGGCGAATTGTCCTCTTCAGAGTGGAGATATTCTTGGCTGCCTGTGTCTTCATCCTCCGGTCGACGGCGTTGATTTCTGTTTCCACGACGGGGTCCCTCCACTGTTCGCCATCCCTCAAGCCAGTCATGGGCCTCCTCTGGTGTTTCAAAGAACCATGTCTTCCCATCAGCCACAACTCTCAGTTTTGCTGGAAAGAGCATTGAGTACGGTACTTCCCTGGCTCTCAGCGCTTTTTTGACCTCTAGGAACCTATGACGGCGCCGCGAGACCGCCGCAGTATAATCCGGGAAGAAGGAGATCGAGGAGTTATGCAACCGAATTTGCGGGGATACTCTCGCCGTTTGCAGGATGACATCTCTGTCCCGGAAGTTGAACAGGCGAGCGAGTACCGGTCCGGGGGGCGCCCCTGGTTTGGGCCGTCCGCCTGGCACTCTATGTGCCCGCTCCACAGAGAAGAAGGTGGAGAGTCCCTTTGGCTGCAGCCTAGTCTTTATTAAGTCCTCCACATATAAATCCATTGCCTGGAGGCCCTCACTCTCCGGAATTCCTAGGATCCGTACGTTGTTTCTGCGTGAGCGCCCTTCTTAGTCGTCCAGTATCTCGGCCAGTACTTTATTCTCCGTTTCGAGTCGTAAAACTGTCTTCTGTAACGCGGCCGTGTCCGTAGTTAAAGTTTTCGTGACCTGTTCCACCTATGCAACTCTAGTTGTAATTTTTTGAACGTCTGCCCGTAGTAGGGACACATCGGCCAAGATGGCGTTCACCGTGGTTTGCACGCTGGTGAGTGCCGCCATGATATCCTCCAATGTCACTTTCCGGGATGCGTCTCTTCCTGTGGCTCCCCCGAGGGGTCCTCCTCCTTCGGTAGCGGCGGAAAGTTTTTTCCATATGCATATTTGTCCAGCTTGGACTGCGTGTTTTGGTTCCTATTACCTCTATTCGACATGGCGATGTGAGGAGGTATCAACGGGGTCTACCGCGGGCCGCCGCCCGCCGCTGTGGGATCACTTGCGCCTCGCGGCTGTCCGGAGAATGATGGCCTCTCGCACGTTATTATACACCCCTTGCAGAGCCTCCGGCCGGTGCGTCAGTGGGGGGGAGGTAGTGCGGTGGTCCTCCACACGCTCTGGCCGCAGTTCGTGGTGCTCAGGGGTCGGTAGCCCCACAGGGATAGTGGCGAGGTGGCAGCCCAGGTCTTTCCTGCCAATGATGCGGGGGCGCAGCTGAAGGGGTAGTGAGCCCCCGGGGAGTGTGGGGGGGGGACTGCCATCCGATTGTCCCTCACCTTGTGCCGTGTTGTGCCAGAGTCTCAACGGGGGGGCCCCAGTGTAGGCCCAAAAACTCATGCCCTGGTCCTCAAAAAAAGCAGCAGGCCTTTTTATTGTATGTGCCCCACAATTCTCAGGGTCTCCTTACTCGTACCGCCCATCCTGGCAGCAGGCCAGGGTAATGCTTCTGAGGAGGTTGGGGGGGGAAGCGGCGCTCCTCGCTATGCCTCCAGCACTCAGGCCGATCCGTATCTCACCCCTGCAGTTCCAGTGTGGAGAGGGTCTGGAGGTTTCACTAATCCAGGCCCCGGCTTCACCTCCTCCCGTAGGCCTGGTAGCTGTAGTGGTGCGTCTCAGACCTTGGATAGATGCGGCCCGCTCCACAGCGCCACCGTTGCCTCCGCTTGGGGTCTGGCTCGTCTCCGCTGGTATTTAGGTGGTGGGCGCCCCCACGGTTTCGCCGGCCCCACCGCCTCTCTGGGCCCAGGCCTCGGTGCTCGCCAAAATCGAGGTCCCGGCTTTTGGCAGCCGATAAGGCTGTCTGTGCTCCGTCGCCGTACTGCGGATCCCCGTGTCAGATTTCTACCGGACCCACGTCCGCTGATGCCGCTCGGTTTCTGGCTTCCGCTGGAGCCCCTGCCGTCCAAGGGTATGCAGGATAAGTAATCGGATAGTCTAAGAAGGTCACCTCGTCACCGGAGCCTTCTCAGTGAGCAGCCATCTTGCCGGCTGCGAGCCACGCCCCCTGAAAATTCATTTTTAATCATTCTGTACAGCACATATAATTTCTAAAACCAACTTAAAAATAGGCGCAGCTAATACTGCAATTCTATTTGATGCATTGCTATGCATGGGTCAGTTATAATAGGCTGTCATGAACATTACTTACTGTGTATGCCAGAATTGTACTACTTGATTAATACTACCCAAGTGGGCATATTTTTCTGCTAAAACTGTAAAGTGCATAGTTAAAAGTGCATAGTGCAAAGACATAAAACACCCATTCTTGCTGTGACCCTACTGTGCAAACTTGCCTATATGTGCCTACTTAAGTTTCTTATAAGAAAAGGGGAAACAACAAACGGAAAATGGAGATTAACTGAAGGGAAGATAAAGTGCAGATGCCATATAGTAAAGTGCATTAATGCATATACATCTTTTAAATCGTATAAATCTTTTAGGGAATTTTTGCTAGTATAATTCTCTACTTCTCAAGATAAGAGTGCTGACCCTTGCACACAAGTATGTACACTTATTATATCTTTTAACCCTTATAGGTATGTGTGTAGGTCTTCACTTGTATTTAGCCCTTGTGGGTTTTTGGTGTCCAGTTCAAGTATGTACCGGGTCTCAAGCCGTCTCAGTGTGACCTCTCTGTTCCCGCCTCATCTCATATGTGAGATTGCATCTATCACAAAGAACTTTAGATGATCTAAGTTGTTACCATGTACTTCTCTAAAGTGGCCAGCCACTGGGTACGTTGGGTCAGAATTGGTAATGGCTCTTATGTGCTGTAGAATCCTCTTGTGAACCTGTAGCTTTGTGCTACTGATGTAGCGCAGTTCACAAGAGCACTCCACACCATGGACTGCAAATTCAGTTTTGCACGTCAAGAGTTTCTGAATTTTGATAGGTTGGGCTTTGAACGGTGTGGAGTAGGTAGTTTCTATTTATGCCAAACTTGCACGCTCTGCATGTAGAGCATCTCATAAATCTATTCCCTTTTGCAAGCCAGCTGGTATTGGTTGTTACTTCCGGGCTGCTGCTTACTAGAGAGTCACTCATGGATGTTGCCTTTCTAAAGGTTATCGTTGGATTCTTTGGCAACTTTTCTCCTAATATCGGATCATTTTACACGATAGGCCAATCTATCTTTATTATACTACAAAGGTTGTTCCTCTGTTTATTATACGTAAGGATTAACCTTGCATTTTCTGTGTCTTGTGTTGTATAATATACTTGTGTTGGCCTCGACTTGCTATCTGATGTTTTGAAAAGTACGTCTGTTCTACATTGATTCCTTGTTTTGTTTATGGCTGTGTGGATGATACTCTCTGAGTAACCTCTGGCTAAGAATCTTTCTTTGCTCTCTGCCTGTGCATTGGTTAAGTCTACCTCCCTGCTACACATCCGTCTCACCTTGAGCATTTCACCGTAAGGAATACATTATATGGTGTGTCTGTGGGTGGAAGCTTGTAGCATGCAAGATGGTTTTGCTAGCTGTTGGTTTACAGTGTAATTTAGTTTCTATTTGGTTGTTGGCTATGAAAACTTCCACATCCAAGAAGCAAACTGATGGTTCACTGATGCCATATTTAAAATGCAGATTGATGTTATTGTCATTGATGCATGTGACAAACTCTATTGCACTTTCCTTACTGTCCTGCCAGATTATAAAGAGGTCATCTAGTCGAGGCTAATACTGCAATTCTATTCAATACATTGCTATGCATGGGTTAGTTATAATCGACTGTCATGGACTTTGCTTACTGTGTATGTGTCTATATACACCTATCCGCTGTGTCTATAGACATAAAGTACACAGTGGCAGTAGCCACAGTG
Organism: Lissotriton vulgaris; assembly: GCF_964263255.1. Lineage (NCBI taxonomy): Eukaryota > Metazoa > Chordata > Amphibia > Caudata > Salamandridae > Lissotriton > Lissotriton vulgaris. Next base: position 111,015 of record NW_028241980.1, read on the forward strand.
TATTTATAGTTAGGTCACAGTTACAAAGGAAGACTGTTTTTTGTTTTGCTAATGGAGACTTTCTAAAACCATATTCATTTGACATTACATGTAAGCTGTATGTTTTCCTTTCAAAGTACGTGTAGCCTTGGGTCATGTTTTTTCAAAAGTATTATGTTTTTACATCTACTCTGTCTGCATCTATTTACCCCAGTTCTGCAATTTCTATAGGGAGACTAGAAGTTCATTAGACCAGGCAGTGTGGCATTGTTTTTTGTGTTTTGCATTGTGTTTTTATATAATGTAAAGGGGTTGGGACAGCCCACCTTAGGTCCCTGTAAGCCGCAGGTATCCTTAATTCCCACCGACCAGGGCAGGAGCCTTAGATCGGCGAGCATAGATGTAAAGGCTTTTAATCATAGCCTTTTTTCTTCATGCCAGAATGAGATAGTCGCTTGTCTAAATCTTAGCACCCAGAGTGAGGAGATTTTAAGGTTGTCATCCTCTATTGCCCAGAGAGTTTCTGGTCTTTTAACTGTGCAGGCTGGGTGGCGGACTCAGGCTGCCCCGTCATGGTTTAATCATAAGTGCTTGCAGGCCTTAAGGAGGCATAATGCATCCCTGAAACAGGTGCCACAGGTGAAAGCTAGAGTGTCCCTGTGCAATTCCTTTGCAAGGAATCGATAAGAGAGCGCAGACGTCATCTCCAAAAGCAGGCATGGGAGGACCTAGATAAGGAGGGTAAACTGAGGGACTCTTCCCTATTTTGGAAAATTATTAATAGTCACTGTTTTCAAACCTGACAGTATGGCATCACATTTCTTCAGACAAATGGGTGTCCCATTTTGAAAAAGTCTATAGTGAAGACTGCAATGGCAATGGCGAGCGTAGTGTAGACATTCCCCTTTGTGTGGTGGTTCCTCCAATTAGCTTCTCCTTGGAGGAGGTAAGCTTAAGCATCAAGGTTTTGGCATCAAATAAGGCACCAGGACCTGATGGTATTCCCCCGGATCTCTTTCGTGACAACCCTGAGGTTTGGGCACCTCTATTAACCCAAGTCCTAAATGCAGCAGCCTTGTACGGGACATTGCCCTCCTGGTCCACCACCACAATAACACCAATTTTTAAAAAAGGAGACAAGGATAAGCCGCAATCTTACTGCCCAATCTCTCTCATTGATTTTGTAGATAAGATCCTGGGCCAGGTACTACTATCTAGACTCTCTCTCTGGGCCTCAGATAACCATGGGGCATATTATCAAGAAAGGGCGTTCCATTATCGCCGCTTTTATCGGCAGGAAACTGCCGGTAAATCGGCGATAATGGGCTTGATAATATGCTCCATGAATTTCAATCGAAGCCCATGTTAGATGTGAAGACATCTAACATGGGCTTCGATTGGAATTCATAGAGCATATTATCAAGCCCATTATCGCCGCTTTATCAGCAGTTTCCTGCCGATAAAAGCAGCGATAATGGAACACCCTTTCTTGATAATATGCCCCCATATCTTATCAGAAGTCCAATATCGTTTTCGTGAAGGCTTCTAAACATCGGATCAATGCCTCAATCTTTATCTTCTGACTTTCAAGTATACTGTGGACCAATCGGACGCTATGTATCAGGCCTTCATGGACCTTACATCCGCCTTTGACCGGGTAAACCAATCTAAGCTGTGGGACATTTTAACCTCATTAGGAGTTGATCAACGTATTGTACATCTACTGATATCACTCCATGCCCATACATCGGCGGCAGTGGGAGTCTCACACTCGGGAGATCTTACCAATCATTTTAATTGTACACGGGGTGTGCCAGAGGTGCATTTTAGCTCCATTTTTATTTTCGGTTCATATTAACGGCCTCGAGGTGGAACTCTTGGCCCTCCAGTCAGACTTCCCCAGGGTAGGTAGGAGAAATTTGCCTTGCCTACTCTATGCAAACAATGCAGTGGTCATGGCCTGCACGGGCCGGGTCCTGCAGGTCTTAATAGATGGCTTTGTGGCATTTATGGACAGGCTGGACCTGTTAGTGAACTACACCAAGTCTTATGTACTTGTGGTGGGCTCACGAGGGCTCCGGTTAAAAATATTTACAGCCGGAATTCATATCCTTGGAAAGGTCCCAGCCTTTCCCTATTTGGGTGTGCTATTTGAGGATAAATTACAGTGGGAAGCCCTCCTAGAAGGGAATCTCAATGAGCTGAATAAATCCCTGGACACCATCACCAGTTTTGCGAGTAGATTGGGTTCTTGGGCCCCGGAGGTCATTTTAAAACTGTACAAGTGCAAAGGTATCTCAAGAGTAGTATACAGTAGGAAAATCTGGGGGTATGTGCCCCCACATAATTTACAGAGGTTGGAAAATACATTTGTGCACCGGATCCTACGAGTCCCCCAAGGTACACCAGTTTGGTCCGTACACTAAGAGTTAGGGCTTGTTTTCCTGGAGGACCAAGTGGCAATTAAACCCTTAGTGTGTTGGATAAAGATTTGGACTTCCGATCATAAGAATTTAAACCGCATGATTGTAATGGATTGTTTGAGATTGGAGCATGGTAACATAATACCCTGGATACGTTATGTGAAGGAGTCTTTTCAGGCTATAGGCAGGTCAGATATCTTTTATGCACATGACCTTTTAAGTAAGGAGGACGTTAAAACTATGAAAGACCTATATCACAAATTTTTTATCTGTGAATCGTGAAAATCTTGAATTTAATAAACCCTTAGTTAGGGCATTTGCAACATTAAAATTGGTCCCGGACATTGAACCATACTTTCTGGCCTTAACTCGTGCCCATGAGAGATTTTTAAACACGCGTTTTAGATTTAACCAGCTCCATCATCTTTTAGCATCCCCAGTTGGTTTCTTTCCCTCACCAGATCAATGAGGTCCCTGTGGCTGTGATCTTCGATCTCCACAGGACACGTTACATTTTATACTAATGTGTAAATGATTTAATTTCCCAGAAAACGTTTCCTCCGGCGGCTATTAAGAAGCTTGAAGTTTAGGCATGCTAAAGTGGCCCTCTTGCATTTGCAATTGTTACCCAACCCTCTCACACTCTGTGCTGTTTTAAGTTTTTGGTCAGCCGCTTATAAATCTAGATTATCCAGAAATGATTGAGTTTGTGCTGCAGGTTTTTATCCATTCGTATTTGCATGAACTGTTTGCTTATTTATTATATGATGTTGCATCTTTTATGGTTGCTTTGCATCCGAATGAAGAAATATATATATATATATATATATCAAGGCACTTTCCCTGTGAGGAGAAAAATGAGTCGCACAGATTCACGGTTGAAACTGGTGTTTATTCAAGGAATGCAGGTATTTGTTGAATTGTCCCAATGCATTTCGGCCATTTCACTCGGCCTTCTTCGGGGGAACCGCTTCTGCAGGCATCGTTGTTTTGTGCTTTCAGATCCCAGGTGATTAATTGTGCCTTTAATTAGTTGCCTCTGATGGGCGTGTCAATCATCCCTTCGCTAGGTATCCTGGAATCCGTAGGCTTTGAAGTCTACGTTTGAAACCTTGATATATATATATTTCCAATCCCAAATGCAAGCGTGAACGCTTGCAGCGCCTCTCCCAGCCGCTTTGGTGAAGGCGGTCCGTCACGAGGCAGGCAGCCTCTTCCAAAATACACCACAGCTGTACTTCTTTACCTTGCCTAAAAGCGCAGCAGTCACGGACACAAAACAGAGTTACCTTAACGTTCGCCATCAGCAGCATTTGTCAGATTATGCCTTTCACTAATGCGGTTATGTATTTCTTTTTATTATTTAACACATTTAAGACTCATGCATTTGGTTGAATATATGTTTAGCAACATTTGAGAAATGTGCATTTACGAGTTGCAGAGTCTGTTTTCACTTACATTGGTGTCACGTGTTGTATAAAAACGTATGCAACGTAAGATCAAACACTCATGAACAAGGGAGTGATCCTGAAACGCGCCGAGTGTATTCTTGTCAGAAGACCATTTGCTGAATAAATCTACGTCTGCTGCACATAACTCTGTTTTGTGTCCGGGACTGCTGCGCTTTTAAGCAAGGTAAAGAAGTACGGCTGTGGTGTATATATATATATATATATATTACCTACTGGCGGTCGCCAGTAGGTAGTTATAGTTAGGACCTAGTTTCCATAGGAAATCCTCAACATTCTATTTGGAATAACTTTGGCCCTGGTTGAAGAATCTTAGCGAATTTCTCAAAGAAGATGGCTCGGTCCGCTGCGCTCCTTCCCTAAAAGTTTGGGGGGGATTGGTCAAGTGGGGGCTGAGATAAAAGGGGGGTCCCAAAATGTGTTTTCTCCATGTTATTTTCCATAGGACCTTTAGACTCGGCTACAGGTCGAACGGATGAATGGATTTATAAGAAATTTGGCAAAACTGTACAGTCCGGCTCGCAGATTACGCTTTTTTTGGAATGGTGTAAATCCGTTCAGTAGTTGCTGAGGAAATTAAAGTTAAAGTCAATTATATATCTATACGCGCGCACACGTGCGCGCACCCAAACGGCTGCGTGCGCGATCGGAATTTTGCTGCATGACGTCTGTTAACGTTCGATTCGAAGGAAATCAGGAAGTGTTGACCGCCATTTTGTCATTGCGAGTAAATATATTGTTGATTTCAAAGCGTTGGAATATGGAAAGGGGAGAAGGTAGAGATTGTTTTGCTGCGTAGGTTTTCTCAGGGTGTGCAGTAAGGCCCTTAAAGGCGAAAATATATATATATATATTTTTTTTAAAGTTGCGTGGTGCGCGCACTCGGTCGTGCACACCTTTTTACAAGAGTGTGAAAATGGAGATAAATCAGAAGTTTGAGTGCTTAGATATAAGGTGGCTCTGAAAAGAGCCATTGTGTTAATTGAGTGTTTTCTGCATTTATAAGTAAGTACCGATGCAGAGCCTGATGTTGCAGAGGAAGATTCTGTTTCCCTCATTCGTGAAATGAACACCGTCTCTCCTATAGACGTCTTGCATGTGGTATCGCAAGTTGTTGTGGTAAATAGAACCCATGCTATAATCTCTGAGGAACGCAGAAACAGATTTATTTACATGTCTCCTTGCTTTCTCAAATTGTGCACAATGGTGATTGGACCAATTCCATTTCTGTCTTTGGCATATATTGGAATATACCAAGGCAGATCGAGGAAAAAGTGTCATTAATTGTCGAAAGGTGTCTTTTAGAAGCATTTCCAGACCTACCCCAGTGATTGTGCCTAGATCGTTCCCTCCACAGTGCACAATTATAAGGTCTGGTTCTGGGACATGCATAAAAGTTTTCACCAATGGAATCAATTGGTGACATTTCAATCCTCTTTTGGAAATCCATGTTATGTGTACATTTGGTAAGCTGAGGTTGCAAATTCGTCTGCTTACTGCATATTTTTCACTCCAGTGAATATAACTGTGTCCTATTAGCCAGACCTTCATTTTCAAGGGATTTGTAGTCGTCCTCCAATCGGTTCTGGAAGTGGAATGGTAGTTAGAAGTTGAAATTCTAAATAAAGAAAAAGGAAGAGGCTGGGTGTGGTTTAAAAAATAAAAATGATTGGTTGATTGTAAGAAGTGGAGATTGAACAGTGCGTTGCATGTTAATGTTTATGTTAAACGAAAAGTACTATTGGGTGTGAAAAAAAAAGACATGTAACAGAGCTGTGGATTGGCAGGTGTTTCTGGAGGGAAAACAGTGTTGTTACTTTGCTGTAGAACGTTGGGATATGAACTTTTGACCTGTGCCTTCAGCCAGGTGCAGAATGAGGTGTTACCATGGAAACAGCCAGAGATGGCAGTGGGTGATGGGTGACTTTTATGTGACATTGAAAATATTGTGAGGGAGAACCAACTGAAATGTAAATGCTTACGTTACGCGCTCCGCATTGCTTCCGGGAAGCTGCGCTTCGCGCCTCGCGCACCGGAGCTCTTCCGGGTGCGCTAACGCGGCGCGTCATATGACGGATTACGCAACAACGCGATACGTTGTTGGGGCTCCACCGGAACTGATCGAATTGGTAGTCTACAGTGTTTCTGGATGTTTCAGACTGAAGCTGGCGTCAGCATGAGAGCACCCCGTGGCTACGTCGTGGCCATTCCACGAGCAATCATGGCAGTCGCTCCCCACCGGAAGTCTGCAGGAGTCGGGGGCCTCGGTGACTCTTGTAGAATCTTCAAGGCTGAGGGGACGCTTTTGGGAATGGGGCTCATGCCCTAGCAGTCAAGCGTCCGAGTTCCAGGGTTGCCCAGAGCCATCCTTGCAGGCCAGGCCCAAGTCTGTGGAGCCGACCGCCATTTCCTGAGCTCCGTGGCAGCCGCCTGTCGCTGTATCGGAAGAGTGGGTGCAATTCAGCCGGATGGCGGGTGAGACGGTGTAATAGCAAGAGCAGGCGTAATTCAGCTGGCCGTGCGAGGCACTGTGCCGCAGGAGCAGGCGGAACTCAGCTGGCCGAGTGAAGCGCTGGGGTGTAGCTAAGAAACCTCCACCTGGTGAGTTGGGAGAGGCTCGTTCGCGCCGCCTCTCCCTTCCAGTGCACCCCACGCCGTCTCCTGGCGCAGGTATATGTGATGGTCGGACCAGGGCACCGCAGGATGTGTCTTCAGGTCAAACGGATTGTGGGACAAGGTCCAGAAAGGAAGAGGCATCAAAAGGCAAGAAGTTCCGCCTGACCCCGGGAGCCGGCCGCCTATGTCGTGGGCGATCTCAGGCCATACCAGGGGAACAAGACTTGGGGAGGGGGCAGGAGCCAAGCGCCCCCTCCGAGTCCGCGTTTCTTGGACCCTGAAGTATGGCACTCAACATTCAGAACTTATGACATTTGTGCAAGGCAGGGACATCGAAGCCTCTCAGGGACCAAGTATATCCCGAGTCCTTCCTACAGAAGGTGGTGGGGGTGGCGGCATTAGCAAGGCATCTCCCCACACAACTTGTCGGGCCCTGAAGTATGGCTCTCAACATCCAGAACTTATGACATTTGTGCAAGGCAGGGAAATCGAAGCCTCTCAGGGACCAAGGATATCCAGAGTCCTTCCTACAGAAGGTGGTGGGGGTGGCGGCATTAGCAAGGCATCCCCCCACACAACTTGTCGGACATGACCTCTGGATGTACTGGGTGTTCAATTTCAGAATTGAAACTACTAAGAAGCAATTAGAAGTGTTGTTTTCATGTTGCAGTAGGCTGCCATGTAAATAGTTATTTAATAAAACGTTTTATCCTGTTACTTTGCTGGTGTGTTGTATATATTTATAATATTTGCATAGTGTTTGTCGTTATTTTGGGCGGGGTGGGCGGCGGAGCCGAGCTGTCTTGCAGCCATCATGGTGTCGAGCTCGGTTCCTCTCTCTAGTTTCATGTTTTTTCTAACGATTTATATGTTATAGTTTGCTAGCACGATACAGCGGATAGTCCGCATTTTATATATATGTCCTTTTTATTAGGGGGGTCCTCCGGTGGAGTCGGACGATGTACCTCTAATAAACGGTCCGGGTTGAACCAACTACCAACAAACGGGGCAGAGATTGGCATGACGGGTTACAAAGGGGACAAAAGTGTGCACTACCTATCCTTCACTATCTGCAAAAACTAAACAGAGTATTGCGACTTTATGCTTATTTGTGAACAGAGAATGACCCAAAGAGAACCAATTTCGAACAATCATAGGCTATTGGCAGTGGGCAGAGAGGCCATGACACAGAAAATGGCTGTTACTTACGTGCATGATGGGGCCTAAAAGGGACTAGATGGCGTGGCCACTGTTTCGCGACTTTCACTTTACTTTTAACAATGGCTGTGGTGAACATAAATGAACGCCGCTTATGTATACCTAATTTTAGTCATTTTCCACAAAAAAGCTTTTGATATTTGCTATTAAAAAACCAAAGAAAATCACTGAAAAAACCATAGGTTATAGACCATATATAGTTAAATATCTGAAGTCCATCTTTGCACTCGATGGAGATACAGGTCGTCGATCAGAAGATGTGCTGGCCACCTCTAATGGTAATAGCGTGGCCAGGGCTCTTGTCGTTGCCTCTGCAAATTGCAGAGGGTGCACTTGTTTGACATGCCGCACCATGGTATGTATGGAAAAGGAATATTTTTTTGCTGGATTTGTTCTTGAGAGGACCAAGTCACATATCGTGCAGGTTACTTTTGGTGCATTCACTTTCTTTTGATCTTCAGGATAAGTGAAAAATTGCCAGATGAAAGATTTGTTTTTTCTTATTAAAGGTAGTCGATCATTTTGGTCAGATTCGGAAGATGAATGAGATACGGTAGCCATTTCACCAAAGTCTTCCGAAAGATGTAGGACGTTGTTCTCTCTTGAGAGTAGAAAAGATAGTGAGGGAAGTGGGTGGAGTGCTGCGTGTAAATTCCAGAATTGAAACTATTAAGAACCAATTGAAAGTGTTGTTTTCATGTTGCAGTAGGCTGCCATGTAAATAGTTATTTAATAAAACGTTTTACCCTGTTACTTTGCTGGTGTGTTGTGTATCTTTATAATATTTGTCATTATTTTGGGTGGGGTGGGCGGCGGAGCCGAGCTGTCTTGCAGCCATCATGGCGTCGAGCTCGGTTTCTCTCACTAGTTTCATATTTCTCATGAGGGGATGTTCCTAATTTTTCTATTTTAGCGAGGTCAAAAAAAGATCTCATCAGTGGCCTACTGATTTTTCTCGATTCCTTTTGTTTTTTCTAACGATTTATATGTTATAGTTTGCTAGCACGATACAGCGGCTAGTCCGCATTTTATATATATGTCCTTTTTATTAGGGGTGTCCTCCGGTGGAGTCGGACGATCTACCTCTAGTAAACGGTCCGGGTTGAACCAACTACCATCCTGATTTTGTATATCTTCTGAGCTGGATTTAAGCACACAATTGTTAAAGTATGAAACGTTTTATATTTCTAAAAAAAATACCAAGGTGTGTACATCCGGTAACGCACGAAAGTTTAAAAAGACATTCGGCTCCATTTACTGAAAAGTTTCATAAGAATAAAAAAGAAGTCTAGGTACAGTCTCTTTGACGTACTATAAGTTCTTTGAGGGGTGTATGTAGAAATTCAATAAGTTCGAATCGCAAGGTTTTTACGAAATATATAGGCCGGTGCGCGCACTCGGTTGCGCACGAAAGCCTGGAAATGCGATATCCATTTTATTGACAACTGTTGCCGAGAGTGCGCACACCGGGTCGCGCACGAAAGTTTAGTAAGGCTATTTTTATTTACAGACAAATTTTAATGTGTTTAAAAAAAGGCAAGGTACAGACTTTCGAATTCTGTAATGCTTTACAAGGAGTCTCTATGCAACTTGAACAGTGAAGAAAACGGCTTGTTTTCGAAAAAAATATTGCCAGAACTTTATTGCCAAAAGTATAGGTTGCATACACGACATTTTTCTGAATTAGCATTTTAAAAACCAATGAAATTCACAGAAAAAACCATAGGTTTTACACACGTTATAGTTAGGAAGTAGCATTTAAAAAACCTATGAAATTCACTGAAAAAACCATAGGTTTGACACATGTTATAGTTAGCTGGAAATTTTACTGACATAAAACCAATGAAATTCCACGTTATAGTTAGTTGGACTCACTATAACTTGCGCGTGCAATGCACTGCTGATGACGTCACATATTACATCACTCATGACATGGTCAGTGACATCACTCATGACATCACTGATGACACCATCTAGTGAATATGTGTCTTTCTGAAAAATAAATATTAGTGAGTAATGTTTAAATATTTAAATATATATATTAGTGTTTCACTTTGTGTATAAGTGGCTACATGTGTTGGTAAGTAGCTACATGCGTATGTATATGGGTTATTAGATGTTTCTCTTAGTATCAGTATGAGTGTCTATATGGTTTGGTGGGGGTATTACTTAGCACATAGATGCATGAGTGACTGACTCTCTGTTTGTATGTGTTTTGAAGACAGCATATGTGCAGGACTGTATGGGTGGTTGAGTGTGTATATGTGTTTGTTAGTGAGTGAATGACTGTCTCACTAGTGTCTTTATCAGTAACGACATATGTTTTAATCTAGTATATGTGAATATTGATGTATATAAGTGAGTATATGTGAGAGTAAGAGATTGAAAGAGTTCCTGTTTAAATAAGTATGTGTTTCTATAAGTGATTGTTTAAGAGAATAAATATGTGTAATTTTCAATAGAAGTAAGGTGGAAGTGTGTGTATAACTCTATATTCAAATAAATGGATGTTCAATAGTTTATTTGCACGTGTGAGTATGTGTGTGAGTAACTTTTCGATGATTGTCGGTGTGTAACAGGATGTATAGGTGTATCACTTCATATGATGAGTGAGTATATGTATGAGTGGATGTGTATATAGATGGTGGAATTACTGAATTACTTGTTGTAACTGATATGGGTATCTGTATTTTTTTTTAAATTTCAGTTTCTATTTTTGAATATGTGTTTCAAGGGTTACATTACAGTGAAAGGAGGTCTGTCACTATGTCACAAGGATGGTGTCATCAGTGATGTCATGAGTGATGTCACTGACCATGTCATGAGTGATGTAATATGTGACGTCATCAGCAGTGCATTGCACGCGCAAGTTATAGTGAGTCCAACTAACTATAACGTGGAATTTCATTGGTTTTATGTCAGTAAAATTTCCAGCTAACTATAACATGTGTCAAACCTATGGTTTTTTCAGTGAATTTCATAGGTTTTTTAAATGCTACTTCCTAACTATAACGTGTGTAAAACCTATGTTTTTTTTTGTGAATATATATATATATATATATATATCCACACAGGTTTCCCACAAACAATGCAGCAGCTTCGATCCCACCGCAGCACCGCCAGGAAAACAGGAGACCCAATTTTTCAGTGAGTGAAAATTTTTATTCTGCAACGGACAGCATAACCTTTCGGCCTCGCAGAGGCCTTGGTCACATGGCGCCACAGAGGGCGGCGTGAGAAATTTAAAGTGCTAGTGCAATAGGTTTAGCCAATAACTGTGGGTGAACACATCAAAGCGCAATGAAGATAGTAAAAATACTATAATGATAACCCTCAGTTTAAATTTTTCGCTTTTGAAAACAGAGATAACAGTGTTGGGATCAATCCCTCCAAGCGTAATATTGCACATAATTCCATTTACAAAAAACTGAATAGCATAATGCTAGTAATATACTAGGTACTGGTCACAAACGGTTGTGCACAATTGTAGGATAAATCCATGGCAAAATCTTGTTAGGTTACCATATAAAACCGTGGCTATTTTAGGAACCCATCTCAAGACCATATCATGTAGTATTGATGGTCAGAATATGCATTACTGTACACAGATCCAATAAAATTGATAGGTATTCTGTTACAAATAGATATATACATATATACATGAATCTAATAAAAAAATGCAGGCATGTATTTACAGAGAGTCTAAAATCCAATTTTCTATGTACACGAAAAATGAATAAACATCAATGCAACAACCTTGATAGACACGCCAATACATGTATAATACATCTATGTGCAAAAAAGTGCTAATGTATATCCTGTACAAAGCACACCCTGTTAAGTAAATCTGTGAAAAATCATAATAAAGTGCTCAATTTTGTGAAAAATAAACAAAATATTATGTTTGTGTGTGTATTTTTTCTATTCAAAAGATAACTTGTTTTCTTATAATTTGGTTACAAATTTCTTTGTTGTGTGGATAGATGTTAACCAGACTGCTCCCAGTCTGTCATCCTAACACAAATTGTGGCAGGTTCCGCAAACTAGCAGATGGTCAGGTGCACAGTTAAAAGTAACAACAATCAGGTACAACGACAAGTTGGTATTACATTAAATTGTCTCACTTTGTACCTGTCAGTTAGTATTTCCATCAAAAATGGAAAAAAAAACCAGAATGGCTCAGCTTAATGATAATGCATGATCAGAGACAGGTGTAAAAGTCTTCCGAAGCATTAAGTCCCTGCGGTGCCTTACTATCAAGCATCAGGATATATCTGGTTTCCAACCTTCTAAGTGCAGCATCCCTATCACCACCCCTTCTCAAGGGTGCTACTGAATCAATGACAAAGTACTTCAACAATGTGCTGTTACTATTGTGATGTTCCTTGAAGTGCCTAGCCACTGGGTATACTGGGTCGTTGGTATTGATAGCCCTAAGGTATTGGAGGACCCTTTTATGTACTTGCAGCTTAGAGCTGCCCACATTGGACAGACCGCATGGGCACTCCAACACGTATACTGCAAAATCGCTCTTGCAGGTAAGTTTCTTATTGATCTTGCACGGGACATTAGAGAAGGGGGAAAGGTATTCTGTTCTATTCACACCATGGGAGCATGCCTTGCAAGAAGAGCACTTTCTAAACCCTTTGCTTCCTGCCAGCCAATCCTTACTAACTTCCAGTTCAGGGCTAGATTTCACCAATGCGTCTTGTAGGGAATAAGCCCTCTTGAAAGTGATAGCTGGTTTTCTAGGCATAGCTTTCCCTATAACCGGATCACACATCACTAGATCCCAGTATTTGTTGATGATCTTTCTAAGTGCCCCATGTTGGCTATTAAACGACCATATCAGTCTGACAGGTTGTTGCATGGGTGTTACAGTTGGAATTTGTGATTTCTTGTGAAGTAAGGCAACTTCACGCGGGAGTGCATTGGCTTTGCGTATAGCGGCTGCGACTATGTTCTCACTATAGCCCCGGGCCAGAAACCTAAGTTTACTGGCCTCCTGTGCTGCACTGCATTGGGCCTCAGTACTGCAAACCCTTCTAATCCTGAGCATCTCCCCATAAGGGATACTCCTGATTAGATGTGGAGGATGATGACTAAGGGCGTGCAGTACTGTATTTCCCGCTGTGGGTTTCCTGAACAAAGATGTTTCCAAATGGCCATTACTGATATCAATTGCAACATCTAAGAAAGGTGGCATGGTGTTCACTAATGTCAGATGTAAATGCTAGGTTGTAATCATTGATGTTTAACTGAGTAATGAAATGTTCTGCCTGTGTACATGTACCCTTCCAGATCATAAAAACATCGTAGATGTATCTATACCACCGAACTATGTGATCTCTGCAACTAGCTGAGTGTTCTTAGAAAGAAAGAGTTCTCCCAATTACTTTGAGGTCCAGAGGGGGGAGAGACGAATCAGGCAAACAACAAGAACCTCTCTACGGACCTATATTACTTTTAACATTGAATGAATCTCAAACATTAGTCAGAAAGATGCCAGAAAGTAAGCTACACATTATTATCAAAAACATATATATTTTATTAATCTTTTTTGTTTTCTAAGAAAAGTGTTTTTAAGGACATTTATAGGACTGTGCTTATCATTTTGGTCTCACAAGGGAAAATTCATTGCTTTTACATACATTTTTTCTTTTTTTTAAACATTCATATGCAAAAAAGGCGTGCCCTCTCATAAAAATTAGTCCTAAACATTCATACAAACATACTTACAAAGCAATCATACTGTTTCTATTGGTTTAAAAAGACATACCTATCTACATAAACAACAAGGTCTAATACATACAAAACATGAGACTAACATTAATGGCAACTCTAAGGTGTGCTATATAAGATGGTGTTGGGACAATTCCTCTAGTTAAGTTGGAAATAACTAGTTGGTGTCCAAAACAGTAGTGCAACACCTACTGTTTTGGACACCAACTAGTTATTTCCAACTTAACTAGAGGAATTGTCCCAACACCATCTTATATAGCACACGTTAGAGTTGCCATTAATGTTAGTCTCATGTTTTGTATGTATTAGACCTTGTTGTTTATGTAGATAGGTATGTCTTTTTAAACCAATAGAAACAGTATGATTGCTTTGTAAGTATGTTTGTATGAATGTTTAGGACTAATTTTTATGAGAGGGCACGCCTTTTTTGCATATGAATGTTTAAAAAAAAGAAAAAATGTATGTAAAAGCAATGAATTTTCTCTTGTGAGACCAAAATGATAAGCACAGTCCTATAAATGTCCTTAAAAACACTTTTCTTAGAAAACAAAAAAGATTAATAAAATATATATGTTTTTGATAATAATGTGTAGCTTACTTTCTGGCATCTTTCTGACTAATGTTTGAGATTCATTCAATGTTAAAAGTAATATAGGTCCGTACAGAGGTTCTTGTTGTTGTTTGCCTGACTAGCTGAGTGTTCACCATGGAGGACCTGTCTCTCCCAGGACCCCTTATGAATACAGGCGTAAGTGGGAGAAAAACAGGCCCCCATGGCTACTCCCCTGGCCTGTTGGTAATGTTGTTTGTTAAACATAAAAAAGTTGTTATTTAGGCAGAAACTAATCATCGACAGTAACATCTTATTGTGTTCAACCAATTCAATCGGACGTTGACCCAAATAGTGTGATACAGCCCTCAAACCATCAACATGTATGATACTTGTGTATAACGCCGTGACGTCAAAAGTAATTAACAAGTAATCAGGATCCCATTGTAGTTCATTGATTTTCCTTAAAAAATCGCTGGAATCTTGGATGTAGGAGGGCAATCCACACACAAAGTCCTGCAAAAATGAATCCACATAGGTGGTAGTTTTCTCCAAGAGCCCCCCACATGCAGAGACGATGGGCCTGCCAGGGGGTTTATTGGGATTTTTGTGGACCTTGGGGATCAAGTAAAGGACAGGCATAATGGGATGGTCATTCTTGAGATACTTCAATTCATCCATCCTGATGAGGCCCGATGATCTCCACCCCATCAGCATAGAATAAAAAGTTGTTTGGGACTTCTTAACTGCTGACACGTCACAATGTCTATAACACGAGACATCATTAAGCTGTAATAACGCCTCCTCCAAATAAAGATCTCTTGCCCATAATACAATATTGCCTCCCTTATCTGATTGGCGTACTATGACATTCCCACATTTCTGTATTTTTGCCACCAAATCCATGTATTTGCGGTTGCAATTGTTTTTATACTTGTTACTTTTCAGTGTTTGTGCATATAGCGCCTTGATATCCTTGACTGCTGCCTCTTGAAAAATGTCGATGTTATCATGCAACATCTGAGGTGTATATGTTGACCGTGGTTTGAAGTTCGTCAGGCCTCCCATGGCAACAGTTGGAGGGGTGCTAGAACTCTGTGAAAGAGATTGTTCAAGTCGTAAACCCTCTAAGTCTTGTAGTAATGGTAAATCGTTAGCTATGAGGGCTGGACTGTTGAGGTCACTCTTGTCAGTTCTCACTACTGCCTTACGGGATTTGTTGCTTGAGTGCTTCCTCAATTTAAGCTTTCTTGTAAATTTAAACAAATCAATGCGTGTGTCTGCATAATTGAAGTTCCTGGGGGGACAAAAAGACAACCCCATAGAAAGAGTCTTCAATTCCGTAGGGGTTAGTTTCATGGGAGTGAGATTAATTACAGAGAAGTTTGTTGCGACTTGCACCTCTATTGCTGTTTCTTTTTGCTCCACTGTTTTTTGTAGGTCTTGCGTTTTGGTATTGCGCCTTGCGTTTGCTTTGCGACGCTCTCTCCGTTTTGTGTTGGGTCTTTTTTGGCTGCTTGGGGGTCCACCCTGGGTCGTAGTGTGTCTCGTCTGTCCTGGCTCACACACTCCAATTCCTGTGCCAGGGTGAACCGGGTAAACCCCAACCCTGACCGGGTTCTACCTGCCTCATATTCCGACCCACTGTCAATGTTGGAACTGAGGTCTGCATTAGATGAACTGGCTGGTGAGGCTGCTCTCTGAACACCATCATTGGTAGAAGCTCTACAGGCCAGAGGAGGCTGAGACAATTTCCTAGCGTCATACTTGCGCGCAAATGTAAAAATGAGCCCTTCAAGATAGTAATTTTTATCACGCTGGAATTTGTACTGTTTACTTTTTATTATTGTATCTTCCTCCTTTTGTACTCGGATCATCATTTCCTCTCTTAATTTTTGACACTCCGCAACTTTGTCTGCGCCCAAGCTATCTATCTCTGTGTTCAGCTCATCAATATGCTTCTGTATCTTGATGCGGTCCGATTCTGCGTAGCGTACCAGGATTTGAACCAGTCTTTTGGAGGAATCCAAATTGCATTCAGCCCATTCTCTGAGCATTTCGAGGTCGGGTTGGTCATAGCTTGGAGCCAGCATTACTCGTAGCCCCCTGGGTATGCGGTCGACCTCTAGATATCTGCTCAAGGAGCGGTGTTCCCACCACTTGGCCTGTTCACGTTTAGTCAGTTTTTCAAGTCTTTTAAATTTTTCACGGAGATTCGGGGCACTATCAGATGTTTGCTCCGTGGAACCTCGTGAACAAGGGAGTGATCCTGAAACGCGTCGAGTGTATTCTTGTCAGAAGACCATTTGCTGAATAAATCTACGTCTGCTGCACATGACTCTGTTTTGTGTCCGGGACTGCTGCGCTTTTAAGCAAGGTAAAGAAGTACGGCTGTGGTGTATATATATATATATATATATATATATATATATATATATATATATATATATATATATATATATATATATATATATATATATATATATATATATATATATATATATATGAATGAGTTAATGAACGTGTTGTGAATAAACCAACCTTGGCAGGTTGTTTCTACTTTTTTGGTCCTGGGCAACTGCATGGCTGTCACACTAGTTTTCATAAGTTAACCGTTGGACTGCTCACAGACATCTCATCTATCCAGGTTTGCAAGTGCTTAAGTGAACCCCACTTTCTTTTGCGAATTTAGGGGCATATTTACAAAAGAATGGCAGAGCACGATGTTAAGCCAAAACAGATAACACCATGCTCCATTATTCTGTAAATGCAGGGATGCACAATATTTACAACAATATGGTGTATCCTTGTATTTTCCCTGGCGCAGGCGCCGAACTCAGCTGCACCAATGCAGACACATTTGCACCATAGTATAAGAGGGCCTGCGTTGAGGGAATGATTTTATGTTTATGTGCAGGAAGAGAAACCAATCATTCATGGTGCTTTGCTGTTTCTATGAGTGCTGCACAATTCAGCACACATAGAAACAGCAAAAATGAGAAATAAAGCATTTCTCCTCGATTCACCATGTTAACACCAGGTTTTCCCACCGTCTTAATTTTGGCGCTGCCTCTTAATTACAGCCACCCTTGTAAGTAGGGACCAGCTTCAAAATCAATGGGTGTGGTGGTGTAACACCCACAGCAATAGCCATTTCACATCCCTTTCATGTTAAGTATAGTATGAAAGGGTACCTTATTTACAAGGCTGTGTTAAGCCATGTTAGGTGGCTTAATGCCGCTTAGCAAATAAGGCAAAGCCCCTATCGCAACAGGATTGCCAATAAAAGTGAAATTTCTGTGGCAACAGGGTCTTATAAATATGCCCCTTAGAACCTTAATGGCTGATTGGTGTAGCCACACCACTCCCTTTCAGTTAGAAATCCCAATGGACGGTGTAATTACTTGCATGTAGAACCCAGCTTGAGTGGGAGCCTGCATGTATCTACAAGTTTTCGAGATTACGTACATTATTAATAATTATCATCATCATAATGGTCATCTCGATCAATAGCACTTATTACCACATTTCTAATTGCTGCAAATAACAGGTACATTGGTTACCCACTATTAATCGTACTGAATGAGTCAGCTTCAGGTTCATGAAATGATGACCTGGCCTGGTTGGGATTTGATCATGTGACCTTGAAGTGATACAGATGGCAGCAGCCAGAGTTAACAAATTCAAGGCACAACATTTCCAGCATTTTCAACATTTCTGAAACTCTCATTTTAGGCTTCTGGGCCTGATGAACAAATTAGCATTCAACAAACACAGTTTATGTTGTTTTATTTTTCAGTCAAAAATAAGAAAGCATAAACAGTCTTTGAATAAGTGAATACATTAAGACACTTTTAAGAATACGCTTGCATAATTAGACATTTCACACAATTCTTTCTTTCTCTCGGGATCCAAAAATAAATTAAATCAGGACACTTGAGACTTTAGCCAGGATAGCATTCAAAATAGCCTGTAGTTACATCTTAGGCTAATGTACATTTTAGTTACATGAAATCTAGTTAGAAATATAGCTACGGGCACCTTTTCCTTTAAGCTGGTCTCTGTTTGTAAATATTATGGGCCTGATTTAGGGTCAGGCATATGGATACTCCGTCACAAATGTTATGGAGATCCATTCCACCTTATATTACAAGTGTCATGGTATATAATTACACTTGTAATAAAGCAGACAGGATAACTGTCAAATATGTGATGAAGTAATGCATCAGCAATTCTCCAAATCACACTGAGAGTCTTTTATGTCTAAATCTGTGAGCACCTTTCTAACACATCTTTACATTTTCAGTCCCTGGGGCCTTTCGGGTTTTTGGTGTTCATTGCCGCTATGTAAGGAAACTGAGGGGCATATTACCAAGCAATAGCGATGATTATCGCTATTGCTTGGTTAGAGACAAATATTTACTGCTGAGCTGCGGCGATTTTTACCGCAAATAAACCTTGGTATTACCAAGGTTTATCGCAAATGCGATAAAAATCGCCGCAATGCATGAATATCGCTGAAAAGTCCGCGATATTCATGCATTACCGAGCTAATGCTCTTAGCCATGTTATCCACCTCCCATTGGATAACATGGCTAAGAACTGCTCAGGGCAGGTGTTAGCTTTTGGAGATATTTGCGCTTAGCGCGAATATCTCCAAAAGTTGGTAACAGGAGATAGCGATGTTAGCGACTGTTTTCAGTCGCTAACATCTTGGCACGCCCACTTTGCATGTCATTAGTGAGAAATATCACTGACATGCAAAGTGGGGCCCAAGATGGTCGCTATCTCCTACTAGCTGTCGCTAACTGGTGTTAGCGACAGCTAGGTAATAGGGAGATAATTTTCTCTCTGCTTTCTTGGCTTTTAAAGCCAAAAAAGCGGAGATAAACCCCCTTGATAATATGCCCCTGACTTTTTTTTGTAGCTCTATTTCTAATAATTCAGATATGTCAGGCTGCTGTGGGAACTTGTTCCATATATGCTCTTGCTGATATGGTTGACTGCTACATATATATTGTAATTGGTTGCGGTTCTTCAGAATGTTCTAGGAGCTCTGGGCAAATAGGAAACACTCAACTTTGAAGGTGACTTGATGGAGATGTTTAGCTACCTGCATAATACGCCTGAAGAGTGAGGCTTGGATTTTTGGGTCTGGCCACCAGTACTGTTAAAAATTACCTTTTGATATGACAGTGTTCTGGTGAATGTACTCTGCTATTGTATTTTGTAGGTTGGCGTTCCACCATCTGTTGTTCAATTTGATTTGCTTGTGGGGTATATGGTGAGCCTGAGCGACATTTCGATTACACGGGAATAATCCTACTTACTTCCCAAGTGGAAGTTAATCGAGCTAAAAATGGCTTGTGGAAACTTTAAAACTGATAAATGCTATTGCTGAGCCATTTTGTAGTCAAATCACTGTTCCACTTAAATCTCACATGACATTTGTACCATTGCAATCAATGGTCATATGGAGGACACGTGACAGTTTGCATAATATGCATAGTTTTCTCAATAATTACACATATTTTGCATTTAAATTCTTTTTCCATTTCGCCCACTCCTAGTTTATGTATGTTTGGATGAATCTTTCTCTTGTGGGTCTTTGAGTTATAAAGCCTAGAGGTGTCGTTATGGTTAATATCAGCATGATACTAGCTAGTCACACTATTGTGAATCAAGCTGCTTCTCCGCATAGGGCGTGGTGCAAATTAGTAAAAAGTCAACAGCATGGATACATTTCAGCACATTTATCCATCAATTATTTGCTTCTTAAATTTGAATCTCTACGTGAGAGTTGTAACCTCAACAGTTGTCATCTAGCTCACTCACTGGCGTAACAAAACTTGAAGGGGCCCTACTCTATGGTACTTGGAGAGGCCCCCTCCGGACTCAACTTAGAGCTCTCCATCCAGATTACTGTGCTGAGGGGGCCCCCCGCAGCGCGGGGTTTGCGGGGGTCCGAAGTTAAGCCATGCACATTTTCACTTCTGTGATGGTGCAGACAAGATAATCAATGACTGAAAACAATGCTACTCAGAGTGATTACCACTTCGCTCTTCCACAAAATTTTTCTTTCTGTCCCCCGGTTCAAGAAAAAAAATCTGGGGGCCTGAAATTCACTGTCCTTGCCCATACTTTCTGGAACTCTCTTCCCCTCCATATTAGATCTATTTCCTCTTATCTCGAATTCCGCAGGGCACTTAAGACCTTTTTATTTTCTCACGCCTTCCCACCCCAGTAACTCTGTCACCCCAGCCATGGGTTAAGCATCCTACAAGCGCCAAGAAACCGCGTGGTATATGTGCGCTATACAAATTTCTGTAAATTCAAAATTCAAATTCAATATGATTTATTCATACAAGTACATCCATCACTTGGCTGCCCTATATATTTGTGTAGCTTAGTGGGAGGGGAAAGGCAAGGTATATGCAAAACATGTGCCCCAACATATTGCATACTTTTTGCAGAACTGCACAAGTTGCCTTTGAGGCTTTTTGGAGGGGATATAGACTAGCGGCTAAAGCTAGACTGTCAATTTGGACATGGGGCATTATTGATTTGTCCTATGTTTGACCCTGTTCTTTATTAGAACAGTCAAGCTGACAATAAAGGAACGGGGAGAAACCCAACATAATTTCGACACTTTTTTCCAATTCAGGCATTTTCGTCCTTTGCTTATATGCTTATATGCTTATTGCTTAACAATTGAAATATCTTACAAAGTAAAATTGTACACATCACAGCAACAATTCCAAAATCACAAACAGTCGGCTATACCCCACAGCTCAACCTTTTTTACCCTCACCCTGTAAATAACTGCCTTAAATGGCTGTGATAATTGCAGTGAAGACAAACTACTACATGCAAGCATTCTCTTTCTTTACAGTAGCACTACATTACATTTTTGTGCTGCTCAAGGCAGGATTTTGAGTGTAGCTCTGCGCCATGTATTTCCCAGTAGTTTTTTAAAATATGTTCCTATAAGAAATGTTGATAATAGAAGAGGGTGGTAAGTCCCCACCTTCAGTAACAACCATAATCGTTGCCAGGGTAGAGCCTTAAAGTCACTACATTAGCCTGAGCTCACCCCTTGGTAGATATGGCACAGAGCAGACAGGCTATGCTTAGAAGTAGTGCATAAAGTATGTATGTAGAACTCAGACATTAATAAAGTTAAAACACAACACAAGAAAAATATCAAACCAATTTATAAAAATAGAGCAGATTTTTGTAAATAAAATGGCATGAAAATAACATAAATCCAATTAGTAGAACCAGGGTCAATTTTTAAAGTTCGAATTAAAAAATAGGGTCAAAAAAGCAATAAGCGACAACTGTGGCCATCTGGTTGTGTGGTACAAGGGTAAAGTTTAAGGCTGATCACGATGGAGCGCAGGTGCGATACAAGGACAAGGGTGCCCTGGTAACAATGTTGCCTTCTTGATTAGAAATCTTTATGGAAGTAGAAAGCTTTCAATGGAATCAGGTAGTTGACTGGAACTGAGGAACGGTAGTCGCTGTACAAGGTCTTTGAGTTAGTTAGAGACTGCTCGGTGTCAGGTCTGGTGAATCCATTGATCTGTGCTGCTCAGCTTCAAGTCCAGGGAAGCCATAGATCGGGTGCTGCTCAACATCGAGGCTTGGCATTGAGTTTGTTGGAGCTTTTTTAGTTAGTCAGAGGGGGGTACAAGTGTCCAGGACTTTGGAGACAGTACTTGGGGGTCAGGACTCACTTCCACATGGGCCACCAGAGGAAACCAAGTCAGGTCCAGTAGTGTCTGGCCTGCTGTGAAGCAGGAAAAGTCCATTGGAAGCATGTTGAAGCCCAGTAGCTCAAACAGGGGGTCAGCAAATGACCCTTGGAATCAATTCAGGGGACATGGGTTCAAAGCAAGAAAGTTGAGTCTTCCTTCAGGTTCTTCAGATCTCAGGGCAGTCCTTCTTCTGATTCTTCTCAGGTACAGTTGTATTCTGAAGAGAAAATTGGGGTTGCCACGTTTGTGTGCAGAGCCAGTCTTCAGGTGGGTAAAAATCCTGACCGCTCCCTCCAATGGGGTGAAAGTTCCCAGGGCTGACCCTATGCACTTTAGTAGCAATTTCTGGGAGTGTTTTATTGCAGACTATCGGACTGTGCTCATCTCTCCCTAAATCCAACATTTCAGAACCTTTCTTTGTCTGGTCAGACCTTCCTCTGCCCACTCAGTGGTGTGTCTATGGAAATGGAAAACCCCTCCCTCCAGTCACTCTATACCAGTTCTGGGGCAGATTACTCTCCCACTTGGATTAGTGCCAGCCTGACTAGGACAACAACAGAGGGAAGGCCCAGATGTTAACTACATAGGCTTGTAATACAGAAGGCCCATTTGAGGTAAGTACGTTACTGGGTACAGCCCCCAGGTCATGCTGTCAAGAGAAGAACAACACGTCCCAACACCCAAGGCCCTTTGTCCCTCTCTTGGGAACAGTCTACACCTCAACACAGGGGAGCTATCCACTGCCAGGCAACCGTTGGAAAACCTGCAGAAATGCTATTTAGAAGCTTTAAGGAGCAATGGGACAACTTTCTAAAAATGCATTTTGCTCAATAGTTAGACAAAATCCAACTTTACCATTAAATTGGATTTTGTTTAACTATTAAAAAGTAATTGAATTCTTTTTCTAGCTGCTACTATCCTGAGCGTAGCATTATAGGGTGTAATAATGCATTCCAGTGCTTTCCAATAGAAGCAGCCATCTTTTCTACAGTAAAAATAGCACATGGGAATTTCCACTATAAGGACATATAAAGCATTACAACTTATATATGTCCTACATTTAAATATCCATCTGCTCTGCCTTCTGAGCAATAAGGATGACTTTAGGTGTGGCTCATTAATATTTAAAAGGACGTTTTAGGCATGTGAAATTGGCAGTTTTAAACTGTACTGCCAGGATGAAATGGTAGGCTTGTGGACTGGTTTCCAGTTTCACTGGGTACCATGTACTAGGAACCTATAGGTTAAATCAGGTGGACACCAATTACATCATGTTTAAAGGTGGAGCACGGGCACCTTACCTCTAGCTAGCAGGAATAAAGTGCACAGGGTTCTAAGGTTAACAAATACAACAAAGGAAAAAATGTGGGGGGTTACAATGCAAAATATGTTAATTTACAACAGAATCTATGTTGTTTCTGTGTCCTCTACCCCAATCCATTCTAAACATTACCCTTTTACTAATTCTGATCCCATACAATAATGATAGTAAGCTTTATAAGATGATTGCCCCATGTAGAAGTTGCAGGAAAGCACATGTTTTAGTGCCCCCCACAATTATTTCACTTGGTTCTCCTAGCAATTCTGACTACGAGCATCAGGTTACTATTATTCAGCCTCTCAGTGGGTATGATGTGAACCATAAACACAGTAAAATTCCAACACTCTTTTCCTTGATCCCAAACTTGAGTGATGATGCTCCCACAGCATCTCCATTTGCTCAGTGGGGTCAGAGCAGTGGCAGTCCTCATTGCTCCTTGAGACTTACGGGTCATTTCTTCAAACCTCACACAGGGAGTCCACTCCAAACTGCTCCCCACTGTACTTCACTCGCTCCAGTGCTCTCCTCCTGCTCACACAGGCACACTGGTCTTGGCAAGTAAGCCCTGCAGGCATTGGTGCTTCACGCTCCAGGACAGAAGTTCTTGGATTCCCAGGGTGATGTCCCCTCACCCAGCAGAGAGACTACCAGGCATTGGCCTGCAGTCCTGGTCACAAACAGAAGTCTTGCAGAGCTTCCCCTCCTCACACAATCTTTCTTGCTGCTTGGCACATGCCAATTTTGGGGGACTCAACCTCCCGTTCTTATTGTCCATTACTCAAAACTAACTCGTGAAATGGATGTTTAAATACCAGGACATTGGGATTCTGGCACACAAAGAGCCAAAATCTGCCTGTTGTGTAGAAACTTGCAACAGATGTTATTTATCACAGCTAATAAATTCTGATCACCGGGGTATGGTATTTTAATAAGTGCATGAGATAGCACACCACCTCCTGTGCACTTGTAATCGGGGCCTTAGTCTATTACAATTCAATTCTATTCAATTAAAAAATTACTTTATTTGATTGACTTTGCCAATCACAACAGTACAATAAAAACAATTATACAAAAATAAGAACATCAGTTAATAACATTAAGTGAGTGCTATACGATTCTCAAGCATAAGCATAATACACAGCTATTAAAAATCTTGACACATACCAACAGACAATAAAATATCTAAAAATTCAATGTTATCACTACATTTTACCATAGCATAATGTATGCAACAATTTTTACACTGTGAGTCTTCCAATCTGAGTTCTTGGGTATACTCAAAATATACTTTTATTACTCCTACAATGATTGATTTGGTTATTTTCTCAGGTGAATTAAAAACATGCAGTAGGCCAGATTTGACTGCGTCGTTTTTAAATAGCTCAACCATGGTATACTGAAGCTAAAGTTAAAATTCAAACAATCTCTTAATATTAATTAGTTAAAGTGCAATTATTTTTTGGTCCATATAGAGCACTATAATAGTATTGGACGCAAACATATTTAGTTAGCTATATAACCTTTCCCTATCTCTTCATGAGCTATATCTGCAGGGACATTTTATGGGATTCGTAACAGTTTCCTTAGATATTTATTTTCTGCCGCTTTTATTCAAGTAGATGATTTGTAAACCCGGATTACTGCCCCATAGGTTACAGCCAGGACACACTTAGCATTTTAGAGGTGCAATATGGACTTTATGTGACTATTGCCTATACCCCAAGAAAAAGCATTGATACTTAAAGCCACCCTGTTAAAGTATTGAGTATGGTATTTCAATAATGGCACCCAAGACAGTCTGTCATCCAAACGTATGCCTAGGTAGCCAAACCTGTCCACCTTGCCTATAGTGTTATCCTTTATTACATATTTACTTGTCATGGTGCCTATGGGTCCTAAGGTCATAGTATATGATTTAGTATAATTAATTTTTAGTCCCAAGTTTTCCATAAACTCATAAAATTGGTTCAATATAGATTGCAAGCCTTTAGCTGTCTGGTAAATAAGAACAGTATCATCGGCATACAACAATGCGAGAACTGTTTTATTACCTAGCCTTGGGATGTCTTAATAGGTAACCCCTTGCGTGCGGCGGGAATTCCCCGCCCATGCTGACTCCGCCTTGCGCGGGCGGAGTCATGACGGAACGGTTCCGTCATCAGCACAGCTCACCCGTAGCTGATGACGGAACCGCTCCGTCATCAGCATGCAAGGGGTTAACCCTTAAAAAACGATCTAATTGATTTATATGTAAAAGAAAAAGAAAAAGGAGCTAAAATACATCCCTGGCGGGCTCCTCAACCCAGCTTAAAGTGCTTAGTGCATTTTCCTGATGGGCCTAATCTTACAGTCGCCTCGAGCCCCGTGTGTAGGTTATGTAAAAGCGCAACTATGGCTTCATCTATCCCCATGTTCCGCACTACAGCACACAGCTTAGATCTTACTACTGTGTCAAATGCTGTGTTGAGGTCCATAAAGGTTAAATGTATTCTTTCTGTTTTCACCTCTGTGTTCTTGTTAACTATAAGATATAGATTTAAATTCTGTTCAATCATGCCTCGTCCCGACCTGAATCCATAATGAATGTCTGATAGGATATTGTTATCATTAGCCCAATCTATTAGACGCTTCAACAAAGCCCTACCCAACACCTTTACTTCCACATCTATCAAAGAGATCGGAGGGTAGCACGCTGGATCAGCTTGGTTCCGCTTTTAAAAAACAGGTATTATGATTGCTTCCAGAAATATGATCATGGGCTGCTGCATTCAAATGGTGCGTGATCAAAGGTGGCCAAAGATCTATACATAATTTTAAAAGGTCACCCCAAACCCCACCTGGGCCCACTGCCTTCCCTGCTGACAGTTCCATTATGCTTTCCATCACCTTCCAGTTCAAAGTGGATTTCGCAATCTCCTGCATATATATCCGGCCAAAATGCTCTTCCCATTTTGGCGCAGGTATAGTAGCACTTAAGTCTACTACTGTGCCCTCATTAAATAGCGACTGATTTACTAACCTCCAGAAGTTTGCACTATTCCTTGTGTTGCAGGCCTCTTTAAGCTTATCCCAAGCTTCTCTCTTCAGGGCATTTAGTCTTTTCCTATGGGCTAATGCATATGCCTGCCTGGCCCCTTTAACTGCGTATGTCTGCCTCAGTGTAGACTTTGGAGCTATCATTTGATCTTTAAGGGCCTTTGAACAATTCTTATTGAACCATTTAGGACCTGAACTAATAACCTTAACATTATATCTGGTCAGGGCTTGCTGAGTCTCTTTATAGATAGTGGAAAAGGAATCTAAAATGGCGAGATCATATGCATCTACATTCAAACAGACCTCAAATTCGCGACTACACTTCTGGACCAGAATCCTTAAAAAGTCCTCCGGGAGTACTATCCCCCAGCTAATACGCCTCTCTTGAGTTTTGGAAATTACCAGGTCTTTATGAATATTAGGCGTCTTTGCTTCAAGATCATTCCAACTAAAGTTTGCAGTTATCGGGTTGTGATCACTAAAATACTCCATACTATTTTAAAATCTACCAAATACTGGAGCAGGCGAGCAGAAACCAAAATATAGTCAATAGTTGAATTTTTGTTCTTCCCTTAAAGGTCGGGACAGCTGTGGGTGAAACATACTCTTCTCTAGATAGGAGATTAAAAAGGTTTAGGTTAAAAGAATAAGATTATCACCTTGACTGGTATGTTTGAAATAAATCCGCTTTGGTTCCTCCGACTGGACCTGGTCCTTTTCCTCAGCACAGGTGTCACAGGGGTGTAGCTTAAATTCTCCCGATAACAAAACTATTGGCGAGAAGGACCACTCTAACATGGTGTTTTTCAAAAAACTCCTAAACTCTTTCTCCAGGGATATCTTAGAGGAAAGTAAGTTATAAACATTAATTATCAAGATTTTATTGTGATGGACCAACAATGGTAATTCTCCCAGGACATTGCTAGATTAAAATGTTATCAGTTTGGCAGTACAATCTAGTATTAGGCTTATAAACATTATCAAGCCCCCTTTAGCTCTTCCAAATCAGGACGTCTCTGCCTTAACTTAAAAAGCAATAAACCCATCCATATATAGCTTCCCCTCTGCATCCCGGGTTTCTTGAAAACACACTATCCCAAATATTTTACAATAATCCATCCCTCGGTTATCTGCGAATAATGTGCTTATACTTGCAATATTTCAACTTAATATGAACAGATTATCGTTTATCCTCTTTAAAGGTGTTCCCGCTCCTGTTTCCCTCCCTGTCTTATCTTTGACAAACAAATGTCTATCCTCCTTTAATTCTGTCTGAGATGTATTATTCCCTTCACTGGGTAGTCAATCCACATCTCCTAAAACATCAAAACGATTGATTTTGTGTTGTTAAACTGGGATAATTGTACTTATGCACCATGCCTCCTTCCTTCTCTCTAACTTCTGAGTATCCTCTCTGGATTTCCTTGGAGACCAAATGGTCTACTGACTCAGTTGGTCCCCTGGCCTATAAAAATAACCCAACGGCAATAAGACAATATTAGTAAAATCCATTTGACAACTCAAGTTTTCATAAAGCAAGCTTTCGGCCCAATTGCGAGTACTAAAATTAACATTGATGCAGTCTCCATGTATTACAGGCCTCCCTTGCCCAATCCACCGCACCGTCTTAACATCAGGATGTTAATATCGAACCGAAGCGGAAAACTTCTATAGCGACCCAACCAGTTCAACATCTTGTTAAACAATAGTTCATAAGATTCCTTTTGGCCCCTCCTTAAACTTGGTACACTTGCAAGAATAATCACATATGGACATGAGGCAGGGGGTAGACCAATTACTGGTTGTGCTTCTAGTAGGGCTTCTTTCCTCACTTGGTTTTTATTGTTTCCTGGGTCCTATGGGGAAATGGAGATGGGTTCTTCCCTTCTAAGATTGTTAATTTGTACTATAGGTTCCCTGTGAGTCTTTGGAATTGGGGAAGCATTACATATTCATCCCCTTTTGACAGGACCTTGAAATAGGAGTTGCAATGTCCATTCGAGGACGAAATTGTATGGTCTCTTGGATACACATCGCCACTTTGGTGTTACTTTCTTCCTTATCACAATTGGCACAAGCTTGTTCTCTACTACCCAACATCTTCTTAACTTCATCAACGGATTTATTTTAGACATCCAACTTTGCATATAACGGTGACAGTTCAGCCCATAAAAGCGATCAGAATTTAGTCAGAGATTCCCCTTCTAGCATCCTGTCACCTCTCACATGCAGTCCTTCTTTCTCACAGACTTGATCTAGGTATGGTGGATCTATTGTAAATTTCGATGGTGGATCATTGGCTGTGGGGACTGGGTCAACATCAGGGGACTTAGAAGGAAGAGAGCTTTGGGACACCTTTTTGTTAGCCTTAACCTTTGGAATTTTTCACTGGCATTTCCCCTGCTTGGATTGGGGTAAACTGTCTGGCGAGCAATCTCTCTGGGGTAATATTATGATGTTTGGGGCTTGTCCCACTCGCCTAGTGTCTGCGGGTAATTGTCCTTGTACAGGTGAGAAAGATGTTACAGGGGCAGACGAAACCCCTTCGCTATTAGGTAAGTTGAGTGTAACAACCGTGAGGGATAACCTTCTCTCTGTTTAGTTAATTTCTTTGTTAATTGCCGTCACGGCCCTCTGAAGCATTCTATCCAGAGAGGTGGGCGTAGCAGTTAATTGTGTTATTTTCGAACCCTCTCCTACTTTTCTCATACCCATTTTATTATCCCTGATCATCTGGGTAAGGCACGTTGAAGAGTATGTAGTGATTCAATGGTAGGACCAAGGGGTGTGGCCCGGCCCGGTCTCTTCTAGGTTCTGACGGGCGCAGATGGGCACGGATGCGCACGTCCTGCACTGCAGAACGCCTGAATTGCTTTTAAGGCGGTGTGGAGGACTGGCCCCACCTCCTGCGCCATGCAGAGCTGGGGGACCAAGTCCCACCCAAGCTAGCAACAGGTATAGTCTATTACAAAACGCTGGTCACAATTTGCAGCCAGTATTTTTACAACAAGTATTTTTGCACACAGTAAATAATTATCAGAACTGGCCTATGTACTAAAAGGTTGCTTCTTTAAATTCTGATTCACAGTGAGTCGGAATCTTACCTTCTTCATACATGAGGTAGTTTGCATATTACGACTCACCGTAATTGGATGCAACTGCAGGGATGGTGGCCTGCTAGGTTCAACAGACCACCATGTCACTGGTAGTAAAAAAAGCAAACTTTTTTTCTAAAATGCATCATATTTTCCTTAAAGGAAACAGGGCTGTGTTTGAATACAAAAGTTAATGTTTTTAAAGTTTGTTCAGGAGGAGGCAGTGCTCCCCTGAATCACCCACTGCCTTTTCCTAAACAAAGCTTTTTTGTGTTTAGAAAGGGGAAGGGCCCCACGGAGAACGCGTCGCTTCTGCCTGCAAATTGCCACCCATTAAAATGTCAGAAATATTTTTTTTTTGTCAGCCAGACTTCGTTTGCAAACATTGATAAATTAAATGCCAATTCAGTATTTGGAAGGATCTTCTATAACGCCCCTCGCATATGTTGGATCGATATTTATTCGGAATCCGATGTTAGGAGTTGAAAAGACTCCTAAAGTGGGATTAGTAAATAATAATCTTAACTAACACGAATGTCACATTGGTGTATTTGGGACCAATAAAATGCATTTTACATTTGGACGTATTCTTCTTTTTCCTTTGCAGCAGGGAGAGGAAAAATATTCACAATATTTTACATCTCAAATCATGCCATTATGACCTTAACTATTTTTTGATTTCTTGTCTTTTGCAGCTCTCCCTTTTTTTTTGCAGCTAAGAAAGAAAAAAAGTGATAGGTAATCTTAAACTCTGGAGATTCACTGGGGTCACAGTGCTATGTATAACTGGAACCCTCAAGTCATAGTAGCCTTGACTTCAACAAGGAAGCCTGTTGAATAGGACATGCCAGTGAAAATTGTTGGCTATATGCATGGGCTTTTACCTTAATATAGAGGGCAACCTCAAGTGAGAAAGACCCCAATGAGCCTCATGGGAACTGTAGTTTGAAATCACTAGCTGCCTTTTCTACCAAGTCTAATTTCCTCTGTTGATGGTGAACTCGTATGGCCCAGATTATGACATTACAAATTGCATGGTACTAGCAGGATGCACATTCCACACCCATAGTCATCAGTACCGTACTGTAAGGCCCAAATAGTGCTGTATAATTAACAGTTAAATCCCTGGAATGTGAAATAACTTTGTGGGCATGGAATTACTGTGCAGAATTCCCTATTCTGAGTGTTAAATGCTTCCCATTTACCACTTGCTTCAAGCAGATATTAAATGGAAGCAGGATATTTTCTGCAGGTCGAAGGTGGATTGAGGGGTAGGAGTGGGTATGGGAGAGAAAAGAGTGGCTTGGGGAGGGGGGCACTGCATACCCTCCCTTGTTGTAGAAAGAGGCTGGTCAGGGTAGAGGCCTGGCTGCTGTTGCAGATGAAGCCTTAAGCAATTATACAGGGCGGGCAGAATTTATTGCTGGTAATATCGGGTTCATTAGTCAGCTATGGCCCGTGCAGGTAGGAGCAGTGGGGAGGTGGAGGGGAGGGGTTTCGACAGATGACAACACAGGACAATTAATTAATTTAATGTTCCCTCATGGTCATCTGTAGAATCCCCCCCAACCCGACCCCACAGCCACGCTGCCCAGGAAAATCTTGGCCAAGATTTACTAAGATCTTGCACCAGGGCTGCATCACAAAAGTGGCACAAAGTGTTTGATTTGAAATGTGCTTTCCATCACAAAACTTCTTTTGTCATGGAAAGTAAACCTAAAGGAAAGCAAAGTAGCTCTATGTACTACTTTCCACAACTTTGTATCTAGGAGGTGTACCATGGGTGCAACATGAACATTTTCATGCACCCACTCATAGCTTTTGACAAAAGGCCCAATGTACTAAAAAATACGGGTCTTTTTGCCAAAAATGGACACCTCTTCAAGGCAGGCAAAACGTTGGAAGAAAGTTTTATTTCCCACAAACGTTTCCAAATTGGGTGTTTGCAGTACTGTTAATCATAGATAAATGTTGGTAAAGGGGTGCCGCTCGTCCTGAGAGTGTTCTGACTCTGAAGACTTACCCTTCGCTACAGGAGTAGCCCAGAACTTTGTGTCAAGCCTGTTTGCTGCGTCTGCGTGTGGAAAGGACCACCTGTTTGGCCGCAGCGGAGGTGAGAGGCGCCGCTCCGGGACTGCGAGGACCAGCATTCCCCAACAACAGCTGGTCCTCTTCCCGTGTGAGCTGCGCCCCCTGCCAGTGCCACGCCCCCACCAGCGCGAAGAAAACCTCTCGCGGCCCCCGCTTCGCGGGAGCCGCTCGTCCTGGGAGTGTTCTGACTCTGAAGCCTTACCCTTCGCTACAGGAGTAACCCAGAACTTTGTGTCAAGCCTGTTTGCCTCGTCTGCGTGTGGAAAGGACCACCTGTTTGGCCGCAGCGGAGGTGAGAGGCGCCGCTCCGGGACTGCGAGGACCAGCATTCCCCAACAACAGCTGGTCCTCTTCCCGTGTGAGCCGCGCCCCCTCCCAGTGCCACGCCCCCACCAGTGCGAAGAAAACCTCTCACAGCCCCCGCTTCGCGGGAGCCGCTCGTCCTGAGAGTGTTCTGACTCTGAAGCCTTACCCTTCGCTACAGGAGTAGCCCAGAACTTTGTGTCAAGCCTGTTTGCCGCGTCTGCGTGTGGAAAGGACCACCTGTTTGGCCGCAGCGGAGGTGAGAGGCGCCGCTCCGGGACTGCGAGGACCAGCATTCCCCAACAACAGCTGGTCCTCTTCCCGTGTGAGCCACGCCCCCTCCCAGTGCCACGCCCCCTCTCCGCCAAAGAGAATACTAGTAAGATCAGCGACACGCACAGCGGGACGCGTGCGGGACGCAACCGGGGCGAAGACCGGGCAAAGAGCGGGCCGTTTGAGGCCGTTCGAGACCATGAGGAGACCGGGCCGGGCTCCCCCTCTAAGCTCCATCATTCACCTATTTCCATATCATTCTTCTGTATATTAACGAAACAAATTCCTCCTAATCCATCTTTCTGAAAATGAATACTAGGAGTAACAAACAGAAGAAATTAAAAAAGGGAGGGATTGGAGAACAGCTTCTAGGTCCAATGGACGATTTTCTGAACAAGGCTAATACTTTTATCGACCAAAGTATTAGTCTGATAGAGGGAAGAGTATCGACAGAGCTCGCGATTGCGAGGCGATCCTCTATGGGACCACTGGCCATAGTAAGAACTCCAGAGGTGGAAAACGCCCTAGCCGATTCACTACGAGGCAACAAGAGGCGTAGTCTCCCGAATAACGTAGATCTCTCAGCCTCTCAACTTTCCCTCTCACTTACCAACTCAGATTTAGAAAAAACACCTGAACTCCTACGCGAGCAAACGCCAGAAGAAGTCAGACAAGCAAGAGGGAGGAGGGAGGGGGCTGTTAAGAAAAGGAAGGATAAGGGAAAAGCAGATATAGTTAACGGAATCGAAACAGCTGAGACAACCGACTTAACTACGCCCCCAAACCTGACTTGCTCACCACCAAGAGCAGTGGACCCTACTAATCATCAGGTTTTAGTACATCATTCCTCACCTAACAACAATATAAATACTACCGCTATAGGTTCACCCGTCATTATTCCCCACAGCATTGAATCAGGTCCTCCTGACATGGTAAGCAAAATTACCTCAGCACTAAAGTCTTTACTTCAACCGCTTGAAATGAGACTAATAAATATTGAAACCCAATTGCTAATAATTACCAAATCTTTGCAATCTAACTTAACTAGAGAACCCCAAAAAAAGGGAACAAATAATCAACCTGCTTCTTCCCTACAAAGTAAAAAAGTTACGCAAACTTGTCCTGTAACAAAACCACAACCAGCTTCAAAAGATCCCGCAGTGGGCAAACCACTTCCGGCAAAAACGATACCAATTCCCAACCCCAACACACTCCCAAAACCTCCTCACATAAAAACAACAAAAGTCACCACCCCAGCCCCTAAAACACCAGCTGTTACAAATATTCCCCAGAACAAACCAAACCCTACGGTAAATAAAGGTACCACAAGAGGAGCTTTTGAGGGCAGATCCTATATGCATCTACCACCTGAAGCATCGCCATTCGTGGTCGTTATGACGGGCGTACCAGAATTAGCAGGGGAGACAACAGAGCCTAGCTGGTCCTTAAAGAATAAGGTCCAATATTGGCTAAATACAAATCGCCCTTCTCCCCCTAACTGGACAAGCAGGATAGCAACAGTCAGTAGGACCCCATGGGTGGGACATACAAAAAAAGTAATACAGGGTGATTGCATTGTAATCACTTTTGAGGACCCCAAAGTCGTTGACTACATATGCTCTTGGGAACAACATAATCCAAGTGGGGGAATAGACACAAAGAGTCTTTCCTTTTTTTATCCAAAAAAGCACTATAATAGTCATCTCAATGAACAAGATAACTTGTGGCGTAAAGCAGTTCCACATCCCTGGGATTTTACTAATGCTAGACCCAAAATCCCCCCACAGCAGAATGGTCAAGACCCCTCCTGGTGGTCGGTCGACCCAAATTACTATCAACAGGACGGCCCATGGCAGGTAATGGGACCCCGTAACAGAAGAAGAGATTGGGAACAATGGGGTGCCCCACCACAGCGATACTTTAGACCCAGATATGAAGAAACTCCATACCGGGAAAACTGGCTGGGTATCCCAACAATGAACCGGTTCAGCAGCCTGGAGATGGTCGATTGACCATCACCAGATTCCACCAATGATGAACCAATCATCTTATCTCGGGTCCCGGAAAGGAAAATGGCTACAGGACAAGATAACAGGTTACGATCATTGTCTGTCATTTTCTGGAACATAGCGGGACTCCGCCCTAAAATAGACGATGGCTCAGCAGCCCAATTTTTTGAGGATGGCAAAATAATATGCCTTCAGGAAACATGGGCAACAAAAGAGTTACACATCGCAGGTTATAAAACTCTTTTTTCCCCAGCCCTTCCTAGTACTGTGGGTAGGCCCAAGGGGGGTTTGATCACCTATATAGCGAACACAATCCCTAGCTTGAAACTGCTCAAAATTGAAAACATGCCAAATTTCCAACTAATTTCTATCTCAGTTGGCAAAGACACTATTGTCATCCTAGTAAACTTCTACAATAACCTAGAAGAGGATAACTTCATCAAAATTCTTCAGACAATCCAGGAAAAAATCGCTAGATGTACTAAACTATACAGTAAAAAGGCTACCGTCCATTTACTATGGGGAGGAGACTTCAATATTCATCCCTGCCCATGTTTGAACAACCATAACTGTGGGATAGTGGACGAGCAAGATAATCCCCTTGCTCATTTCACCCATGATGGAAAAGGGGAAGCGATGAACAATCTTCTTACAGACCTGGAACTGTCAATAGTAAATAAGCAAAATCCGGATGATAATACTTTCTACCCCACATACCTAGGGAGGGGTTATGAGACCACTGTCGATTATCTCCTTTCAACGGATGGGCTGAGACAGCTAACCACGGACTTTACCTTATTGGCAAATGATTTAAGCGACCACTCAGCGCTTAGAGTGGACTTGGTCCTCCTAGATCACCCAACACAGACAACCATAATCGCACACACTCTTTCCCAAAATCGGCTAGAAGTGGGCAGACCAAATGGTTTTACGGTGAAATGGGGTAAGATAGACCCAATCCAACTAAGCAGTAACATAATAAAGACGCTATATCCTAACATAATAAAATGCCTAGATTTGGAGTCCGACGATAACACCATCCTTCAAAACTTCAAGATTATTTTAGACAAAATCAAACAAATGCTGACCAGGGAATATAAATCAAACAACCTAACAACTCCAGGCTGGTTCAATCATGACTCTACCGCCTCATTAACCAAGCTAAAAGAGGCTCTCAGGCAACCAAAAAGAGACATGCAATTGATTAAACATCTAAGATTCCAGTACAAAAAGGCCAGGAAACAAAGAAAACAGGAGCTGAAACAGTCCTTGTGGAACCACTTACACAAAAGCTCACTCACAAAGAACAGTGAATCTTTTTGGCGGATTGTGAAAACCCCTTTTCTCTCTGACTCTAGCAGACCTCAAATCGACGTAGCGATAGAAGAGGAATTATGGGTGAATCATTTCTCCCATATGTTTAAACTAACATCACCAAATGAAGAAACAACTCACTCTCATCCTCCTGTCGACTTCCCAATAAACATCCAGTTTGATATTCTTGAGGTACTGCAAGCATTGAATCTAAGCAAAGGGGGCAAAGCCCCAGGACCAGACGGGGTCCCTGTCGATCTTTTCAAACAACATCCAGATCTTTGGGCCCCTATACTCACTAGAGTATGTACTGCAACAGCGAGATTGGGCTTAATGGAGTCTTGGTCCAACTCCATTATGGTCCCTATTTTCAAAAAAGGGGACCGCCAAGATGTCAAATGTTACCGACCGATTTCTTTACTAGATTCCGTTGGAAAAGTAGTTGGTAGAGTAATTCTGGAACAACTCCAACAATGGGCTGACGACAGAAAGATTTTATCGGACCTTCAATTCGGTTTCAGAGAAGGGTTTGGAACCGTAGAACAGGCCCTCAACTTAAGTCTAATCGTATCCAAGTACATCCACACAAAGCAGGGGACAATGTACATGGTGTACGTAGACTTGTCCTCTGCTTTTGACTGCGTATCTCACTCAAAGTTATGGACTCTTCTGCGAAACATGGGGGTGGATCCCCCACTACTGGACTTCTTAAGGGAATTACATTCGGACGCTTCTGCGAGAGTGCGGTACGGGACAAAGGGCGAGCTTACCCCGTCATTCAAGGTAGAGCGAGGAGTCAGGCAGGGGTGCGTCCTAGCCCCCTTCCTCTTCTCCCTGTACACAAACGGGCTGGAAGAGAAGATGTTGAAAGGGGGGCAGGATCTCCCAAGACTAAAACAACGCATGATCCCGGCACTGCTCTACGCGGATGACGCGGTAATTTTGGCTCGCACCCCTATAGAACTTCAGAAGTCCCTAAATAAATACGCTGATTTCATGGGTACACTAGACCTGCAAATAAACGTGAAAAAACGTTCGTAATGGTGGCTGGCGGAGGGAGAAAACGAATAAAGAACATCACTCTTAATAACCAAAACCTTGAGAGAACCCCACAGTATCCCTATCTGGGCATAATGATCGACGAGAAACTAAATTGGAAAGCAGCTATCGAGTCGAGGAGACACCTTTTTAGGAGAGCCAATACTGCCTTGATTAGTTTCTCACAAGACTGGGAAGGAGATCACCAGTGGAGATGCTACAAATCTACTCTGCAAAATGCCTAGCCACTGCCCTATATGGGGCTGGCGTTTGGGGACACGTTGACGCTGCATCTCTGCAAACAGCTGAGAACTCATTTATTAGATTTCTCTTATCTGCCCCCAAGTGCTCATCTACATATGCTTGTCATATGGAACTGGGAATCCCCTATATAGAGGACCTAATTAAAGTCCAGCCACTGCTACTCTGGAGGCGCATATGGCTATCCGACAAGAACATGCTGACCAAGGCCATTCTAGAGGATTCAATGGCCCAGGATAATGCGCACAGAATAGCCTGGCTTACCTACGTAAAACAATTCTTTACGGACATGGGTTTAGAAAGATATTACTTTATTCCACTATCTCTGACTGAAATAAGCAAGAGGGAGCTGAAACAGAAAGCAATGAGCCACCTAGAGTCACTCAGAATTACCCTGCTTTCGAACAAACAATCTGTACAACACGCCAACATGGTACAGTTATCGCCACAAATTCAGCCCTATCTTGCACTGGAACTTAATTCATACGAAAGGATGCTCTTAACCTGACTAAGACTCAATCTGTTTCACAGACTAGTCGCTTTCCCGCAAACGAACACTTGGGATTCAAAATTGACTTTATGCCCCTGTGATGAGACTTCCGCACAAACATGTATGCATACAATACTATTCTGTAAATACTATCTCCCTCACAGGAAAATCTGGCTATTCCCACTACTAAAAGCATGGGGTCTTAGACAATGTCGTCCGGCCATGATCCTTTTACAGATGTTAGACTCTGAGCGCACCTGTTATCATATACTGAACTTTTTAAAATGTATTATTAGGCATCAAAGGAATCTTTAAAAATCTTTCTGTGTGAATTATTTTAATGCTGTAAATTTCATATTGTTGCTTTTATGGTTTTATAACGACAAAAACCGAATAAAGAAATTTATATATTTGGTAAAGTTTTAAACTATGTCCACGCATAGTATTTTCTACTGCAAGGTACTATGCAAAACCTATGCCAGCAAAGTAGCTTTAGTTATTGTGTTACGCTGCATAACATATGAGTAAGTTTAGCCCGTGGTGTTCAAAGATTGGGACAGTTATGGCCTGGCGGAGAAAAACTCAACACAGGAATTCTGCTCCACCTGACTAATAATCTGGGCCCATGTCTTTTGTTAGGGGCATTCTACTGTATTCAACATGGTGTTTGTATTTTAAAGTGAATATGTCAGTTTCTGATGAAAGCTTATGACACAAGCTTTGCCCCTGAACAACATAATTGAATTGTTGTTTTGATTAATACTGTGAGAGAATTGATATGATAATAAGCACTTTTGATGGTAAAAATGTTAATGAATAGTTGGCTCTACTCAGGGTATAAATATTATCATGTGTTGTTCCTGGTATATGTGCTTCAAGAAAAGCATTGCAGGAATAGGACCAAAACATTACTAAGGAGGGAGAGATTAAATCCATATCCACCATCAAGTGTATTGCTGAATGCTTGTCCATTGCTCTGTTTGTCAGACCTCTCCACAAGCACTGCATCATCACCATTCGTCATCACTAGATCCCAGATGCATAAACCCTAAACTATGGTACAACTGTGAAGGTCCATCAATTATGAAACATCACACCAAACTCTAAAAGTGGAAATCTTCTGTTCTAAAACATACCTACATTGAGTTCCTATCCCCCAAAGATGCAGAGTGAGCCTCAGATGCAGTCAACAATATAGGGCCCGTTCAAAATAACTATTTTGTAGAAATCAAAATAGGCTAGTTTTTACTACTTTACATACTTCAAAATCTGGTTGGATGTCTCTGTCTGTACCTCTCCTATCATTGTCCATTGAGATGGAATCCCCCGTGACACTGAACTCTGAGCACATAAGTATAGGGTTTCAAAGTAAATTAGTAAGGAACAAGGGAGAGTGGTTGGAAATGGGAAATAATTACTATAAAATGAGTTCATGTTAACGAAACTGAATCTGGATTGTAGGGAGGGAAATGCTAATACAAAACAGACACATAAGAGCAAGACAATGACAAGTCTCAAAATACACATCTAAATCTACATTTGTGCCAGTGACAAAAAATGTGCAGATTGACTCCAGCCCTGCCTTGAAGTAAGATAAACACTGGATATGAACAACCATACATTCTGGAACTCATTCCCGCAGAAATGAATGGAGGCATGCACTAAAATATAGATATACTTAAAATATACTTTAAATAACATTTAAAATTACATTTCATTCACATAATTTTGAGGTAATTAATACAAAATGTATTAAAATAAACTTAAATACTATTCTTAGTATACACAATGATTTACCAAAATATATGAACTGCAGCAAAATATATTAAAATGTAATTAAGTAAAAATGTAACATCATGATAAGTTTTAGTGCAAGTGTGTTGTCCCTTCCTGCAGTGTTTTTTCTAGGAGAACAGAAGCTAAGGAAATGTGTTTTAATATTTTATAATTAAACTTTTCCTAATTTTATTTAACATCAATTTTCTTAAAACTTGATTACACGTTCTCTAGAGTACGATCCATTCCGGTGGTAGAAATCTCGATTCCGGTGCCATGAATCTCCCAAAAAATAGGTGAAAAGTTTCTCATTGTAACTTTTTAGGCGTCTCCACCCCTTCATTTGAGGGCGTGCAGACTCACAAGTGTACATCCATGTGTAAATCTACACATAGAGAAGGTGAATTCCATCCATGAGGAGACTTACACCTAGGTCTAGCTGTCAATTTACACTTGATGAGATCCAGACATGCAAACTTACCTTTCTTAATAGGGCCACATATGATAGTAAAAGGTGTAAGAAATTGGGTTATTAGTTTTGGAGGGTGTGAGGTTTGTGAATGTAATAGATCCACATGTTCACCTTACTGAGAACCAAGTGCCACAGCGTAGGGAAGTACAAGGCCTATTCCGGGGAGGTGATGTGGACTACTAAACACCATACCCTGGAATGAAATAACAACACTCAATAAATGATTGTCCAGTCAATGCTTTTTTGTTTAGAAAAGGAAAAGTAAATGTATTACACACACAGTACTAAACACTAAACATTAATTTGCAAATATGTACATAAGGCAGATGGAGATACCTTTGTGATACTCTGAATTTACATTTGAACCCTTCTGGGTCATGACTGTCAAAATCACAGTTCCTTGCCACCCATGTCAGATAGATATCTAAGCATAAGGGAAAATCCCTTCAAATAAAACAATGCTTCCGGATTTCAGTGGTGGTGGCCCTCTCATCCTGGGGACACCACAATAAGGTGAAAGGTATGGAAATATGCCTCTTCTGAGGAATTATAGGGTGCTCCAGCTGAGGGAGCAGTAAATATAGTCCACAGTGACTCACTATCGCTGATTCTTTCAACCCAGACCCCAGACGCCAGGTCGGAAATATCACTGGCTATACGGACCGTTACCCCATTTGTGCTTACATCCCTGAAGTGTCACGGGCTCCTTTCCCGCTTGACGAAACACATGTCGGCTGGTCATGTGCTTTTGAAGTTGCCTTTCAACAAAGGAAGGTCAAATACATTCCTTTGAAGAACAAAAAGATTTTCTATTGTGTCCTCTTTGTTTTATTTACTACCCAATGTGTTCTTTTGATTAAGCATGATACATGTATACACCTCGCTTAACGTGTGCACAGGATTCTTGTCATAATTACTGAGTGGGCCCTGGCCACTCACTGCAGAGGTTTCGGGGTCTCCTCTGACCTTGCTGCACCGTCTTCATTATTGTTATTTTTTACCTAACACACACCGCTACCAGTTAAGGCGCCACACTTTCTGTACACGTCAAAACCCACCACAGAACCCGCAGTAAATATTTTTAGCACCTCTCACACTGTGCTAAGGAGAGCCCGTAGCTTTTTTGTGTTTGCCTGTTTTATCCATTTTTAGTGAGGTGCCATTCTCACCTAGGAATCCCACCTTGCCATCTCGTTGGGGACAGCTCGAGGATCCTACCTCCATCTGCACCTGCTGACTGTACCGACAGTGAGGGAGGCGCCAACTACTTTCTCTCTTGCCCTCTCCATACTTCTCCTCTGCCTGGGCTTGGCTCACACCAGACATAGCTACAGGGAGAGGGCACAACTCCTTTACAGTTGAGGGGAGCTCAACGCCACCCCGCTGACTCAATTACTGGGTTCCCCTACATGGTGTGCCAGGCAGCTTATCCTTCTCTGGGGATCTTGATGGTGGTCACCCTCTACTTCTTGCTTCGGAGGGCCAAAGACGGGGTCCTTGGACCCTTTCTTCTGTTCTGGAGGGGTGACAGCTCTCCCCCAGTTTTTTGTTTGGCGGGAGCCCCGAGATGTGGTCCAAGGCCCGCTTGTGCTGGAACCAGCTGGGGAGGTTGGGAGTGCTGGGCATCAAAAGCCCTGGGGAGGGGACATGCACCTGTGTTAAATAACAAATTAAACCTTACACCGGCTTCACGGCCCTGGCCCACACTAGATGTCATTTTGGAAAACAATGGCAAACCCCAAGAAGCTCTGTTTTCTTATAGTGGTCAAAGGTCATCAGCCTCATATGATTTGGATGATCCTGAGCTCATTTTACTCACTAGGAGCAGTTTCAGCAGGCCTCCTCCGGGATGTATGTCGTTACAATGCATACTTTTACAACACCTACCTTTACAATGCATTTTTTACACCGCAACATCCATTACAACGCATTCCATTACAACGCATGCCATTACAACGAATTCTTTGAAACTACCTTTACATCGCATTCCACTACAACGCACACTACATTTACAATGCATACCATTACAACGCATACCATTACATAGCATGTATGGTAAGTATTGGATAGTGTAGGGGTAAAAATTACTATTCTAACTCCAGGGGGTGCAACAGTAGTGTAAGTGTTGGATAGTGTAGGGGTAAAAATTATTAATCTAACTCCAGGGGGTGCAACAGTAGGGTAAGTATTGGATAGTGTAGGGGTAAAAATTACTATTCTAATTCCAGGGGGTGCAACAGTAGGGTAAGTGTTGGATAGTGTAGGTATGCGTTGTAATGGTATGCGTTGTAATGACTGCGTTGTAATGACATGCGTTGTAGTGGTATGCGTTGTAGTGACATGCGTTCTAATGGTTGCGTTGTAATGGCATGCGTTGTAATGGATGTTGCGTTGTAAAAGTTTCATTGTAAAGGTAGTGCGTTGTAAAAGTTGTGTTGTAAGTGTTGTTTCCCCTCCTCCGAGGTGCCACAGGGAACAAGTATAGCCAGCTCCCGCACCCGCTATCCTCCTTTCCTCTGTCTCTGCTTGAGCACAAAAGTCCAGATTTTCACTCAACTGGTCCTCAGAGTGTTTATTGGGGCCAGCCTCACTGGCCCTTGGAGAACCAACTGATTCTGGGTTCAACTGCGGTCAAAGTCCTTGGGGGCAAAAGGGGGCTTTTTCTCTTCCAATTGTTCATGGCTGTTGTCACCGTTGAAGTCCAAGTGTCTGGAGTCCAACATAAAAAGCACATTTTCACTCTTGAACAACAGTTTTGAAATGGGGTGGAAGGTTCTAGAAGCCCAACGCCCCTTCCAATCCTAGGGTGCCACATCACCCCTCCAACCTTGCCCCAACACTCCAGCACAGCAAATGGGGAACATCAAGATGGCACCAACCAGACATCACTGGTCATGTCCCCTATGGGAGACTTAGCTCTACCTCCAGCTGACATCACTTCCAGGGCCTTTCCACCAAAACGTCAAAAAGAAACATGTCCCTGTATTGGCTCCAGTTATCTGTGCTTCTGCCTTTGTTCAGTAAGCCTAGTCTCCTCCAGCCCTGGTAAAGTGTGAAACCAAGTTGAACAGTTTCAAACTTTCTTCCCCACCCCATCTTCCTCAGAAGCTAAGGGAAACACTGTTAATTACCCCTCTTGTGTGGGGAGGCCTTTGTTTCCTCTGCTACGGAGAAGAGTAATTAACTTGGCCCAGCAGGATAATAACAGGCCTGGATTCTTAGCCTGAGCTTTTCCAGACAATTATGACAATTCTGGCTGACTCATAAGATGTACATATATCTGTTTGGGACTTGTATATTTGAACTGGATGCATTCCTTTCAACCCAGTTTGGCATCTTGCTGGACTATGTAGGCCACAGGGAATCAAAATTGTCCTCAACGGTAGACTCCCCCATGTATATAATAAAATTTCACTGCAGACAACACAGTGCTACTGACTTTATCTATGAGTGCCACGAACATTATAAGGCCTACTCCAGGTCAATATCTAACCCTGCAGAGATCCCTCTGCACCAGACTAACTGTTCGCAGTTACTGGGCTGCCCACGATAGTAATCTCACACACATAGTGCACACACATGTGCACACGTGCTCATGTGTAACCAACCAAGTGCCCCTTACCCTAGCTGCATTGCAGTGGCCTTATGTTAAAAGGCAGACACTGGTGGTAAACATGTGCATTCCATTTACCATGTGATTACTGTGGGTGAGGCACCAGTTGTGAAGGTCACCCACAGTAAAAAGTGTAAAACAAGGCATCCCAAAAAGTGAAAAATTCAGACAAATTAAATGGGCACAACCCAACTGCAACAATATGGATGAAAATCAATATATCCTAACATTAAAAACTGTTGACTCAAATATGAATCCATGCATACTATGTAAGTCCCTATATAACAAGGAAATATTTAACAATTTTTTCTGTTCTAATTATTCTTTATGCAATTGTACTACATTAATTATTTTGAGTGCATTATAACAATATATTTTATATAATGATATCTTCTTTTTTATTGTGATGGTGATGCATCAGATAAGGTAAAATGAGTACTGTGCATATCACTGTTAAAATAATTTCCAACCATAGCTCTGCCACAAGGCAACTCTTGGACTTTATTGTAAGAATCATCAATGCTCTTGCATCCTCTATACTAGTACCTACAATTCTTCTGTGGTTCTTCAATGACACTTTAGTCCAACAGTGCTAAGAGCACACCGACTAAACTAAGGGATTAGCATAGAGGGTGCTGAGGAATTAGGTGTCCCTGGCATTTCAGATAGCACCTGGTAGAAAAACATGATTGGCACTAATCAAGTTTTCAGAAAGTGTAAAAATCTGTGGTTATCGATGTTTACTGTTTTTCTGCACTGTACACAAACAGAAGGATGGCCTTTTGGTGGAGTAGTGTGGCTCACTGGTTAGAGGCGGCAGACCCGTAAGCAGAGAACGGCCCGGGACCAGGATTCAATTCCCGACGCGGCAGGATCATGGACCAGGGTCAAAACGGACTCAATAATTCTCGCCTCGGTGCCTACTCTAACCAGGGAACACACTCGGCAACTCTGGGCATTAAGCTTGCCTCATCTCTATAACGGCCCCCCACAGACGCCGGGGATGCCTGGTTTCACCTTGGAGATACCCAGAAAGGGACCATCTCACGGGGAAAACCAGGACGGGTTCCCCAGCGGTCTTCAGTGCCAGGATACTCCATGGAGTCGCAGTGCGCTTTACAAGTACACCCACATTTACATTTACATTTTACTAGTGCTTATAGGAATTTCCTTCCTTTTAATTTGTATTGTTAATTATTTCCCCTTCTTTCCTGCTCCTAACTCTCTGAATTCTTTTCTTGAACATGTTCTTTGAAGTAATCTGTCATTATTTGTCCCCACTGCCTGCCTAAATGTTCAGCATGAAAATCCGTTTCCAGCAGTCCAGTCCCACCACACATCAACCAGTGAGTGAGGAAATGTATGCACTCCATTAAGATTTAACTGTAGGAAATTAAAGGTTACTGGTGAGCATTTATCAAATTTTCTTTCAGCTCTGTTCTTTAGACAAATGACAAAGATAAGCTGAAAGAAGATTTTCTTTGTAAAACGTGAACTATATATGTGGGGTGAGGGATGCTTTGGTATTGCAAAACAG
The DNA here is from genome assembly GCF_964263255.1 of Lissotriton vulgaris. Lineage (NCBI taxonomy): Eukaryota > Metazoa > Chordata > Amphibia > Caudata > Salamandridae > Lissotriton > Lissotriton vulgaris. The sequence continues at coordinate 155,401 of NW_028241980.1, forward strand.
TATCACACTACCATGTGCTTTGTCTCATGATGTCAAGAAGGAACTGGGCTTATAAGAGTAGTATTACTGTCTGTTCTTGGCCTGCCGCATGGGAGGCCCAGGAATTAATATGCATACTGCTAGCTATGGGGACCTTGGTGAGAGCAAACACAGGTGTCATATGAAAAGCAGATTTGATAGTAAATACACTTTATACCCTTCCGGATGCCTTATGTCACTTGCCGGTGCCGTTCACTCAATGAATGAAGTTTATATCACATTGTTTGGCTGTGTCTATAGGACTTTTAATGTAATTAAAAGTTAGCATTGATTTTTTACCAATCAAGTGAGCCTTTATGTTTTTAAGGCAGTGTAGGGTTGTGTTCATTCTGGACATTTGTCTGAATTGCACAAGACAGTTTACCTTTGTGTTCTGAGCAGAAACTACTGGTCTAGGGTGTTTTCTATCTTGATGAAAAAAGGCATTGGGCAATATTTTTCCATTAGATGCAGGAGTTGGTAAAAGTGACTTGCTAAGTTCCAAACCTTATTTCAGTTCTATTAGTTCCAAGCTTCATTCTGACATGGAGGAAGTAGAAATGAAGTTTGAAATTGGTGATCTTGGGCTGTGTCATGAACCTGTCCTGTTTCAGTGCACAGGCCCAGAACGGGTCTGTACACTTGTTTTTTCCTGAAGTTGTGATGACTGCAGTAAATACTAGGGAATACAGAGCAGTGATTACCTCTACATGTTGCTGAAGTTACTGTCTACGGTTCATCCACTAAGGTTTTCTGAGTTGATAAACGACGTTGGAAGCAGCATTATTTTCACTAAACATTAGATTAACCATAACTGGGTCTGCAAATGCAACACTCAACATGTTCTTGATATGGCCACTGCGCCTTCTGTAAGAATGAATGTGGCTCATATAGACATACATTTCTGGCCATGGCATTATCACACTTCCCAGATGCCATGTGAGATTCTCTGGGCTCCTAAAACAGGAGTGAAATAGGTCCTGTAGGTTCAGAGACCCAGCAGATGGTCACAAAGGTCTTTTAAGTAGCTTACAATGGCCCAAATGGGTCATAGCAGGATCATCCATCAATAACAGAACTTATAGGCAGGGGCTGCTGCTTCTTGACACCAAAGCAGTAAAAGCTCAACAAAATGCAGTATTTTCCAGTTTCCACTGAAAACCAAATATTTCCCTTGGTGGTGTTTTATTGGTTGCCATCTGTTTCTGAAAACTAAAATCCCTACATATATGACACTCATGGGTAAAGGAGTATTTTCAGCCAATAATGAAGCGCAGCCCATCAGGAACAACTGCAAGGTTCCATCAGTCTTCTTTGATTTCCTACTTCCTATCTCATCTGACTGACCATGTCTGAACAATATAATGGAGGCTGTAGCATGTGAAGTACAGTGGGTCAAATACATTGATCACTGAATCACAAAATAAGGTGGTGTAAATGCAAACCACCAATCTACTTCCCAGACCCAATGTATACCAATCGCATATCTAAACGGTTTAGTCTCTCACTGAGAAAGATTTAGAGGGAAAGAAGCAGGTAACCAAAAGGTCACATATACCCTACAGTAGCTGAAACCTGATGTCATGGACACTAAGTCATAAAGATGCAACAAACTTAAAGAGCAGAGAAGGGGGGAGTCGGGCAGGAGTTGGCAGACTTTGTCAATGCATTGGGGCAGAAATATGCACAGTGGTGGGACCTTAAGAACACGGTAAGGTGATAAGAGGAGATGTTCTTCAGGACTGAGTTGGCAAGGTCTCTTCCTAAATAAGGACCAGGATTCAATCTCCATCTGAATCATCTTAATGAGTGTATCTTCTCCACAATCCACCCTGACCTGCTATGGGAAATGCAAATGTCAGGCCAGGCAAAAAACTATGGAAGGAAAGGAGGTATCTAGCAAGACTGCTGCCCTGGACATTCCAAAGATGCTCATGGGTTGCCTTTAAATCCTCTCTTTCCTATTTAAATGCTTGTTCCTCAACATGAAGGTCAGGACACATAGATATTCACTAACATAGTGAAAATTATTGGGCCTGTGTCTTGCTTCTTTTTGCGGCAGTCCGTGTATAATTGACTGAGGTTGTTGTGAGTTTTACCTTTTGATGTGTGCAAAGGAGTCTGGAATCTCACGTTCTCACCCCCTTCAGTTGTGCTGAATGTGTTTGAGTATTTGTTGCACCATGGGGTTTCTATTGGTTGTATAAGACGTTGCAAGATTTTATTGTTTTACAATTTAAATAATAAAAAATTATGTAGTTTAAAAAAAAGTTTCCTTTTCCTTTCCTATTTTCTATGAAGTATTATAATTTCTTGCCTCCAATGATTTCTATGAGAATGCCTTCCAGTAGTTGTGATTAGCCATGAGTGGTGCTGACTTACTCCAAGGCTTTGTTGGAGTCAATTTCTGCCTGTTCTTCAATAGTACAACTGTAGTTGGTTTGGGTGTAACTGTTGTGAATATCAATTGTCTGAATCTTTTGTGGATGTAAATCAGTAAATGCATGACCCTCCGCCAAACTCTCCTTCAATTCCTGCAGTGTCACCCTCAAACATTTAGCCTTCAGCCCTTCTATTTTTGCTTAACTATTTTTGTTGGCCTTCGGACTCTCTGCTCTTTTCCACTGCTAACCAGTGCTAAAGTGCTGTGCTCACTCCCTACAATCTGGTAAGTGTGGCTTACACCTGATTGGCATATATATTTAACTTATACATCTGTAGTAAATTGGTATACCCAGGGCCTGTAAATTAAATGCATTTAGTGGGCCTGCAGCACTTATTGTGCCACCCACTTAAGTAGCCTTTCAAAACATATCCCACATCTGCCATATCATCCTGACTACAGTTTTGAACTGCCATATCGACTTGACAAAACAACCCCCTTGCCAAGCCTTAAACTCTACTTTTATTACATAAACATCACCCTTAACGTGGGCCCAAAGTAGCCTGAATCACAGGGTGCATTGTAAGCAAATGGGTGGATGAGGACTTTTAAGTTTTACATGTACTGGTAGTGAACACCTCCTGAATGTGTTTTTCACTGCTGTAAGACCTACCTCTCCAATAGGATAACACTGGGTTACCTTATTACATTTAAATAATGCTAATATTTGGTTTTGAACAGGTAAACATTGCATGTATAATTTCAGAGACATTGCAATTTAAAATCCTCTTTAATGCCAAAGTGGGATTTTAAGTTGCAATTTTGAACATCTCACTTTTAGAAACTTGGATTTTCCTGCCCTAACTAATTGGTGCCTGCAGCCTGTTAATGGATCACACGACTTCGTGTAGTTGGCAGTTGGACTTTGTTTATTCCTCCCAGACAGCCACACAATAGTGGAATTAGGTGTGCCTGAATGGCCCATCACTGTCAGTATAGGGGGACAGAGTGGGGCTAGCCCCACTTTCAACCAAATAGACTGTGCCTTGCCTTCACACAAAGAACTTGTCACTACTGCATTGTTCATGCAACCAGCCTAGAGCCAGGGGTGACAGGAAACTTCAAGCACTCCAAAGGGAATTACCTAGAAACCTCTAGTAATGCAAAGGAGGCATATGGAAGTTGGACATATTTTTCCACTTTTACCTGGTATGGCGCAACTACATGTCCACGGTTGGCTCTTTGATCTTTTAGGTGCTAGTTTGAATGTTTGCTGTTTTGGTGCCAAAAAAATTATTAAAAATTACTCTATTCTTTCAAATTGGTGTGAGATTATTCATATGTTATATTTTCACTTATTAATGTTTGTGTGCTGTACAAATACTATACACATTGCCTCTAAGTTAAGCCTAACAGGTTTAGGGCCAAGCTACCACAAGGTTAACCACAGGTTACTGTATTGACATTTGTGGTTCACCCTGACAGGGATTGTGGCTGTTGCTTTAGCAGGGTTAAGCGCATCACTCAAACAACAATCCACTTTCTCCCACAAACCCTACCCATTTACTGGTAAATATTCCCCATTTTCCACCAACTCCCTCTTCCCCTTCCATATTATATACAAAAATGGACCTCCATGTATGGATACTCACATTTATGGTGGAACTCTCTGCACTTAGGAGATAGGACAGGCAGATGCGAAGATCACTGGCTGGAAAGTCAAGAATAGCATTTGTGAGTACGAGAAATAGCACTACACAAGAATGACTTCCCGTACTCAAAAATGGCTTTATGAATAGGCCCATATAGCTTCAAATTAAAATAGTATCTACCCAATCCCATATAAACTCCATAGCCCAAAAGATAAAATCTCTAAAATTAGAGAATATATATAAAATATATATATATATATATATATGAATATATTTAATTCATTAATTGAACTTAAACATACATCAATTCCAAAAGAATTCACAATATAATAAAAAGGCAAGGCAATTATAAGAAAACACGCACAGTACATTGTGATTAAACATATCATGATATAACTCATAGATAACAGCTGAATTCAGTCCGATCATTCATTCCAGTTGGTTTAAGAGTTTCCAATTTGAAAATCCAAAACTTTTCTCTTTGCAGCAGGTTCTTGTGGTTGTCAATACCTTCACGTTTTTTTACAATTTCTAGAATAGTAAACCTGAGCTGACTGATGTTGTGTGAAGCTTCACAGAAATGCGTTGCACACAACATCAGTCAGCTGATGGATTTTCATACTGTGCGTGTTTTCTTATAATTGCCTTTTTCAATTACAATGTTTGTGACTAATCTCGTTTGATTATGAAACCTTTTCATTTAAGACCATTCAACTTGGTTACTAGAGTTGTAATATGTTCAATTAGCCAGTGTCCACTGCCTATTTATTTATTTTATTTTATGTAGTTTGTAAAGCGCGCAGCTACCCCCGAAGGGGTGTCCCGGCGCTAAAATCCAGAGTTTACCAAGGGAGAGGGGGAGTGAAGCAGAAGGAACAGTGGAGAGACTAAAGTCCGGAGAAGAGCCAGGTTTTAAGTTTGGCTCGGAAGATGGATTCAGAGGGACAGAATCTCAGCTCAATTGGAAGGGAGTTCCACAGTCTGGCAGCAATGACGCTGAACCCTCTGCCACCAGTTCTAGATAGTCTAAAACGGGGCGAGATCAGGAGGCGGAGGTCATTAGATCTCAGGGATCTGGTGGAGCGGGATATCGAGACCCGTTTTTTCAAATAGGTAGGTCCGCAGCCGTTGACGGCTCGATAGGTAAGGGTGAGGACCTTAAACTGAATGCGGCTAGCCACTGGAAGCCAGTGGAGTTCCCTCCGGTAGGCAGAAACAGATTGGCGGTACGGGATATTACCGATCAGTCTGGCTGCAGCATTCTGGACAATCTGCAGCCGGCCTATCAGGTACTGGGGGGCCCCAGCATAGAGACTATTGGCATAGTCCAAGTGGGACGTGATGAGGGCTTGGGTGACTGTACGGCGGGAATCCAGGGGGAGATAGGGAAGGATTTTTCTGATCATGCGTAGTTTCATAAAGCAGGCGGAGGTGACTTTATTCACCTGGGTTTTGCATGACAGGGAGTCATCAAATTGGAAACCAAGATTCCGCGCCGAGTGAACGGGGGACGGGGCAGGATCAAGCGCCGCGGGCCACCACCAAGAGGAGGGGATGGAGGTTTTCTGATTGAAAAACAGAACCTCCGTTTTATCTGCATTCAATCTGAGGTGGTTCGCGGTCATCCAGACACTGATGTTATTGAGGCATTGGCGAAAATTGATAAATGCGGAGTCCGAGTGGTCCCTGAAGGAGAACACCAGCTGTGTGTCGTCAGCGTAAGAGACCACCCTGACTCCGCAGGACTCCACAACGTCAGCCAAGGGGGTAAGATAGACGTTGAAGAACAGGGGGCTGAGGGCGGAGCCCTGCGGCACCCCACATGACAGAGGTTTTTTCTCTGACTTAAAGGGACGCAACAATACCCTTTGACTTCTGGATGAGAGGAAGGACTCGATCCAGCTGAGGGCAGTGCCACCAATGCCTATCTGCTTGAGTCGGTCAAGGAGGATGGGGTGATCGACCGTGTCGAATGCTGCGGACAGGTCGAGGAGAACCAGCATGGCCTCCTCGCCCCTGTCCACGCATTCTCGGATGGTTTCAGATACTTCCAGCAGGGCCGTCTCAGTGCTGAATCCGGCTCTGAATCCGGATTGTGATCCATGCAGCAGAGAATGGTCTTCTAAGTATTCCGTGAGTTGAAGCTGCACGGCTTTTTCCAGGACTTTGGCGGGTTTAGGAAGAAGGGAGATGGGACGGTAATTAGCGAAGACAGTGGGGTCTGCGTCTGCTTTTTTTAGAATAGGGATCACCAGAGCCTCCTTCCAGGTAGTAGGGAAGAAGCCATGGTGAAGGGAGGCATTCCAGACGGAAAGGAAGGGGCAGGCAAGTGAGGGCGCCAGTTCTCCCATGATTTTTGCGGGGACTGGATCAGAGGGGGCACCGGATTTACAGCGAATGAGTAGTCTGATAGCCTCGTCCTGGTTGAGTTTATTAAATGAAAGAAAGGACGGTGACTCTGAGGGACTAGTGGAAGAAGACAGGGTGACAGACTCTGTGGGGAAGGAGACACAGAGTTTGTTGATCTTTTCAAGAAAGTAGTCTGAGAGTCCCTCGCAAAGAGCCTGACTAGCGGTGTTCTGGGGAGCCCTGGCCGGAGGGTTAATAAAGTCTTTAACAATGCTAAAGAGCGTTTTAGATGAATTTTTAGCTTTATTAATTTGAGAGGCAAAGTGGTCTTTCATCGCGCTTTTTTTATGTTTAAGGAATTGTTTTAGGGCCGTCTTATATAGATGTTTGGCTTCGAGGTCGTAGTTGAGTCTCCACTTACGTTCGAGAGCCTTGCATCTACTTTTCTCCTCCCGAAGGGAAGTGGAGAACCAGGGAGCAGAGGGTCGCGACCTAGTGGAGGTAATGATTTTCTGGGGGGCGATAGAATCAATCGCTTCAAGGAGAGTGGAATTCAACCTAGAAACATTTTCATCGATGTCCGGGGAGAGGTACTCCGACTGAAAGTGGAATAGCGGGTCCAAGGTGGCGCAGGTAACCTTGTGCCACTTTCTTCCCAGCTCCTTCCTTGGGGCCATTGGGGCAGATTTTCGTCCCAGGGTGAGAGAGAATGGAATGAGGTAATGATCGGTCCAGGTAAGAGGGAGAGGCTGGAGAACAGTGATGAGTGGAAAATTGGTGAATATAAGGTCCAGAGTATGGCCTGCCACATGCGTGGGACCTACAACTAGTTGCTTGAGATTGAGGCTCTCCATAGTATCCACCAGGTTGGTTGCCTTCGCACAGAGCGGGTTGTCTATGTGAAGGTTAAAATCACCCAGGACAATGAAGTTTTGGTGTTTAATAGATAAGTCAGCTAGTTGGTGGACGAGGGCAGTGAGGGAGGGGGAGGTGGCGGGGGGGGGATTATAAACTAATGTGCCAGCCAGGATGACTGCCGCAGAGTCGGAAACGGAGAAGTACATGGCTTCGATTGTACCTATATCCGCAAGTTTAGTGAAAGTCAGCTGGAGAGAGGATTTAAAAATGACGGCTAGACCGCCTCCAGACTTACCTCCAGCCCGGTTCAAGCATTTGATGTCATAAGCTGGGGGGATAGCCAGATAGATATCCGGCGAGGAGGAGTCTGTGATCCAAGACTCAGTGAGAAAGAGAATATCCCATTCATCAGATGAGATGGACATCCAGATGTCATTGGCGTGACGGGGAAGAGAACGGCAATTAATCAAACCTGCTTGCAGGGTGTACTGATAAGAGGAGGATAGCTGTAGTGGGGGGCATGGGGAGAGACATGGTTGGCAGGGCGGGAGAGAGAAGTTGCATTGTGAGCAATGGTAATGAGCGGTCTCCAGGTGGTTTGGGATGCAGCGAGAGCTGGTCGGGCAAAGGCGCGTATTAAGTAAGTGAAGTTGGGCAGGGGTCCAGCAGGTGCGGACAGGGCTAATAGAGGAGGCAGGGGGACTGGCCCTGGGCCCGGTCAAGGCCCGGACGGGCCCAGACGGGCTTGCCTTTGGCGCGCCTTCGGCGCGCTGACGGCGCGCCCGCTGCGCCCGTCCGCTGTGCTTCCTAGCGAGACACATCTTTTATGTCCGTGGGAGAGGAGACATGGGGGCGTGGCCAGCTGAGGTGGGCGTGTCCGCCGTGGCGCCTCGCCCTCAGTAATGGCGACTGGTAGCGTTCGTTGCAGCGCTAGGAGCGCTGTTTTAGTGCACAAGAAAAGTGTTCTAAAAATACAGAGTATCACACAATAATTTTTAAAATAGGCAAATTCACTCCCGGCTTCCGCATCAGGAGACTCCCGGATTAAAGTGTCGCGCTTTCCAGCTGCGCGCACTTTATAGTGTCAGAAGGGGGCGTGGCCAGCTGAGGTGGGCGTGTCCGCCGTGGCGCCTCGCCCTCAGTAATGGCGACTGGTAGCGTTCGTTGCAGCGCTAGGAGCGCTGTTTTAGTGCACAAGAAAAGTGTTCTAAAAATACAGAGTATCACACAATAATTTTTAAAATAGGCAAATTCACTCCCGGCTTCCGCCTCAGGAGACTCCCGGATTAAAGTGTCGCGCTTTCCAGCTGCGCGCACTTTATAGTGTCAGAAGGGGGCGTGGCCAGCTGAGGTGGGCGTGTCCGCCGTGGCGCCTCGCCCTCAGTAATGGCGACTGGTAGCGTTCGTTGCAGCGCTAGGAGCGCTGTTTTAGTGCACAAGAAAAGTGTTCTAAAAATACAGAGTATCACACAATAATTTTTAAAATAGGCAAATTCACTCCCGGCTTCCGCCTCAGGAGACTCCCGGATTAAAGTGTCGCGCTTTCCAGCTGCGCGCACTTTATAGTGTCAGAAGGGGGCGTGGCCAGCTGAGGTGGGCGTGTCCGCCGTGGCGCCTCGCCCTCAGTAATGGCGACTGGTAGCGTTCGTTGCTAGGATATGGGTGCTTTCTTCATTTATATGTGATAAAATTTGCAATAATGTTATCTAGAGCTTTCTTTAAACATGAGGAACACACCCTTTGCTCCTTATTTCACCTTTGTTTACACATTTCACCCCTGTCTATCATGGCCGCTTGGACTAAATCTCCACACACTTTGTCCGTTCTTTACTATATTGGTTGCTTTCACTGCATGACTAGGGACTAACGTCCGTTTTCTATATTTACTACGGACTACGGTCCGCCTTCTATGCTATGTTGATCGCTTTTTCTGCTTGACTAGGGACTTAGTCCGCTTTCTATATTCACTATCAGCGTGGTGATTTAACCGGTGCCTCGCACCTGCTCGGAAATCTACTTCCGCAAATGGCGTGTAGGAGTTTTCTTTCAGTCTAACCGGTAGGCGGGTGTATAGTTTTCTCTCTGTGTTTTAGAACTAAATATATGCGAATGGTTTTTCTTGTAACTACGCTCGTACTGTCTTTTTCTACTATGTGTGCACGGCTTATTCTCGCTATAATATCTGGTGGAGGTGTCTTTACACAACATGCTTTGAATTTTGTTTTTTCACAGACCAAGTTTTATTAATTTAACCCTTTTGTATTCGTTGAATTAGTTTTCACTTTGATTCACGGGGTGACATTTAGGAGTCATATTACTATGTAATATTTCTGAGACTTTGCTATCAGAATAGATGTGAATTTGACATTTGAGTCGCTGCTATATCCTTATGTGTGATTATTTAATTTGTAGAATCCAGTCCCTGATGAAGGCTATTGCATAGCCGAAATGCATTGGACGCCCTAATAATTTTCCAGAAGGCTGGATTATTCGTTTTGAGAAAATGACTTTGGAAACAATGAAAATAAAGATGTTTGAAGAAATTTAAGCTTTTTTTGAAAACTTTTGTGGAACTTTACAACCCAAGTCCGGTTGCTCCTCCACGCTCCTGTTTCCCAAGACGCTGGTATCGTTTTGTTCTCCTGACCTGCATCTCTGCAGCTCTCTGCTCGCCTAGCGCTGCACGCAACTATTTATTTATTTACAGCGCTGCACTGTCGCTCCATTGATTTTCTCGCGCTGCACTGTCGATTAATTTATTTATTAATTTGAAGCGCGACCTCGCTGAGTAAATAACGGTGATTGCCGCTATACTGATACTTATTTGTGCGCTTTAGGCTCTTTCTCATTACACGCTGTGACCCTAGCCTTTGACCCTCCATTTTCTGTTGTTGTTTTCCCCTGGTCTGCCCCTCCTCCCGCCACCGCCTCCCAGCTGCTGCCCCTCCCACGCTCCGCCCCCTCCACCATCCATTTATGACCAATGTCATAACGTGCAGCGTCCACGCGCAGCGACCGCGCCCCAGTCGCGCGGAAGGTGCGCCAAAGGTAAGCCCGTCTACGCCCGTCCGCGCCGAGCCCGCGCCCAGCGCCAGACCCCCTGGCCCTCGCATTGCCCAGCCCTCCCGCATTACCTACGATGCCTCCACCCTCCTAGCCCTTAACCCCGGCCGTCCCCCCAACTGCGTCCAAGCCGCTCCTGGACACACCCATGGACCTTTCTCATGCTACTCCTGCAGATTCATCGGCACCGTCAACATCTCCGCTACGATCACACCTCAGATTCCCGACCCCAACCACCTACAATGCATCTTGCTCAACACCCGATCGGTCCACAGGCACGCCATTGACCTATGGAATCTACTAGACACCATCTCTCCGGACGTCGCCTTCCTTACAGAAACATGGATGAACGCCTCCTCCGCCCCAGACATCACCATTGCCATCCCAGAAGATTATAAGATCATACGCAAGGACCGTACCGGCCTCACAGGAGGAGGAATCGCTATCGTCCATAAGAAATCCATCCACATCTCAACCAGCTCTGACATCAATCTCGCCAACTCTGAACACCTTCACTTCCAGATCCACATCGACCCCAAGACCACACTCAGAGGCACCCTCCTTTACAGGCCACCAGGACCCCGCGCACAATTTAGTGAGGACATCACAGACTTCATCACCCCACACGCCCTCCCCTCCAAAGATTACATCCTTCTGGGAGACCTCAACTTTCACCTTGAAAAGAACAACGACCGCAACTCCACCACCCTTCTGGACAACCTCGCCAACCTCGGACTTAAACAACTGGTCACTTCCCCCACCCACATCGCAGGTCACACTCTCGACCCTATCTTCACCTCCAGCAATCATGTCTCCTTCAGCCACACTACGGCTCTCCTCTGGACTGACCACAGCTGCGTTCACTTTACCTACAACAAGCCCAAACCCAACAACCAACCCCAACCAACTCTGCAAAGAAACTGGAACAAAATCACCATCGACCAGATCTCCTCATCACTTCTTCTAAACCCCCCAGCCCACTCCTCAAACCCCGACCAAGCCGCCACCAACCTCACCCTTTGGCTTTCCAACAGCGCCAACATCCTAGCACCACTGAAAAAACGACAAAGCAAACTTGGCAGCAAGAAGGCATCATGGTTCAACGATGATCTTAAGAAATCCAAGAAACTCTGCCGCTCCCTTGAGAAGGCCTGGAAAAAAGACCCAACCACCAGCACCAAGGACGCCTTCAAAAACGCCACCCGCATACACCACCAACTGATCCGAAAAGCCAAGAAAACCGCCTTCAAGGAACGACTAGATAACAACGCCCACAACAGCAAGGAACTTTTCAACATCGTCAAGGAATTTACCAATCCCTCGGCCAACTCTAACGACATCACCCCCTCTCAAGCACTCTGCGACTCCCTAGCCTCATTCTTCCACAACAAAATTGCAGACATCCACAACAGCTTCGACAACCAACCCGAAGACCAACCCACCCAACCATCTACTGAACCTCCACCCCCCTCGAACATCCTTAATGACTGGAACCCAATCCCCACTGAGGACACCATCCGCCTGATGAACTCCATCCACTCAGGATCCCCCACAGACCCATGCCCTCACCACATCTTCAACAAAGCAGACTCCATCATAGCACCGCACCTCCGAGACGTCATCAACTGCTCCTTCAAATCCGCCACCTTCCCGGAAAGCTGGAAACACGCTGAACTCAGCGCCCTTCTGAAGAAACCCACAGCAGAACCCACCGAACTCAAAAATTACCGCCCCATCTCGCTCCTTCCATTCCCGGCCAAAGTCATCGAGAAAGCTGTCAACAACCAGCTCGCCGCCTTCCTCGAAGCCAACAAATCCCTCGACTCCTCACAGTCCGGCTTCCGAGCAAAACACAGCACTGAGACCGCCCTCATCGCAGCAACAAACGACATTAGAACTCTACTGGACAATGGAGACACAGTCGCCCTCATCCTCCTCGACCTCTCAGCAGCCTTCGACACAGTCTGCCATAGCACCCTTCTACAGCGCCTCAGAAACATCGGAATCCAAGGAAAAGCTCTGGAATGGATCACCTCGTTCCTCACCGGAAGAACCCAGAGAGTCCGCCTTCCACCATTCAAGTCAGTGGCCACTGAAGTCATCTGCGGCGTACCACAAGGATCCTCACTCAGCCCCACCCTTTTCAACGTATACATGAGCCCCCTCGCGGCCATCGCCCGCCAACACAACCTCAACATCATCTCTTACGCGGATGACACTCAACTGATCCTATCACTCACCAATGACCCTAGCACCGCCAAAACGAACCTACACGAAGGAATGAAAGAAGTAGCCGAATGGATGAAACACAGCCGTCTGAAACTGAACTCAGATAAAACAGAAGTCCTCATCTTAGGTACCTCCCCCTCCGCATGGGACGACTCTTGGTGGCCAGAAGCCCTTGGAAAAGCACCCATCCCGACAGACCATGCACGGAACCTGGGCGTCATCCTGGATTCCTCACTTTCAATGAACAGACAAGTCAACGCTGTCTCCTCATCCTGCTTCAACATTCTTCGCATGCTCAAAAAAACATTTCGTTGGATCCCCACCGAAACTAGGAAAACGGTCACCCACGCTCTGGTCACGAGCCGACTGGACTATGGAAACACCCTCTACGCCGGGACTACCGCTAAACTCCAGAAAAAACTCCAACGAATCCAAAACGCCTCAGCCAGGCTCATATTAGACATCCCGCGTAAAGAACATATCTCTGGTCACCTGAAAAACCTCCACTGGCTTCCCGTCAATAAGAGAATCACTTTCCGGCTCCTTACCCACGCACACAAAGCACTCTACGAAATCGGACCAGAATGCCTTTACACACGACTGTCCTTCTACGCCCCCTCCCGCCAGCTTCGATCTTCCAACCAAGCCCTTGCCAATGTACCTCGCATCAACAAGACCACCATGGGAGGTAGATCCTTCTCCTACCTGGCAGCTAAAACCTGGAACTCACTTCCCACCTACCTTCGCCTTACCCAGAACCACCTAGCATTCAGAAAGCAACTTAAAACGTGGATATTTGACAAGTGATTCCCTACCCCTCCTTAAGCGCCTTGAGACCCTCTGGGTATGTAGTGCGCTATATAAATTCTCTGACTTGAGTTGACTTGACTTGACTTGACGTCACTCAATTAAGGGTCACGCAGTCAATTTGTTGTTCTTGTACTCTGAAGGAGGGTACACCCTGGAGCACGCAACAGCAGTAAATTAAGGAGATCTAAGAGTGCAAGCGTGACGAAATTATTTAAGTTAAATCTAGACATCGGCACAGGTCTATTCCCTTATTTAATGTACTAACATTAGTCCTAATTCCATTTGTATTTCCAAATAGACCTCACAGATAAGAAAAGTATCACAGCAGTAGATGCCACAGAAATGGTCCCATGATGTACATGGCAGGCTATTAATCAAAATCCCAATGCTAGTAAACGAAACATCATAGACCATTAGTCCGGTCAACAACATGCCAGAATGGGACATCATGTGGCCTTTGATTTTAGGGAATCGTGTCTCTTGGCATATGACTCTTATGCCAAAAGCAGTGCATCAAATGACCTTTAAAAGCATTTTTAGTGAAGGTATAAAATCTCACTCATAACCTTATCGAATTGCTGCATCCTTGCAGAGCAAATGCAACTTATTTAGAAAGGAAATAGAGCATGCTGAATAGTAGAAAATCAGTACTAAGGATGGAATAGCCTGATAGTATCATTGTTCTGAAGTAGGCATTAGATACCACAGAACAACCAATTCAGATCTACAAGAGTAAATTAGGATTCCTAACATAACACTTCTTTTTGATAAAAAGTACCAGATTTCACATGTATTTAAAACTCATATTCCAACTTTTAGTATACCTAGTTTGAAAGGAAGCTAGACAGTACTATCACGCTGTCAACAACACAAAAGTGCAGGCTGAACAACAGAAGACAGTTTATTCTTGATAAGTGTAATTCAAACCAAGGAGCGCAGTTGCACATTTACTCTGGCATACTAAAATAGAACACACGCTGAACAGTTTTTGTCTGATGTTTGACTTCAATCCCAGAAAGAAAAAAAACGGTACCTTTTGTCAACAGCGTTACATTCTACTGCACACGTTGGGTTTCTCACAGCATGCAGGCTTGTTTGAAATAGGCTTGGAAACAAATCAACATATGCTTACTTCAGGTTCCCTCTTTTCTCCAAAGACATCAGACATCTTTGGCTCCAAATCGTCTCATAAGGATCAGTTTACCATAAACCTCAACTGCTTACTGAGTGAGCCCCACTGACAGACTCCATGCAGCATGAGACAGTAACTGGGCTGCTTCGCCCTGTTCCTACAAGCATGGGAGTGGACCTATAATGCATAATCACTTGCAGACGCCATCAAAGACACAGCAAGTGATAGCTGGACCAGCGGGAGACAAAACAGTAGGCCTGGGAACAGTGAGTTCCAGCCGCGGCCGGCAGTGGGAGTACCTGCAGGGCGGTGACGTGGGGAGGGGGAGGGGCAGGGTGGGGCGTAGTAATGTATGGATTATGGAGTTTTACAGGTAAGTAAACATTTAAATAAATGAAACGAATTTTGTTGCCGCACTGCATTGCATTTGGTGATGCAGTGCACTCAACGAAATTCGTTTTATTTATTTAAATGTTTACTTACCTGTAAAACTCTGTAATCCATACATTACTACACCCCACCCTGCCCCTCCCCTCCCCATGTCACCGCCCTGCAGGTACTCCCACTGCCGTCCGCGGCTGGTGAGTTCCCTCCTACTTTAAGTTTTGCTGAGACTTCCAGGTATTGGGGGAGGATACATTAACGAGTAGGGAAAAATAATGTTTACTACGATGATAGTTGTGCGAATCTGCTTCATTGTGCACTAGCAAAAAAAAAAACTTTAATGAAAGATCTTTCTTTTCTCTCCATGCCTCTGCTGTTGGGAGAGGCCGGGGGAATGGCAGCTTCCATTATGCCTTTCCCAATTGAATGGCAGGAAATGGGAGCTTATAGATGAACCAGAAGAGAGGATCATGGGGTGGGAATTCCTATCTCTAGCCCCACCCATAGCCAATGAAAAACCTAATATTTTCTGCTAAGGTGGGATGCACAAGAAGCCACCAAAGTGTGCAGCTTCCTTGCTGTGAGTGACAGTGCCTCTGCAAACCAGTGGTCACGAGGTTCTGTACCAGTGGCACAAGGTGGGAAACCCAGGAAGAGACCCAGGGGCATGTGTTGCTACTCCTGGTGACCACCAATCAACATCCAGAAAAATAAAATGCGTCATAAGTTGTTAGACATGGGGGTCTCAGGTTGGCGGAGGTTTGCACCTTTGTCCAAGTAGGGACCCTGGCTTCTAGTCAGGATAAGGGAGTTACACACTTTATATAAATCCTGCTCACCCTCTTGGTGGCTTGGCAGAAGTAGCCCGGCTTATCCCAAAGCCAATGTGTAAAGTTTATGTACCCAAACACACAGTAACACAGTGAGAACACCACAAATGGACACCACACCAATTTAGAAAAAAAGTATCTTCATCTAAACCAAACAAGATCAACACAACAAAACTTCAACATACAGAACTCAAAATATGACCTTAAAGGTTTTAAGCAACTTGTAGATAACTATGGATGCTTGATTTCACACCAAAGTACATATAGATGTGTCAAAGTTTATAAGGCCAGACAGCTACAGAAAGGGGAGGCATTGGAAAGCACATTGATGCGTCAGTTTGCGAGTCCTTGGAGAGGCAATGGGACCCTTCTGCTGCACACAGGGGAATTGATGGGTCAAATCCAGACTGGAGGACGAAGTGAGGCATTGAAATCCTAGATGCTTGTGGTTTGCGAATGATGCGTGGAAAAGCTTGGCTCACAGGTATGATGCGTGACACACCAGGGGTGATGTGTCGCTTTGTGTAGCTTCACGCTATCTGGAATTGGAGCTGGGGTCTATGCAGCGAGGCTTTACGTTGCCTGGCGGGACTTGGCGAGGCTTTGTGTTGCCCAGCATCAATTCTGAGAAGCTTTGCACAGTTTTGCAATGCTTCACATCAGTTGTTGCAGCGATTAACTGCATAACCGACCTCTCAGGCCCTGTAACTGGAAGGAGGCACCTCAGGCAAGGGTAGGACTCACAGATGGCAGAGTCCAGCAGCACCAGCAGAGTTGCAGGAAGTCTTTTGTGGCCCTGAGAGTTTTTAACATGAGGCAAGCACACACAATCCCTTGGAGAGACTTCACAAGCAGGATACACAGCAAAGTTCAGTCCTTTGTCCTCTCCTTGGCAGAGGCAGCAACTGTAGGCCAACCCAGCAAAGCAGACACAGCAAAGGGGCAATACTCCTCCTCACAGCTCTCCAGCTCTTCTCCTTGGCAGAGATTCCTCTTGATTCCAGGAGTAATCTAACGTTCTGGGGTTTAAGGTCCACTACTTATACCCCATTTTGCCTTTGTTCTTCTTTGTGCAAGGGTCTCTGAGCCCAGTCCAAACCAGTTCTGTCCTCACTGGTGCAGTATGATCACAGGGGGTGGAGACAGCATTGTGCAAGTGAGACAGGCCCTATTCAGGTACAAGGAAAACTCCTCCCACTACTATACATGCAGTCAAGGTATATCCAGCTCAGCTCTGAGTCATCCAAGAAGGGCCAGACACACCCCAACCCTCCCTGCGGCAGTCTATAGTGAATGCGCATCCCTTGTCACTCCAAACCCAGACAGTTCATCCACAAACAGGCAGAGGCACACAAAATGGTTAAACAAGAAAATGTATTCTTTCTAAAAGTGCCATTTTCAAGCACCCAATTTAAAAACCATCTTTACTAAAAGATGTGTTATTACATTCTGAGTTCAGAAAGTCTAAACTTTATTCCTCTATCTTGTCCAAATGGGAAGTTATACTTGTCAGATGGTACAAAGTATATCAAATGCTATCCGGTGGGCCAGATTGCCTTTCCATAATGAGAAACAAAATTGACATTATTTCACTATCAGAACATATCACACACACTAGTATATGTCCTACGTTTCACATACACTGCACCCTGCCCATTGGGGTACCTTGGGTAAACATGAGGGCTGTCTTATATGTAAGAAAAGGAAAGGTTAGGGCCTGGCAATTGGGTGCACTTGCCAGGTCAACATGGCTGCGCGTGCTCACACTAGAGTGGTAGGTCTGAGACACACTAACAGTTCTACTCATGTGGCTGGGACAAACAGTGCTACAGGCCCACTAGTAGCATTTGATTTACAGGCCCTAGCATGTTCAGTGCACTTTACTAGGGACTTACCAGTAAATGAAATATGCCAATCATGGATAACCAATTATAATCATAATTTACACGGTGAGCATATGTTTTTTAGTACTGATCAGCAGTGGTAAAGTGCTCAGAGTCCTATAGCCAACAAAAAAAGGTCAGGAAAAATAGGAGGAGGAAGCAAAACATTTTGGGGAAAACCCATTAAAAATGGCCATTTCCAACAGCACTGATACTATAATATACTCTTGAGAATAAAATAGTGAGATTCACAGCTTCTGCATGCTGTTAGTGTGCAGTTGTTATAAGAGCATACAAAATATTTGCATGGGCCTGGCACTTTTTCCAATAGTGTTTGTTAGAATTTCTTGGTAATGGCATTAATAATGAGCCAATATGTTCAGGGGATGAAACAGACTAATATTCTGACAATCCTCACTTCTAAGGAGTCCTGCGACATGACTTCAGAATCCATACACAGTGACTAAGGAGGACAGTTTATTCTCCAAGGTTAGTTATCACTAGAGGTAGTGATACTCCATTACGAATAGTCTGAAGTGGAGTTTATTAAATTGCCTGAGTAGACAAGGTATGGCACTGCACTGTGTTTGGCAAGGTTTTTTATAAGTGCACACCAGTAGTGGCAGGTCTGTCCCACACAAGCACTGGGGCTGCGATGGGTGGCAACAAATCAAGATGGGCAGCAATAGATGTAAGAGAGTATGTGACTTCATCCATATCTCTAGCAGCATTACCATGTTCATGAAGGCACCAAAATACCCTCAAGCATGCAGAGCAGGTGAAGAAAGAGCTGAAAGGATAGATTACGCCCTAGGAAAGAGCTGTGCATACCTTTTCCCAAGGAGATCAAGAAGGACTAAGCCTCCTGCAGATGGGGGGGTCTATTAGCCACAGGAGTCTTTCACTGTCACCCATTAAAAAATAAATAAGTCAAATAGCTTCGTTTGCTGTGTGTGCTGAGCCCATGATGGGAGAGACTTTGAGAGTTTGGTGGAAGGATGACTCCATCACGAATGTGGCGAATTTCCCATTCGCCTTATTACAAGTGCCAGAGCATGTAAACTTGTAGTACAGCATACAAGATATTCGTCACGTTTGTGATGGAGTAACCAGTCCACCAAACTCTAAATCTGGCCCTTTGTTTGGACGCCCTTGATAGATTTTTCATGGGAGGGCTGATTTAGGGAGAGAAAAGGCAGAGGACTTTGTCAAAAAAAGCCTTTTTTCACAGACAACTCACAGAATGAAGGGGCCTCTAAAGGTGAGGAAGCTATGCCTAAAGGAGAGATGGTTCTGATGGAGTCTATGAGGGTTCTAAACAGTGCCCTCTGTATCATAACTGGAGCCACTGAGCCAGAAGTTAAGATGGTAAATAGATTCTTGATTCTTTTAAAGAAAGTCTCAAAGGAAGCACCAAGGAGAAGACCTTGGGGTTTGATGTTGAATTTAGGTATTATGTTGTGGAAATATCCTGAGAATTAAACTGAACCTGGATGTCCCGATAAATGAGCGGAGGGATGCATGTATGCTTGCAAATGTTGGCGATACCATCAAACATGGCTGCAGTTAAACTGAGCTAATTGTTGGAGGAAGTGTTGTGTAAACTATTGGGATCAGTGCTTGAGAGTAATTGAACATTGGTGAGTGTGCCTACAGATCCCCGCATCTTGGCCTCACATCGACTGCTAGTGGGGAGGAGTATGGAGCAGCAGTTGTGGCAGTACAGAATGCAGCAAAGATGTGAAATGAAAATTGTGGTTGCCTATATAACAAAATATGTGTGGCTTGGTGGTCAATGTTCCTGACTGTACCTAAATGCCATCCCTGAAACCCTAAAGCACAAAACAAACCCAACCAGGCCTATTTGGAGGCAAAAGTAAAACTGAACAATCTAAAGTGCAACTCAGGATCACTCTGAAGCTCAAATTTGAACTCTTTCACTCAGATTGAATCATCCCGGAGGTTATCTTTTGCCTGTGAATGGCTTGTGTTATGGGAGATAGTGAGGTCGCATGATGTTTACTGTGATCTCAAAAATGCTCTAGCCCTGTTGTGGATTCTTCCAGGCAGGGCAAGGTAAGTGATACTGAGAGCTCAGTAGGTGTGATTCTTAGTCTCTTTTTCAGTGCTTCTGCTATTTTTCCTGATAAAGATCATTTATGGTCTGCCGGGGTTTTTCTTCTTGTTTAAAATGCTCACAACCTTACAAGTCATGATTTGAAGCTCCATTCTTTTACAACGTTGAATCTGTGCCTGTAATCAACAACTGTGTTATTTTGGGATCTTTTCAGGTTTGGTTTACAATGAACACTAAAGATTATTTTTAAGAAAATGGTGAAGCACAATTTTCATCAACAGACTCGTTAGGGTCACAAGATTACATACATCTCTATGCCCTGCTTTTATTATCTAACCATTTCTAGGGCACAGGTTTAAAATAAAGAAGAAGCAAACTGGTAACTAGGACTGGTTGATTCCCAAAGGCATAAAAATGAATGCAAAACTATTATTGGGCAGTCCCAAATGCTTCTCAGTTCCAGAACTGATAAAGCAGCTCTGTAACCAAAAACGAGTTAGTCTCATTGTTTAGTCTGACTCACTTCAGCATGTAGGAGAAAGTGCAAATTATACCCTAGGTCAGCAAGAATGGGCTTGAATACTGGATAAGTAGACAATAACTTTCAGATTCTTGACTGTATCAAAGGCTCCCCCTTATAATTCATATGATTAAACTGGCTTTATTTCAGACAGCGCAAAATATCATTCACTAAGTATCAAGATTATTGTGGCTATTCAAAGTTTTGATCGGCAAGGTTTTTATTAGAGGCACTACATGATTCAGATTTGTTAGGCATTGTAATCTTTATAATAGCTGTGAAAATGTTGTGTCCCATCTTTTATAAAAATATCTCTGTCAGCCAGACTGCTTTCTCACATGATGTCATGAGGGTCACCAGCAACAATTGTCATAACTGACTGTTCCTGATTAGTGCTATTTTTGAAGCAATACAATAACTTCAGTAATGTAATAGTAAGGGAATTTTCATGTATGTCATTCTTATGATCCCCTGTCACTATCAAGCAAATTTGCAAGCTAGAATCACCTACACATTTAGGGGAATACTTACGAGTCCCCCACGCTGCCGGAGGGTCACTTTTTGTGACGCTTAGGTGGCACAGACTACAAAATCATATCTATTAAACCGCACAAAGCCACTATGCATAGCTTTGAATGGTCTCATAGATATGGAGTAAGGCAAGGCAGTGCAAATCACTGCCTTGCCTTACTCTGCGCTTGGGAGGTGTTCCATGCGTGTTGCAGTGGGTTTTCCCATGCAACACGCATGGGTTTTGACGCTACCCCAGCTTTGCAAGAACATGTAAACAATGGGAAGCAGTAAATTCCTACCCATCCGAAGGTGAGGCATTTCTTTATTTCACCTTGTTATTTCCTCTTTCAATATGTGCTGCATTCTGCAGTGCACATAGAAAGAGGGAAACACCTCTTAGGACTGTTTCTGTGCAGGAAGGTGCCCATTCCTGCACAAAAACAATCCTGCCGACAACACAGGCACCCTTGCTCCAGGGTGCAATTGTGCCTGCATTGGCGTGAGGCAGCTGAAAGGTGTCAGCGTAGGGAGAAAGGACAGGAATGCATCACATTGCATACATAGAGTGCATTCTTGCCCTTTCACTTTGGCGTAGGGCATTGCAGCAAGGTGACTTTCTGAGTTCCCCTATGTCAATTAGACCCTTACTTCTTCAGAGGTTTAAGTTTCAATAAAATTATAAATGAAGATCTCTGAGCGAATTCTGGGGACACCTCACCTTAGAAGAACCTAGTACTGGTAGTTGTCACATCATGAGCTCTGAAAAGCTCTGTTTTGTAGAAGGGAATCTTCCGTCTGTAATGAGAAAAATGGTGCGTGTTACTATATTGCAAGCATTTTTCAGCTGTGTCAAAAAGTGTAGCATTTTTAGGGATAAGCAATATGGACTAACACCAGTACTCCATAATGTGGCTTGTTAATTTTTTGGATGACCTGGTACGCAGCGCTTACACAGCAGCAGTATGAGGTCATGTGGGCTCAATGGTGTCTTATACAACAAGCTGCGAGGTAACGTCACAGGTGGAAAAATAAAAGGTGCAAAGGTAAAATGGTTGCATGGCTCGGGCTAACTAAGCAAAGACTAGAATGACCCTAGGGACCATATATAACTACTAGTGTCTAATCTACTACTACCTGATTTGTACTAGTGATGTATGTTGTATATGTATGTATTACTATTAACTAATTTTTCAATCTTGCTACTGACCAATAGGGGGAGGTGTATATGACACCTAAAAAATGTGTAATGTGTAATGTTTTTTCTAGACGCACTATTGACCACCAGTGCCGGGGCCAGCGGCGAAGGGAACGCAGCTGGCGAGTGTGTGGCAGTTGCAGATGGAGCTGCTGGGGGTGAGCCAGCACCAGTGGCGGGCGGTGGTAAGTTAGATTCATAACCCCTAACTATTGACATTACACTCACTGCAAGGGTGTACTGTATGTATACTGTACTCTCGAGACTTAGTAAGTAAGAAGTTGTTGTGAACATTTGAAGAATGAAGACACCCTTTAATTGGCATTAGTAAAGGCATTAGTGGCGGGAGTATTGAGTAACCAATGGCCTCTTCTATCTGATTTCAACTCCGCTTTGAAAGTTTTATGGAAAAGACTAAAAGTCAGATCAGATCACCTGGTGTTGAACTAAAAGTGAAAGACGGGTGGAAGGAAGAAGGACCTGCGAGATTTAATATTCATGTCTGACAGAGAGAAGGATACGTGTGATGCATGCATGCAATGCATGCATAGGTGGCTGATAGGAATCAGATGCATGGTTGGTTGAACTTGAATGACTGAAAAAATCCCACAAATGTTAAAGCCCAAGGAAGTGGGAGGATAGATACTTACCACAAATGTTATGTACTGTGCTTTATAGTGCTACCATGCCACTATGTATATAATTAACTTGTCTTACTGTTTTTCTAATAGTATATTTTACAATAGTCTTGTTTTTTCTTTTTGATATACAGCAACTCCTTCCACGGAGAAACCGGATAGGAAGGAGTTGGCCGCCAAGGTACGGCGCCAGAAGCTGGAGGCCATCCAGCGGGAATATCGTGGGATGATGGTCCTGGAAGAGGAGGAGGCGGCTGCAGCTGCAGCCACCTCAAATGCCTTGGGCCCCAGCCACCGCATTTCAGCGGTACAGTGCCACGGTCTTGCAGCCAGCCGCCCGCCACAGCCATTCCCTTACTATCACTGGTGCCCCCCCACTGTGGCTGCAACTGCCACGCTTTGAAGCGCTGTGTCACCTTTCTTGAGGAGGCAGTGCGTGTCCTTCAAAGACAATCCCGCCGAACAGAAGAAGAGACCCTGTTTATTGCCCCTTTTTTATTTATTGTTTTGGTGGGTGGGAATTGGGCGTTGGGGTTTTGGACAATTGGACATTAGGCTGGACTTTTTCTTTATGGACATTGATTGGGGTTAGGGAGGGGGTGGTTCAGGTTTTGTGGTTTTCTTTACATACTTTATTTTTGTTAGGGTTATTAAGGCAATATTTCTACTTTACATGCAATGTTGTTAATGTTTTGTGGGTTGGGTTACTGTTTTACATCACACTGTTTCCTTGCTGGTGTGGGGCTGCCCATAGCGAGTGTATGATTTAAATAATTGGCTGACTGTGTAAGACACAAATAGATAGATGCGGTACCCCTCACTGATTGAGTTGTCCTACTAGTACTGTTAGTCTGTTCTAGTTCATGCATTCTTTAACTGGACTCAAAGGGGTGTGTGAATTGATTGAAAACATGTCCATTATTATTAATGCCTCCCCCAAACTTCTCTTACCTTTGCTTGATGTTTAACTTAGGCACAGCGATGGCTGCATGGTGATGATTGTATCCTTTCCTAACATAGTGTTGTGTGCTGTCAAGCTTGACAGTAAACCCAACCGCACTCCTTTGGGAGATGTAATAATCTTCACAACAGTTTTTCTTTTTTAACTCAAGGTAGATAAAAGTGTACACGAAGTATAACCAAGGTTTATTCAAGTGTAGTACATTTTCTCTAGTTACCCTGCTACAACACAGCTTCATCTTTAGAGTCTCATGATTAATCCATTGGTTCCAGCATATAACAATCCACTCAATAATCAAAAGTGTCTTTCAAACACCCAATGCATTTCATGCGAACCGCACTTCATCAGGGGAAATACATTTTAATGTATGGAAAAATGAAAGTATGGCATATGTCAAAGATAGGGAAGCAGACCTACATGAATGTTAGTAGGGTGAAGGGAAATGTTACTGCACATGCGTAACAAAATAGTGTGACTGAAAAAATAATGGAGAAAAGTATGGTCTCGTAAACGCTTTAACTAGGAACATAGTGAATGAATGTTAAAAAGATCGTGCAGCGTGTTAAAGAAGAGTGCTAAAAGAAACTGCGCTCGCCTGAGCGTTTGAAACCGTTACAGTGCGGTGATGAATCAAACTCTAATACGTGGTGCTAAAAGTACAATGGGCTAGGTGAAACAGTGTTCGCCCGAGTGTTGTGAACATTAAAGTTTGGTAATCAATCTGTGTCTAATAGGTAGTATTCCAAAGTGATAACTCCCCACAGGTCGGAGGGAGAAAACCCACCAGCACCCAAACAGTTAAACGAGGATCCACGACTATTGGACTACCTGGAATAAAAGATTAACCCTAGAGTGCCACACAACCCCACTTGGTGGTTTTAACTTATTTTGACCTTGCCAGTGTGAGCACCTACCCTAACCAACATCAAGATGGAATAGGAAGACATCTTGAATATCACTGAGAACAGAGCCAGTACATTCGGTTTTTCATCTGAAGAAACCAGTCGCATTTACGCTTTGATACAGGATGCAGACCCTACATCCACCAGCACTTTTTCATCCCAGAGTTTGCTCAAACAATTACTATACACTTCTAAAAGGATCATCAACCAAAAACTCCATGCAGGTAAACTAATAAGATACCATAAGGATCGAAGGATACCAAGAGGGCTACGCATAGCCCTGAAGCCGACCCTTTGCAGGAACAACCCCAAGTTCACGGAACGGTGGTTTCAGATATTAAATAAATGCTTGTTGGATCTTATCTTACTTATTGTGGAGGAACTATCTAAAGTCATTGAGGACCTTGATAAAGACATTAAAAGAATCCAAACCAATTTGGAAAGCAATATGTCAAAGGATGACCTAGATCAAGCTTTAAATGATATCAATGTCCAACTAGATAAATACACGAGAGAGATCAACAATAGAAAAATTAGAAAATACAAACGTGATACCATAGACTACAAGCTCGGAGAAGTCTACAATTGGGCGGAGGTCTACGCCCAACGTAGACAACAAAGACCATTCCATAACCCATCTTCAGATGAAGGTAGTACATCATTGTTCGACTCTACACAAAAGGGTCTGCAAAGATCAGACAAACGAGGAGGAGCATCTGATAATAGGGACAACACTGCGAGTACTTCCACCGACACAACCTCAGAGAGGCCTTTTTTAGGAAGAGGCCAGAGCCACAACGTCGAACCAGGAGAGGCAAGGGCTCAAAGAGAACAAACCTCCTCGATAGCCCAATCGACATGCAGCAAAACAACCTAATTATCAACATCTCAAGCGAGATTTTATCTAAAAACCAACTGACCACCCTCCAACGAGGGTTATCATTTGTACCAACATACAGGTCTAACGAATTGGAAATGGAGGTGAGCATCTTTAAATTCATGAGAACTCTTTGTTTAAGACATTTTTTCACCAACATCGGTACGGAACCAGCGGCACAAATGGAGGACACCTTATTAGGATTGAGATGTAAAAGTACCTTTTCGGCACCAGTGAGCCTTAAGATTTTTGACTCATATGAAACAATTACGATGAATAAAATCAAGGATCTATACAAAAAACCACCATCCAAGGGATCCAATTTTTCCATCAAGGAGTCCCGAGCCATCAACAAAATTATCGATAACCACAACATCAAATTCAGCAAAGCAGATAAAGGTGGGGCACTAGTTGTGATGGACTCAGATTATTATCTTTAAAGTGTGAATAACCATGTACAAGACAAGGACATCTACATGCCACTACCAAATGATCCAACTGCCCTGTTCGCTGATACTTTGAAATTTATTATCAACAAAGCAGTAGAGATGGGTACCATCACAGACAAAGATAAAAAATTCCTACTACAAGACCATCCTAAGAGCCCGAGCATACACACGTTGCCAAAAATACACAAGAATTTGATGAAACCACCCTTTAGACCGATAGTATCGACGAGGGGTTCTATTCCTGAACCCACAGGAAAATATTTGGATTGTCACCTACAACCGCTAGTTAAAAAAATGTCTACATACCTACGTGACACTACGGACTTTCTTACCAAATTGAATGAGACAACACTAGATGTGACCACGTAATATACTCTTTGTACAATAGACGTATGTTCTCTCTATACGTCTATTCCACACAACAGGGGCCTCGAAGCCAGAGAATCCTTCTTAATCCAGCATGATATAAAACAAGATCTAAAAGTGTTCCTTCTAGAACTTTTAAATTTCACTTTGTATCACAGTTATTTTTCTTGGAATGGTGAATATGTTCAACAATTAGCTGGAACATCTATGGGGAATTGTGCGGCCCCCAGCTATGCGAACCTCTTTATGCACCGTCTGGAACTCCACAACATCCTTGACAATCCCAGATGGCAGAACAAGATTCATAGATATTGGAGATATATAGATGATATCTTATATGGAAAGGACCATCCTCAAAAATTGAAGACTTCATTAAATACATCAACGTTATTGATGACCACATCCAGTTTACACACTCAATTAACTTTGGATCCATTCCATACCTGGATGTCCTAGTATCCCTAGAGAACAATTGCTTTTTTACTGATGTACACGCTAAAAGTACGGATAGGAACAACACTTTGATTTTTGACAGTTGTCACCCGATGTCTTTGAAACATCACCTACCATATTCTCAACTGTTAAGATTGAAAAGAATATCATCGGATGATCAAACCCATAAATCCAATGAAATTCAAATGATCACAAAATTCTGAGAACGCAAATATCAAGAAAACATTCTGAATGAAGCTAGACTCAGAGCACAAACCATCACGAAAACAAAACTACTAAAGGTACATTCCAAAGACACCAAACAGACCAGTATTTGTGTCTAAATTTTCAACTAGAAGTGAACAGATAAAAAAAATTATCCTCAAAAATTGGCAAATGATTGAAAATGAACCTGACTTCAAAGGAATTTTTACGAAGCCTTTGTTTGCCTACCAAAGATCAAGAAACCTTAAAGATCTACTTGAATCTAAACCACGAGAACGGAACACCACATACACTGGCACTATTCCATGTATGAATTGTGGACACTGTAACAATATCATCCGAGGTGACAACATTAATCATCCCACCACTGGAAGAACCATCAAACTGTTCACCAATGCTACCTGTGATTCTAAAAATGTGGTGTATTTGTTAAAATGCCAGTGTGGTTTTCCATACATAGGAAAAACTGAGAGAAAGATAAAAACACGCATGACAGAACACAAAAGCACCATAAGAAACAAGACTATGAAAGCCCCGGTAGCTGCACACTTTTTCGCCAACAGTCACAACGTCAGACAAATCAGATTTTTGGTCTTGGAGAGTGTTCCTGTGAATTTAGGCTCTGACAACAAAAAAGACTGCTTCAATGTGAAATGTTTTGGATCGAGAAATTGAACTCATGTAACCCGACGGGGTTAAATGAACGACTAGAATACAGTTGTTTCTTATAATCTGATATGATTGAGCATCCAGACATTTAAAGAACTTTTCCTGAGATACCTTTTGTTGGTTGAAGCAATGTATCAGTGTCATATCACATATTTATACTCACATTGTTTTTTTTCCTTCTGCATCTTGTACATTATCTCATCCTCCTGAGATTCTCATTTTAAGCCAACTTTTGCTTGCACATTGTACCCTCATAATATGGCTGTCAACCCTACACTTTATCCACCTTTGTCTCGTTTTACTTGTTTTGTCTTTTTTAACTTTTGTTTTCAACCTTTGTTTTTTCTTCTACCTTTCATAAGCCTGTCACACACTTATTTCCTACTATATTTCTACAGTCCATTGAATTTTGTTAGTAAGTACACTCTTACAATGTGGCTGCCATCCTTACACTCTATTCGCCATTCGTCATAACCAGCATTTTGAAGTCCACAGCGTTTGGAATTTAGTATTTGGCTTTTAATTTTTTGTTCTATTCCCCGTTCTATATGCTCGACGTACATTTAATTTAACCATATTCTATCTCAGTTTGACACTCTTTAAGCATTTTTATGACCCGTATTCGCATTTCTGGGTCGCGGTAGCGAACTTCGATAACTATGCATTAAGCGCATGCGCAGAGTTTCCTGACTGAACATAGCCATGTAGAGCTACAGCGCGTACCACGTCTCGACCAGCACTGGTAAGCGTGACACGGTCCCATTTTTAAACCGCGGATAATCGTTCACCTTCCACTTTACGTTACTTGGTGTTAATTTCACTTTGGAATGCTACCTATTAGACACAGATTGATTACCCCACTTTAATGTTCACAACACTCGGGCGAACATGGTTTCACCTAGCCCATTGTACTTTTAGCACCACGTATTAGAGTTAGATTCATCACCGCACTGTAACGTTTTCAAACACTCAGGCGAGCACGGTTTCTTTTAGCACTCTTCTTTAACACGCTGCACGATCTTTTTAACATTCATTCACTATGTTCCTAGTTAGAGCGTTTACGAGACCATACTTTGCTCCATTATTTTTTCAGTCACACTAGTTTGTTACGCATGTCCAGTAACATTTCCCTTCATCCTACTAACATTCATGTAGGTCTGCTTCCCTATCTTTGACATATGTCTTACTTTCATTTTTCCATAGATTAAAATGTATTTCCCGTGATGAAGTGCGGTTGGCACGAAATGCATTGGGTGTTTGAAAAACACTTTTGATTATTGAGTGGATTGTTTATATATGCTGGAACCAATGGATTAATCATGAGACTCTAAAGATGAAGCTGTGATGTAACAGCGTAACTAGAGAGAAATTTACGACACTTGAATAAACCAGAGCAAAAACTAATTTTTTTCTTGGTTATACTTCGTGTACACTTTTATCTACCTTGAGTTAAAAAAGAAAAACTGTTGTGAAGATTATTACATCTCCCAAAGGAGTGCGGTTGGGTTTACTGTCAAGCTTGACAGCACACAACACTAGCTTATTTGATAACTCCCCGCAGGTCAGAGGGAGCAAACCCATGAGCACCCAAACAGTTAAACGAAGATCCACGACTATTGGACTACCTGGAATAACAGATTAACCCTAGAGTGCCACACAACCCCACTTGTTTGATTCCTTTCCTAACATGCCATGGTTGTGGTGGTAGTAGTAGTAGACACTGGCAGCAGCATTTGCAAAAAAAGAATATGAGACAGTCAGTCGCCTGAGAGAGACTGTTCGAGGGGTAGTAGAATGAAATACAGTACAGAACTTACTGCAAAACAATAATATGCAAAAATATTTTACAACAAAACATAATGGTGGTGGGGATAGCCTACTACACAGAGTTACAAACTATAGTTGTGTCGACTCGAGTCACTTGACTAGCCCTACAGTATGCTCGACACAAGCGTAACAGTTAGTGCTGTGTATGAAGATGACAACAAATCCAATCAATGCCGGCAATTAATGCGGATGTATATATTCCTTTGGTAAATGAAAATCACCTCTAAAATATGCTGCTCATGGGTGGGCAAGCTGAAGAAGAACCTGCCTCTGCCTTGAAATTGGAGTCCTGTTGCTTTTGCTACATCCACCCCAGCAAGCGTGTGATAAATTATTGGTGTGCATTTGATTTAGTCACACCTCAATAAGTCACACAGCCCGGGGGAAGAGGGTTAGGGTTTGTTGAATGGATGGGAAAGGGGGTTTGGGGAAAGGTTTGAAAATGAAAAACAGTACGCATGGACAAACAACAAACGACAAGCTCAGTAGACAACCATATCCATATCAATATGTTAAGGGAAAAAAGGAAATGCATGCATGATGATGATTGATAAGGAGACCTGGATTACATACAGTTTGTGTTCAGTTGTTCCGGGCTTACTTTGCAGATAGCAAAGAAAATTTTTAAATATTGGTAGGGATGAATCATAAACAGAGAGCAAGCCTAATGATAATAATAACAACAACAAGAACACACTGTTGTAAAGATTTTAGATAAAAACATGAATCAAATTATTTAAAAGATGATGAAAGTTGATACTGTTACTGTGTTATCCTGGTCAAAAACGGGGATTTCCTCTTGGTCCTCTCGTTCATCAATCTTGGGTGTCGCCACTGCCTGCCTGGCAGATATAGATTTATTGGTAAGGTTAGTGTGCATTGTTTTCCCAAGGATAGCATAGGGTAAGGCCCGGCCTGTAATTGTAGATGAAAAAACAAAAGGGATATTGAGAAACAATGTTGAAAAAATGCACAGGTTATGGTGTAGTGCAACAAGAACCCTTTCCGAGGCGGCATGTATGCATCATCTCTACTCTAGTCTGTTTCCAGCATTGACCTACAACAACAACAGGACAGAGCAGGCCCACAGTGATGGCACGTTGCTTAGCACATCCTCTGTTTAATGTACATTTTTAAAAGAGTTGGACAAAGCACATATCCAGCAACAAAGCATTTTACAATTTAAATGACTAAATCAATGCACCGCAGTCATACCACCACTACACTCGACTCCACATCTACACAGACGTTTCGGTCTGCTGTGGTTGTTGTTGACTTGTTTACCTTTTATGCCACTCATGAAATGTCCTGACTTATTATTCCATCAATCATCTCCGATACTTGTACTGAGTGACTGTGAAGATCGGGCTGCAGTAGAAGTACAATTTTGTTATTAAACAACAAGAGTAGAAATATTATTGACTCAAGTCACTCTTTAGTGTGTACAGTAAGACTAGTACACTTTGACTTCACTTCATGCACAACAAACAACGAAAACACAAACACCAATCACTCAGAGTCAGGTGCCCAATGCATGCCATTTATTTTCATTACCTGTTCCTTCTCATCTTAAGTTAAGGGGCTGTCTCTCTCGCCATCATCATCATGGTGTTGTTGTCCTAATCAGGGTGCAGTGTACAGATTGAGTTCCCTTCCTGTATTCAAAAGCAATGTATCAGGCTGCAGTAGAAGTACACATTTGTTATTAAAAATAGTTGCAAGAAGGGGAAAATTGCCTTGAGTTACTTTTAGTGTGTAGAATGATGATTATTACAAATAGTGCACAATGAAATAACTTCATGCACAACAAACAACAACAAAATCACTCAGTCTGCGTCCAATGCATGGCATCATTCATTACCTGTTCCATCTCATTTTCACTTAATAGGCAGTCTCTCTCGGCTCAGAAAGGAGGATAGCTATAGTAGTCATCATCATGTTCCACTTCTTTTGGAGGGACTAGGAAATATTAAATTTTTTCTTCTAATTTGCATCATCCAATAATCATCTGTCTTGACGGCAATGGATTTTGGGAGATTCAGGAGGATTGAGCGGAGGATCAGGATTCGGAGGACTGTACTGTGAAATGCAGACAGCTGAAACTCGTAAATTGAAATAAAAAGAGTAGAAGACGGTGGTGATGGATTTGTTGTGATTCAAAGTTTGTAACCGGAAAGACAGACCCACAAATAAAGGAAAATAAAGGAGGAAGATAGTAAGTGCAAGCCTAATTGTCAGGGAAGTATAGCTCGTCCTCAAACTCTGGGGATTCAACCAGAAGTAGGTAATTATCATGTAACACACAACTTCGGTCACCTGAGCCGCTGTCCTCATCTTCCTCCCTTGATTCATGTATTGTGTAATTCTGTGGTATGAAGTGCTGATTCATTTTGATCATTGTTAACCTCTCCACGTTTTTGGGCAAGAGACTGGTCCTTCTCACTGTTAAAATGGAACCACAGCACTGAAAACACGTTCCGAAGAGAAACGTGCGACAGGGCAAGCCAGATAGCTTATCGCCAGCCTGCGGAGCAGTGGCCATTGGGCCCTTTTCCCATACCAATACCGCAATGGGTTTTGATCAATGGACACCTCTGTTGGGTCATCCTGATAGGCCTGGACCATCCGCTCAATGTTCCGGGTGCTAAACCTTTTTGCGGCTCTTTTTTCTGTGCATCAGCACTGCGTTTACCAATGCCTAAATATAAATACCAATCCTGTAACGATGCTACTGGGCCTAATAATCCAGTTATTGCTGATGTCGATAGTGAGGGTGAGTGTTTTGAGCCAAACGCACTGCCCTCAGCCTACGAAGTTGCACTTGATGCCAGATGCCCTGCTGCAGTACTTGTTGTGGGTGGATCTAGAGGGCTATTAATTAGCAGCCTTTCATTTTCCAACTTACTCGCTGCCTCAGCTATCCAAGTTTTGTAGCGGGCAACATCCATCTCTGAAAAAGGAATTAATGTCTTCAGTGCCAATTTTGTTCATGGATCCAGAATTGTGGCAGAAATGTAAGGTTCTTGTGACAAAATCTCATTTTGTACCCTTGTATTGTCAGCTAAGCGATGGGATAAGCTCTCCAGAAACTTATACGCTTCTTTTCTTTCCTCTACACCTTTTGTATGATTCAGACACCGCCTTCAGTTGATGCTCTAGCATTTGCAAAAATGCGATAGCTTGGCCCATAGTACAGTCCTCCTTGCTGGCTTCACATGTGAAGACCTCAAAAGGACGAAGCCTCTCAGTCAGTCATTTAACTAGGCGCCATTGGTCCATCTGAAGGGGCATGCCTTTCACAGTAGCATCCCCTCTTCGCATGACATATTCATTGAGTGGCCTCTACTGCTCAAACAGACGATCAAGCATGTAATAAATTGAGTTCCAACGTGTTGCCACCTCCTGGATGAGTGCTTTGACTGGCATTCTATAGTCACATTGAATGATCCTCAGCTGCTTCCGAGCTTTAAAAGAATGGCTGAAATAAGTGCAAATTCTTCCGCAAGTGGTCAGTAAGTTGCTGACTATGGGTTCTTTTATCAGAAAGTCTTGAACTATAATGTTTATGCAGTGCGCCACACACAGAACCCTGAAATAGGAACCAAGCTCCATGGCTTTAAGTACATTACTGTCATTATCTGTGGAAACAAAACCAATACTAATCCCTCTTTGGTGCAGCCATTCAAAAACCTTTCTGTGAAAATCTTCCAAAATGTTTACAGCAGTATGAGATTTCTCCATGGTGAACATGGCTACAGTTGCATGTTTCCGAGTAGCTTTAAAAATCTCAGCTGTGTCAACAGCACCTCCTTCAGATAGCTTATCTCTAACCCCCACAAAAGAGACCCAGTGTGCAGTGATGCACATGTAATCTGTGGCTTGGCAACTGGTCCACATGTCTGTTGTCAGGTGGCTATTGTGAACAGCACTCTGCTGCAAAGCTTGTCCAACCACTTCCAGCGCATCATGATGTAGTGCCGGAACAGCAATTCTTGCGAAATAGGACTAGCTGGGAACCTTCCATTTAGGGCAGATGGCTGCCACAAATTCAAGGAAACCCACCCCTTCCACAAATGAAAAAGGGAGAAGGTCCAGCGCTAACATTTTAGCCAGCTTCGCATTGTACAACTGTGCCATTGGGTGGTTGAGTTGGAACTGCCCCTCCAACCTGAACACGCTCTCAATGGTAGGCTGGATTACTTTCCTTTGTGGTGCTGTTGTTTTCATTGACCCACTTAGGCTCAACGATGCACTTTGTTTCATTGCAGTACTCGGTCGCCTTGGTGTCTCAGCCTGACTGAGTATGGCTCTTACTGCGGTGCCACTGAGATGTTGCTGAGGAGGATGTGGGCGATACCACTACACTACTGGGGACAGGGCAAGAAATGCCTCCCTCTTCTTCACCTTCCACCGCAATAATATGATCCCCTGATTCTTCATGCCCAACATCAATGGGTTGAGTTTTTTTTACTTTGTTGTAAGTGAAGTAGGTGATCCTCCCACACAATAGTGTGGTGTATTTTGAGATTACTTGTTTGGCCTACGGTACCATAGTTTGTACCAAGCTTACCCCGCCGAACACCCTGTCGACAAATTGAGCATATAGTAACGTTCTAATCCTTAGTGCTAACCGAAAAAAGTCCCAAATTGGAGAGGAGAACTTTCTGGCGCTGCTGAATGTGCTACTTTCAATACCAGATGAACTGGAGGGTGTGCTTGGAATGTGACTCTGTGCAGCTACACTGTGACTTCTACCACTACCTACTGAGATGGTTGAGCTGGATGTAGGTCCCTGCTGGGCCTTTGAAAATATTGCAGCTGGAGGTCGTGGTGGTGTAACCTGTGTTGGTGTTATCCGTGCTACATCCCGCTCAGGGTCAGACTGATTTGCATATGGCCATGTCTGAACTGGGGTGGCAGAGTGGGCTAAAGAACGGTGATGTATTAAACCCAGATCTGTTGACTGGGTGTGAGTGCTTGATTAGTTCAGATTCTCCGTCCATCACCACCCCCTTTTGTTCCGCTTTGTTTGCCGTAAGTTGGCAGGGTATGCTCAGACGTGAGTCCCTTGCTCACTTTGCCACTGGATTCAAGCATTTACATTTACATTTACATTTACATTTATGCAAGCCTGGCTGAAGATGGCTGTAATGCCAGAAACCGGTCCTGGGAAGCTTGTTTCCTGTCCAGGAAAGGCATGGCTTGGCAGTTCGGGCTGGACTGTTCCCATGAGGCACAGGGTCAGACTGATTTGCATATGGCCATGTCTGAACTGGGGTGGCAGAGTGGGCTAAAGAACAGTGATGGATTAAACCCAGATCTGTTGACTGGGTGTGAGTGTTTGATTGGTTCAGATGCTCCGTCCATCACCACCCCCTTTTGTACATCCCGCTCAGAAGCAGCCTTTTTGGATAGGGTGATAATGTTGGTCTCCATCCCCTTTGGGGTGGGAGTGATGTGCGTGATGACTGGCTCATTATCATCAACATCATCCCCCTCTTGTACCTCTACCTCCATAACTCTAAGTCTTTCTTGAACCTTCCTTTTCACTAGCATTGACTTGTGGTGTGCATTACTCTCAGACTGAGCTGGTGGTTTCCAAATGGCCTCACAATCATCAGAAGCGGGGCATGAAGAAGAAGAAGATGATGGACTAAGCCTCCTTTTCCTTGCTGGTGGTCTGGAAGACAATAGATCTTCCGAAACAGTGGTTTGCTCCACTTTGTCTGCAGGAAGCTCAATTTCCTGAAATGCCCCTACTTCTGGAGCAACAACTACTATTGTGGGCTTTTCTTGCGGCTGCTGCTGTTCTTGCGGCTGCTGCTGTTGTTGCGACTGCTGCTGCGCACTTATCTGCTGAGTTTCCGCCTGCGTTGATTGTTTACTACTTTGCGATAATGACATTTCAACATTGCTGCTCGTTAGTAGACTGGCTACCTCTGCGACACTCAAGGGCTTGGGCCTAGGTTGGTGGGGTTGGACTGCTGGTGCGGAGGTGCTGCTCCCAGCTTGGTTCCCGGACAACGCTGCTGCATGGGTAGTTTTTTTGGTCCCAAAAAAGCATTGAACATTGGCCGGCACATCAGTCGTGTTTACTGGCACTTCCTTTTTCTGTTCCTTCTTCTCACCGGCACTTTCTTGGTACTGGACCTGGTACCTTTCTTTGGGGCCATCTTCTTCAGATGTCAGGCAGGACGCAGGTGCACAAGTTATGGTCACACGTGGACGTGATGCGCAGCAGGACTTCTGTCTGGCAGTACAACGGGTGGTGATGATGACAACTCCTCTTCTGGCTTTTTGTGAACCTAAAAGCAAATAAGCCAGGAGAAGAACATCAGTGAAATGTTGCATTTGTTGTTGTGGTTCAATTACTACTGTACTAGTACAAACTAACAAACAAACAAACAAACAAAAGATATAGACTAGCCATTTCTGAGACTTTATCAACAAGGGCTATGGTATACTACTGTGTTCACACTACACTCGCCTCAGGAAGGATAGGAAAGAGAATAAGAACCACAAAAATACAAATGTAATGGAAGTGGGGTGGACCCTGTTTGGCATTAAATTATTTGAGCATCACATCATTCATGGAGCTGCTGATGGCAAAGGGGATGGATGTATGGAAGCAGTAAGCCAATAGGAAAACCATGCAGGCCTATATGGCAAAAGCAGCACACTAATAACTTCCACCACAAAAAGCTACATAGACACTCACAAATCACAAGCAACAAGAAGAAAGCCTGGGAAACACCATGAACTGACAAAAGGCCTATAAGCCAGGGAAAGGATGCATGCTAAAGCACACTGCTATGCCTTTTAATGCAATGAAATGCAAAAACAAAAATACATAGGCCAAAAAAAAGTCTGCAGTGTGCATGCATTGCACACCATCACACCAGACACACACAACAAAGGCATTTCTTTAAGACACCCAACAACAGAACGCCCCCCCAAAAAAATCCCAACTCAATCCAATGCCACCCATACCCTAAATGATGCTTGAAAATTAAATACATTCAAAACACACCAAAGGAACAGTTGCATCATCATGAACCCACCCACTACTAGCTCTGGGCCTACTGACTACTACTACCCACAACAATTTTTAAAAAAAGGAATAAGTACCAACATTAAATTGTTGCTGCAACAACTGCAATGCCCCCAATCAAACAGACACAACACCAACTTACTTGTATAATATAAAATTAAAAAGTCCTCAAATCCAATGATAATGATGCAGCAGACAAAAAGAGTGATCTTTCCAGCTCAAAATCCAAAGGCAGAATGAGCAGGAGATGGACAAAGCACTGGGGGGAGCCTGCTGGACAGGAACAGGAAGTTGGAGATTCGGTTGAACTTCCTCCCTTTCCCCCCATTTTAAAAAAGGACTCTTTGCACAAAAAAGGACAGCCAAATGTCAATCTGAGGAGTTTTTTTCATCCAAATCATCATTTACAGAAGGTTTTATGCTGCTAGAGATTATATTCTTCTCCAGATTGAAAATTTTACGTGTTCCAGTTCTCGAGCTTCACCACACTTCCGTCGGATGTCGATGGTGCGTCCAAAATGACGTGTTCGCGTTCTCACACTCCCTGTCGCACTGGATATTTCGTGTTCATGTCCTCACACTCTCGCTCGCGGTGGAGATTGACGTGTTCGAGATCTCATACTCTGCAGGTGCATGATCGCGAGACGATTGACGTGATTGCGGGCGCTAACTCTCGCGAGATAGCTCGAACGGCTACCAACATCTCGTGGAGCAGGCGACCGGATCGGGAAAACTCGTGGGCGAACGCGGGGATCCTGGTAAGGCGATCGGGCGTGACCATGATAAGAATCTCCGCTACGCTGAGGATCACAGAAATTTTGAAATTTTCGCGCTCTCCGTGGAACGTGAAAATGTCAAATTATCGCAATTTCCACGAGCGGAACAGAATTTGATGCCCACCCCTAATCAGTGACACTCGATAGTTATGACTCAATATTTTGTTTCAAAATGGTGTTGTGAAATGACTGCTGAAGAGAAAAATAAAAGGTATAAATCATCATAAAAGTGATAAGAGCAACCAAATGATGGAACATTGCCACTGATGTAAGTGTAACAGAGCAGGAAGATTACTATATTTAGAGCAGGGCTTTTTATAATAGCCCAAGAAATGAGGGGGTCAGCTAAAAAGTAGCACTGGGTGATAGAAGAGAATAATGTATATGCTGTGCTAAACATACTGAGTGATGCAAGAGTGCTGAGTAAAATAGTCGGTCCACATTGTGAAATATGAAAGCAGCTCAAAAGCAACATTGATGTAAGAAGGTGATTTTTGTTTCTAGAGTTTATATGGTTGTAGCCATGAAATAAAGTTGCTTTGATGCATTGGCTTAATATGGGGACAAGTTCAAAGGACTAAGGGTGTTGCATAACAGAGTAATTTGGCTAAAAGCCATATGTTCCAAAGCTTTTAGCAGATACACAGCTGACTATCAGAAAGTCAAATAGAATGAGAGGGTTTGTCAGTGGTCAAACTTTCCAGACAGTCATATTGCCACAATTTATTTCAACATTAGGGTCTCACAGGAAAGCTGAAAAAGGCTTTTCCTCCAAATTAGATAGTTTATTTATATAATGTGTATGGTCTGGAAATACCAGATGGTAGCAACAAAACATTTCTTGGAGAATGGTAGGTGACCTTTCCCAAGTTGTGAGTTTTCATTTTTGGCACTATATCCCAGGTCCTACAACACAGGTCCTGCAACAATCCCTGAGCTGAATTATCAGTTTAGCCATATAGCCCATTATTGATGATAAAACAGTGGGCCTAACTGGCTTTATACCAAAATGCAAAAGTCAGAAATTAAATAAATTTGAAATACAGTGAGCAATGAAGACTGCGTGTGTCTAATTCTTAAGCAAGTTGAGAGGGTCAGTAAAGGTGGTATGTACACCATTGTGGGGGAGCCTCTCACTCTCTCTTGAGGTGATGGTGGGCATCTTAGAGTGGAGAAAAATGGTACCAGGCATCAACTTGTAGAGTCAGCAGGTTCTTATCCTGCATATCCTATGGAACTGTCCTCAACTAAACATTTTTCTGCTTTCTCAATATGCTCAGAAGAAGCTTGTGCAAAAGATCTTAGCTTAGGCCTGAGTATGGCTTCTCAGGCAACAAAAAGGGGGGGGGGGAGATCTGTTTTTTTAGATGTTTGGTTGGATGCCTTTGTATAATGAAACGTGGAAAATTCTGCAAAGCACCTATCAG
The DNA here is from genome assembly GCF_964263255.1 of Lissotriton vulgaris. Classification (NCBI taxonomy): domain Eukaryota; kingdom Metazoa; phylum Chordata; class Amphibia; order Caudata; family Salamandridae; genus Lissotriton; species Lissotriton vulgaris. Next base: position 193,897 of record NW_028241980.1, read on the forward strand.
TCTCAACTGGATTTTAAAAATGGCAAAGGTTGTTGTCTTTGATAAACTGCATGTTCAACAACTATAGTGATATGAAAATGGGCAATCAGACTTGAAGGAAATATATGTTGATTCATGTGTTGGAAGGATGAAGGTGACTTCTGTAACCAGTGATGTAGCATTTCCTAGATTGTGGTCCTATGTGTATATATAAATGACATTAAAAAAGTATGTATGTATAGATCTCACACGAAATGAGTGTCATTTGAGATGCTGACATTTTCTGTTATGAACCTATTGACGCACTTCCATTTTATCAATAGAATGTGATGGACCTGCCACTCTGTAGAATCAAACAAGACTTGCATATCCTCTATCTTGAAGCATTTCGACGTGTCTGCATTTTCCAACTAGAATTAAATAGGTATTTCTGCAAATAAGTGTCAGTCTGCATTTCCATGTGCTGTCTTGTAAAACCTTTGGTATGCATTAGTTTTGTCAAAAGAAATATTTTGAACTTTTCAAAAATAAATGTGACGGGTTTCTACTTATGCATACCTACCACATAACTTAAGGTTCGATTAGCGAGTAGGAGTGAGAATCCTTTCAAATAATCAATTTTCTAATATAGATCTGCATTTATCTCAGATAAAAACAGGCGTGATAGGGGTTCAGGATCAGTTGCTTTGTGGTTTACCACAAATATAATCTTGCATTCAGTAAAGACTCCTTTCCAGCCTACGAACAATAAATCCTACCTAATATAAAGCACGAAAGCACGATTAAACATTGTAAATATCTCATTTAAAGGAATAGACCAAGATATTTGTACTATTTTTGAAAAGTAATTTTATATGTCATGATTTAAAAATTGTCAGTAACTCAAGTTCCTTAAATTTCAACAGGCAATTCTAAATTCTAAATAAAATCCTCTGGTTGAAATTTCTCGACCTTTCTCTCCCTTTGATTATTGAAACCTAGCGGTAGATTCGCCTTTGTTTTAGCATTAAGTCTAAAATCTGGTAGATATTTAGTTACTACCGATTTCTAAACCAGGTGTTTCATGTTTTTTTTTAATTTTTGCTAACATAGAAATATAAAACCCTGAAGGCCACTGTACTGAAAAAGCTGCAAAGTAGTATCAAAAGGTGCACATTTTCCAACCTCTCTTCTTGCTATATTATAATGGCGCTGTTTAGCCTTTTGCCTTTTTGGAATATTAAAATGTATAACCGGTCTGGTATACTTCATAGTCTTCCAAAACCAAGGCGTTGAAGACTATGGAAAACATCTCCCTGCCTTAAACAATTGACAAATCGATATTTCTTAATAAGGCATGTAATTCTGGCCTCCCTAGTTTGTGGTCTGAGTCAGTAATAGTGCCCATTTTTAAAAAGGGTAACAGAGGGGACCCTAGTTGTTACCGTCCCGTCTCACTTATTGATTCCGCCGTAAAGGTGCTTGGTAGGGTGGTAGTTAGTAAACTCACAGGTTGGCTATCTGAAACTAAAATCTTATCAGACCTGCAATACGAATTTAGGAGAGGCAGAAGCACCAGCGATCATTGCCTCAATTTACACCTTTTAATTGGGAAGTATACAGTCGCCAAGAAGGGAACACTCTATCTCGCATTTATGGACCTTTCCTCTGCCTTTGACCAAGTGAATAGGTCCAAATTATGGGTTATGCTTCTCAATTAGGTGTGGATGAAAATATTGTGCATTTCCTTGCCTATCTGCATAGGGATTTAACTGCCACCATGAGATATGATCAAAAGGGGCAACCGTACCCAGGGAATACGTATTGCCAATGGTGTTAGGCAGGGGTGCATTTTGGCCCCTTTACTTTTACCCTCTACATTAAAAACTTGGACCAAGCGTTAGGTGAAGTATGTAAAGACATTCCGTGTGTAGGGGAAGGCCTGATCCCGGCACTCCTCTACGCGAACGGCGGTAGGGTTACAACTTCTTTTAAACTCCTTCACTGTATTTATGAAATCCTTGGATCTAAGCGTCAACATTTCTAAATCCCATATCATGATACCCATCCGTAAACCGAAAAGGGTCAAAACTCTTCATTGTGAGGGTAATGTGCTCACCAGGGTTTCTACCTTTCCCTATTTAGGTATTACTTTTGAAGATCAAGGTACCTGGACCCCGCAAATACATGCTAAAAGAAATGTTCTGGCCAGATCTACATCAGCTGTCCTAAGTTTTGCACGCAGACTAGGGGCCAGACCAATGCAAGCCCTCTTAAATATATATTGAGCGAAATGCATCTCCCTCGCGATGTATGGCGCAGATATTTGGGGGTTAGGAACACAAGGGAAATCCAAGTTGTTGAGAATAATTTTAAAAAAAAACTTTTATCTGTCTCGCAATCCACATCTGGTTATATTGTCCATCAGGAGATTGGAAGATTTAAATGCCATTGCACCTCTCCTAAAGTGGATTTCAACCTGGTTAAACCCTGAACTAGCACTGAACCGTGAAGTATTGAGAGATTGCCTGGCCCTAGATCAAGTGAACTGTATCCCTGACTGATTTATGTCCACAGGCTGGCAGTGAAATTAGGATGGCCAGAGATATTTAACTCGCCTGACAAGTTGGTAAAAGGGGAAATGAAATAGGTGAAGGAATCATATTTGTTAATGGCCACTATGGATAGAGAAGAAAGGGAGCTGTTAAAACCAACTGTAAGAGCTCACAAATTGTTAAAAACATCTTGTGCAATTGAACCATACCTGAATGTTGTTACAAACCCTAACCACCGATTTCTCCTGGTTAGATTCAGGTTGAACCAACTTCATTTCGTCCTTGCTGATCGCCCGGGATGGAGGAGGGTGGAGGATTTGGGGGTATGTTCCTGTGATGATTTTTCAATCTAGGACACAATGCACTTTACCTTTTTTTGTGAGCACTTTTGTATTTGCAGCTATTATCTGATGTTTGGGAGACTTTTAGTAAAGCTAGCTTTCTTACTGCAGCAGTTAGATTAAGGAGGAAAACAAGAAAAAGGTGACCGATTTTTATGAACTAGCTTGAATTAATTAATTCTAAATATGTTTTTTTATGGACCGGTGGTTTTTAATACAAAAAAAAATGTAACCAGTTGTTTGATATGTATTTAATGTCTGAAATTTTTATTGTGATTCATTGTCTCATAATCTAATTCCATGTATTGTATAGTATGATTTTATGGTTTTTAAATTAACCAATAAAGTACTTTTGACTGACTGACAAATCGATTTATTATCTTCCACGTATATCATGGAGGTTGAGAAACTTCTTCCAGACCTCGTCTCTCACATGTCATCCTCTTCTTCATCTTTGCTATCATCCTGGTCAAATACAAGACACAAAATACTTGTTTGCCAGATAATTTAGTTATTTATTCTTTATTTATTTAATTGTTTTATAGAGCTCGAACTTGACCCGTGAGGGTATCAGAGCGCTTTACAAGGTTTACAGAAGAGAACAAAATGGCATACAAAAGGGCATATCAGTACAGCAGCATACAAAAATAAATAAGTGCAGGGGTGCTGGACCCATGTGGAGTAAAGGAAACACACGTCAATCGTTGGGTTAACAGTTAGAGACCATAAAAACCCCACCAAATCTTGGGGGTGTGAATAGGTGAGCTGCGGCAAAGGCGGTAGTCTTAGTAGAGTCAGGCACAACTGAAGTGGTCGATGGAGGAGTTTAGATGAGAAATTTACCCATGATGAAAGTTTTGGCCTCCTTTTTGAAGCGTGCCAAAGATGGCGGTGGGAGAGAGTTCCAAATTCTTGGTGGGGCCCCGGAAAAAGCCCGATTGTAGGTTGTTTTCTTCTGGAAACGGGCAGGTTGGAGCAAGAGGTCTCTGGTGGACAAAGAGTTCCTGTTTCTTCCAGATACCACTGGTTTATGTGCCAGATAAGCAGGTTTGTGTGTAGAGCCTTGTGTGTGATGCATGCCAGCTTCAGCTGTATTCTAGCCTCAAGGGGGAGCCAATTCAAAGCTTTCAAATGTGGAGAGATGTGGTCAAATTTCCTGGTGCCAGTAAGTAGCCTAGCGGCCTCGTTGAGGCAGGCTTTTAAGGGTGCCAAGGAGGGCTTGGGTAAACTGGAGAGGGTGGAACAGCCATATTCCAGCCTAGAGATGACTAGTGCTTGGACTGCCATTTTTAGGTCAGGAGCCTCGATGAAAGGTTTGAGCTTCCTTAGGTAGCTCAGATGGAACCTGACTGACATCAAGTTGATGTGGTCCCACATGTTCAGGTTGCTGTCGAGGATTATACCTAGAGATTTGGCTGAGTCCACGATGGTCGGCGGGCAGTTTAGGGCTGTGATGTCCATGATCCACGACTGAATCTCGGGGTTGGCTTTTGTAGGGGAGATTAGGAGGAATTCAGTGTTTCTTTGGGTTGAGTTTGAGTTGGTTAGAGGTGAGCCATTGGTCGGTCAGCTTTAGGGCCTCATTCAGGGAGAGGATCTCTTCGAGCAAAGGGATTTTAATGTATAGTTGGGCGTCGTCCGCATACATATGGTAGGAGATGTTAGCGGTGCGAAGAACTTCGGTAAGCGGCTCTAGGTAAAGATTAAAGAGGGTGGGGGACAGGGTTGAGCCTTGAGGGACTCCAACCGAGACTGGGGTGGGAGCTGATAGATTGCCGTCAATTAAGAATCTCTGTGAACAGTTGTGGAGGACGGAACTAAACTATTCTAAAACAGAGCCATCCAAACCCATCCTAAGTTTGAGGCATTAGAGTAGATTTTCATGGTTGACCGTGTCGAAGGCCGAGGAAAGATCTAGGAGGATAAGAAGGCAGGTTTTGCCTTGGTCTAGGGCTTGGAGGGCATTGTCCACGATGTGGAATATAGTAGTTTCAGTGCTGTGTCCCGGTCTGAATTCAGATTGGAAGTTGTCAAGTAGGTGGAAGTTATTGATGTGTTCACTTAGTTGCTGTTGTACACACTTCTTTAACACTTTGGCTAATAGAGGGATGTTGGAGATAGATCTGAAGTAGTCAGGGGAGGCAGGATCCAGAGATGTTTTTTTTTAGAATAGGGAGGACTTGTCCGGTTTTCAGAGCAATGGGAATCAATCCTTGCTGGAGAAAGGCGTTGATAATTGCAGTCCAGCTAGGGACAATGGATTGGGAGGCAGCAGCGAGGCAGTTGGATGGTAGAGGTCATTAAAGTGGTTATTCTGGTTTAAGGTGGCGAGGATTTTAGCGACGGAGTCTTCGCCATAGTAATTGAAATCGGTCCAACATGCTTGGTTTTTAGGAGAGGCCAGAGGGATTGGCGTCGAAAGGGGGGGGGCTGGTCAGGAAGGGGTTCGGGAAGATGTAGCAGTACTGAGTTCATTTCCTAAAGCAGTGGAGGAGAATTCCTCAGATGATATATTAAAGACTTGGGAGCTTCTTTCGGAGTTTTAGCCAGTTTATTTGATTGGTGTTTGTCCAGTTCAAAGAGCTTGCGGCTTCTATTCGTGGCATTCCCCAGTTCGGATCTGAAGTACTCTTTGCTTGAATTGAGGATATTCTTGTTATAGGAGTTTCTTGCCTGGCGGAGAAGTTTTAGATGCGCAGCAGAGGGGTGCTGCCTCCAAGTTGTTTCAGATTGCCGGAGGGATCTCTCCTCTCCATGTTGAGGGATCCAGAGAGCCAGGGGTTTCTGTCTTTGATTTGTATTCTTTTTAGTTTTAGTGGGGCAAGGTCATCCAGAATGTTCGTTTTAACCGCTGAGAAATGATCATTGAGGTCACTAGCGACCCCGGCTATGGACGTATGTGGAGGCAGCGCGCTGTGGGATGATGTACCTTATGCGCTTCTTGATAGACAAGGACACAGCGATACTGGGAACTGGAAATTGTCAACAAATTATCATTACTCCTAATATCACGTATATTGCTTCACGTCACCAGGAGGAGACCTTCTTAACTCCATCAGTTTATCAACTCGACTCTTTTCATTCAGAAGATTCCGGGACCAAACGGAAATTCAACCTGATTTCTCCGAATCTACAGCCACATGTATAACAGGAGGAGAATATCTGAACTCCTTCAGTCTGTCTAATCAACTTTACTAGTTAGGAGTACACCGGGATCGAACAGAAATGTTATCTGAACTCTTCGAACCTGCAACTATATCCTCAACAGATATTAGGAACACGGTTGCCAGCCTGCCATCATCCTCAGAATACTTTCTATATTTGGAACGGTTTTCGGTAATAGGTGCTTCCCAAATATAGGTCAGCAACAGCATACCCAGAGATATGCTCTGTCAGCCCATTATTGAGATTATGAACCGACTTTTCTACTGATCTTGTGCTATGAACTTGGATCTCACAAGACCGCACTGATCCATGAATTTAATACATGCGCCCTGATGAAGGATTTTCTTGAATAACGTTCTGTCTCCGAAACGCGTGTCGGCGCTTTTCCCCTACTGCATGACGTTTTTGATGCTTTGATTGAGTGTGAATACATGGTTTGTTTGATAGAGAGCTTGTGGATGATTGATAGAATGAATGAACGGTGTGTCATGTTTTTATTGTTCTATTTGTATTTGGGCTGATGTTCACTTATGACTTCATAATCTAATGATTTTTTGTGTATTAGAAGCTGACCTTTATTAATCATGGTTTAAATAATTTTATCAAACATGATCAACTAAAAATAAATTTTCTAAAATATTACAGCTGTTCTGTGGGTGTTCTTGGTTGATTTCCATTGTATGGTCCTTTATCCTCTGGGGAAGCTCTCTTCCATGCTTATCTAGTACTTCCTCCCTGGAACACGCAAAAAAACAAAAATTCGCACAAATTCGCAAATTTTGCGGATCGCGAATTCGCAAATCCGCAAATTCGCGGATCGCAAATTCGCAAAATTCGCCCATGCTTATAGGAGTGCATGAATGGGTCTAAACGTGGCTGTTTTGGTACATGAATGGGTGTGTGATTGGTTGTATAGCTGTGTGAGAGGATGTTTGAGTGGAGTGACTGAGTTTGTGAGTGAGCATGTGGGTATGTGAATGGGTGTGTAAGTGGCTGTATGGGTGCATGAATGGGTGTATTAGTGGCTGTATAGGTACGCAAATTGGTATGTGAGAGCGTCTATAGGTTTGTGAATCAGTGTGTGAGTGTCTATATGATTGTCTGGATGTCTCAGTGAGTGGATGAGAGTCTCTCCTGGTATACACCGTGACAATGTAAGTTTCTTTAACTATACCGAAGAAGTAATTAGGAAATTACTTTACTTCAATAGATGGTATCATCTATCTGTTGAAAAGGAAAAAGAGCATAAATATAAGTCAGTTTTACCTATATAAAATTTCACAAAGAAAACTGTACACATTGCTGTAAACATGTATCACATTATAGTAAAACATTTCATTTTCCATTTTTACTGTTCTCAGGTTTCCTATCTGTACAGCATAAACGATGTACTGAATAAAGTTTCAGCCTCGAACAGTGGGGAAAAAACAATTGCATAGATTGCAAAAAAAGGGCACAGTATATAATACAATTAAGTGAGACTAAAAAACTCATGATGAATTGTTTTAATTGCAATTTCTAAACTAACCTTCTAAAAATAATTCTCTTATTATGATAACTGGTACACTAATACTAATACATACGCAGGATAAATGTATTTAGGAGACCTTTTGAAGACATCACCCCTAGTAGGCGAAATGAGGTCTAAAACGCTGATGATCCATGTTAAATGAAATAACATACATTACTTTTACAAACAAATGAAAGACAAAAGCAGTTTTTATTCTACTTAATGTTGCTGTAATTGTATTGTATCCATCCAGTTTCACTTTTTAATGAGACAATGTAGTATCTAGTAGTTGTATTAATTCCTTTGCGAAAAATAAAGGACTCTTCATTTTTGGAGAACTTTTTAAAGACATCACCCCGATAGGCTGAATGATGTCTAAAACACTGCCATTCCACATAGAAGAAAAAATGTACATTTCCATTTTTCCCTGAAATACTCCTTAGAATTTTGGATGAAGAAACAAAAGGTACAAATTTTGTAGTTTGAAAGGGAGTTTTGTTTTGAACTTAAGGTCGCTGTCAATGCATTCCATCCATCCAGTTTCTCTCTGTAAATAGTATACAGTATAGTGCCCAGAATCTCCATTAACTCCTCCACGAAAAAGGATACCCATAGTAGTAAAAGTTCTTCCAGAAATTTATATTTGCCCTGCTTTGAAGTTTGTAATTTCAGTTTCCAATTTAGATCCATCTGCTCTGCATCAATACAGCATTAATGTAAAGTTTTTTACACTTCTTTGTATGTGTGATGTAGGCTTAGCATCTGATCTACAATTTGGGTGGGTCATAATTTGGTTTGCCACTTTAATTAGTCTGTAAAAGGCAGGGTTTGAAATCCAGTAGTCTTAAGTACAGAAATCTCTCAGAATTGATTTCAGTGTTAGACAAAAAGAGCAATCTTCACAGTCATGGTTCCATTTCTAACTCAGTCCAAAAAAGTAATCTATCTTTGTTTTTTCTTGCAAGGATGACCATTATAAATGCATGATGAGTGTTTTGAGTAAATAGTACTGTTCTACTATATATATCTACCAGATCTTGAATTCCTGAAGCACAATGTATTATAGACATATCAGTAATTAAACATTGTTGCAAAGCACACAGTGCAGAACATAATCTCTTCTGTGCTTTCTTTTCGATTGCATTTATAAGATGCCGTAAATGAAACAGTACATTGAGAACAACATTAACATATCAGTTGACACCAGAAGTATTTGACAACTGGTAACTTACAATATCTCCCTTATTCTCCATTTATTTATTCCTAACACCCCCTTGTTCTCCTTCTTTTCCAGCTTTTCAGCAACATTTGTAGATTCTTTTATCAACTTCCACTTTGGACAGATTATCAGTTTTCCATAAATGGTATACTGTCCTAAATGAGGAGTGTCTACACTTCTTAACCAATTGCACTCTCTGACACAACTTGCATCCACACTAACTTTCCTACCATGGGCCCCATAATTCCACTGGGAGATGCACTTACTCTTGTAAAGAGAAAGACATTCTCTAGTGGATTTATTTCCAAGTCTTTTGAGAAGCTAAAAAAGTAATCAAATGCCCCATTAAATTTGCCTGCCCTCTGGGACAAGAGTATACCCCAACTAAAATCAGAAGACATCAGGACCCCTAAATAATTTAAATGAGGTACTCTGGCATGGGGTACCCCCTGTATGATTAGAGCAGAAGCGGGGGCTTGTGGGGGCACAGCAGTAACTGACTGCCCTATTACAATTAGAGTGGTTGTGCTGTCATTGCCCCACCACACCCGCCTGGTGGTGTTAGGGTGGTCAGGTGATAAAAGGGAAGTATATTAGATCTTTACCCTTCAAACGGTAAAGCATGGGCTCAATGACCATCTCCCATGGGAGAATGTCCTTTTATGATCAGTTCTGTTCCCCTCATTCTCCCTTTTTTGTGCCATACGAGCAGATTACTGTAATACCTTGGGCTTGGTTGTCCCTAGGAAGGAGGCGCTTGCTCCTTCCTGTTAGTAGTCTGCTGGTTATCATTTTATGCCCACAACAACGTGACTAAGTGTTCTTACTTAGGTTTATTTCGGTTATTATTCTAAATATTCCTTTCTCACTGCTCTATTCCAGTTATAGTATTAATTTGTTTTTACATCTCAGGTTTGGGCATATGGGATTGGCTCTTGCTTTAGTAGAGGTCCCTACCTACGGGCAGCTTTTTCTACTTATCAGCCGGCTGCCTGATTGCAATGTTCTCTTTTGTGTGCATTATTTTCCTTGGATGTCTTCCACCCTGTATTGTGGATTCATTGAGTATCTCTCATTGCGTACGCTGGTGCCCTGTGTGCTACACACCGGTTATCGTCGCAGCAGTCTAGTCGTATACTCTTCACTGCCCCAGCCCCATTTCTGTGAGCCTTCCACCCTTTCCTGTGGCCTCAGTCAGTATCTCGTATGGCGTTCACTGTTGCCGGATATTCTTCATACCGGAAATCGCCGCAGCAGCCTAGTCTTGGGAGCGGATCTTCGCGCTCAACGGCTCCGCCCCATTTCTGCGAGCCGCTATTTCATTGCATCGCTCTTTCCAACTCGCCAGTTGTGCGGCGAGAGAGCTACGCTGCCCGTAGATACCTTAGAGCGCAACCTTCATCAGAGCCAGGTCAGCAGTTACTTTCAACGCATAACCCTATTCTTGGTACACTCAGCGCGCTACTGTAGTACATTTTAGATTCCCACCCCTTCTACTATTTTGAAATAGCACGCGCGTCCATTAGGGAAGCGATCTCTGTACGCTCTGCGTGCCACTGTAGTCCATTTTAGTCTCCCACCCCTTCTACTACCTTGAAACAGCACAGGCGTCCATTAGGCAAGCAATCTCTGTACTCTCTGTGTCCCCATATGTAACCTATTAGCACACTAAGCCTTTGCTGTTTTTCGGCTTTGAGTACAGCCAGTGTTGGCTTCATTGCCCTCTTATTCTTTCAGAACTACGCTGCTAGGAGCGCTCCATTATTCCTACTCTGTGAATCTGTTTATTTCGCCCGGTGGGCGTTTTACACTGCATTGTTTGGCTGGGAGTGAGAGTCATATATTATCTTTGTAAGTATGGATGTCAGCTCCTGGTTCATGCAGTTATCTATGAATACTGTAGACCATGTCGGCCTCATTGGCTTCTTATCTTTTCAGAAACACGCCATGAAGAGTTCACCTCACCCCTATATTGTGAACCTGCTCTATCTGCCTTGCGGGTGTCTCATGTTGTATCGCTTGGCCAGGATTGTTCTTATCTAATAACTTTGTAAGTATGGAAGGCTGCACTTGTGTTTAGTCTTGCTTCAACTCCTCTAGCCACCATCGCGGTCCCTTACAGTCTTTTGTTATCTGTCTTCTGTTTCTTTAGCATTCCCCCTTTTGGTATGGACCTGGATAGGTACCTCATACCCTATGGCCCTTAGTGGACCAATCCGGATCCTAATTTTGGCCTCGGGACCGCTGCAAATTTTGGTAGTTGTTGTCTCTTCATATTCATTCTAGGCAGAACAACCTGAGTTCTTTTCAATAAAACCAGAGTACCTATTCTTTCCTTTATGTAAACTCCTCTCCGGATTACTGTAGGAGCCTTCATTGGTGCAAGTTTGCCTCCTTTTTTTGATTGTCTATTTTTTTGATTGTCTTTATTTTGGTGATGGCTATCTGTACTTCTAAGTCACCTGGTGATAAGTTAGTTTGTTTATCGCTAAGCGGTAGTTAAGTAGCATGTATTAGTGTTCAAGCTCATTCTGGGTTGTTGCTGTTTTTAATATATCATACATTGTTTATATCTGCCCTTGTTGTTCCCGCAGATCTACTTTTGGTGAGCTGTTATACCACATATCAGGTGTTTGCTCCACTGCTTACAGATGGCCCTTCAAATATCTGCAAATGTGTTTTCGCCCTGAAGAAGGAACGTTTCATTTGTTTTTGTGTTCCGAATCGAGCGTAGGCATTTTTTCTGTTTTGTCCTATGTGTATCGTCAACTTATTGTATTTTTTGCATTTTGTGGGTTTTTTTGCGTTTTGAATTATTGTTACCTATACCTATACATTTTTGTTTTTGTATATGCAGTGTTCCTTATTTTACCATCTTTTTAACAAGGGCCTCTGCCTATCTATTGACAGCACTGATTAGAGATATGAAATAATTTTTAAATGTATATAATTGTGATTCCATGACCTTTTTGCTACTAATAAAATATGAATAAATAAAATGTTGTAATGTTCTAAAATCTGCGGGACAGCTATAAACATTATGTGGATGAATCACACATAATATTATTGTCAGAGGAGGAAGATTTTGTTGTTTAGCTTATGCTTCTCCCCTGCTCTCTTTCTTTACCATTGAGATTTCAGGGACCCTCTGTTGTTTATTGGTCAGGAGGCTGCAATATGCTTGTTGGGACCACCACGGTCCTGCCAAGCATATTACGAGTTTCCTCCCTCCCATGGGTATTATGGCGGTTCCTCCTCCATGAAAACGATAGCAGAGTGGAAACAAAGGGGGCCCTACATGCCCTCTTGTGCCTCTGTGAATTGGGGTGCATTCAGGGAGGCACAACATGTGCCCCTCTGTGTGCATGCACCACAGTTCTTGCACAGAATGGACTTTACTGTCCATGCCATGTGGAAACTGTTTTTTGTGTTTCCATCGTGGTGCCCATTTTTGGGGCACCACGAGGGTATGGATACACGAGAAATGCTCGTAATCTGGTGTGCGGCCCGGCCCGACCACGGGTTTGGCGGTGCACCACCAAACTCATAATCAGGCCCTAAGAATTTGTATAAGCAAACCCAGTTTTAAAAGAGTTCTTATTCTCGGCGGTAAAAGTTAGCTTTGAAAACATTATAATCCCAAGTCATATTTCACCAACTCCCCAGTGAGAGAAAAATTACTTAGTTTCAGTCTTCATTTTACTGATAAAGCTCATTGTGGGGAATGGAAGTTATTATTAGGATTTCACTGTCATTAGTTCAGTTACCATCTACCTGCACAAGCATTAATAATTCAAAAAAAGTATTTCAAAACTGAAGTTGTTAATTCTGTTTCCCTTGTTCAAGCTTTTTGTGAACTCTTAGAAATGGGTTAAGGAACACAGATTGTTCATGATTCATTAAAGTTTTGTCTGCATTACATAATGCTTTCAAACTTATGATGAAGAATGGACAGTGAGATTTTTAAGCTCTAATCTGAAAAAAAAATCTAATTGACGAGCATGTAGATATTTTTTGGGTAACATTTAGCAGATGCGAGTCAATGAACACAAGTGATTAATTATTTTTTAGATTCTTTATTGAGAGAACCTTACCCATTTCCTCATTTCTTATTCTTTGTGTTTCATACATAATGGTACGGATGTATGACAGTACAACGCGATCATTTTGATCGCAGTACTTTACATTGCGGTTTTTACAACGCAAGTCGTTACAACGACTTGCGTTGGAGGGCGCAGCATTGAGGATTAATATGATTTTCTATTCCAACTCCAGCCCACGTCACAGCAGTGAAGGTGTTGGAATAGAAAATCACACTATACCTTAACCAAGAGCGCCAGCCAGCACAAGTCGTAGTAATGACTTGCGTTGTAACAGCTGTGTGGTAAAGGTCGTGGGGTGTAAACACTGCGTTGTAAACGATGTTTCCCTAATGGTACATGCAATTACCAAAAATACAAATAACCTGTTAATAGTATTACCAACCACCTAGAACCAAAATCAGCAACAATATTAACTTATGAAACCATTTTTTCATCCTTCCGTTTTGAAAAACATTTGGGGACTCATAATCTTGATTGGGCCATTCCCCCAAAAATATTGCAGATGATTTGTTAAAATCACAATAACCTTTTAAATAGACTTTTGAGTTATATTGATGACCCTATGTAAAAGATTCATTGCACATGTTATGTCAGAAAAGGGCATACAACTCACCTGGGTGCCATTTGTAAAAAATATTGATGATAATTAAATTAAATGAATATTTATTAAGGGTAAACTAAATCACAACATAAATACAACAGTAAAATACAGAAAAAGCAAAAAGCACTAAACCCAGCATCATCAATGTCCCATTAAAACAACACTATGGGGCCCATTAGAATGGCGGGCGGATTGCCCCCTCCGGGCCGGCGTTAGCTACCGCTGGCCCGGCGGGGGCCATCGCCCGCCATCCTCAACAAAATGACCCCGCCACATTATGATGGCTGGGGGGTCCGCGGTGGACGGAAAGTCCGTCCGCTGCGTTTACACCGGTCGCGAAGTCAACCGGTGGAAAAAGTGCTTTCCTATGGTGGCGGTGTCTGCGAGACACCGCCAACCGTATTAGGATGAGTGCGGGAGGGTGCCTTTCCATCGCGGCGTTGCCACCATGGAAAGGCATGCGGTCTTTCTGTTTGGGGGCCCGTTGTGGGCCCCCAGGATAATGGGGGGTGGGGGAGGCACATGGGGGGTACCTATGGTACCCCCCTACATGTGCGTGCACAGCATGGCAGGCACCGCACGTTGTGCATGCACATGCATGTCAGGCATTTTTAGCATTGTGGAGGGCTGTGCTGAGAGCACCGCCTGTCACAATGTTAAAAATGCAGGGTGCGCCCGCCACTGTGGCGGGCGCATCCTAATACCACCCACGGGACCCCCGCCCCTATGGCGGGCGGTCCCGTTATCCGATGGGATGGTGGGCGGACAAAGTCCGCCCGTCATCCTAATGGCCCCCTATGACTCTGATTATGAGGGTGACGGAAACGGGGTGCTTTTTATCACACCAGATACATAGCAATTCCCTCCGGTACGTTATATATCGCGTGTGCTAAATAGCACCAAATACTCGTTTCAGGGGAATATTATGATAATTTTAGTGCTTATCTCACCAATATCTGCATGGTATAGTAAATACTGTAAACCTTTCCCTTGTTAAATTCCACTACGTTTGAGCTGCCGAAATTTAAGATGGGTGAGTTATTTAATGCATTCAGTAATGAACAAAAGCCGTTCTGATCCCTGCGGAAAAGGAGTTAACAAATGTGCCTGAAAATTGACTGTAATCAGGGACAATGAGTCTTCCACAGGGCGATTTTAAATTCGAGATACAGCTATCTAAAGTATATCTATTGTTAGTGTAACTAAAAGTTATATTAACTAAAAGCTATTCAATGTTTGAGCGTGAGATGTTCTTCTCATATCCAAAGCCAGAGATTTCGTTAGTATATAATTGGGATAATTTCCTTCTGTCTTAACGGATTTTGAATGCTGTACGCCCATAGATGCCTATACACTGTCATGGCTTGTTTATGGATGAATGTAGATAAAAATTGCACTCGAAGAATTTTCTTACGCAATAATAACTCTGTACGTGTGCTGTGTTGGAATAATGCCTGCTTAGCATTAGTAAACAACAATGAAAAAAAGTGGCCGAGCCCCACTCTGGCAACTAGGACTCCAACACGCAACAACAAATTAAATTATATTCATAATTAACAGTTTATTTCATGTTAAATCATGTTAAATAAACTAATGGCCATAGTCATGACAGAAAGCATTACAATTTACATAATCAGATTGAACAACAAAAATGTGTCAAGTCATCATTGTACATAAACAATCCAATTTGACTTTAAAACCCAATGCATTTCGGGACTTGTTGTCCCTTCATCAGGGGTTTCTGTTGAAAAAAGAGAAAAGAAAAGGAAACATATTCAAAAGATGCACTAGTCATTAAAATAAACACGATGAATTACAACATTTACATATGTAGGAGATACTTCAATCATTGCATCATAGCTCTGATTCTGATTACAGTGTCTGTCTCTTATACACTCGTCTATACACTGTCAAATGATCACTAACACGTCCTGTGTTTAAAGCTCCTTCCTGATTGATGCTGTTAAAATACTTCAACCTTTTTAGAAATGTCACGTCAATACTATAAAGCATAGACATTGTTACTTGCCATTGGTTCTCTCTAGCGATCTTTGGCAAACTTTCCATCCACAGGGCCTCCGGTAACACAAATGGTCCATCCTCCATTTCCAGTATCATCCAATACCATGTAGCCACTTCCTTCTTAAAGATCCCTATTCCAAGCTTCAACTCAAAATCATTCTGAGTCCCGATTAAATTTTCCAAGTCATTTGCCCAACTCAGAATCTGTAGATACTTGTATCTCGAGAAGACCTGACCCCATAGTTGTTGGCAAAAGCCCCAAGGTAAAAGTTTACCATCCTGAAACAAGTCTTTCCATCTCTGCAGAGCATCTTCTTTTTTCAAATATTGAGCCAACGCATCTTTTGCCTAAAGTGGAGCACCGGGAGAGTCCCATATTGGTGCCATATAACTAAAATAAGGCAATTTTAGTAGTCTTCTTATTTTGTACCATATCTCGGCAAAATCCCGCAAAATCTTAAGTCTCACCTTTTTAAAAAACGTTGGATCAGCAAACTTATATAAAAATCCAAAATCGTCATAGCCAGAACTTTTCAGCAATACACCAAATATTTCTCCAATCGTAGATTTAGATAGGGTACCTAACAACATCCTGCAGTTTTTAAACAAAAAGCCCATGCGTAAATCTGTAAATCTGGAGCAGCCAGACCACCTTTATTAATTCTTCTCCTTAACTTTTTCCACGATATCCGTGAGCCCTTCGATGCCCAAATAAAAGATGTTATCTCGCTCTGTAGTTTAACCAGCCATTCTTTTTTAAATCCAAGTGGGATAGTTTCAAATCAAAAAACGTGATTTTTGGCACTATCACCATTTTCACAAGGTTAGTCCGACCATATAGTGAGAGGGGGAGATTCATCCATCCTTTTAGAGTTGCCACCACTTCTTTTTTAATGCTTTCAAAATTGGATTTAGCCATATCTTCAATATTTTGAGTTATCCTAACACCCAAATATCTCATTTCTGATTTGTTATTTACCCCCTCCGTGTTTAGATTCCAGGCCATTATCTCAGTCTTATCCTGATTTATCTGATAACCTGAGACCTACCCAAATTCCTTCGTTATTTTAACCAAATTCTCCAGAGAATGCCGCAGATTAGAAGAGTAAATAATAATATCATCTGCATACAAACCCAGTTTTCTTGACCAGTCATCAACTATAAAAGGGGGTATCTGTTCTGAGGCTCTAATTCTGCAAGCCAATGGCTCTATATATAAGTTAAAGAGAAAGGGTGATAAAGGACACCCTTGTCTGGTGCCACGCATTACTTTAATGGGATGGGTAAGAATTCCATTAACTAGAACACTCGATATTGGTGAACTTTACAACGAAAAGAAAGGTTGCGTAAAATTATCTCCTAAATTAAGATATTGCAATAGTGTTTTCAAATATGTAAAGTTAACTCGATGAAAAGCCTTGGCCGCGTCTAAGGCGATCACTGCCAAGGGGTACTCATATCTAGAAGCCATATCTATTATTCCGATCAGAGTGTATGTTAATTCTTTTAAGTATCTCCCCTTAATAAAACCTTTTTGGTCTTCATGGATCAGTTTATGAATAACTTTGCTAAGTCTATCGGCTAAGATTTTTGGAGAAAATGTATAATCACAGTTCAAGAGTGATATGTGTCTGTATGCGTCTAGACTACTAGATTTTCCTGGTTTAAGTATTAGAGTAATTGTTGCCTCGTTCCAAGAACTAGGAATTGTTACCTCCCCTCTAAAGACTTTATTAAACAATTGGCATATTGTGTTAGTAATTGTATCCACTAGAACTTTATATACATCAGCCGGGAGACCATCCCGGCCAGGTGCTTTTCCTCTTTTACTTTCCTTGATCACTTTAACCACTTTGTCTTGAGAAATTTCCCTATTTAAGTCCCCCACCCAGTCAGCCGAAAGTGGTTTCAACATATGTAGCCAGCTTTCCATTTCAGTTGTCTTTGGGCACAGGTCTTCTGTGTAAACATTTACAAAGTAATTGTGGAAAGCTTCTGCAATTCTTTTACTTTCTGTAATTACTTCTCCTGAGTTAACCTTTTTAATTTCTTTTATTTGATTTCGTACAAGATCTTTCTTTGCTTTCCACGCTAGTAATTTGCCACACCCTTCTCCGTATGAGAAATGGGCCAACTGACTGGCTTCCCATCTTTCTTTAACTCTTTGTGAGAGTACCGCTGTGAGTTCTATTTTTAGATCCAGAAGCTTATTATTAACTTCCTCTTCAGGTACATTTCCCCCTTGTCTGTGTCGACTAGCTTCCCAGACTCGTATTTCTTTCTCCAAATTTGAGACCTTACTATAATATAGCCTCCTCTTTTTTGCACCCTGTGCTCCCAATCTCCCTCTCAAAAATGCCTTACATGTTTCCCAAACTATATCTTCTTTGGCTGATCCTTCATTTACATCAAAAAAGGCTTGTAACTCATCCTTTAAAGATTCTAAATAATCTTCATCAGCTAGGATGGTGCGGTCCAGCCTCCAGATAGAACTCAATTCGTCAATTCCTAATTCTAGATTTAAACCCATGCCTGAATGATCTGACAAATGCGCTCCTAAATGCATAACTTTCCTAACCCAATCTTTCAGCCTGGGTGCCATTCTCACTCAAAATGAAAAAGGACAAGAATATACTTTGGGCTATGCATCCAGAGTTTTACAGGGTTCAGAGTTGAATTTTTCTGTTATAGAAAGAGAACTGTTGGCGTATTGGTGGGCTATTAGAAAGTTTACTCCATATGTGTTGGGTAAACATTTTAAATTATGCACTGATCACAACCACTTGTTTTTATTCTCTCTGGTGACAAAATTAGAGATCTTACCCCCAGGATTGCACGTTTAAAAACAAAACATTTACAATTTGATTTTGAAATTTCTTACATTCCAGGGTCAAAAAACAGTAGGGCTGATTATTTTTCTAGAAATCCTGTTGATTGTGGTGATACATCTGAAAGGTATGATGAAGACAACTGTTTTGTGGCTCCTGTTATGTTGGATGAAATGTGTGCCATTAGTAAAAAAGAATGGAGAGAGAAGTTGGATGAGGACGTACTTCTTTCTGAAGTTATGAAATGCGTTAAGAAAGGCTGGCCCAAGGAGAAAAATTCACATGTTTCCTTGAAGACCTTTGTAAAGGTTGTAAATGAAATTTCAATTGAAAATGGGTTGCTTATGGCAGTGAAAGACTGATTTCTCTGGAGTCACATAGGATCAGACTTATCAAGGGTGCTCATGAAGGACATCTTGGAAAGACTTTTACCAAGAAGAGACTTCGTGAACACCTATGGTGGCCTCAGATGGACAAGGACGTCGACACTTTTGTGGGAGGGTTTTTAGTTTGTTCCAGTTCAGAAAACAGTTTGAAAATACGTACTCCACCTTTACAGCCCATAGAATTTCCAAGTAAGCCTTGGGAGAAAATCTGTATTGATCCAGTGGAACCTTTTAATACTCTTCCCACTAATTCAAGATTTGCTATTGTAGCAATTGACTACTATTCTAAGTGGCCAGAGGTTCGCTTTATTATTGACCCTAACACTAATAATGTCATTGATTTTTTAAAAGACATCTTTCTCCGTGAAGGTTTCCCAGTTACCATTGTTAGTGACAATGGTGTTCAATTTGTCAGTCATGATTTTGAAAATGTTATGCATCAAAGTGGTATTTGTCATTTAAAGAGTGCGCTCTATCATCCACAAACCAATGGTTTGGTCGAGCGTATGAATAGGGTCCTAAATAATTGTGTGCAGTGGGCTTTAGCTAGCAAGTGCAATGTACAAAATGCGGTAAGGTCCATGCTATGGTTCTACCGTACCACACCCCATTCGACAACAAAATTCTCACTGTTTGAACTTCCTTGTGGAAGAAAGCCAAGTTCTAAAATATGTCCTGGCTGGATGGCGAAATGGGTTAAAATGAATACTGTGAATGATGTGGATGTTATTGTTAGGTCAAATGTTCTTCAAGCTCAGGGTCAACAAAAGGAGTATTTTGATTCAAGGAAAAAAACAGTTTCAGAAGATATTAACCCCTTCGATGCTTGTGACGGAACCATTCCGTCATCAGTCACGGTTGGGCTGTGCTGATGACGGAATGGTTCCGTCACTGCCACACCCGTTTACATAGGGGCCCAGCACAGCAGTATAATCTCTTTAGCAGCCAAGGTGTTAAAGTTGGTGATATTGTACGTGTTAAGTTACCAACTCATGCGAAGAAAGGATGTTCTAAATGTTCTAAAACTTTTTCTGTTGATAAGGTTTGTGGTAATGCAGTAAGAGTTAACTTAAAAAATTGTTGGAATAAGTCCAGAGTTGTAAAAGTCACCAAAGATTCAAGACAAAGCTTATCATCTGGTTTGGATGATGCTCATAACAAGTCTAGTCTGGGTCTGCCTGATGCAGAGGTTGTACGGAGAAGTACACGTCAACGTTCCATTCCCATCAGGTTTCGCAATTAAAGTTGTGTCTCACATTATGTTTTTCTTTTCCTCTGTTGTTTAACTTTGCTGTTGTTTTTTTTTTGCTTCCTGTTTTTTTTTGTTTCGTTTTATTTATTTTTCATGTTGAGGAAAGGAGGATGATGTAGTATTCTATCCTGATGCTTGTAGCTTTCTATCCTCATGATTTTAGAATGCTCTGTTAGGAAGGTCCTGTAGTACTGTATTGCATTCTACTTAGAGTGTTAAGGTTGAGGAGTTTTGACAGTTGGTTGTTTGCTGATCTGCTGTTTGCCTCGCTGCTACGCAGCACCTGTTTATTTGTGAATAAACTACAGCTAAAACCTCATGACTGCTATCCTGATTACTACAGTTTATCTCAAAAGCGATAAAAATCCAGGCGATAGCAGCGAAATGCGTGAATATCGCTGAGAATACAGCGATATTCACACATTAGCTACGAAATGCTCTTAGCCATGTTATCCACCTCCCATTGGATAACATGGCTAAGAACTGGTCTGGGCAGGTGTTAGTATTTGGAGATATTCGCGCTTAGCGCAAATATTTCCATTGCTACGCCTGCCTTGCTAATAGGCGATAGTGACGTTAGCGACTGCTGTCAGTTGCTAACGGTTTGGGTACGCCCACTTTGCATGTCATTAGCGATAAATATCGCTGACATGCACAGCGGGCCCCAAACCGCTCGCTATCGCCTGCTAATAGCGCAGTAGAATTATTGCTGTTTAGCGGCTGAAAATGGCCGCTAACGCGGCGATATTCGCCTATCGCCCTCCTTGGTAATATGCCCCTAGATTCCCTGTGTTGGTTGCAGTAAATAACAAATTGTATGTCAGTAATGTGGGTAATACTTTGCATGTCAAACCCTAGTCTTAGTTGTGTGGGAGAGAAGGGATTCTGAAGAAAGAACATGTGAGGGCCTTCCTCCTTACCTTTACAAATACTTCATTCATTCTATTCCATTAGTAATGGCATCATATTTAATTGAAAAAATAAATACTGTAGAGAACACAGGGGCATATTATCAAGAACAGCGTTAAAATTGTTGCCGCTTTAGCGGCAGGGAACTGCAGCTAAAGCGGCGATAATGAACTTCATAATATGCCCTTGAGAATTTCAATAGAAGCCCATGTTCACACCAGAACATGGGCTTCTATGGGAATTCACAAGGGCACATTATCAAGCCCATTATCGCCGCTTTAGCATCAGTTTCCTGCTGCTAAAACGGCGATAATTTTAAGGCTGTTTCTTGATAATATGCCCCACAGTTTTAATTGAGCTAGCCGTGGGGCTTACAGACTGCCACTTCGATCATGCTGTAAGGAGGTGGTTATAGTTTCTGGAAATGTAGTTGGTTTTTTGGACCAGCCCTTCTAGCTTGAGTTAAGAAGGTGATTGTGAGTGGGTGGGACAAAACCCGCGACCTGTCCTAAAAGTGTTCATTGCAATACTGGATGAGACTTGTGCTCCTGAAGGATGAGTAGCTCTCAGGTTGTGAGCAATTTTTCTGAAATATAGATTGCTGGTTTGTAGATTGAGCCAATATGTCATGGGTGTGCACTGCGATCAATATGCTATTTGCAAACAAATGAGATCCAAGCCTAAGCAAGAATTACATTGAACTCACGAATTTGCATGCACCATTGAGTAGATAGTATCCAGAATTGTTTTGAGTCATGTGTTCTCACCCAGCCTATTTTTTTGCATTAAGTGGACTGGGTCTAGAGCTTTTCCTCCCTACTCATTTTCTTTTGCAGCCTCTTCTAGTCAATGAATGTCTGTCAGTTTCTCGATCTCTGAAGACATATACTATTTCTGGAAAAACGGCTAAAACAACACTTAATAACCTTTAAATTACTCTTGCACAGTTGGTTTCTTGGAGCTTGGCTTTATGTTGCTGGAGGAACTGGTCCTTGCCTTCTTACTGAAATTCTGATATTATTATAGACCTTCAATAGATCTGTAAGCAGATCACTCCAAGATGACAATTTCTTACTTACTGGGGTTGCTGATAAACTAATAATGGCAATGAGAGCACTACTTCATCCTGGTTTCCCTTTAGCCTAGCTGTTTGCTGTAGTCTGTAATCTGTTTAATGATTCTGAGGATGTGATTCCCTTTTGATGGCCCAGATATACAAAATGCAGAAAGTTGCTCAAAGTCCTAGATGAAGTCTACAGCGTTTATGAGATGATCTCTCTGTATGCAATTGATTAATCTCTATGTCATCTATTGGAAAATAAACAGGTAGAAAAGTATAATCCCACTGGTTTAAACTTTTTCCTGAAAAGTGAGTTTCTTTAGCTGGGATATCTGGATGGATCATTTCAATTAATTCCTTAATGTACAGTCTGCAAGTTGGGACAGAAACTCTTCTTCTTTCTTCTCTTAAAAGTGGAGATCATGTAATTAGCTTAAGTAAAATCATTGTAGAAAGAAATATTGTTTTTGAAGGTTTGAGTAAATCATTTAAAAATGTCCATTAGCACAAAGTTGCTATTTACATTTTGTAAGAGCTTAAAATGAATATAAAATGGGTTATAAATGCTCACAGTTTATGAGAAGGGATCTATACATTACAAAGTTATAACTTTAATTTGCTTTCTAGCATCCTAAATTATATACCTAATGTTTGGTTATAATTTGCTTCAGAATGAATTGGAATATTTCTAAGGGCCAAACCATCTGAAGTTAAAGTATTTAGATCGCCTGATTTTGATGAAAGTCCAATTGTTATTTTATCATTTTTTTCTTTTTCCTTTTACACAGCTTTCCTGAACACATATTATGAGAGTAATGATACTGAGGGCAACAGTCATTTATCGTTCTTCCCTGATACAATGATATATTGTATTTCTTATCCCCAGTCCTTGATTTTAGTTAGGGGTGGGTTCTGTTCAATTACGCAAGAGCCCTTCGTATCCATGACTGATCGATCTTCTTGTACATGTGAAAATCATTTTCTGCATCATTACAGATTCTCCCCCCAACTCCCCCTTCTGGCAAGGTAGGCACTGAGATTCTATCTGTGCAATATTTGTAGACACTCAAACCAACCTGCAGCTTAAAAAATGGTATGACTTTGTTTTCTTTGAGATTACCTGCCTGTCCTTATGTTTTGAAGACCATGTCCCTAAATATTGAGGGATATCCACGTGGCATTGTGCCACACTTCATAAATACCTCTCTTGGAGATCATGTTAAATTCATTGTGGAATTTGTTTTCAATATTACTTTTGTCAATTTCCCAAAATATCTATTATATAGGCACATTTCAGTGATGAACTTAACAACACTTGTATCAATTCATTTTTAGATGAGATAGAGAGGGAGGGAAATGCTGACAATAATTTCAGAATTGAACTTCTATTTACTATGTCACTGTGACGTTCACTTTTGTAATTTAGGGATAAAGTCAAGATATGTGGCATGTATGACATGGTTCATGCCACACAGTGCACTCAGGAGCAAGGTCTTTTGAGGGGACACATCTTGTGCCCCCTGCTCCTACCACATGTTCAGATTTGCTCAAAGGCCCTGCTGGGGGGAAACTTTCCCTACTTTTCCACCAAGCATTTCATGGCGGGCTCACTGCCTTGAAATGCTTGATGATAAGGCAGGTTGTAATTCACTTGGTGGTGCCAGGATCTGCCCCACCTCAAATTCAACCTCCAATCTGCATGGCCACCATAGTGGGATCCTGGTGGTGGTTCTGTGGCAGTCTAACCACCACACTCCTAAAAGAGTGAGCGGACCTGCAGGGGTGGCTGTGGTCAGGCCACCACAGCAAGTACAGCTGTCCCAGGACCGCCGCACTTGTAATATGGCCCCAAGAGCATGTTCTTCCAACTCCTTAGGCCTTCAGCCTTAGGGGACCTTAGAAATGCAAGCAGTGAAGGGCTAAGTACCTGCTTGCTACTTACCCCATCCTCCAGTCACAAGTCACATCCATGGCTGCTTTCTTTTCCAGCGTTTGGGTTCCGCAGCTGTGCTTGACTACCTCTCCCAGCCAGGTGGAGAAGTGTGGCTCACTGGTTAGAGCAGGCAGACCCTGAAGCAGAGGTCAGACCCGGGACCAGGGTTCAATTCCCGACGCGACAGGGTCTTGAGCTCAAATGTCCACGGACTCGATAATTCTCGCTTCGGTGCCTGACCTAATCATGGGTTCACACTCTGCAACTCTGGGCATTAAGCTTGCTTAATCTCCACAACGGCCCCCCCGGGGCGGGATGCCTGGCTTTCACCTTGGGGATGCCCTGTAGGGGCTATCTCACAGGGAAAAGCCAGGACGGGTTCCCAAGGCAAGCGCCGAGATACCCCTTCGGGGGTCGATTCTGGCGCTATATAAGAAACATAATAATAATAATAAATAATAATGCCCTTAGGATTACATTGCCATTTTCCTTCCTTCTTGATGGCTCCACGGATTCGCCATGAGAATGAGGAGGCAGAGCCCTAGTATCAAAGTTGGTGCAGTGCTGCAGAACAGCCCAATGAACAAACTGGACTGACTGACAGCACAAAGCTGCATCTCGACACTGCACTGCAGACAAGCATACCAATTAAACCAACAAGCCCATTAAACGGACAAGCACATGTTGTCGAATGGCGGGAGCAAGCAAAAGGAGCAGCAGGAACTGGGAGGACCATTGGAATGCACAGAGGAGGGCACGAGCCACCTGTGCAGAAAATTATACATTTTAGATTTCCACAGTATTTAGGCTGCTATTTGGAAGATTGTGCAAAATGCCAAAAAATAAGTAAAGTAATAAATACTGTTTATTTATAAACTCTGAAATGCCAAAGATGGGTGGTCATAGAGAGCATTAGACCACATATTTTACAGGCATCAACAGACGAACTACACTGCAGTTGCACACTGTGAGGATCTACTTCCATTACCAAGCTTTAGAGATTTGGAAGGACTGCAAGTTACTGACATTTATGACTTTCAGCTCCGAATAATTCCAGATTTGTGATGTAAGTGTGCCCCTGCTGAATTTGCAGGAACATCCAGGAAACAGGCACTCACACAGAAGCAGCATGGGGTCAATATTAGGACAGTCAAGGACAGTTTGAAAATGAAATGACATGAAACCAGACTGATACATTAAAATGCAAGCTGTATTCCGTGCATAACTGGAAAGAAAACAGTGGTTAACCAGCCATGTAATAATCTGCCCTTTTAGTAAACCAAGCTTGAAAAAAAGATTAGAAACTATGAAACACCATAAATGTTTGACTCAAGCAAGGACAAAGGCAATAGGTTTGGCATTGTAACGGGACATTCACAGACAGACAATGAAGACAAAGAGCATCCATTACTAAGAGGCTACCACATGAGCACACATATATTTCCAAATAATATGTTATTACTTGGTTGGTCAGACGTTAAAACACCCTGCCTAAGTTAGTTCACATTTGACAATATTATACCACTACCTATAGCACATTTTTTAAATTGCTTGTTTATTTTGGGTAGGTAGGTTGGATTTTTTTTTAATTGGGAATGTATTACTAAAAATGCCTATTCTCTCAAACACACACTCACACAGACATATATTACACTATAGTATCTGCAACTGTGTAACTAGGGATCAGCTGCAATTTCCTTTGAAAAGGACATTTTTTGATTTGCCTATACCTTTGGAACACATGGACTGCCCTACACCAAATTTGGCACTCACTTAGCATAGACAGCTAAGGCCAACAATTCCATGCAGAGGAAAATGCACTAAGAAAGGTTACAAAAAGATGTTTTTCAATTTTAGATGCCAAAGGAATTTGTGCTTGCAGCTGCAGCAAGAACCACTGAAAATATTTACACCAAATTTGGCCAAAAAAGTCGAACTATACTCATGGAGCATGCTTTTATTATTTTGGTGTACATCTGTTAAGAATATTTTGAGATATACTCAGGGTTATAGGTTCCAATGCCTCCCTTAGCCCTTTCCCTTAAAGGAGTGAGGTGTGAAACCACTGCTGGTAGAGTTATTTAGACAGTATCTCAAGGTCAACACCTCCCCTGGGAGCATATTTACAAGCCCCTAGTGCCACCAGAGCATCAATTTATTTTACGCAATAGTGAAGCTGTGTGCTAGTCTATATTTACAATGCCAATTAAAGCCACTTTGCATGGCTTTACACAGTCTTGTAAATATGGCTCTCTTTCACACATTACTCTGTGTCAAAGGGGTGTGTCATGGGTGTTGATGTGGGGGTTTCCACGTACCACCCATGACTTTTTGATACTGCCCCAGGTCTATAGGATTTGTAAATCTGAGGCAGCACCAAAAACTAATGCTTTTCCAAAGGAGGAGATAAGGTGATGCAACGAGGAGAAATACTTTTAATTTGTCTCTTGTTTTGTTCTTTGTATGTGTGCTGCATTCTGCAGGACACATAGAAGGAGCAAAATGCCGTTAAATATTGTTTTTGTGCAGGAAGGTGTCCCTGCAAAGCAGGCACCCTTGCACCATGAGGGAAGGGTACCTGCATTTGCGCATGGCTGTCGTTTGTGTGCCGGTGTAGGGGAAAGCACAGGGGTGCACCGTATTCTTGTAAATGTGGTGCAACCCTGCAGTTTTGATTCGACGCAGCTCGGTACAGCGGAATTGCTTGCGACACCCGCTGCACCATTTCATTGAAAATATGCCCCCTGGTTTCCTGAGTATTTTGTTTGGTCTACTTTGAAGACTGGATTAAAGATTCCAACAGCTGGCTTTTTAAGAGGTGCAAAACAATATGAAGTTCTCTGGCTGATGTGGGAATCTCACTAAGCCACTTAAGATGTTTCCAGTGCACAATACTTCATGTCTCAAAAGAAATCTATTTAAAACAGATAACTCAAGTGTAATAGCAGACCTGGAGTTTTCTGGGCACATTTCCAATAGGATTTGATTTGGATAAAAATAATCAGCAAAATCTCTGAGATCCCAATTAACAGTTAATTTATTTTACCCTTTTTTGTACACACTTACGTGTCATGTTTAGCAGGGAGTTTACAGCTTCACAACTACATGGCATGCATTTCCATTTGTGGATGTAAATATCCTTCACCCTTGGACTAATTAATATAGTCCAGGACATATTTGACCTAATGCATAACATGACACATACCATAGAATAACATAAATCCATGAGGATGTATTTGCTATCATATCCTCATCAAAGGGCAAGAAGAGAAAGGACTCTGGGCAATTATCACTATAGAGCACAGTCAATATGTATTAAGTCTTTAAATCTTCTTGGCCAACTATTTACTAATCAATGCAAGTGACTTGCCAGTCTTTTTCTACTGCCGCACTATCAACAGCAAATCCTTCAAGGACTTTCAGCCGAGAGAACATTTAACGTGAATGCTATGAATACATTTCTGTCTTATCTGCACAATGTATGATTGATATGTTTGAAGTTTTAATTAACGTTTTTTTTTTAGCCTTTTAATGATTCTTGCTGATTTTATCGTAGGAAGTGTGAGAGTCACCCAGGCATATGAGCGCATTCTGCAGGGTGTCTAGGCAAGATAATTAAGTATGTGTTTCTTTTTGCACTCTGCTCTCAGGTACAGATTATTTAAATTAAGTCGATAGCGTGATTGTCCTACTTCAGATCTTTTCACCAAGTGTAGTGGAGTTGCTTAAAGCAGATATTTGGCAGATGTAATGCCTTAAAGGTCAATGTGCTTATCTTATGGTTAAAATCAAAGGAAAATATAAAATACATGGGTGAAAATTAGTGGAGATGAGCGAGCTAGCACAAGGTGCTTAGTGGCAACCAGCACGATTTTCTATTAAGCTCAATGGGCCCGATTCACAGACCTAACTTAAGACAAAATCCTAAACTTACTACTTTTGGTATTCACAGAAGTTAGGATTTTGTCTTAAGTTTGTCTTAAGACAGACTTAAGACAGACTTAAGTTAGGATTTTGTCTTAAGTCTGTCTTAAGTCTGTCTTAAGACAAACTTAAGACAAAATCCTAACTTCTGTGAATACCAAAAGTAGTAAGTTTAGGATTTTGTCTTAAGTTAGTTCTCTGAATCGGGCCCTATATTTCTTAGTAGCCCTGAAGGCCACAGAAGTGGTTTGTGCATTTTGTGCATGGATTCTCTGAGAATCAGTCAGTCCCTGACCCAGTGTCCTAGTCCATTAAACATGGAAATATGTTCTCTCCCAAAATATTCAAAAGCCACTTTATAAACAACAAGGTATGCACTGTCTATCCTGTCTCAAGCCAACACGAATTTACTGCTGCGAATTCACTCTGCCAACCAGACACTACTGGTCCCAACATTATCTTAGCACGGATGCAATGGGTACTGGTGCAATCATGGAACATGGCCCCATTGACTGCTATTGGGGTGGTAAAACGAACCAGTGATCATGGGTTTAGCGTACAATACCTTAGTGGATGGAGAAATCCATTCCTCTCTCCAAGTTCTATATTTTGTCACAATGTCCTTGGTCCAGAGCTGAACCTGGCTAAAGCCATCAGCAAAAAATGGCCATGATTTTGCAATACCTCGGAAGAGAAAGATGTTAACAGCCTATGGGCCTGCTTCATAAAGGTAAAGTTAGATCTGAAGTCTTAGTGAATTGGGAGGGGAACTCCCTCCCCATTCACCTTCGGCGAACCCAAGACCATCTCTCCTTCAGGAAGCAACTCAAGACCTGGCTGTTCAAGCAGTAACATACCCCTTTCCCCCAGCGCCTTGAGACCCTCCCGGGTGAGTAGCGCGCTATATAAAATCTGTGATTGATTCATTGATTGATTTAGGACCTGATTCACAAAGATAAGGTTAGACCTGAAGTCTATGGGCCTGAATCATAAAGCTAATCTTAGACCAAAAATGTAACTAAAACCAAAAGCCTAATTTACTACTTTTTGACGTTCAGAAAGGTAATATACTGCTAGTATATTTACTACAGTAAATGTATTAGCAGTAAAGTTATTAGTACTAAAATTACTAATAGTAAAATTACTACAAGTAAAGTTACTAGTAGTAACTTACCTTTGTGCATATCGAAAAGTAATAACGTTGGACTTTTGGCCTAAGGGCCTGATTATGAGCCCCCGTGCTGGGTGTCTGACCGCCACCATCGCGCCAGTCCGACCACCCAATCACAAGTTTTGCAGGGAAACCACTGCACTACCGCTGTCAAGAGCTGAGCTCCCACTGTGGTGTGGATAGCGGCGGGCAGTGGAGGTGGTGCCAGCATCGGCACCTCCATGCCCATTACGACCTGTCTTTCTGCAAAGCTTTTCAGGGAGTGGACACTGCCATGAAATGGTTGGCAGAAAAGCAGGTTTTCGGGGTGAAGTCATGTCTCCAGGGCGAGTTTGCCCTGGAGACATGTTGACATGTATGTGTGCCCCCATTCCAGCTGCATGGTTGCGCACACTATTTCTCTTGCAGACTGTGTTGCAGGGCAACAATGTGCCCGACCACCCAGAGGCATTGCAGCATGGTCGGGATTGGCTTTGGTTCTTTCGTAGAGCTAAAGCATTTAGCCGCCGCCATGACTGCGTGGGTGCAAAACCCAGCCCTGTGGCAACATTGTAATACAGCGGTCAGGATGCCGCTGGCTTGACGGCATTCTCCTGATCACTGCCTCTGGGGGCAGGTGGTCGGACCATCAAGATCATAATCAGACCCTAAGTTAGACTTTTGGTCTAACTTTACCTTTGGCAATCGGGCACTTAACTTTAGGTCTAAACTTAGAGGGGGTAGGCGATTGGACCACCGAGATCATAATCAGACCCTAAGTTAGACTTTTGGTCTAACGTTACCTTTGGCAATCAGGCACTTAGACTTTAGGTCTAAACTTAGGCTTCAGGTGGAAAGTCCGACTTAAGGTCTAAAGTTAGACTTCAGGTTTAAAGTTAGACTTCAAGTCTAAGTTTACCTTTGTGAATTGGGCCCTCTGTTTAGACCTGAAGTCTAAGTTTAAACCTTAAGTCTAACTTTAGACCTAAAATCTAGCTTTAGACCTGAAGTCTAAGTTTAGACTTCAAGCCTAAAGATAACCTTTAGATATAAACTTAGTCTTCAAGTCTGTATATAGACTTTAGAACTAAACTTAGGGTTTGATTCACAAAGGTAAACTAAGACCTGAAGTCTAAATTCAGGCCTAAAGTCTAACTTTAGCCCTAAAGTGTAAGGGGCACATTTATCAAAAAATTATGCAGCGCAGCCCAGCAAGTCACCTTGCTGCACTGTACTGTGTGATAGGGGAAGGGCAGGAATGTGCCATATTTAAAAGAATACTGCACAGATACCTTTTTTACTGCTTAGCTCCAATGTGTTGGCACCGCTTTGGCTGCTTAGTGCCAATGTAGGCACCCTTTCACTATGGCGCAAGGGTGTCTGCATTCTATGCAGGTTTTATTTTGTGCTGGAAGGGGCACCTTCCTGCATGAAAACAAATCTGAGAGGGATATTCTTTTTTCTGTGTGTGCTGAAGAATGTAGCACACATAGAAAGAGGAAATAACAAGGATAAAATAAAGATATTTCCCCTTGTTACCTGTCCCAGGAGAAGGCATAACTTTTTGGTGCATTCCCTGGTCGTTCACTTTTGGTAAACCTGGAAATTCATCAAACACTATTGGAGTTGAGTGGGTACACCCATGCAATGCCCATGGAATGCATTCCCAGGGTAGGGTAACTCAATGCAGCAATTTGCACTGCATTGTGGTACTCCAGGTTTTTAAAGCCACTCAGGGCCACTCTAGATGGCTTTGCTTGGCTTCATAAATCACATTTTGTGCTTGTGTCAAGCTTACAATATGTTACCTAGTAGAAGAGTGACACAACTCCTCTCATAAAAAACGACCCTCAGTTTAGACCTGAATAAGTTTCGACTTCAGGTCTTAAAGTTAGACTTCAGGTCTAAAGTTAGACTTCAGGTCTAAAGTTAGACTTTAGGTTTAAACTAAGAGTTTGGTTCTAAACTTACGGACTGATTCACAAAAGTAAACTTACACCAAAAGTCTAAGTTTATGGCTTTTGGTCTTCACAAAGGTAAGGTACAAGTAATATCTTTACATCCGCACTCGTAATGGAGTTACTACACTTGAGGCGAAATCTCCGTACTCAGGGTGGAAAATACGCCCCGATTGCAGAGACTCAATCCCAAGAGCGGTGGTAAAGATATTAGTCATACCTTACCATTGTGAGTAACGAAAATACTTTTGGTGTAAACTTAGACAAAAAGTTATATTTTACCTTTGTGAAAAAGGCCCTTAGACTTCATGTCTGAACTTAGCCTTCAGGTCTAAGCTTACTTTTGTGAATTAGGCCCTACATTTAAATCTGAATTCTAAAGGTCCAATTCACAAAGGTAAACCTAGGCTTTAGGTCTTAGTTTCCCCTACTGTCTTGGGCCCTTAGACTTCACAACCAAACATAGACTTCAGGTCTAAACTTTTACTTGAGGGCTAAGTTTATCTTTGAGAGCAGGGCCCTTAGACTTCAGGTCCAAACTTCAACTTCAGTTTACCTTTGTGATTCGGGCCCTATGCTAATCCATCAGATGGGAACAGATTTTCTTGAAATGGACGACAGTTACCAAGGCTTCCTTTCTTTCAAGCCAAACCTTATGATCTAGATGACCCTAGCAGATGGCAAATCTTCTCTAACAATGTATTTCTTATTGGGTGGTCTGTGATCTAAGTTAGGAGAACCGACAGCATACTAAATAAAATAATGCTAAATTAAGTGCAATATTCAGAATTAGCATAAGTGGCCTAATAATGAGTCAAAGTTTGTGTCTTTGCTGTCAGTAATGCCTGTGAAAGGCTTAATACCTCATACACCAACAGCAACAGTACCACTTGTTCAACCCATAATATATCAGTCACAGTTGGTATCAATGTTGCCAGTGCAAGCCATAGTAACTTAGTCAATATTATTACCCCACTACTATGCTACAAGTCTAACTCCCTCCGTTAGTATCCAAGCTTCTACACAATATAGATATGCTGATGATCTAAACAGTTCCCTTGCATGACACAGAGCCTTGAAGAGGTCAGTGTGCGCAATGTAGATTAGGATTTGTATGGAAATCCACTCTTACCCTACAAATTCTTATGCTTATGCAAACATAGAAGGATCTCGCACACTGAATGTATGGTGTGTACTCAGACACGTATGAATAGAGGGGCATATTACCAACAACTAGCGATAATTATCGCTATGTTGGCTTAGCGGCAATATTTTTATCGCCGAGCTGCGGCGATTTTTATCGCTTAGGAACCTTTCTATTATCAAGGTTTATCTCCTAAGCGATAAAAATCGGCCGAAATGCATGAATATCGCTGAAAAGTCAGCGATATTCATGCATTACCGAGCTAATGCTCTTGGCCATGTTATCCACCTACCATTGGATAACATGGCTAAGAACTGCTATGGGGCAGGTGTTAGCTTTTGGAGATAATCGCGCTTAGCGCGAATATCTCCAAAAGTTGGTAATAGGAGATAGCGATGATAGCGACTGTTTCCAGTCGCTAACATCTTGGCACGCCCACTTTGCATGTCATTAGTGATAAATAACACTGACATGCAAAGCGGGGCCCAAGATGGTCGCTATCTCCTACTAGCTGTCGCTAACTGGTGTTAGCGACAGCTAGGTAATAGGGAGATCATTTTATCTCCGCTTTCTTGGCTTTTAATGCCAAAAAAGTGGAGATAAACCCCCTTGATAATATGCCCCTGAGTGTTTTATTTTTAGAAATGACAATATTTCTCCTTCAAGTTTTTGACGCCGCGCCTGGTGTTGATATCTTAGCGGATCAGGCTTTGTATTGAAACCTAACTGTGGTATTACTGATGTGCCCATGTACAAAACCCAGTTATGCCTCTCTTGATGCAAAGCGACACAAGCAGTGCCACGTTGTTTTCAAATGAGAAAAGGACACCTTCTTAGTGCAAAATAATGTTTTTACTGTCAAGTAAATACTTTCACACTCTTTCCGCTGCTTTGTCTTAACCACCAAGGGCCTGATTTAGAGTTTGGAGGTTGCGCAACTCATTGCAAGTAAGAAGGCTTTTCCAACTGTCTTATTACAAGTACATTGTATCTATTTGGCAGATTGGGGGAACACCTTCCAATCTGCAGCCCAGGAAGTAGAAAGACTTTGACCTGGCAGGGGGGGATGTTTTTGATGCAAGGAGTAACCAACAGACATACTATTTATTTTTGTGATCATAAATCACTGGTGTCTATTGGACTTTTTTCCTCCCAGGGTGGCTAAATTATGGAAACCCTCCCAAACTGAGTCCAACAGAGAAAAAAATGTATAGGGCATATAGGTGGTAGGACAGTCCGATGCCGGGACTGGCTAGCCTTACACCATGCCTTATATTTTTTATTTATTTCCTTGTGTCTTGTATGCTTTCTGCCCCTCGGGTGAGATGATTAGTGGTAAAAGCCCTAATTTTCCTCAAAAGAGGGGTATGAAGAATGTCTTGGGAACAGTGAATTTTGCAGGCATCCTCTGCCAGGACAGCAGGTTGCACTGGTTCCTGTACCAATTCCCTTTTTTATTTGTTGAAAATATTTTTTTTTTATCCCTGGCATTGAAGTAGGCTTCATGATGCCCTGGGTAGGGTACGCTGGGGTAAAACCCCAAATTTGGTACAATGGTGGGCATACAGCCAGTACAGGCCAGCCCAATCCCCAGTTCTTTTCATGGTCCCCATTGCGTGATGTCCAATGGACTTTTCGCTGGTTCACTGACAAAATGTAGACCCTCAAAATATCCCCATGCTAAATATCATGATCAAAATGTCAATGTAAAAAATATCATCACGCTACACTTATAATGGTAAGTGTAAAAATATAGATAAAAAAATATCGATGTAATAAATATTGTTGTATGAAACATCATTTATTAAATATACATAACTTAAAATGATAAATATTAAATATATTAAAGAGTAACATTAATTAAAAAAATAAAATAGATGTAATATATATTTTAACAATTATAACAAGTAAACTTATAGAAAAGTGAAACACACATATAATAATTTAATAATTAATATATATATATTTACATATATCTACCTAAAACCAATTATTAAACACATACTTTTAATTTACATAACAATTAAAACATTTCTAATATAAAAATATAAAAAATATATCTATATCTACATCTATATATATATATATATATATATATATATATATATATATATATATATATATATATATATATATATATATATATATATATATATATATATATATTATTTTATACATATACTAATTATTATAGTACTTCACACTTAGCAAAAATAATGACACTGGGTAAAATTGACAAATATCCCTCCAGTAAATGCAACAATAGTGAAAGTGTTGGATTAAGGATTGGTATTCCTACTCCAGCCAATATAACAGTAGGGAAACTGTTGGACTGCAAAGGGGTAAATATACTATTCCCACTCTAGTCAGAACATCAGTAGTGAAAGTGCTGGATTGCGAAGGGGTAACATTTGCTATTCCCACACCAATGAGTGAAACAGTAAGGAAAGTGTTGGATTGCAGAGGGTTTACATTTACTATTTCCATTTCACTCAGTACAACAGTAGAGAAAGTAATGAATTGTGTTGGGTTTTATGTACTTTTCTCACTCCAATGCGTGCAACAGTAGGGAAAGTGGCGGATTTTGGAGGGGTAACATTTCCTTTTCCCACTCAAGTCAGTACAACAGTACAACAGTAGGGCAATTGTTAGCTAATAGCCGCCGCCATGTACTATTCCAACTCCAGTCAGTACAACAGTAGGGAAGGTGTAGGATTGCAGAGAGGTAAAATAAACTATTCCCTCTCCAGTCAGAGCAACATTAAAAAACAAAAAAATATCTTGAACAAAATAACATTATTTAAAAAAAAAAGGTTAATAAAGAAAAATATAAATATATACAAAAAAAACTACAAATATATATTATTAAAAAGTTTAAAAATAAAAACGTATTACAATGTTAAATACATATCACAAATAACTGGAAAAAGCATTATAAATAGAATGCAAAAATAATTTTCATACAAATAAATATTTGTATTCAAAATTATTTATAACAAAAAATATTTATTACATACATTTTATTTACTTCCCACCCTATAATCGCACAAAAATCACAGCCTGCACCAAAAACGTAACTTTAAAAAGCAAAATAGTTACACTACTAATACAAATATTTATCAACACACTAATTATCATTAGTTCAATATTAATACATAATTCATTATATTTAATTTACTTCCCACAATTAATTATCAACGTAATAATTAATAATAATTTAATTATTCATTATTCATTTGTTAAAATAAATGTACTCCCCACACCATACCCCTATGAAACAGCAGCCCACATCTAAAATCTTTTAAAAAAATTATTACACTATTAACTTATTAATTATCAATTAAATAGATATTATTAATTTAAAACGTAGGGCTCAGTTACGATGTCGGTCCAAAAGCATTCCGACCAAATCGAATTCGGGGAGTCCGACCGACTGATTACTACTGTTCGGGATACCATTCAGTCGGACTCCCATTGACTTCAATGGGAGCATGTGTTCGGACAGAATACACATGCTCCCAATGAAGAAAGGGGTGGCTGGGTAAAATTGTGCACCCTGTGGTGGGCACCCCAAGGTGCCTGCCACACTGTGTGTGGTCTGAAAGGGGGTCTCTTATGTACCCCCACGGGACCCATTTGGAAGGCTCCTGATGAAGGGGGGCCTGCTACGGGGCCCCAAATTCAGATTCCGACAGCAGATCCTTGTCAGACAAACCAATTCAGAAAGGCTGTCTGAATCCGACATCGTAATCGCTTGGTCTGAAGCGTGGTCCATAGACTTGTGCGAGTCGGCTCCGACGAATCGGTTCCTCTGAATGCCATCCAGAAACGACTCGGAAAGTGAGAACGCTTTTTAAACATCATAATCGGTTGTTCGAAAAGCTTTTTGAATTGGTTGGAAAGACCGGTTCCGAATTGGATTCTGCAGACCCGAATCCGATTTGGAGCCTTTCCGATTGACATTGTAATCAACCCCTACATATTAATTCATTAAAATGAATTAACTTCACACACTTTGCCCCTATAAACCTCACAACATACACATTAAATATAAACTTTAAATGTTAATTATTTAAAATGTATTTACTCCCCACACTTTACCCCTATGATCCCCACAACCTAAACCTAAAAAAATACACATTTAATATAATGAATTATCAACGAATTAATATTAATTAATAACTAATCAATTATAAATAAGTTACTTCCCACATTTACCCCTTTAAACCCCCACAACCCGCACAAACAATTTACATTAAAAAAATGAATAGCACTATTAACATAATTAAATATCAATTAAATACATAATATTAAATAAAAATAATCATGTATGTATAATAATTAAATTACTTCCCACCCTATACCCCTCTAAACGCACAACCTGCTATTGCAGTAAAGTAAAAAAAAAAAATAATTACACTAATTTTAACACCTCCTAAAAATGTAACCAATCTATTAAAAAGCATAAACAATAATTATACGAAAACATAACATCATATACATTTAAAATATATATTAAAATACATAACAATAATTAAAAAACAATGTTTTAAACAGGTATGCTTTTGCAAACGATATTAATGACTTTGATATTTTAAAAATCGATATTACTTACCTTAAAATTGATATTCTTGACAACGATATTCTTCGTTATGATATTTCTATATCACGATATTTTGAATGTAATATTTTGATATGGCGATATTTTGTCAGAATATCCTCTTGGCCTTCCACAGTACGTAGTTTAGGAGAAAACCACGTAACGTTCCCCACCCTCAATGATGTCAGAAAGTCCACTAGAAACCAGTGATTTATGTCTATAAATGGAATGGGGTGAGAGGCTGCATTGTGTTACTCTGCCCCAGGGAGGTGTTCAATAGGTGGAGCGCGGGTGTTCCCACACACCCACTTATGGATTTTGGCACATTGTCTGATTTACCAATACTGGTAGACCTGGAAATGCACCCAATGGCAATGCTTCCCCAGGTGAGGCATAACAAGGAGAAATATCTGTATTTCCTCTCATTACTACCTCTTTGCATGTGTGCTGCATTCTGTAGCTCACATAAAAAGAGAAAAAAGCCTCAGAGGATTGTTTTTCTGTAGGAAGATGTCCCTTCAGGAACAAAAACAATCCTGCTTACAATGCAGGCCCCCTTACACCATGGTGTGAGGGTGCCCTCGTAGGTGCTAGGCAGCTCATTTTGCTTGCTGCGCTGCACGATTATTTGTTAAATATGCCCTCCAGTGTCTAACTAGAGCTTTTGGCAGTCTGACATTGCCAGATGGGCCAGTTTGAAAGGGCCAGTTTGTATGTCATTATATAGTACTGTGAGTAATCCTGGGCGTAGTTGGTGTAGCAGGACTACGTGGAGGTTCACAGAGTTGGGAACAAACTCTGTGTTACTATGCTCTGCTCTGCCACCTGCCTATACCCCCCCCATAACCAATTGATTATACATTAATGAAAAGTATAATAAAAAACACTTGCCTGTACTGAGGTATCCCCGGCTGCCCTCCTCCTCTTCCTCGCCACCTCTGGGTAATCCTTGACAAAACTGCGCACGCACGTGCACAGTTTTCTCAAGGATCACCCTGAGACGAAGAGGAGGAGGGCAGCCTGCAGACGCCGCAGTACAGGTAAGTGTGTTTTATTTTACTTTTTATTAATGTATAATTATTTGTTAATAGGGGGTGGAGACGGGGCTGGCCAACTCCACTCCCTTGCAGAGTGTGCAGAGATGTGCCTACTCCGTGTTCTCCATGGAACGCGGAGTAGGCAAATCTCTGCACACTCTGTGGGCAGACCGGAGTTCTCCGCCTGCGCTTAGCTGGGAGCCATGACAAGATCAAAGAAAAACACCCCATGCATTTGCAGCTTTAAACTGAGTCATCTGGCAGTGCTACATTGCCTGCAAATCCAGCCCAATAGTCCAAAAATGGCACAATCTGCACCTCCAGTATGGAAGAAAAACTGTTAAGGCATCACGGAGTGTGGGGGCAGACCCATGCTAAACTTGACCAGACCCCACTCCTTTTATTTTTGAAAAGAATTACATTGGTGACGACTGGGATTTCTACCATCCTCACTGGGTAGATTGGGGTAAAATGCCCCCACCAGGTAGAGAGGAAAACTGCGTTGGTACTGGGTTGTTGGGGAACACTGACACAAGTAAGTGGGTGTCCTCAATAATTTGCTTCCCTAGTGGTCTAGCGAAGTTTATTCCTGCACAGGGATTACATCCCAGTGGCAATTCCTGAGCAGGACTACACTAGTCAGAGGTACCATAAGAAAGGAGATAGCCTTCCCTTTCCAAAAGCACTTTTCTCAATTAAAACCAGTACTTGGTTGGCTAGGGTGTGCCCCTGAGTAACGAACAGAGTTAAAGCAGAAGGACCTAAAAAGCTCCATGTACTTTTACTTTCAGCAGTGATGACATCTGTGAGCATGGCATCCTTATTGCCATAAACACGAAGTCTCCGGGTGTGATCTTAATAGGGTTTCTCTGTCCTTCGTCTAAGCTCCTGGCGTTAACATTCTCTGCACTAAAATGGTAATCCAGAGACATTAAAGTCAAATACAATGCCATAAAGATGTTAAAGAAAAATCCACATTCACTGTCAGAATTCAGTAACATCGTCCAATAACTTGCTGACTTTATTTTTGCCCTTGATCCTGTACAATTTCCTCCATACCTCCTACATATATACAGTGATGGCCAATGTTGGAACACGTTAAGTGACAATGGCTGGTGGTAATCCCCTAGTACTAATTTAAGGGGCAAGCTTGTATTACTGGAAAACTGAGTTTATGACAAATATGGAGTACAGTGGTTCCCTTGGAGGAAACAATTCGCCTTTGTTTCCTTGGCTAATAGAGACACACATATGATTTTGAAAGATTTAGTTGTCCTGTACAAAATAAACCAATGGAAAACAATTTTCTGGCTTCATGTAGGTGCTCCAGTGAATGGAACAGTGGCAGTGGCCAGGTGAGAGAAAATGCACTGGATAACATGAAAGAATAAAAAACTGTTATTATGTAGAAATATTAGCATCACTAATTTCAAAACTGGCTCTGATATAGCAAACAGTTTACTTTACTTTACTTTAGAGTCACCTCATGTAAAGTGACAGCTTAAAAGAGCCAAGTCTTAAGCATTTTTTTAAATTGGGGCAGATTAGGGCAGTCCCGAATTTGGTCGAGGAGGCCGTTCCAGTGTTTGGGAGCCAGATAGGAGAAAGCACGACCCCCCCATTCTGGCTTTCCTAATTCTTCATCTGCAGAGCAGGCTGCGGTTGCTGGATCTAAGCTGACGTACAGGCTGATACAGTTCAAATTTGTTAGTCAGATAAGCTAGACCCATTTCATGCAAGGACTTAAAGACCAAGCATAACAGCTTGAAGATGGCACGTTTCCTGACTGGAATCCAATGTAATTGCATAGGAGAGGAAGAGAGGGGCTTCATGCTGGTTTGTTGAGGGCGAGGCAGGCAGCTCTATTTTGCACGACCTGTAGTTTGGATAACCGGTCCTCCCTAATTCCTACCAGCAAAGAATTGCCGTAGTCAAGGCGGCTGACTTAAAGCGCCTGAATGAGAGTCTTCCTGGCGTTGAGTGGGATCCATGGGAAGATCTTTCTAAGCAACTGCATGGTCCCGAAGCAGGAGCCTGCAAGCATCTTCACCTGTTCCTCCTTTGAAAGCTTATTATCTATTTTGATCCCTAGGTTCTTCGCTCAGCTTCCTGGAGAAGGGGCTTCTCCCAGTTCCGATGGCCACCAGTCTGAAGTCCACAGTTCTTCGCCCTACCAAACAGGAGTATCTCTGTTTTCGAGGAGTTTTGTTGTAAAAAATTCTTCCTCATCCAGTATGCTATGCTGGTCATACAGATTAAGAACAGTTCAGGTGAATAACAAGCAATATCAGACTACATACCAAAGGGCATCATTACGATGTAGGGATGACTTGCTTCCACCTGACACCATAGCGGATTAGAACCACACGACCATAGGCTGGCATTTCTGACTGCACAATTTGCATGCAACCACCCTATGGGCAGTCAGAAACAGACATTTTACAATGGCAGCTGGTATGGTCAGCAGAAAAGGCCTGCAGCACAAGCTGCCATTGTAAAATGGATGTTTGTATACATCCCTGCACATGAGACAGGCACCTCATAGTGCCTGCCACACGGTGCAGTAATATGAAGGGGGGCACCAGAGATGCCTTCAATGCCGCATAGCAGAGGCCACGGAGGGACTGGAGTCTTGCTAGGGACCCCTTAAGTCACTTTTTGACAGTCTTTCAATGTTACAAAGGCCAACATAAAAAGACTGTGGTAAATTGTTATAATAATCCTGAAGGCGGAGCCGGGACTGGCCTCGCTGTCATTTTGGGAATATGATGGCTTTGGATTCTCTGATGAAGTGAAGCAGAATGCCCTCACTGGATTCCTTCTTACTGCAGGCATTGTAATTTGGTGGTCAGAGGGAAAGCATTAATGTCAGGCATAAAGCCTTCGACAAACTGTTGGATGACTTTCTGCCTAACATAGAAATCGGGCCTAACGTGTCGATGTTTCTGCTCCTAGACATGATTTAGAGGGGCATCATTAGGGCATGAATGAAACACCTACAAAATAAGAAGAAAGATGTGAAAACACCCTTATCTTACATGTCCACAGTGGAAAACTCCTACGGCTGTGCATGTTGCACTCAACATAAAAACTGGGGACTCATACATGAATATAGTAAAACATTTGAAGAAGTCACCTGAAAATTAGTTCTCTGGAGAGAGCTGGGGAAAAATGTGTAGGCCATTATCATAGTGGAGATAATTCCCAGTTTGCAGAAAATCTCCATCACCATTCAGTGGATATTTCACACTTTAATGACTAAATGGATTCCATTGTTCAGAATTACGAGGGGACATAGTTATTATGTGTCGAGCTAAAACTCAGTCATCGCGATTGGAATAAAAGGGGGCTCCACCAA
Organism: Lissotriton vulgaris; assembly: GCF_964263255.1. Taxonomy (NCBI): domain Eukaryota; kingdom Metazoa; phylum Chordata; class Amphibia; order Caudata; family Salamandridae; genus Lissotriton; species Lissotriton vulgaris. The sequence goes on from NW_028241980.1 coordinate 234,910, forward strand.
AGGGACCAGTACCTGAAAGGCCTAAAGTGACCTGCGGGCTAAATGTACTCAGTCCATATGTGTACATATGCAATAGGGCTTGCTATAGAAATCTAACACAAAAGGGGAAAAAAGAGTACAAAATTGGCCCCATTGAAAAAAGGGGCAAACCTTTAAACATTCAAAATAGACCTTAGGCTAGACGAAATGTAAATTTCGTCAATTTAAAACATGCTTTTACCAAAAATGTTGTCCCCAAAAGGCCTTAGATTAAAAGACTACAAAGCTATTGAAAAAATACTTCCACAGGCCACACAAAATGGATGGGGCAGGCCAAAGAATAACACGACTTCCTTAATGGAAATTCTTCTATTAATTCAGATTAACAACTAATCATGTGCTTATTAAAGAAATCTTAAATCTTAAAGATCGAACTAATTATAATACACCAGTAAAAAGTCAGTGTATATAGATCAAAAACAAATGAAAAACAATAAATCATATGTTTTGTGTGTATTAGTTATGCACACCAACAATTGCCAATCAAAATTACATTATAAAAAAGCAGCTGGATGCCAGTCCTTAATTGTATTGAATCCATTGGTTATTGGATTTAGTTTTACGAGCCATCTGAGTTCTCTTCTTGCCATCATGCTAGAGATGTCTCTTGCTCTCTGGTCAAGGCTTATCTATTCCTCCACTTGCCACCCGATATCCACTGAGTGTGTCTAAATAGTTGAAAATGTTGTACCAGTGGTGCTCCAGAGGCATTTCAACTAATGCAGCTGCTTTGATGTAAGATGCAGCTTTTCACCACCGATTTGACCAATGCATTCCAGGTTGCAAGGACACCAAATCACATATCTCACATTTCTGGAGGAACAGATGGTGAAACATTCCAAAGTTTTTTCTACATTTCCATCTTTAAAAATCTTTGTTGTGATGCTTTATTTATAAGCTAAGAATTTTCCACATTTATGATGACCCTGTAGGGGTGGTAAACCCCCTTGTGAACCAAGAGTGGATGTTTGTGCATTAGGCAAGGATGGCCTCACCAAGCTGTTCTTTAGCCTAGTACCTCTTCTGAATGAAAACAATGGGTTGCCAGTGCAGGTAATTAGATCATTAACTATACCCCAATGTCTCAAATAATGTTCTTGATATCATTGCTAGCTGTGCTAAAGGCAGTTACACAGATAAAACGTTCTTCCCTTCCCTTTCATTCCTCTTTATGGCTTATAATAATTTCCCCCTTGAGTTATACAACCCTGTCTTACAGGCCTGTTTTACTGCCTTCTCAGGGTAACCACTTTCCAGAAGGCGCTGAATCAGATTGTCAGATTCTTTGAAGTCATCTCCCTTTCAGTACAATTTCTAAGAAATAGCAGAAACTGGCCAATAGGGAAGTTATCCCTTAGATTTCGTGGGTGGTGCCTTTGGTACTGGAGTCATGATTTTTTTTCAATTGGTTTTCTGTATAGTGATGTGAAAATCCTAAACTCTGCAACTTTCACCCACTGGTTTAAGGTCTTTGCTGAGGCTAATTGTGACCTGTATGCCATTTGATTTAGAATTTATTCAAGTGTGAAAGTCATGTAGTTGTGGTTCTGTGCCTTGCCAAAATAGGAACATATTGTCTATATATCTTAGCTAGTGTGCAGTATTTGAAAGGAAGGAGTTATTGTTTGAGAAAATGGACCTTCCTCATAATCACCCATGAACAGGTTTGCCAGATCTGGGCCAAATTCATATTCCATGGTAACTCTATTTATTTGAAAGATTTTTTTAATCAAATTTGAAATAGTTTTTTCACAAGGCGATGTCTAATAGATATATAATGAACCACATGGATACTTGTAAAGGCCACTCACATCAGTCGAGTGCTTCCTTCGTCACACATAAGGTCTCATTTTGGGAAATATTGTATAATGATTGGATATCCGTTGTCACCAATATGTTGAAGTCCTTATTGAAGAAAGTGTTCTCAACTGGTTTAACAACGTGAATGCTGCTTTTGGCATATATTCTAGTGCAAGGAGCTAATGCTTTTAAGACATAATCAATTAATTGGCATAGAGGTTACAGTACCAAACTACAGCCCAACACAATGTGTCTTCCGGGTGGTTGATCAAGCTCTTATATATCTTTGGCAAGGTATTTATTACTGGAATCTTATGGTTTGATCGATTCAAGAAATCATGTTAATTTTTACTGACAAAACATCTTTCAGGCCATTCTTCATAGTCTCCTTAATCAAATGTTTTTGTCATTAAAAAGGTTCAGAGATTACTCTTTGGTAGCACCTAGTTTCAGCTAATTGATTTAGGCTTTCTATGCGGTAGCCCACTCTTTTATAAGTAACTATACCCGCTATCTCAGCATTATTTTTTAGAGAGTGAATAGCCAGACTTTTTCAGTTTAACATCAAAGATTATTCAGCAAAGATCAATATAATACAAGGCATAGAAAGATAGTGTCAGGTGTATTAAAGAACATTATATTCCAGTAATAATATGTATATGAGAAAAATATAAAAAGAAAGAAAAGGGGGAAGTGAGGAAGTGAGGAAGGGTAAAGAAAGAAATAGGGGGAGAGGAAGGAGGAAGAGGAAAATATATATACTGTTATAATCTTAACTCTACTATAATCCTTCAAAAGATAGCACATGAAACAATGTATATATCCATAAAAGATAATGCTAAGAAAAATCAATACTGAGTGCTAATAAGGACAGACATCTAAGTGAAAAATAATGAGAAATAGTTTAAATGAGCGAAGACAACAAGTAAATCATGGAGGTTTCTGAACTTCATCAGAGGTTTGGACTAATGGAGCAGTTTGTGAGGCAATATAAGTTAATTATGTGGATATAGGGAGCCATAAAAGGTCTTGTTTGATGGAGACAGAAATATGGGTAATGTAATTAGTGTCAAGTCTATGATGAAAACAGACTGCATTCCACCAGGCTCTAAAAGTGACTTTGTCAGCCTGTTTCCAAGTAGACGTGATTAAGTGAAGAGCTACCGCCAATAACAAATCTGTGATTTTGAAGTTAGAAGGAGATTGGGGCCAGCATGGTGATAGAGAGCATAGAAAAACATTGAAATGGAGAAGGGAATGTTTGTTTTAAAAATTTTGTTAATTTGAGACCAAACTGATTGCCAAAAACAATGCACAGGGGGGAAATCAAAGAGCATATGGTGTAAATCCGCATTTGTGCAAGGGCATGACCAACAAGTTCGGGTAGAATTTGCAGTGAAGCAGGCTAACTTTGTGAGAGTAAATAAAAGACGCTAGTAAACAATATAAAGGGTTTGAGACGTATTAGCAGCTCTGGAAGTTTTATGAATTTTGAGCCACAACTTATCCCGAAAAGGAGTTGTCCAACATTCCAGGAGATCACTTTCCCAAGCCAATTCAACCTTTGTTTTGCTCCTATCAGGAGATAGAGATAAACTTATATAACGATGATGCAGAGGAAGAACTTGATAATAAGGAAAAAAGCATGGAACAACTGGACGAGGGGGGATAATGATGGTAAGGATTGAAGGTATTGACAAAGTGAAGGATACAAGAGACCCTATTGAGTTCTATAGGAAGAACATAAGGCAAATTGTGTCTGAAGATTGGGAAAAGATAAAGGGATATTATTTAATAATAATTGTGAGATCCAAAGTAATCCCTTATTTCTCCAAGATTTCCAGTAGAAAGTAGGATTATTAATGCGAAGTAAAGTGTTATGCCAGATGGGTTGTTGATCCAATGAGGAAAGAGAAGGATACGAAGAAGGCATTAGTGGGGCAAGAATTTTGCGAGTGTGAGAGATAACTGGGCTTCAAAGAGAAGAAATATTTTTGGAAAAGGCAAGGGATTCCTCAAATTTAAATGGGGGTTATAAAATAGTTTTCTATAGTCAACCAAATAGGTGAAGGTATATTCTGATCAAGAGAGAGCCAATGGGAAGATTGTTTTAATGAGAAGGCATGATGGTATTTTTTTAAATCTGGAAATTTTAGACCACCAGTGGTTTTGTCCGCCTTCAAAGATTAGGGCTATACGTGGCTGTTTGTTTTTCCAAAGAAACTTTGTTAAAAGAGAATCTATTTTTTTAAATAAAATCCAGGAATTAATGGAGTCCAGTCGCCCCCACCAAGAGAGAAAGAGTGGATGCCAGCGATCAATAGAATCGGATAAAGTTTTAGTTATGTGATCAAAATTTTATTTGAGTGTTTCCGGAATGTTGGAAGAGACCCACAGGCCTAAGTATTTTAACTTTGAAGGTTGCCAAGAGAAACCGGTAGAATTTAAATCCTGCTTAAGGTAAAGAACATTAAGGGGAAGAACTTCACATTTGTCTAAATTAAGATGATAGACAGATAATTGTGAAAAAGCATCAAACCGTTTCATGAAAGACGGAATGGATGACGAAGAGTTAGAACAATATAGAAGGATGTCATCCACGTAAACAGACATTTTAACATGGGAGACAGTGAGCTGAAAGCCAGTAATCTGCGTATCTTGTCTAATTGTAGATAAGAAAGGTTCTAAAGCAATTATAAATAAAAGAGGAGATGAAAGAGCATCCTTGACGTACTCCTCTAAGAAGAGGAAAATAGTTTGAGACTTTACCATTAACAAAAATGGAAGCTTTAGGCCCTGAGTACAATAGCGAGATAATGGGAGATCAATTTAGGGGGAAACCCTATCCATTGGAGAGCATGAAACATGAAATCCCATCCAATCCTATCAAATGCTTTTTCTGCATCTAACGCTATGGCTCCAATAGGATAATCAAGGGAGGAAGCTTTACTAAGTATATTGAAAAAGACTCTGGAATTATCAGATGACCTTTTACAAAACCTGATTATTCAGGGATATGAGATTAGGTAAAATAGGGTCAATGCGGAGCGCAAGAATTTTTGCAAATATCTTATAGTCAAGATTGACTAAGGAGATTGGACGATAGTTTTTACAAAGAGACGGATCTTTATTGTCTTTAGGGGATCAAATAAATCATGGCTTCCTGAAAAGTACCGGAAGAAACGCCATCTTCAATAAAAGAATTGAAAAGAAGTAAAAGATGTTGGAGGAGTAGGCTAGCAAAATGTGCATAAAATTCAAAAGTAAAGCCGTCTGGACCTGCAGCTTTTCCCCTTTAAGTACAGAAACTGCATGAGTAATCTCAAAAAGAGTGATATCCATGTCCAAGCGGGTAAAATCAACACTGGGAGGAGGATGATCAATAGATTGAAAATAAGAAGCAAGGTAAATTGAGGCCGGATGATGTTCGGGAGTGTATAAAGATTTATGAAAGGAAACAAACTCGTTTGAGATATCATTGTCTTTAACTAAGGAGATACCAGCATTATTCCGTACAGATTCTATCTTAGTTCGATCACGTCGTATCTTTAAATAATTTGCCAATAGCTTCCCCATTTTATTTTGACCTCCATAGTAACGCGCGCTGCTCTTTGAAAAGTATGAGGAGTCGGCTTCCGTAGATGTTTCATTAAACTTACATTTTGCTTCAATAAGTTTTTTTTAAAGAAGATTCAGAGTTTGAATGATAGTAATTGTACTCGAGTTGTTTAATCTGAGCAAGTATTTGAGACGTTTTATCTTCAAAGAATTTCTTCTTCTGGGAAACAAAATTCATAATAAAACCCCTGGCAGCCGCATTAAAGGAGTCCCAAATCATAACAGGAAAGAGAATTCGGAGTAGAATTTATTGAAAAGAATTTGGAAGCAAACAAGGTGAATTGGGTTGTAAAAGTAGAGTCAGCTAATAAACTATTATTAAATCGCCATCTACGTGCATGCGGAGTAAAGGGTAATAAATCAAAATCCACAGAACCTGGGGCATGATCCGAAATAAAATAGTTCCAATTTCGGAATGGGGGACCTGTTGAGCTAGGGATTTACTAAAAAAGAGGTAGTCTATTCGGGATTGTGAGTGATGCGAGGGGGAATAAAAGCTATATTACCGAATATCAGGATTACAAAGCCTCCAAATGACGATTAAGGATTCGCGCTGTATGGTGGAAGTAAATTGGGAATGCATCTTAGTGTTGGAAAATCTAACAGAAGATTGTCTATCCAGTATAGGGTCAAAAACTTGATTACAATGGCCTCCAAAAATAATATACTCATCATTCAACAAAAGAAGCTTCTCAGATATATGAGACCAAAAAGCATTATTAACATTAACTGATGCATAAATGTTAAACAGAACTAAAGGTACTCTTGATACCTGATATTTTTTGTGACACAAAATAGACACTCCATTTTTCTTGCCTAAGGCTTGGGAAGAGAAAACGTTACCTACCCAGCCTCGTTTTAATTTAGATGCTTCAGTATCAGATAAATGTGACTCTTGAATTAGTGCTATGTCAGTATTTAGTTTACATAAATGGGTTAATACCCACTGTCTTTTTATGGTATTATTTATTCCCTTAACATTTTATTTAATGACTCTAAATTGAAACCATCAATAATTAACTTAAACAAATATTATATAAACAATAATATAACTAGGCATATTATTGAGAAAACGGAGTAACGCGGAACAAAGATGCAATTGGTTAAACTTAACTTGAAAAATTATCATGTAAGTAATAAAAAAGCTAAAAGCATTATGAAAAGAAAATAGAAAGTGAAGAGACAGGAAGTGAAAGATGAGCTCCGGAATAGACAAAGAAAAGAAGTAGACATGGATATAAAACTTTCATTATAGAGAAGAGGAAAAAAGAGCAGAAGAAGAAGGAAAGGATTAAAAGGACTGAAAAGGGAGAGAGAGAAAAAGGGACAGGAATGAGGAAATCATAAAACAAAAATATACAATATAACAAACAAGATATGATAATGCATAAAAAGGTTTAAAAGACATACCACAAAAGGACAATGAGAGTGGGGATGGAGGAGCCACATAGGGGAAATAGCACACCGGACCGAAGACTCCAAGAGGACGCAGCAAGGGGAGAACAACCTCCAGGCATAAGACGAAGAGGTCAAACATCAAAGGGATCACAAGACCGCACCTGATAAAAAGAAAGAAGAAGACATTAGGAGGATATCTCAGGATTTAACAAACTACATCAGAAAGAAGGATAAAAACAGATAACGGCAGACAGACGTTAAGTGGAACAATGGAGAACCATTAAACAATTATAATTGGGAACTGTCCAAGGAATCAGTTCGGCAGGAATTTAAGAATTGTTGCAGAAGTGCAGGATCTTCATAGTTTGTCATTTTATTATTATAAGTCACTTTGAAGAGACAAGGGTGAAACTATCCATAGCATGCATTCCGGGAACGGAGAGCAGGTCTCATGTCCAGAAACTTTTTGCGACTGTCAGCAGTAACTTTAGCGTAGTCCTGGGCAAAAAAGAGATTGGCACCATTCCAAGTAATTTTCCCCTTTTGTTTGGCAGTCTGAATAACCTTAACCAGATCTGTGTACTCCAGAAAATATAAGATAACACCTCTAGGTTTCGTTGGAGAAGATGCGAAGTTGGCAGAGCGCGATGGTGGACCTAGGCAGTGTGCTCGTTGAATATTCAATGGAGGAGAAGTTGGAAGACCAAGAAGTGGTGGCAGGAAGGATTGAAAGAAGGATATAGGATTGGGACCTTCAAGACCTTCCACCAAACCATACATATGTAGGGTATTGCGTCTGTTGCGGTTTTCCAAATTTTCAATCTGTTGCTTAAGTGATTGAATTTCATTATGTATTCCTGGAACTTGGTTGGAGATTGCTTGCACTGAAGACATTTTCCTCTCAAGGTCTGCAACTTGTTGCTCAGTATGCGACCAATTATCCTCACGGCTTTGAAGGCGAGCATTTGTTTCAGCCATGTAGGGTTTGAGTGAGCGTATTTCCTCGAGAAGAGGCTCCATGGAAATGGTAGAGGATGTGTTGGTGGGGGAAGGAGGATTTGTCTTCACACGTTTTCCTGATACTGACGGTAATTTAGAATTAGGTGTAACTCCTGGATGAGAAATATTTGGAGAAGAGCCTTTGAGGCTGATAGAATCAGTAGATGTGTCATCCATAGTGTCATGTAACACACTGAAAGGATTATTGTCCTCTAACGGCATGCAGATAGTATTAATATGCTCAGCGTTACTGCGGTTAGACCGGGCCATTGTCACCAAAATATAAGTGGAGTAAAAATGGTGAAAAGTGCTCTCAAGAATCTAAAATGACTTGCCAAAGATGATTGAATTTTTTTATTTTTTCATTTTTTTCAGATAAGGCAAAAATTCTGTTAATATGACCTAAATAAACATGCATCCAATAAATTACTGTAAGGTGTTTAATCAAAAAGTGTGAGGAAACATATTATATGAATCCAGTGAGCCCAAAAACGAAAATGGCATTGATGGAGATGAAGTTCATTGCTGAGGAGAGGAGAAAAAACTGAGTATAGGAGCCAAAAAATGACCAAATGCCATTGGAGTTAACAGTCAGTGTAAAATTTAAGGAGCAATGCTACTATAGCCTCCCAAATCATTATGAAGTCACTTTGGAGTGAGAAACTGTGTGGGGACAATCACAGGACACACGGGGAGCCGCAAATGCATAAAATGGCGGCGGTGACTCATAATAGAGCTGTGGTCGGCACACAAAGACTGAAAAACATCCTGCGAGCTCACCCCGCATCTCCTCTACGAAGTCAAATCATGCAGGAACAATTCCGCAATCGGAGGATGTGGCTTCGCAGTATCTACATCGACGGTGAACGCCTGAAAGAGTTTCGCTACCTTACGCTCACCCGGAGCCTCCGAGAACTGCTGCCATTCCCCTCCGTGCCTAAACCAAGCCCCAATAGCCAGACTTTTTCCTTTGGAATTTTTGTACTGTGTATAACTTCTTTGTTTGCTCAGTAAATCATTGTCCTTTAGGACCAGGTTTTGAAATGACAGTATTTCAGCTGGCATGCTATGTGCTGGAAAAATTAATGTGGATGGGAGACAAAGATCAGTTGCATCACTCATAATCTGTGATGGATTACAACCAAAGAAATAATTTAGCCACATTTGCCTAAAAACCTCTGCATTTTGATTATGATATCGAAAATGTTAGTCTTAGATTTTGGCCAGAAGGACAGACCCCACAGCTAAAGACTAATATTTGTGATGTTGAGATAATATATTCTGAAAGATTACATATCGGTTCCATAGTTGTGGCACTCGTTACCAATTAATATTTGCGCCTGGTCTGCCTCTATCCATGGGACTCCTGTTGGTAGTAACTCCTGCCTTTGCCTCGTCCTCTCGCATCTTTCTTACCTCTTCCTCCCCAACTCCTCCCTTAAAAGATTTTAGACTCTTGGTTAGTGGGGCCTGGCAGAACCAATGAGGCACTAGTTCCAGGCTCTGAATCAGAGCCTTCAGAGGCTGTGGTATCATAAAAGGCTACAATTGTGAAGTGTCCCTTGTTACCATTGACATAATGTCCTCCCTCAACTTGTTTATAGAAGTTATCATTTAAATTGGGCTAAGTCTTGAGTTTGTCTTATTTTGTAATGTTTTTGTTTAATGTATCTAGTTAACAGTTTTGAGTGATTTCGTTGATTGTCTTTTCCAGAGTCTCCAAAGCCTCTTTGGTGTTGGTCAGACCCTCATCATCAATATTCTCCTCAATTAAATCATCAATCCCTTGTTCCAACTTTTTAATTTTAATGTGTTTTAGTGCAGTTCAATGCCTAACATCATCCAATCAATAGAACGCTTGTTGGTCACGAGTTCTCTTGGTATTTAGGGTCTTCAGTGAAAATTGGAGGTTAGCTTTTGACCTGAAGCCCAACCAGAATTGTTTTAATTATAAGTGTGTACAAATCAATTTTTTCTTACTTTTTCTAGTTTATCATGCTTCTACTGTAGGCCTTTATTCATTTGTTGCTGGGACTCTTTCCAGGAAAGAAGAGCGAGTTAGGATTTTATCTGTATATTCTTCCAATTGTGATGACATGTCTTCTCCAACATGCTATATTTGGAATGAATCCCCAGATCTATTTCTTTTAAGAAGAAAAGCCCTGGCAGCCAAACAGTTGCGAAATAAATCTAGTACTAAATTATTGAGCAACCCTGTATTCCTGTAAACCTGGGCTAATGCCAATTAGGAAGTACAGTGGTTCCTTCTGAGGAAGCACTGAATCTGGGTTTCCCTGGCTAAAAACAACATGCACACACATCAGATTAGATAGCTGTTACTGTCCTGTACAAAAGAAACGGATAGAAAACTATTTTCTGGAATTATATAATTACTTCAGTAAATGGGGCAGTGACAGTTACATGGTGAGCAAAAGTGCTCTAGATAACGTGAAAGAAGAGATATTAGCATCACTATTTTCAAAACTGTCTCTGATATTAAGTACAGTTCTGGTGAATAACAACCAATGTCAATCTACATAACAAAGTCACCAGGTTTTGACCACTAGAAATGATTTAGGGGGTCATAATCAGAACATGAGTGAAAAATCTACAAAAGAAGAAGAAGGATGTTAAAACACCCTCATCATATAGGTCCACAGTGCACATTAGTTACTGCTCACTGGAGAGATCTGGGAAACAATGTGTGAGCCATTATCATAATTGAGATATTTTGCAATCTACAGAAAATCCTCATCATCGTTCTGCGTATGTTTACCAATCAATAACTGAAAATTATGCAGAGTTAGGAGGGAACATGGGCCTAATTACGAAGACAGGCCGACCTTAGGTTGGAGATTCTGACTGCAGGATTATGATGCATCCGCCTATAGGACAGTTGCAAACATGCACTTTACAATGGAAGCTTGTGCGGTGAGTGGAAAGGGCTGGCAGTGCAAGCTTTCATTGTAAAATGAAACATCCCTGCACCATGTGGCAGGCACCTCACAGTGCCTGCCACATGGTGCAGGGATGTTTACCCCGAGGCCACAAACAGAGGGCCAAGGAGGTAGGGTTCCCTGCTGTGGGGCAGGCGGAAAGTGCCATCATAATCCCGACTGTGCAGCCAAGCCTGGCTCTACCCTCATTAGAGGAATACGGTGCCTTCCTACACACTGACCGGCTCCTTGAGCCCATCGGAAGCTACGCAGATGGTCCCTCCACCCGATGCCTCCAAATGTTGCATCATATTGGCAGTGGGCGCACCGCAGGGGGGTATGTCATTGGTCCCACCGACATCATAATCAGCCCCAAAGTTATTGTGTGTCTGGCTACACTTCAATCATTGTGATTGGAAAGAAAGGTGGCTCACTATTAGTGACCAAAGCACTCCAAAATGACCAGTATCAGAAAGGCCTGAAGCGGCCCAAAGTCCAAATGTACTTGGTCAGCAAGTATACATATGCAATGGTACTTGAAAGTGTTGTACTCTCCTACCAGATGTTTTGGTCCATGTACTCGCTGTGGGCCAGTTAACTAAGACTTGTTTTTCACACATCTGTAACTTATATGTGCTAAAAGAGAAAAAACATTAATTTCTGGCAGAAAATCCCTATTGCTTGTACACAGCATGAGGCTCAGGAGAATTCTCTATCCAGGAGACTGAACTTCATTAAGCAAATAGATCACTGGGAGGTAAAAAAAAAATCTTTGCTTTCTAGGGGGGTCATAGAGAGTTGGTTAGGTGTACAGAAGTTCCAAAATCTTCAGAGTGATTTTCCAGGAAGGGAAAAAGGGTAAACAGTCATATTTATTGTAATGGAAGGAAAATGCTCTTGTTTAGTGCACCCTACTAATTCATGTGGAATGTGCTATTACATTTTGTGTATATACATACATGTAGATATTACCTTTCTTTGGACTGGAGTACAAGAGCTACAATCTGCATGTGATTCTGGGTTGAAGACCTCAGAATGATGGATTGTACTGACATTGGGACTTTTTCTTTAGACTCAGCTGCACAAAAGAGATGTAGGCACTATTTGTTTACCAAAAAGCCTAGATTAAAAGGTAATGTAACACAACGCAGCAGCTAAAGTTGCTGGGCTGCATTCTGTAAAATGGTAAGTGCAGAACAGCACCACGCCTACTAAAATATGGAGCTGTTTTGCTCTCTCCCAGCACTGACACACATTTATTCCGCCATGCACTAAAGTACAAACCAGCGGGTCATAGTGCAAGGGTGTGAGTGGTCTGTAAGGAATGAACCCTACCAGAACAAAAACTATCCTTTAACACTTTTCCTGCTTTGTATGTGTGCTGTACAATGCAGCATGCATGCGAAGAAGGAAAGAGGAGGAGAAATTAAACCATTTCTCCTCTTTGTACCTGCATCGAGAAGGTGTAAGAATTTGGCTCAAATCTCTGTGTATGATTATTTGCAGATTGGGATTTGTGTCAAAACTCATGGAGTTTGCTTCAGAAAACCCATGCGATACCCATGGAACACCCCCTTGATGCAAAGTCATCAGCACATAGCACACCACTGTATTTTGGGAAACTTTGCAAAGCAAATTCTGATTCGCGGTGGATAGTTACGAAAAGTAACACAACTCTGGGGTACAGGATTAGTAAATCAGGGCAGTGTGCGTCAGGCTTTACTTGCCACAAATCATGAATGCAAACACCCTGATCAGATTCAATTTGCTCCCAGCGTGTCGCAACTTTTCAGGCACAAAGGGAACTTTGCCCTAAAATGTTATTTTCAAGAAGTTGTGATCTGGGGGATTTATCATTTAGATTGTTTGGCATGTTGTGTCTTCAACTTCCAGCCTCTACTGATGTGCTTAGGCTTTAATCGCATGCGCGCTAGCGCAATTCCGCTCCTGTGCTGAGTTTTTTAAAACCGCACTTTACGTGACGAGCTGGGCTACGCCATGACGAGCCCAGCTCGTCATCAGCGTGGAAGGGGTTAAAGTATCCTGCAGACCAACGAGAAAGCCAAGGACATCTGAAAGACCCTTTGTTGTACATATGCTTGTGATTAGATAAAAATGGGTGTTGTGGGAGGCTTGATACAGCACACTAAGCCATGGTCCTATCTTAAGCTCGAATCTGCCATGTGGTCTCCTAACCTACTGTCCTCCTTTTGATATCTCTCACTGAAGAGGCATGCTGCAAACGCGCCGTTAAGTGGTATTTTTTGCAGAAGTCTTTCACAGTCCTATAACTGTTTAATTGCCCAGGGAGATCCTGCTGCTATTTAAAACCCAAACTTTTTTTGAAAGCACTACTTCTTTGAGACTCAGGGGAACAGCTATTCTGGAATACTAATCCCCTCTCAAGCACAACCCCTCCCAGCTTCAAATCCTTCATGTGAAGATGGATTAGTAGCAATGTCAAGATTTGTTAATGAAAAAAGAGCTACATGGAAGGTCGACTCCAGCTCAGCAAAACAATCGATTTGTTATTGTCTTTGAAGTCCTGGTGTTGGTTTTCTATATCAAATGCAACCAGCATTGGCAAAGTGAACACAGCTGTCTTTCTTCTAAGAATGTTATGACACTTTTGATAAGGAGATCAAGATATCGGTCACGTTTGTGACAGAGTAACCCATACATAAAATCTTATATCCGGCCCTTTGTGTGTTTTGTTCCCAGCAGTCCTAAAAAGAAAATTCAATAATAAAATAACATCCTGAGTTGCAGTAACAGGAGCATAGTCCTAGATTTTGAACAGTCTTGCAGATAAAATAAGCTGGCGTACAAGCTTATGAGAAAATATGGCAGAAAACGTTTGTGCTGTAAGTGGGCAACCTAAAGGGTATACTCAGCAAAATATTATAAAGTAGGTACTATTGGCTAAGTGAACTCTGGTCCGTTTGTGGAGTTTGCTGAGTTTTTCACAGTCTGCGCTCCATGGAGCTTACGGTGTTTCGAAAAACTCCATTCTGCATAGCAGAGTATTTTTCCTTGCTTCCCAACGGTAAGTTGGTGATCGCGAGCGAGGAAAATGCAACGCTAGACCACTTCCCAGTGAGATTTTTTACCGCGGCCATCGCTGATGGTCGCTCCTGATCGCGTTGAGAAATCTTCTGTTCACTTTGAGGAAGCTGCCGCTCGAGTAGAACTTCTACTCAAGCGGCAGAACGAAGCATCGCCCTCTTGTGCTATGTGAGATGCGTTCGTGATGATTTTTCAGTGCGGGAAAAAACACCTGGCACAAAAAATCAGTGCGAAAGGCGTGAGGAAACCCACTCCATCGCTCGCGGAACTCGTGTAGCTTGGCAGGGTTTTTTGTCACTTCTCGGAGTTCGGTGTAGCGGCACTCCGACAACTCCGCCCAGGCTTACTTTTAACAAAGGACTATTTTTCCTGCATCTTTAAGAAAGTCTATGTGAGCACACAGCTTTACTTTGTGAATAAATGAATCTGTAAATCTAACACAATGTTAAAACAGCAAAGGAAAACAAATACACTTGCGCAGACGATTAGTGAACAGGATGGTGTAGTTTTGGCTAAACAAATATGTTCATTTCTTTATACTTTTCAATATGTGCATTTTTGCTGCATTGTACAGCACTAATACTAGTGGGGAAAAGTGTTAAAGCATAATTATTTACAGGAAGGCATGCCTTCCAGTATGAAACCTAAGAATCACAGAACGCACACACCCTTGCATTATGCTGCAGGGTGTGTGCATTGGTACATAACCACCTAAAGTGCGCCAGGGCTGGGGGAAAGAAAAACCCATATCTTAGTAGAATACGGTGCTGTATTTCTCTCTCCCTCTGACAAAACGCAGTGCAGCAACTTTGCATCCTGTGCTCCATTGCATCACATTTTCGTAAATTTCCCATGAAATGTAGATTTTCAGAGCAGCCTATAAGGGAAACATTCTTAGTGTGCTTGCAGAGATTTTATGAAACTTCAAGAAGAAACACAAACAATCTACTGCTAAAAGGGTTATAAAGGATCCTTTCTGCAAACCCCCAGCATCACTGTAAAGAATATTCCCCCTTTCCATGTTCCTTCAATGGCACAAGGGTTTTGTCGGATGAGTAGTTCATGAAGCTCTGGCCCCATTAACTTCCAGCTTTTCGTAATCATGACAACTGGTAAATTTGAGGTAATTTACAGTATATCTAAGGCTTGAAATACCAAAAATCCGCAACTCTTCACATATTAGTTAATATAGTAGCCTTTCTAGCTGTATTTTTCATATACTGCCCTTGGTCTGCAGCTCTCACATTATAATATAACACCAGTGTTTCCTTCATGCTTCGGTGCGTCTGCCTCATTTTTCTTGATGTCAAGTTCCACTTCATCTTGGATTTCGAAACTGTCAACATACAACATGTGTCCTATTTGTCTTTCATGCCATCTGGCTAGACATACCTCCACACAGATTGTGATGCAAATTCCCCAGGTTGGCTCTTACAAATTCCAGGTGGCTGACCCGCGGCTCCAAGATTGGACCAGAGGCAAGCAGGTACAGCATCTGTCCAGAAGGGAAAACTGGTAACAGATCAATATCTGTTGGGGAAGGGGGGGGGGGGTAGTTGCTGTACAAGAAGCACAGCAGTCAATGAGCCTCTGTATATGGGAAAATTAAAACATAAAACACCCTCATTATGAGCGGCAAGGTTTAATTGCAATATGTACACAATTGTGCCCTTGTCACAATTGTGGGTTTTGTGAAGAATTTAGCAGGTCAAGTCTGACTAAATTTACTGGGGGAAAAATGACTGTTACTTACTGGAACATGTGGATTTTGGGGCTCACTGCACGAGTTATTCCTCAAAAAGTTGGAATTGGCTGATATTGCCTACATCAGATATATTACAATTTGGTGGAATTAAATTTTATCATGTACAATACTTATCACAACATTTACCAGGCCACTGGTAAAGAGGCTCTATTAGGACATAAGGGGGCATATTTACAAGGGGATATCCCTACCAGAATGTCACTCTTAGCGCCATGCTCGTGGCAATAGTCCCTTCTCCATATATATAAAGCTGTGCTAAGCCACTATTTGTGGCTTAACGCCTGCTTGTAAATAAGGCGGCCACTTTACACACATCACATCGCACAGTGAAAGCGGTATACAATGGGTGTTGCTGTGGGCATTTCACTGCAACACCCATTGCTTTCCATACAGCCCCATATTTACAAAGAGGTGTAAATCTGAGGCAGTGCCAAAAATTAACGCCATCCAAGAGCAGGCATTAGAATGGCAAAATGAGGAGAGATACTTTCATTTCTCCTCACTGTTGCTTTTTCTATGTGTTCGGCATTCTGTAGCACACATAGAAAGAGCAAAATGCCAATAGTGATTGTTCATGTGCAGGAAGGTGTCCGTTCCTGCACATAAACAATCATTAACTAATGACAATTTGCTACTTCTATGTGTACTGCATTCTGTATCACACACAGAAGCAACAAATCGCCATTAGTGAATATTTATGCGCAGGAAGGGACCCCATGTGTGGTCTTTCTTTCCCCCCTCACCTCCCTCCCACACCACACACAATAAAGTGCATGAGGTAACTTTTAGTTTGTTCCTGGACTGGAACTTTGGGATCTAGACATCCCTTCATCACAGGGCTCTAAAGAATCAAGGCCTCCTCTTTTCTCGCCCAGCTGAGGGAGAGCAGTTTGCCATAAATTACAGAGTTCTTTCATCGTCTCTCTTCAGAAACATAGCTAGCCAACAAATAAAATGCATCTAGTGTGTTTATTTTCACCACTTCAGAGGTTTTCAAATGCCTTAATTGACAAATGTATTCCAGAAGAACAGCTTCCTATCAGCTTTTGTGCAAGCTCCTGGGTGCTAAGAGACTCCTCCGGCTCAAGTAAAGCAATGTCGCGCATCCTTGGAGGACCCTCGAGGAGCTGTTTGCCTTTGCCAAGCAGTTTTCTTTCTCCTCTTGCTGGCTGCCAGAATGATCTTTTTTACCCCACTCGCCACTGTCAGCGATCCATTTTCCCGCCAAAATAGGCCTGAACTATGAAGCCAAAAGCGCGAGTTAACTGAGGACATGAGTTCACACCAACTGTGCATTCGGTTCTGTTGCTGAGAAAAGAGACAACGCTTTAGTAACTGTATTCATTCCTTCGTTTAAAGATTGCGGAAGTTGTTCGAGGGTCATTGATAGGACAGCGGGATGGCATAGTCAGGAAATCACACAAGCCTGAAGCCTGTTCACTGTGACCTTCACACCACTTAACAAGGCTTCAATGTACGTTACTGAGGAATGAAAGCAAAGGAAAAGAGCTGGGGCGAAAGGACGCATACAGAGAAACCCCTTTCTTACGTGATACATTATTATTAGAGTCACGGTACTAGTAGAGACTATCAAAAAGGAAAGACATTTTAAGCCATGACATTTTCAGTCACTTTAACGTTTCAGTTTGTGTCACTGTGGCACGCATTGCTTAGAGCCAGGACCGCAATCAACAACTGGAAAATGTTTTGATCAGCGCTACAATGCACCATGCAATCATGCACAACAAGCGAGGCCGACCTCGCTCAGAGATCTTTCCCTGACATTTGACAGCAAATAATGCATTTCACTACACACATTTTCAAACACATTACGGAAAAACACAAAACATTCGGGGCCGCATTTACGAGAAGTGGCGCATCGCTGTGTGAAAGCAGCGATGCGCCACTTCTCAGTGCGCCCTCCTTGCGACACCAATGATGCGCCATATTTACAACATGAAGCATCATGTTGCAAGGAAGAACAGATACGTCAGTATAACTGACGTATCTGTCAGCACAAAAAGTGGCACATTGCTGGAGTTGTGTTGAAAGCCTGACAAAACTCCAGCAATGTTCCTTTCACATGGGGCGCCTTGAGTCACTCTTACGCCTGCCATGACAGGTTTTGACGCATCGGTGTCCTAGAAGTGGCGCAGCGAAATCTCATACATTTCGCTGCGCCACTCCTACGACCCTTTCTTGCGAGGGAACACCCACCATGCACACATTATACCTGGCGCATGTATAATGTAGCGCAGGGGTTTACGAAGTGACGCACCTACCTAGATGCGTCACTTCGTAAATATGGCGCCTCATGGCACATTTTTTAAGCCACTGGTGCGTCACAAAAAGTGACACACCAGTGGCACAAAAGTGAAGCAGGGGCTCATAAATAAGCCCCTCAGAATCTAGTACTGAGTTATATGTATATATATATATATATATATATATATATATATATATATATATATATATATATATATATATAAAAAAATATATATATATATATACTAGCAGCCCGCCCCAGCGTTGCCTGGGGCAGAAGGGGGCTGGGGGCAGCATTTCAGGCTTGCGTGCACTCCCGCCCCAGCCCCCGCCCGCCACGACATTGTCTGTGTCTCGGACAATGTCGTGGCGGGCGGGGTCCGGGGCGGGAGTGCACGCAAGCCTGAAATGCTATCCCCAGACCCTGAGCCTTACCGCAGTTGTTCCGGGCCAACCTCCCTCACCGGCTCCCTCCCGTCCCGTGTACCTGAAATGCTGCCCCCAGACCTTGAGCCTTACCGCAGTTGTTCCGGGCCAACCGCCCGCACCGGCTCCCTCCCGTCCTGTGTACCATTGCATTACCTGAGCCGCCGCTCCTCCCCGAGCTCCTCACTTCACCGCCGCTCCTCCTCATCATCACGTACGTTGCGGCCAGCGCTACGTCGTGGCCGTCAGCGTCGCGGCCGGCGCTACTTTCAGGGCACTACTTTTCTTTTTAAGTTATATTTTTAAATTTACGTTTTTTTAAATTTTCTATAGCCTATGTCCATCTGCACACCCTGAGGATTACAACAATGTATTGGGTGTGTGGATTGGCGCTGTGGTTCTCGAGTTTACCTTGCTAAAAGGTTTGTGTTCTCTCTTTATAATAGTAGTATAGATATTTACTAGCAGCCCGCCCTGGCGTTGCCCGGGGCAGACGGTGGCTGGGGGCAGCATCGCAGCAGGAGAGGTGCAGCAGAGTGGCCGGGAGCAGCAGAGCGTACTTACAGTGTTTCCTTGCTCCGTTTTTTTTGGTCCTGGCCGCTTCTGCCCATGCTCGTGTCCGCTGTTCCCCCCGATGTCCCGACTTTGAGGAAAAGGCTTCCGAGCACTCATGGCCCCCGCCCGTCCCTCCGCCCGTCCCTCGGTGCGCACCCGCGGCTCTTGTCCGCTGTTTCCCCCGACGTCCCGGCTTTGAGTAAAAGGCTTGCGAGCACTCATGGCCCACACCCGTCCCTCGGTGCGCACCCGCGGCTGCTTCACTTACCTCAGCCGCCGCTCCTCCCCGCGCTGCTGAGTTTACAGCTTCACTGCTCCGCCGCTCTTTACCGCTTGTCTGCAGCTCGCCACTCCTCCCTGCCTGTCCGCAGCTCCTCTTGCTCCTGAACGCCGCTCCTCCCCGCGCTCCCGATGTCATCATGCACGTCGCAGCCGGCGCTACTTGCAAGTGACTAGTTTTTTTTATTCCTAAATTTTTTAAAGAACGTATATTTTTTATTTTTATATAGCCTATGTCCTTTTGCTTGCCCTGAGGTTTCCAAAGATGTCTTGGGTGTTTGAATTGGTGGTGTACTTTTCGAGTTTACCTGGCTCAAAGGACACAGTTCTCTCTTTATAATAGTAGTATAGATATATAATTTCTTTTTTATGACGATTCCCACTCCTCATCCAATTTGCTTGGATTAATGGGCATGGACTCCGTTAGATTAAGTGCAAGACACTTTTAAATACCTCGCATCAACTCGCCATTACGTGTTTCGGTCACCCCATGTGATATATATATATATATACCGCTCGAAGGGGAAGCCATAGTCACCAGGCCACCTGAATTCAGGATAATTGTGCAGTACAGCGCACAATTTAAACAAATCCAATCTATCATCAGCAAGAATTGGCCACTAGTCCTCAGTGACCCAGTGATAGGGAGTGATCTCCCAAAAAGACCTTCTATTACCTACAGCAGGGGGCAGTCTATGAGGGACGAGCTAGTAAAAACCAGCCCAGAAGTCTTAGAGTCAACAGTATGGTATCAAACACATACAGGCTTTTTTAATTGCAAGGTATGCACGGCTTGCCAACAAGCAGTCAACAAATCCTGCTACCTCTCGCCATTTGACAGGAGGGAACACAAAATAGACAAGGTGTTAACTTGTAAAACCGAATACGCCGTCTATGTCTTGATATGTCCTTGTGAACTGCTCTATGTCGGGAGTGCCAAACATCCCGTACATAAAAGAATCCTTCAACATCTAAGAGCAATTGACAATCAAGACAATACCTATCCTGTCGCGAGACATTTTAAAGCCAAGCATGACTCTAAGAGCAACAAACTCAGGTACTATGCAATAGACTGCGTACCAGCAAGTAGACGAGGTGGCAACCGAGAGGCCAAACTTCGCGGCCTTGAGACCCATTATATACTTGCGCTTAATACCAAGCATCCGTCAGGTCTTAACATTACCGAAGATCTTTACACATGCTTATAGTGGGTAAACCTGAGGCACTAGTGGCATAGGATTTACTTCATTTGCACTATCAATTAGCATATTTTATGGATTTTAGATACATATTTATTCTGATGAAGATTTTTTTAATCTGTTTTGTAAACACCATCTTTTAGCAATGAAATTTACTGTGATGGTCATTTTAGATATACTTAAATTATAAATCAATTTTAGCCTTTATATACCATTTAAGGTTTTTATAGGTGTAATAATTAATTGATTTGCTTGTGTATATTTTGCTGTTGATGGTTTATAATGTACAGATTGAAATTCATTTATAGATATGAATTTTTAGATCCATATATGATATGCGTTGTTTTGCACATAAATTGTGGCCACTCTTTTACCACTATGGTATTTCAATGGCACTACATCCTTTCACAATATAAGTGGCTCTTTCGGCGATTAACTTTTATGCCCGTTTGCACTTTATCTCCATCCCTTTGGGACCTGTAATTATTGGACATTTCAAGCGTATGGGGCTCCATACTGATCCACCCAAAAAAATACACCCAGGGATTTAAGGAAAACATGCTGCTATATTCTAAGTCTATTGATTTAGTACAATTATCAGGATTTAAGCCGCACTGAGATTTAACAATAATGAATTTATTTATTTTATTCACGTTTATTTACTTTTTCTCACCTTCACGAAAATCAGGCATTGTATGTTTTTATACTAGTACACAGGTTTGCATTTATTTTCAGTGGCCAAACTTACATACATAGTATCTTTGGTATTCAAAATGAACTGATAAAAGAAAAAGATTTTGTAGTTCACAAACCAGGATTTCTTCTATGTTTGTGTACCCTGTAGGCCAATACCTGTAACGTCAGCAATGTATTTAAACCAATGCCAAAAACTTACCTGTGTCATGTGATCAAGCGCTCTGTGTAGCGCGAAACGCGTCATGATGGCTGGGAGCACTAACACCGAATAAACCACCTTGCACAAAACTTGGGTCCGTGTCCGTGTTTTCAGGACGAGCTGAGCCTGCCTTGCAGCCGGATTATCCTTGGAATATATATATATATATATATATATATATATATATATATATCCAACACGCTGTCACCTCGTAGAAAACTCTCTGGATTCGATTGAGTTTATCAACAAAGGAGCCGTGGTCACAGTATTCTCAGTGCAAGGAAGTTTATTCAGGCACGATGTCCAACGCGTTTCGGAGTTGTAGTCACTCCTTCATTACGGGCCCGTGATGAAGGAGTGACTACAACTCCGAAACGCGTTGGACATCGTGCCTGAATAAACTTCCTTGCACTGAGAATACTGTGGCCACAGCTCCTTTGTTGATAAACTCGATCGAATCCAGAGAGTTTTCTACGAGGTGACAGCGTGTTGGATTTAAAGGGGGTGGCTACCCCAGCCGTGTGCCCGCCGGATCTGTGGCTTGGGTCAGCCTAACTTTTGTGTTTTATATATATATATATACATATATATATATATATATATATATATATATATATATATATATATATATATATATATGGTGTCCCCTACTGTGGCCTCTGCCTTTTTCTTCGAGGAAGGTTTGCTCTTGCTATTTTGCACGTCAGCCAGAGTCGTGTTACAGTGGCCCACGCATGATGAGCTGGCCTGGTCGTCACTGGCTTTGCTTCAGCAAACTTTGTTTGGCTCCAAGATATTGGAAGGACCGGTGCCCCCACTGCATCCGGGAGGAGAGGAGGCGGTGTTCATCAGTGATGTCACTGACCATGTCATGAATGATGTAATATGTGATATCATCAGCAGTGGATTGCGGGTGCGCGATATATAGTTAGTGCAACTAACTATATATGGAATTTCAATGGTTTTGTGTGAGTAAAATAAGGTTTTGTAAATGCGAATTCCTAACTATATATGGTCTATAACCTATGGTTTTTTCAGTAAATTTTCAAGGTTTTGTAAATGCTAATTCCTAACTATATATGGTCTATAACCTATGGTTTTTTCAGTGAATTTTCAAGGTTTTGTAAATGCTAATTCCTAACTATATATGGTCTATAACCTATGGTTTTTTCAGTGAATATATATATATACATACATATATAAACATATATCATCTGTATATCTATATAAATACAAACATAAATGCATGCATACATATACTTATATGCATACAGATGCATGTTATTTACATGAAAGTTGAAAAAACACTAATAAAAGCAAAGCTAAAAAGCCACCTCATTACAAACAGAATGGCTTTAACTTAAACGAGGGCGAGATCTATTGCATTTTCAATGCTTGTTTACTTTGGTTCCATCAAGAAGGCATTCAGATGTGTCACACATTTGCCATAAATTCTGAATGTTAGCACTCTAGTTGCACATTAGATCACTGTAGTAAAGCTACTGCTCACCAGGGACGTCTGCTGCTGGTATTCAAAGTGCATGTTTCAGTCTGCATGTCAGATTTTTTTTAATGAAATTGAAGAGGGTTTGAGAAGTCACTCAAAATGTGCCCTAATTTTTCTTTCTGCAGCACTAATCATAATTCATATGGCAAAATATACCCCCTCATTTTGTTCCTTTTTAAATTAAATGTTTTAAGAGTTACCACTTTATTCCAATCAAGATGGCTTCAGGTGTGCCATACCTTTGTAATAAGTAGGACTGTTAGTGCTCTAGTTGTTCTTTAGAACACTCTGGGACATTCTGTCATTGGGCTATACTTGGGCTACATCTGGGTGATATTTGGGCTACATTTGGGCTCTTTTGTCTCTGGTGGCCATTTTGGGAGACTGCATGTCAGAATTTTTTAATGAAATAGAAGAGGATTTGAAAAGTCACTCAAAATGTGCCCTAATTTTTCTTTCTGCAGCACTAATAATACCTTCTATTGCATAATATACCCCCTCATTTTGTTCCTTTTTAAATTAAATGTTTTAAGAGTTACCACTTTAATCCCATCACGATGGCTCCAGGTGTGCTATACCTTTGTAATAAGTAGGACTGTTAGCGCTCTAGTTGTTCTTTAGAACACTCTGGGACATTCTGTCATTGGGCTATACTTGGGCTACATCTGGGTGATATTTGGGCTACATTTGGGCTCTTTTGTCTCTGGTGGCCATTTTGGGAGACTGCATGTCAGAATGTTTTAATGAAATAGAAAAGGATTTGAGAAGTCACTCAAAATGTGCCCTACTTTTTCATTCTGCAGCACTAATCATACTTTCTATGGCAAAATATACCCCCTCATGTTGTTTCTTTTTAAATTAAATGTTTTAAGAGTTACCACTTTATTCCAATCAAGATGGCTTCAGGTGTGCCATACCTTTGTAATAAGTAGGACTGTTAGCGCTCTAGTTGTTCTTTAGAACACTCTGGGACATTCTGTCATTGGGCTATACTTGGGCTACATCTGGGTGATATTTGGGCTACATTTGGGCTCTTTTGTCTCTGGTGGCCATTTTGGGAGACTGCATGTCAGAATGTTTTAATGAAATAGAAAAGGATTTGAGAAGTCACTCAAAATGTGCCCTAATTTTTCATTCTGCAGCACTAATCATACTTTCTATGGCAAAATATACCCCCTCATGTTGTTTCTTTTTAAATTAAATGTTTTAAGAGTTACCACTTTATTCCAATCAAGATGGCTTCAGGTGTGCCATACCTTTGTAATAAGTAGGACTGTTAGCGCTCTAGTTGTTCTTTAGAACACTCTAGGAGGCTGCAGTAGAACACAAAGGAATCAACTGACAGTCTCTGTCCTTGTTGGATGTACATGTTTTACTGAGAATGTCAGACTTCATTTTCACATGACTGAGAAAGATAATGTGAATTTACAGAAAATATGCTTTCAGTTTAGCTTATAGATCCCCTTCCAAACCACTGTGGGAAAATCATGAGATATTAGTTTTCTTTCAAACAATATTCATGATATCACAGCAGAAGGTTTTTTCACATGGTAAAATCACCTTAGAACCCACCACAATTCCTAAAACGAGTATGGTACCATCAACAAATGATTTATAATGTAACTAAAGTCCTAAAACCCTCTATTAACTACAATGCTTTTTAATGAGGTGCTATCATGTATATTGGTCCCAAGATGGCTGCCAACACTTCTTGGATGAAGTGCTGACAGCCAATCAGATCAGATGTGTGGTTAGGCTCCGCCCAGATATATATCTTTTTTTGAACCTAAATTACTCAAAATCCACTGGAGCACATATATTGAGACCTAGCAAAGGCACATCGGGCTAACAAACCCTACAATTTTGCCAAGTTTCGTGCAAATCCATTCAGCCGTTCGAGCTAAAAGTGAGGCCAACCGCCTTATGGAAATTAACATGGGAAAAACGCGTTTTGGGACCCCCCTTTTTTCTCGGCCCCCCCTTGATGAAACCCCCCCAAATTGTCAGGGGCTGCTCAGAAACAAAATGTTCCATTTTCCTGAACATTTCAGCCAATTCCTTCCACAAACGCCAAAGTTATTAGACATAGAATTTTCAAAAATCCCATAGAGAAAAAATCCTAACTATATATACCTACTGGCGACCGCCAGTAGGTAATATATATATATATATATATATATATATATATATATATATATATATATATATAGATATATATAAATACATATATATTACCTACTGGCGATAGCCAGTAGGTATATATAGTTAGGATTAGCTACCATAGGAAATCCGCAACATTCTATTGGAAATAACTTTGGCACCGGTTGAGGAATTTGCGTGTAATTTTCCAAAATTGTGGCCAGCTCCGCTCCACTCCTTCCCTGAAAGTTTCGGGGGGATTCGTGAAGTGGGGGCTGAGAAAAAAGGGGGGTCCCAAAACGTGTTTTCCCCATGTTAATTTCCTTAGGACGGTCTGACAAGTCTACAGCCCGAACCGCTGAACGGAATAACGCCAAACTGATTGGCTGTCAGCACTTCATCTAAGAAGTGTTGGCAGCCATCTTGGGACCAATATACATGATAGCACCTCATTAAAAAGCATTGTAGTTAATAGAGGGTTTTAGGACTTTAGTTACATTATAAATCATTTGTTGATGGTACCATACTCATTTTAGGAATTGTGGTGTGTTCTAAGGTGATTTTACCATGTGAAAAAGCCTTCTGCTGTGATATTATGAATCATGTTTGAAAGAAAACTATTATCTCATGCTTTTCCCACAGTGGTTTGGAAGGGGATCTATAAGCTAAACTGAAAGCATATTTTCTGTAAATTCACATTATCTTTCTCAGTCATGTGAGAATGAAGTCTGACATTCTCAGTAAAACATGTACATCCAACAAGGACAGAGACTGTCCGTTGATTCCTTTGTGTTCTACTGCAGCCTCCTAGAGTGTTCTAAAGAACAATTAGAGCGCTAACAGTCCTACTTATTACAAAGGTATAGCACACCTGAAGCCATCTTGATTGGAATAAAGTGGTAACTCTTAAAACATTTAATTTAAAAAGGAACAAATGAGGTGGTATATTTTGCCATAGAAAGTATTATTAGTCAGACCCTCCAGGATATCGCGATTTCGCGATTTCGCGATTTCGCAATTTGCCGCGAAATCGGCACTTTCGTAAAAATGCCGCGATTTTTACAAAAGTGCCAGCGAAATCGGCACTTTTGTAGAAATCGCAGCATTTTTACAAAAGCCGCTATATCCTGGGGGGTCTCTTGTGCTTCTTGAACGACGTACTCCACATTCCTAGAGTCTTTACGTTGGAAAAAAAAGGGTGATCAGGAATTGAAAGGCTCTCGGGGTGTTTGTGTCGAGTCTGTGTGTGCGTGCAGAGAGCGGAGGATCGGGGAGCAGCAGGAGCTCGGGTCTGAAAGGGGCTGCCGCAGCGGGGCGTCCGGAAGGACTAAAGGGCTCCTCTGAGAATGGAGCGAGAGCTTTCTGAGGCCCGAGCGGCCGTTTCATCCCTGCGATGAGTCACACAGGGCCTGGTAGGAAGCACACACACCGCGCCCACGGGGCACGACGGGCGCCTCGCTGGGTGAAGGGCAGCTCAAGGCAAAGCTCGATAGTTCAGTCCATTTTCTCTTTCTCCACACAGTTAAAGCGACCAAGATATGTTTAGTATCCGTTTCCGCAGACCTTCTTTGTCAGTGCATGAGTTAGCTTGCATGCCACACTGTGTGGGCTGACACGTGCTGTAAGTAAATAAAAAAGATAGCGCTGATACTGATGCATTTATGCGTGTATTTCCATTGGAAATGTTTCATTGACATCAGCACTTCTTAAATTTTCCAGGTTAACGTTCCTTGTTTACATTCTTCAATGACAGGAATTCAGTAAAATCAGCCTGCACTTTTCTAAAAGCGAAGGCTCAGCGCCGATTTTCAATTGCTGGCGAAGCTCTTACATGCCACTTGATGTCGGTAGAGCAGGCATGTTTCCCCCGCCGCGTCGCGCTCTGCTGCCCTGTTTATTATTATTTATTGATTAGGAATCTGCAGTTTGTCAAACAGTCTTTTCCCAATCATCCCAGATAAATGGCTCTTGACTTTAATGGTGCTGCAGATTTAAACACCCACCGGCCGTCTTGAACTTACTCACACATTAATTTGGCAAATGTAGTTTTTTTTCCCCTTCTCCACGTTTCCCAAATTGCTGAATGAATGACCTCCGTCTGTGACAGCCGTCCTGTCGCCTTAGCCCGCCTATTCAACTACTTTCAAAGCAGCATTAGCACTCTAGACAGCCCCATCCCATCTAACAAAATAAAATAGACGACTCCCGTCAACAAACTGTCTGCCCTTTTCACTAGGTTTCCCCGCTGACCTCCCCAATCTCCGCTTGTCAACCAACTGCTTTATCTCCGCTGTTAGTATCACCACAAACTACCCCATCTCACCTCTAACAGTGAATAGTCCCATCTTCCTTCCCAAGCCCTATCACAAAAGTTACCCGTCTTCTCTTAGTCGTTGAGCTGCACAGAAAAATGCTATTTTCCCTCTCAATACTATCACCACAGACCTCTTTCCATCTCCCCATTGTCAAAAAGCCACTCCATCCTGCTCCCCTCTCAAGGGATAACAGCCTTCACCTGTGGGCTGCTTCCTCTACTCTATATTCCAGGTTGCCTATTCAAAGTGGAATGCTCTGCTAAAACAGTTTCCATTGATTTAAGGCTGAAAATGAATGATTATGAGTCAAATAAAGTGCCGCAAAAATGCCGCTAAATTTCCATATTTGTGCCGCTAAATTTCCATATTTGTGCCGCTAAATTTGCGAATCCATGCCCCTATATCCTGGGGGGTCTGATTAGTGCTGCAGAAAGAAAAATTAGGGCACATTTTGAGTGACTTCTCAAATAATCTTCTATTTCATAAAAAAATTCTGACATGCAGTACCCCAAGATGGCCACCAGAGACAAAAGAGCCCAAATGTAGCCCAAATATCACCCAGATGTAGCCCAAGTATAGCCCAATGACAGAATGTCCCAGAGTGTTCTTAGGAACAACTAGAGCGCTAACAGTCCTACTTATTACAAATGTATGGCACACCTGAAGCCTTCTTGATTGGAATAAAGTGGTAACTCTTAAAACATTTAATTTAAAAAGGAACAAAATGAGGGGGTATATTTTGCCATAGAAAGTATGATTAGTGCTGCAGAAAGAAAAATTAGGGCACATTTTGAGTGACGTCTGAAATCCTTTTCTATTTCATTAAACAAATTCTGACATGCAGACTGAAACATGCACTTTGAATACCAGCAGCATTGTTTCAGTCTATGGTTCCACAGAGGATGACCCGGATTTGTTTCAATTTTTAGACACAGAATTGGCACAATGGCCAGAACCAATTATTTGTTGCGGTGATTTCAACCTGCATGACAGCGACAGTAGCTTCTTAGACCCTGACAGAAAATACTGGGGAAGGAAGAAGAGGACATATAGAGCTATAGCAGACATGGCAATTCACAACTCTCTAGAAGATCCCTGGGTTAAGTGCCATCCAAACCTAGACGGGAGTACTTTTTTTTCAGCCCCCCATCAGGTACTGGTCAGGCTTGATTATTTTTTAATCTCAAGGGGGTTGATGGATAGGGCAAGAATAGAAAGAGAACCACGAATTATCTCGGATCATAGCCCGTTAATTCTGTCACTAAGAGTTGGGCAAGGAAGGAAAGAGATAAGGCAATTGACATTTGAAAGTGCACTGTTACAGGATCAGAAATATCGAGAAACTATGATAAACTGGATCAAAGATTTATGGGAGATAAATAGAGGTACGGCAGCGTCAGGGATAGTATGGGATGCTTTCAAAGCTGGAGTAAGAGGAGAGACTTTGAGCTTTGTAATTAAGGGTCAAAGGATAGAGAAGGTAAAAGCTGAAGCGTCTAGGAGGTTACTCATTAAAACAGAGGAAGAACTTGCAATAGCTATACAACTACGATCTTCGCTCGACCAGTTGTTATTGAAAATAATTGCTCTTAAAGCAGAAGCTATGGATGGGATGGCTAAAAAGACAGTTGAGAGTTATCTAGCAAACTAGGAAAAAGCGTACGAACTTAGTGAAAGAGTTGGCCATATATTGGCTATACGTACTAGGCAAAGGGAAGGGATGGCTGATATCAAGGAGATTAAAAACTCCCAGGGTATTATGGTAAAGGAAGCCGAACAGGTGAGAGAGGTATTTAAACAATTTTATACAGAATTGTATACAGCGGATGACCCCGGGAGGGAGGAGGCCATGAGTAGGTATTTAGGAGAGATAGTGCCCCCAGAAATTTTGGAGGAGGATAGGGAAGGATTGGAAGAGATATTCCAGCTAGATGAATTGATCTTGGCTCTGAGGGATTTACCATCCGGGAATGCAGCTGGTCCGGATCAAATTCCTGTCGAATTTTATAAAGTTTTTCAACCTGTACTTCTAAAAGAAATGTTCAATGTTATCTTACTGGCACAAAAGGGCGATTACGTCGCAGAGTCATGGGGTGGGGCGGACATCATCGCAATACTCAAGAAAGGAAAACCTCCAACTGTTCCGGGTTCCTACCGTCCCATCACTTTGATGAACGCGGATGTCAAGGTATTTTCAAAAATGCTGGCTAAAAGGCTATCAAGAGTAGTGGAATCACTGGTAAGCCCGTCCCAGCATGGGTTCATTCCGGGTAAAGGAACGACTCAACATACTAGGCAGGCAATTACGGCATTTGATGCAGCAAATACTCTGGGAGACCCTATGGCAGCTTTGTTTTTAGATGCCGAAAAAACATTTGATAGGGTCTCCTGGAGGTACTTATGGGCAGTTTTGAGATGGAGCGGCATAGGGGTGGGATTTATTAAGGCCCTGCAGACACTGTATATAAACCCGGTGGCTAAGATAAGGGTCAATAGAGGGCAGTCAACCACAGTTAACATTATTAGAGGAACGAGGCAGGGGTGTCCCTCTTCTCCACTGCTTTTTGCACTATACCTCGATCCATACTTACGCAGGTTGGAATGTAACGATCAGATTTCACCGCTAGTATTGAATGGATGCCGGATTAAAACGTTGGCATATGCGGACGATGTGGCCATCTTGACTCCGAATCCTGCAGACGCAATTAGGGCAATCGAAGGAGAGGCTAATCGGTTTGGGCAATTCTCAGGGTACAGCCTGAATAATACTAAACCCAGATACTTTAAAACAGCTTTGTAGTATGTAATGATGATAGAGTTGTGAGAGCGGCAATCTATCTAGGTGTGCAGATTACATCAAAAGTTGATAAGATAGTAAAAGATAATATGTCACCCTTAATTGCTCAAGTAAAAGCGGACCTAGAGAGGATGAATAACCTACATCTGTCACTGGTAGGGTGTACCAACATTATCAAGATGATGGTTCTTCCTAAATTTTTGTATTTCTTCAGGGCCATTCCTCTCTTGTTTGAAGCCAGCTGGTTTAATGGTCTAGAGGCCATATGTAATAGGTTTATCTGGGCACACGGTAAGACCCGGAGGGCCTATAGGTTTATGACACTTCCTAGTGATAAGGGGGGCTGGGATGCACCAGATTTTCGTATATATTATATGTCATCTGTTTTGCAATATATGCAGGGATTAATTGGAGGGAATAATGATGATGATAGGGTGAATAATTTTTCCACTGGGGTCTATGCTGGTGTGCTTGGGGCAAATGTTGAAAATTGTTTTTTAAATTGTATTGATTTTGGTTATTTTAAGAGAACTCGGTTCAAGACAGTCTTGGCTGCAGTAAGTGTGTGGAATGCCTTTCTAAAGAAAGCCAAGATGGGGAGGTATAATAGATATGTGTCTCTGATTAACAATAGATCATTCCCCACTGAAATATTCGCTGATCAGAAAATGGCAGAGTGGGCAGCAAGGGGGATCACGCAAATAGGTGATCTGTTTTGTCATGACAGATTTGTACAGTTCTCAAACCTACGAGATGCATATGGGCTGGATAATAGAGGGTTTTTTAAGTACTTACAGATCAGGAGTTTCTTCAAAAACAAGGTGGGAGGTCCCGCAGGCTTTGATAAAAATGAAATAATGGAGAAAATTAAACTGAAGGGGGATCGCACAATTAGGTCATTTTATGCAACCTTGATAAAGGGAAGGGTGGATGATCTGGAGAAATTTAGCACAAAATGGGCGCAGAAACTGGGAGATGAAAATACCCCATTCCTCGAGTCCCTGAATTTAGGACGCACAATTTTGAGTGCAGCCCCTTTGCAGTCTCAGCACTACAAGACATTATACTTTCTTTATTATACTCCGGCAAAGATAGCAAAATGGGGCGGTAATACAGGAACTACCTGTCCCCGATGTGATTCTTTGGAGGCGGATAGCATACATATTTTTGCAACTTGCCCTCAACTACGCTCATTGATTAAAGGGATAGAGGGGTTTCTAACGAGATCCTTGGATATACAAATTACTCTTACACCATCTTGGATTATGCTTGGAGTGGGTAAGGATGAGCAGGAACAACATGCTGAATTCCTATTTGTTGCTATGGCTGTTTATAGATTGATAATAGCTAGGGCTTGGCTTGATAAAAATCCACCAGTGTTTCAAACTTGGTTGGCAAATCTGTTATATTCATATAATATTGAGAAAAATATCTATGCACGGAAGGGGAGGAGAGGAAGGTGTTTAGGTATAAGTATTTGGGAGCCCTTAAGTAAATGGAAGGAGTTGCAAAGCAGTGGCCAATAGAAAAATCTCCCCCTTGCACTGTTTTCTTATTATTTTCTTTTCTCTCTTTTTGCCTGATTATTTTTTATTCAAATACGTAAAGGAATGACAATCTGTTGAATGATGTAGTGCACATGTATCTGAGATTTGATTTGTGAAATAAGGATTAAGGAAATTTGCAGTTGTTAAAGATTAATGTGTATAGAATAAAGTGTGCTTAACTTGAAAAATAGAAAAAAAAAAAAAAATAAAAAAAGAAAACCAGCAGCAGACTTTCCTGGTGAGCAGTAGCTTTACTACAGTGATCTAATGGCAACTAGAGTGCTAACATTCAGAATTTATGGCAAATGTTTGACACATCTGAATGCCTTCTTGATGGAACCAATGTAAACAAGCATTGAAAATGCCATAGATATCGCCCTCATTTAAATTAAAGCCATTCTGTTTGTAATGAGGTGGCTTTTTAGCTTTGCTTTTATTAGTGTTTTTTTAAACTTTCATGTAAATAACATGCATATGTATGCATATACGTATATGTATGCATGCATTTATATTTTTATTTATATAGATATACAGATTATATATGTTTATATATGTATGTATGT
Source organism: Lissotriton vulgaris (assembly GCF_964263255.1). Lineage (NCBI taxonomy): Eukaryota > Metazoa > Chordata > Amphibia > Caudata > Salamandridae > Lissotriton > Lissotriton vulgaris. The sequence goes on from NW_028241980.1 coordinate 267,018, forward strand.
ATATATATATATATACACACATAGATATATATATAAATGCATATGCATATATATGCAAATATATATGTGTGCGTGTAGAGAGAGGTAGAGAGGTAGAGGTGTAGAGGTAGAGTGGTAGAGGTAGAGAGGTAGCGGTAGAGAGGTAGAGACTAGTAGAGAGAGAAGTAGAGAGAGGTAGAGAGGTAGAGAGTAGAGAGTGAGTAATAGCGAGTATAGAGTGAGTAGTAGAGAGTAGTAGAGAGCAGTAGAGAGAGTAGCAGAGAGTGAGTAGTAGAGAGTAGTAGAGTGAATAGTAGAGTGAGTAGTAGAGAGTAGTAGAAAGTGAGTAGTAGAGAGTGAGTAGTAGAGAGTAGTAGAGAGTAAGTAGTAGAGTGAGTAGTAGAGAGCAGTAGAGAGTGAGTAGTAGAGAGTAGTAAAGAGTGAGTAGTAGAGAGTAGTAGAGAGTGAGTAGTAGAGAGTAGTAGAGAGTGAGTAGCAGAGAGAGAGAATAGTAGAGAGTAGTATAGAGTGAGTAGTAGAGTGAGTAGTAGAGACTAGTAGAGAGAGAGCAGTAGAGAGTGAGTAGTAGAGAGTAGTAGAGAGTGAGTAGTAGAGTGAGTAGTAGAGAGTGAGTAGTAGAGAGAGAGTAGTAGCAGGGCCGGCCCTAGGCATGTGCAAACTGTGCAACTGCACAGGGCCGCCAAACCCCAGGGGCCGCCACGACGAGGATCGGATCGGATCCACGACGAGGAGGATCAATGATCTCGTGGCACTGGCGGCCCCCTGGCAGGATTTGGCGGCCTCCCGGCTTCCAATACTAAGTTCCGACAACGACATGAGTAGTTCCAAATCCAATCCAAGCCCTGACAGTCAGGACAAGTCACCCCCCTCCTCCCGAGTCCCTTTAACTTCCCTGGCGGCTCTGCCTCTGTTCAACGTTCCTGATTGGGCAGTAGGCCGCCGGGGTGTTTCAAATCATGACTAGTGACGTGTCACCCGGCTGGCTCAACTGGCACTCACAGACGCCGAGAGCCAGCCAGGATAGAGTGATCTGCGCGGCTGCGCAGACTCAACCTAACCCTGCTTCCCCGCGACGTGCGTAACTTGTGGTGGCATGGCGTATGTCGTACACTAGTACTCCAGCTCCTCGACGTATGACTCTCTCTCTGCAGCCGCTGCTAGCCATTTTTTGGTGGTCGTCGAGTCTGTCGGAGTGTCGGACAAAAGCTGAGCCTGAGTGAGCTCAGACTAGTGACAGAGCGAGAATAAAGTGAAGAAGAACGCACCTGCCGGGTAAGGGCAGATCCATTCTCCGTCCGTGATCTCTCAATGATGATATTTATTTTCTGCAGCAGCAGTGCTTGTGGGCACAGTAATCACCGCGTCATATGTGGCATTGGCAAGCAAGCGATTAATGAAGATAGGTTTCCGTTTAGCCAATACTGCAGCCGCCGGGTCCCGGGACGAGTTTTGCCGCAATGCGTAGTATACACCGAACCCAACTTTTCCCAGCAGGTCCCATAAACAGTACCCAGTCTAGTAGAGAACCCTTAGTGACATAAGGCACTCCCGATAAAAATAGACCAGGTTAAAAGGGGTAGAAAGGTCTCTGTGCAAGATTTGGAGGGAGACACATGAACAGAGAACGGGGCTCTCCAAGAATATGCAGTCGGCTCCACACTGCTTGTACGCATAAACCGCCCCATGTCTTGAAATCCAGACTGCGTGCACTCTGTGCATGTGTATGCATACGGGTCCCCAAGTGCATGCATGTGGTCTCAGGGCTAGACTGCAGACTTTGGAGCTGGGACACCAAGGTTCGAGCCTCGGGGCGACTCCACACCCTGTGATTCTGCAAATCTTTAATCTCCCCGTGCCTACCAAAATCGAAGGCAGCGCCTCCTCCTCGTGGCGTGTGCCGAGGGCCACTGACAGGGAGATACCTGCGCCGAGATTCCCGCCTCCTTGAGAACCACCTGGAAGCGTGTCCGCGACCGTGATGAAATAAACAAGAGAGACCAGTCTGCACGAGCAGACCCTGCCGTGACGAGGGGGGCCACTGAATAACTCAATATCCGGTGGGTTGGTCTGGCCGTGGGTCTGTCCGGTCTGCAGAAAGCATGAGTGACCCTGCCTGGGATCGGGGCTGCGGCCTCAGGTTTCAAAATGTAATTGCATGCATTAGGAGTGACTCACATGGAAGCCCAGCCTGGTTCCGCGGTGTAAGGCTCTGTGAGCCCCCCCTGTCATTCACACCCCATCCGCCCCCAGGCTCTGCCCTTGTAGGCCAAGGTGATGTTAAAATATAGGGCCACTGACACAAATCGGGGATGCAGCTGAACTGGGCACACACTTCCCTATACAAATAAAGACCGGTGCATAGCATTGAAAAAATAGTTCGGTGTTTATAACAGAGATTAAATGACTAATGTGTTGAACAATTTTATAGAGCAATTGAGTTATATTGTATGATAAATTCTTCAGCAGTGCGCGCTACATCCAAGTTACAACTAGTATTTGGTTCCCTATAGAGATTACTTGTACGCATGTTTGGCAGCACACGAGTCAGGGTCGCGCGCAGTAGTTGTGTACTTCTGTTTTAAAACAATAGAAAGTAGAATTTAGTAGGCAAGGTGTGCACAATACATTCATATTCAGCCCCACACACGTGCCAGGTTCTTAGTTCATTAAAAGTGTGTTTTCTCAGATGTCTTAAATCCTCGGCCTCTTCCCACCTCCTCCTTGGGCAGCCAGAGTGCATTTTCCTTAGTTTAGTCATTTCACTCCTACATTTTCAGTTTCTTCGTAAATCTACCAAGAAGTGCTCTTTTGTTTTATTGGTTTCCTTTATGGTTTTCTACAGCGGTTTGCATTAACATGTTGGAATTCAAAACAGTCGACAATCATATGTTTTGTAATCAAGTTACGGAAAGGTATTCAGTTCAAAAAGTTCCGCCTGATGCTAGGAACTGATGAAATGTTCTCTCAAAATAAACCAAGAAACAAGTCTTTTAAAACGTCTTAGAGCAACCCTGAGCACAAGTGGCATTTCCAGGTGGCGGCCAGGATGCTTGTATCCGGTTCAGGGACGACCTGGCTCGTCAGTTCAGGCTGGATTGTTCCCATTAGGCATAGGGTCAAGACTCATTTGCGTATAATTGGGTCTGAACTGAGGTGGCTAAGTGAGCTAAAGAATGATGATGGATTCAACCCAGATCTGTGACTGGGGGTGAGTGTCTGAAAAGTTTCAGTTCTCCGTCCATCCTCTCCTTGTGTTTGCTCTGGATTTGTATTGTGCCCATTCTGTATGACGTATAAAAGAAAACTACATGTTCCATCGCAATAAACGTGTTAAAGGATAAAAAGTTATCCACAGAAAGTGCTACAAATGACATGAACGTATTAGGCAGTAACTTCCCATATGGGCTGGAGTATCCTCTTTTGATAACGCATAGGTCTCAAATGACAGGACTTGCGTGGTGACTTAGCGATGCTTGCTGTGCTCTTGCATTGCACTGTAGGTAGGGTCCTAGGCTCTGATAGTTTTGGGCTACTGCAAGTATTATCTAGAGTTTGAGTTGTCATTGCAGAGCTTGGAGTACCCATTTGAGGCTTCAGTTAATGGAGCTCTGCTGCTAGCGTCTAAGTAGGTAGCCGGGGCTCCTCTCAAGACTTGGCCTGGGGCTCAGGGGAGAGTGCACTGACTGGTGCCCTCTGCGACGACAGTCTAGGGTCATCAATGGAGGCTGCAGAGGAGTCTGTCAGATCTTCAAACGGTGGTCTTTTAAAGACAGTGCGACACTGCTGGAATCAGTTGACAAGTGTGTGGCCCCACCACATGGGCAGGTCAGCTGATCATGTCATGTGGGCTCTTGGACCGCCCACATGATGGCAGAGTCCCACCAAGTTGATTCTCCGGCAATCATATTTTGCCTCTTGACACCTAGAAGTTTGTGTGGTGCTAAAAGTCGTGAGGGGGTGACACCATGACTTACTCGCACTGGGTGACACCAACCCTAGTGACGCCACTGCCCATCATGTCCTTTACCGTCATCTCCTGGGGCCCCCACCTACGCTCCCTGCACAGGGCCACCATGAGCCTAGAGCCGGCCCTGGTAGTAGAGAGTGAGTAGTAGAGAGTAGTAGAGAGTGAGAAGTAGAGAGTGAGTAGTAGAGAGTAGTAGAGAGTGAGTAGTAGAGAGTAGAGAGTAGTAGAGAGTGAGTAGTAGAGAGTAGTAGATAGTGAGTAGTAGGGAGTGAGTAGTAGAGAGAGAGCAGTAGAGAGTAGTAGAGAATAAGTAGTAGAGAGTGAGTATTAGAGAGTAGTGGAGTAGGAGAGAGTAAGTAGTAGAGAGTAGTGGAGAATTTTCCAAAGTTTGGCACAGCACCACTTGCACAATAAGTCCAATCAAATCATATCACTTAGATTCCTTATTGGAGCGCTGAATCTTAGTGTATATTCAAATGCTTTTATTTTCCTTAAGTTTATGTACCACAGCCAGCCGAAACGTTTCGTTCTGTACAACAGAACTTCTTTTGGGCGTTCTTATTTCCTTCAAGTTATGTCGGTATCCTGTTGTCATATAACTAGATATTTCTTCCAAATGTTAGACAAGACGTAAGTACATTCTTATTCAAAGTGACTAGGTATCAATTTTACCCACACAATTCGGGCAGACTTGAGTAATTTATAGCATCCTCAAAGTCAGTCTTTCAAAAATTCCAAAGTATAGGACATGGTAATCCAAATCCAAATGTTTCTCAAGAAAAGTCATTTTCAATCGTTCGGAATATCGATGTTTGGGCAGATATGACCCAGGGACCCCCAGTATTCAAGGGGAATTAGTCCCCCCTCTGCAAACGCGCCAGTGGCCTGCGTTGCAGAGAGGTGTAAAAAAGGGCATAGCCTCATTACACCTCTGTGCAATGCAGCCCCCTGGCACATACTGGAGATTCCAGGTGGGCTAGTTGGCCCCCAGGGACCCCTAGTATGCAAGGGGAATTAGTTCCCCCTCTTCAAACATGCACGGGGCTGCGTTGCAGAGAGGTGTAAAAAAGGGTGTGGCCTCATTACACCTCTCTGCAATGCAGCCCCTGGCGCATACTGGAGGCTCACGGTGGGCTAGTTGGCCCCCAGGGACACCCAGTATGCAAGGGGAATTAGTTCCCCCTCTGCAAACGCGGCAGGGGGCTGCGATGCAGAGAGGTGTAACAAGGGGCATAGCCTCATTACACCTCTGCAATGCAGCCTCCTGACACATACTGGAGGTTCCAGGTGGGCTAGTTGGCACCCAGGGGCCCCCAGTATGCAAGGGGAATTAGTTCCTCCTCTTCAAACATGCACTGGGGCTGCGTTGCAGAGAGGTGTAAAAAGGGGCGTGGCTTCATTACACCTCTCTGCAATGCAGTCCCCTGACGCATACTGGAGATTCCTGGTGGGCTTTCAGGTCTTATATAGTTAGGAATTAGCATAAAAAAACCTTTGAAATTCACTGAGAAAAACATAGGTTTCAGGCCTTATATAGTTGGGAATTAGCATTTTAAAAAACCTTGCAAATTCACTGAAAAAACCATAGGTTTCAGGCCTTATATAGTTAGGAATTAGCATTTAAAAAACCTTTGAAAACAGATTGGACAAAACACAGATACAGCGATTAAAATACAGGGGGTTCTTGAATTTCTATTTTTATTTTTAATGACAGCAATGGGTCCATAGTCTCCTACTTTGTGGGTTTTAATAGGGACACCGCTTATCACAAATACAGCTGCATCTGTTAGGTGATATCTCCTGTCTTAATCTTAGTTGCTATGAGATAAAGGAGGGCCAGATATGCGCAGGGTTCACAGCAGAGTACCTCTCAACATGGTTCTTCTGATGATTCTGATAGTTATTCTTGTTCTATCGAGGGGGGCAGGTTATAACTTTCCTTCCTGTCCCAGTTTTATAGATGGCTGATGATGACAAATCACATCGCCGTCTTTGTTATTTTAAATGCTTTCTGCTGCTGGGGGTCCTCCGACATGTGTGCCGCTACAGAAATTCAAGAACCCCCTGTATTTTAATCGTTGTATCTGTGTTTTGTCCAATCTGTTTTTTTCTATATTTTGGCCCTGAAGAAGGTGATTTAAATATTAGCAGTCACCGAAAGGTACGTAGGCCGTACGCATCAAAGACCCTTATATGTACTATGAATTTGTTATACATATAGAGAAAGAAGGACTTTTTGTAAATAACGTACAGATCAGAAAGTGACTAATTGATAGGCCTTCATTCTCATTATCCATATAGGTCTATCTTGATTATTATGTGTTAGTCTAATGTGAGGTCATGTTATTAGGTTTATATCTGTCTTTTTAGAATGGGTAATGAATGTAGAGGTATGCATGATGGAATGAATGTCAATAGGATAAGATGAACTGTTTTTTTTTTCTTCAATTGCATTTTGTGTAGTTGTATTTAGACAATTTGTTATTTAAAATTATTCTTGCGTGTCACAAAGTAATTTGTATTTATGTATAAATAGATAAACTGCAAAACAAAACAAGCATTTGCAATGCAATGGTCTCGGCATCATTAATGGTAGAGCTATTGGCATTGCTCATGACATTTTTTTTTCTTTAAATCACAAATAAATGGCATTGTCATTAACATTGCCAATACACAGCACTCTGCACTCAACAGCACACAATGCTCTGCACACTCACTGCTCTGCACACTCACTCTGCACTCACTACTCTGCACACTCACTCTGCACTCACTACTCTGCACTCACTACTCTGCACACTCACTTTGCACTCACTCCTCGGCACTCACTCCTCTGCACTCACTCCTCTGCACTCACTACTCTGCACTCACTACTCTGCACTCACTCCTCTGCACTCACTCCTCTGCACTCACTCCTCTGCACTCACTACTCTGCACTCACTACTCTGCACTCACTACTCTGCACTCACTACTCACTATTATGCACTCACTACTCTGCACTCACTACTCTGCACTCACTACTCACTATTATGCACTCACTACTCTGCACTCTGCACTCTGCACTCACTACTCTGCACTCACTACTCTGCACTCACTACTCTGCACTCACTACTCTGCACTCACTACTCACCACTCACTACTCTGCACTCACTACTCTGCACTCACTACTCTGCACTCACTACTCTGCACTCAGCACTCACTACTCACTACTCTGCACTCTGCACTCACTACTCTGCACTCACTACTCTGCACTCAGCACTCACTACTCTGCATTCAATAGGTCTCGCAGCATTAAAGTTTGAGTTATTGGCATTGTGTATGACAATGCGTTGCATAAATTTTTTTAGTAAACTTTGAATTGGTGAGCAGTTTGAGTGTGTGCAAGAGTATGCTGTTGCTCACAGCTGTTATTATTCACACAGCTCTAATGATGCACCTCACCACAGGGCTGATGCAGTTATTATTCACAAAGCCCAGGCGGGCCATCACAGCAACATTAGATATCTCTGGAATTGTATTTTACAGAGTAACATCATAGCACAGTTATTCGAAGCGCACAGCTGGCGAACGCATCCCCTCAGCCGGAGCAAGCCATCAAAACACAGATGTCTCGACTTGAGAGAGAGAGAGAGAGAGAGAGAGGAAGTCGGGGTTCAAGGGAGCGCTTGGTCCCGTGGACTCTGGTCTGACCTGGGCTGGGCACCAGCAGCACGTGTGCACTGTGCATCAGGAGAGGCACAGTAGTACAACCGGCAGTGCTTAATTTGTAAATGAAAGAGTGCCGGTGCCCGAATCTCCTGCTGAGAAGTCCAACAGATGCCATTAACTAAAAATACGAACTACAAGCTGCCTGTGGAATCAACTGGAATTTACTCCATGGCAGTTTGATAGCCAGCGCTCTCTAACGAAGGGCTTCTAGAAGAAGGGGAAGGTGGCGCGCGCTGCTTATTTTGGTTAGAGTCCAAAACCACTGTTCTGAGAGTAACAACGCCCAACGTAATCTTTGCCAAACCGGTCACTGTATTTGCAGGTGTAGCCAAACTGCTTTTGCTAGATTCATACTGGGCAATAAAGGTGGGCCCTATACCCATGGCCCCTTGCCTAAGCCTGGACTTTCTATCGGAGAAAAGTTCCATCAGGGTGCTTTCAGCACGGATGTATTCTAAAGGCATTGCCGACAATAAACAATAAAACCGCAGACAGGAAAAAAACTGAACTCCCGAGGACCTCTTGATACTGAAGGGCCTCCGTGCAACATGCCGACTCTTTCTCACATCAGCGAAAGCACTAACCATCACCATCAATGAAGCCACAAACAGAAGCAGAAAGCTGTTCAAGAAAATCAAGCACTACATCTGCCACCTGCTAAACTGACCCATTCCTCACTCCACAGAACGTTGCAACGTTATCAAGCTCTTCTTCGGTTAAAAAGATTCAGAATATCAGACAATACCAAGCTGATTCATCTCACACCCACCTTTCCTGTATATTGCTGCTATGTTCAGCCTTCAAAGCCATATCTTTCACCAATCTGGCTGACAATTATTTTTAATGATTTTCGAAAACCTGTATTTAAATCGTTGGCAATGATTACAAACAATATGTTGATCAGTGTCATCTGCGACAAAGCACTTACATCATACATATTTTACAGTTTATACCATGACACTCGAACAGGGTAGGTAAATGAAGAAGGAAAAAATGTGGGTTCACAAAGGGAGGTTCACCATTTCCCCCCCATATTGGCGCGCCCTACGATCTCCATCCCAGTGCATATCCAATATACAAACAGTGTCTTTCCTGTTGGCCTGGTGTTGGGGCAGCAAGGGTCAGGGGTAATTTGCAAGGCGAGCTATGTAAACGGGTCACATTATTAGGGTGGGGCCCTGCATTTTGTTAGTCAGGCCCCCCTGAGGGGGTCTCTGATAGTCGGAGATAGGTGTTAAAAGGTTTCCAGATATCATAGGTACACGATCTCAGTGACAGCAGCTCCCAAATGTTAGTCAGTTGCTAATGGCAGTATGCAGTGTCTTTAAGCCAGTCTCGGATTTGTGGAGCCTGGGGGCATTCCCAATTCATTGAGTCTCTGCATTTTGCGAACAGCAGCATTAGTGCGATCAGTTTACGAACACCACGATCCACTTCTGCTACATAGCCCAGCAGCGGGACAGGTTTAGTGTTGTGTCTATTATTATCTCGCTAGTGTTAAATATTTCTCCCCAGTAGTCCGTGATGACCGGGCATTGCCAAACCAGGTGTAGGAAATCCACCAATGGAGAATGGCAACGTGCGCAGTGAGAGTCTGAAGCTAGCCCCATACAATACGTTTGAACGGGTGTTCTGTAAATGTGATGCAGAAAATAACAAGGTTTACTCAGGGAGGGGGAGCTGTGCACGAAAACATGCTACTTGACCCGTGAGGCTTCCTGGAGGGTTGTCTCTTCCTGTCCCACTTTGCCCCGTGTTTATTTCCTCTGCGGGGCTGTGGAGGAAGCACAAAGCGCGCCCCCTTCTGCGTGACCCTCCTATGATGGGCTGGCTGAGAATGAAAGTCTTACCATTGTTCGCTACGGCGCGCGCACTCCTGAAAACGAAAGCTATGGTGGGGGCGGGACTTCCGCCTTGTGCGCGAAGCCCGCACCCACGAGTGCCTGGCCCGAGAGGCAGTGGTTGAGGCTGCAGATCTCCGGAGTGGCGGTAAGTGCCCTTACTTGTAGAGGAGGGGGGGGGTGCGCTTCTGTGTGTATATGTATGTGTGCAATGGGGGGCCTTGGTGCACGTGTGTGTGTGCTTGTGCGCGCGCACGTGTATGTGTGTGTGTGTCCGGGGGTGTGTGTCTATGTATGTGCGTGCGTGGGCGCTGGGGGAATTGTCAGAAGAGGTGCGGCGTAGAGTGTGAGGCGAGGTGGGGGAGGGGTGGGTGCAGTATCGTGGGCAAAGGAGAGAGCGGACGAGGCACTGGGAGGCATGCGAAGGGGGGGCGAGAGTGCCGGGATAGTGGGCAATTGAGGAACATCAGCGATGTGAAGAGTGGGGTGGCATAGCGAGCGCTGAGCAGGGCTGCTGCGGAAGGGACATGAAAATGGTTGATCACCGGAGTAGCAACGGCATAAGGGGCCCGTTGCTGGAGAGTTTTTAAGAGGTGCGCATCTGTCGGCGGGGGGGGGGGCGGGGGGCGGGCGGCTCCCGTATTGGTGGGGATGTGTGTGTCTGTGTGCATGCGTGTGTGTATGCGTGTATGCGCAGGCGTGTTTGAAGCTTCTCAGGAGACAGTGGCTGAGCGCGCGGACCGCGGCAATCGGCTCAACAGGAAATGCGCGCGGCCGGGACTGTCTCCTGGGAAGCATAGTCGCTGACAAAAGATCTCGGCGGAGACGCACTTCCGCGCGTTGACGCCGAGACCTAAAAATGAAAAATAATAAAATAATGTTTTGAAGAATTTACATGACTTTTTCTTACTTACAGCATCCTTCCCTTAAAGTGTTTGTGAAAAATGTCTTTGAAAAAGTAATATAGGTCTAATCAGAGGTACGCCCCCTAGCTTTGACTTTCCTGTGCATTAACAGGTCAAGTATCACAAACTCAGTATGCTTAATGTTTGAAAATATAAAAGATATAAATCTGAAACTTTAAACATGTTTTTTATTCTTATTCTTACTTAAAAGTAATTGCGTGTAATCTCAGTGCGTCTTTGCCGTCCTGCAGCAGCCCCTACACCTGTTGCAGCTCTTCTAGGTGGTGGTATTTCTTCATCATCAGATGTATCTGAGTCATTTCTATTTCAGTCCCTTTTCTCATGGCCATGTTATGTAGCATGGCACAGCTAGTTACAATTTTACAGCACGTGGCAGGATTATATTGCAAAGCACCACCACTTTTGTGAATGCAACGAAAACGGCTTTTTCAAATTTCAAAAGTCCTTTCTATTACACCACGGGTTGAACGGTGAGCCTTATTATATCTCCTCTCATGTACATTTGTTGGATTCAGATATGGTGTCATGATGAAATCACGCACAGCATAAACACTGTCACCTGCATGATGATAATTAATGAATGAGTGTTACTGTGACATTAAAAGTTAATTTTAGCCAATAACATTACATTAATGATAGTGTATTTACCTAGTAGAAAACCCTCTACAAACTGGCCAGCACTCAAACGTCTATGAAGTCCACTATGCCGAAAGATATAGGAGTCATTAGTACTCCCTGGGTACTGAGCCACAATATCAGTGATAATGTATTTTGCATTGCACACCATTTGAATGTTGATGGAATGGTAACATTTTCTATTTCTATACACATATTCAGTGGCAGCTGGTGGAGTGATGGCAATATGGGTGCCAGCTATGCAACCAATTACATGTGGAAAACGTGCAATTTGATAAAAATCCAATTTAGTTTCTTGTATTTCTTGTTGGTTGTTGGAGAGGAAGATGTGATGTTGAAGCCTACTCATCATTGCATCCAGGAAATTTTTAAAGAAGCGTGACAGGGCACTCTGAGACACCCCTCCAACCTCTGCAATGACCCTTTGAAAAGAACCAGAAGCCAAAAGGTGCAGTGAGCACAATACCTGCACATGCGTAGGAATTGATTGGGTCCAGGCTGTTGCATGTTCCAGAAAGTGCTTCAATTCATCAATGAGGTCCAAAATGGTGTGTGGGTTCAGTCTGTATTTCTCAAATATTTCCTCTTCTGTTTGCTGGAATAGTGTAATACGCAGTCTGAAGATTCTCTCCTGCCTCTGTCTCCTCTGTGCAAGGGCTTGGATACGCAGCCTCCTAGCTATCAGGTGAAGTCCAGCCATTGTGACAGTTGAAATTGCATTGTGGGCTCTTTTTTATATTTTCAAATAGGTTACCACCTGCATGTACTTAGTGTTAATTGCGAATTCTTAATTTGTGAATTTGATGTTTTCGTAATTTGAGAATTTTTGATACATCTGTTTACGATTTCTTATTATGCGATTTCTTGTTTGCGAAATTCGCACATGTAAAACCATGCAAATTAAGAAATCGCTAAAAAATTCACAGAATTAATACTTTCGCAAATTAGGTAATGGCAAAAAATGCGATTACTTATTTTGCAATGCGATCTCTTACATACATCTCGGATTCCTATTGTTTGTCGCAAACACTGTTTTTTTGCGATTCGCAGCGTTTGCGACAGAAAAATAGCTTGATACATCTACACCTTAATGTCCAGAAAACTCAGGTTGTCCAATCTACCACCATGGGTCCCTCTGCAGCACCAGTGGTCCAAAATGCGATATATTTAGGGATAAAAATCACAGCTGCAGTAGATACTATACCTGATTTGAATATTTGACCCATCATAGACACGGTTAGCTCCACTTTGGCAAGATTAGACAATTTACACCTATCATTGTTTGGTAGAAGGAATGTTTTAAAAATGCTGATACTACCAAAGTTTTTATATATAGTTAGAACCATCCCATTAGAAATCGCACAGTCTAGCCTCGCCAACGCGGAAAGATGCTGTAACAAATTTTTATGGGGCCACCGCCAGCCTCGAAGGGTGACAAAGTGGATGCACCTTCCGCTGGACAGGGGCGGGTGGTCTGTGCCCAATCTGGTGCTCTATAACTGGACAGTTCTACTTCAGCACTTTGCACTGCCACCCTTCAGGGATAGGGCAGTACTCCCACCGTATTGCAGTCCCTCTATTTTTGAGATTGGTTTATGGGAAGACGCCAAGGGGATACTACTGTCGGTTCTTGAGCCTAGCTACTATAAAAAGATTAAGTTCAAGGTTATTATGTCAATGTATTCAGTTTGGAGGAAGGTTCCTCGGAAATGGCTAATTTCTAACATCGACTACTATACTCCTCTTGCAGCAGCCAGATTGCTGCCCTCCATCTTCCAAGATCAGGTCACATTTAGGTGGAGGCTACAGGGAATAACGCCTCTAGGTGATTTAGTCTGCGAGGGGAAGATGGCTTCCTTTCTATTTTTAAAAGACAAGTTTGCCCTGGACATGCACAAATTCTTTAAGTATTTACAGGTCCGAAGCTATTTAGATAAACTGTCGCATCAAGTTCCTACCCTATTTTTTAAGAATACACTTATGGAATTGATTTTGTGGAAGTCACGTATTGGGCTGCTTTATCAAAATCTTCTTTTGGGTCTCCCTGATGATTTATCTTCTTACAATACTAAATGGGAGAATAGGTTAGGTAAGGTCGGTATGGACATCTCCCAGGCCTTAGAATTATCAAGTTCTGTGTTAATCTCCGGGAGCCTATGATCCCAAAGCTACATGGCCCTATTCGACCTCTACTATACTCCGGCCAAAATCTCTAAATGGGTTGATAGCGGGGATCATAGCTGCCCAGGATGTGGTTTGGTCGCTGCCAATGACGTGAATATGTTCATTACCTGCTCCAAACTCGAAGCATTTCTCCAAGATGTCCAATTATTTATCAACTTAAGCCTTAAAATCCCGGTAGTTCTATCCCCTGACCTAGTAATATTGGGCTGCGAGACTAACTGTCTGTCTGTTAGAACAAGTTATGTTTCTGCTCTGCTTTTTATTGCCATGTCTTTAACACGCCAATGTATAACGCCAGAATTGATCAGTACTGATGCCCCCACCTTTGTAAACTGGGAGCAAGGATTCTTGCTCTCCATAATCTCGAATCAGCTGTTTTTTTTTGAGGGGGGTAGGAGGAGGCGCAAGAGGAGGCTGAAAATGTGGGCTCCTTTTACAGAATGGCTCAAAAGTTGAACTGTATGAACTGGCTCTTGTTATCCTATTTCATTTTATACGTCTTGATGTGGTATATAAGTTCTATCTGACCCATTCTCTTCCCCCCTTTCTTCCTATTATGTTTCTCTTTCTCTTTCCTCTTTAGGTCTCTCCTCTTTCTCTCTCCTTCTTTTGTTTTTTTCTTTTTTCCCCCGCTTTTTCTACTTCTTCCTAATCTTCGTACAAATGTGTTACCTTTTATGATGTGCAGCCATGATTAAGCTATGTGTCATTACTTTTTTTGATTTGTTTTCAAGCTTGAACAATAAAACAAAATGTTTAAAAAAAGAAAGGTTGCCTAAACAGCCAGGTAGGGCAAAATGCTTCTTTGCATTAATTTGTGTGAAGAAGGCATCCCATGGGTGGTACATGGGCATTCCTATGGAACCACCAATTGGTTTTGATCAAAATCCCTATCTACTAACCTTTATAGAGAGGGGTTTCTGCTCAACAATATGCTGCCTTTAGGCAGGCATACCAGTGGAAAGGACCTCAAACTCTTCAGCCTTTGTAAGTGTCCTACACTGTACAGCACACATACAAAGGGTTAAAATTGTAAACATGTGTCAAACAATAGAATTTTTTTCCTCGAAGGGTACCATTCCAGTACAAACCCAATGCTTGACAGAACACACACACCCTTGAAGCAAGAGTGCGATTTGGCAGTCTAAAGAACGCAAGGGGGAGAGAAACACAGTGTCATATTTTACCAAATATGGCATTGTTTTTCTCTCTCCCTTTGTTTCAACATATCACCGTTGGTTGCTGTGCTGTGTTGAACATTAGTACATTTATGTCTAGTTTTGACCATTGCCTGCAATTCTCCGAGCATGTGGTGTCATCTAGTGTGTTTTTGCTACATGTCTTTTCCATCTACCGTCCATTGCAGCTGAAAGTTTTTTTGTAATAAAAATGTACTTTTAACAGATTGTTTTGTTTCTTCCTGTACTTTTCTTTGTCAAACTCCTTGGTACCCCACTTTGAATTGGCTTATTCAGCAATACACAAATCGTAATAACAAAGTAAGTAAAGAAACTAACCTTTTTATTTCTAAAGAAAATAAAGCCATTGCCAACAAATTTGTTTAATGTAAATCAATGGATGTGACATCTGAACAAATCCATTATTATTCCTTCTGGAAATGTCATAAACTAGGACACCAACAGTCATTTTTAAAATTACACATTCCACCTAAAGGCTATGCATTGCCTGAGCAAAGAAATATTGGTCTGCACATCTTCCATGTTATTTAATTGATATTTGCAGTAGTAGATTGCAAGTGACAGGTCATTCAGTTTCTGCCTTTCAGATAAGCTTGGCCTATAAAACTATTTGATAACGATGCCCTGTAAAGCTATTTTCAGAGCATATCCATTTGTCATATTTTCAGAGTATTCAATCATTTATCTCTAAAATAACCCATCTCTTGGTGCACTTGTGTTTGTTTGGCTTCAGTGAAAAAAGTAAATTCCTGACGAAAGTAAGTTTACAAATAGAATTGGCAACTAACAGAAAACTACTAATAGTGTTGTTTGTGTATATGATGCTGGCGAATAGAATGCGATTGTGCGACGGTACAACGCTGGTAAATACATTGCATGCCTTTGCCTTACATTTTTTAGCATGCATGTTTTTAAGGCAATAATTCATTTACTTTGCATGCCAATACCACACATTGTTTTTAAATTTAAAAACAATGTATTTGTGGGGGAGACCCCCAACTTACCTTAAAATCGTGGTATTGGTTTCAATGTAAATGCATAATCGCTGTAAAAATATGTGTGCTAAAAAATGTGAGGCAAATGCATGCAATGTATTTACCTTGTTGTAAAGGCTGTTTCCCTTAGAATGCATCTTATACCCTTCCCAAAAATAAGGGGACTATTTTTGAGCTGGTTTGCGTCGCTCCTGCACCACGTTGCATTTTTTTGTACAGGAAGGTGCACCTCCCTGCACAAAAACAATCCTGCTGACAACACAGGCACACTTGCACCATGGAGTAAGAGTGCCTGCATTGGTGCTAGGTTGCCAAATCGGCGCTAACGCAGGGGGACAAGACAGAAATGCACCATATTGAATAAATACTGTGCTCTCCTGCACTTTCACTGTGACGTAGGACAGACCAGCAAGGTCATTTGCTGTGCTGCCCTACCCAAACCACCATAAAGGAGGCCTGCAATGCCTCTGGGTTATCAAAAAGTGTGTTAGGGTGAGGCTAATTAGCTTACAAGTATGAGTCTCCCTCCTCTTCGAGCAATAAAAGACAAGTCATTTTGATTGAAAATTAGCTGTCAATACATTCTCATAATAACATAGGTTGTAGATTCCACTACCACACCCTACAACTGCTGAGAAGAACCCTTTGTTATCTTCTGGACATGTACATCCTTATTTAGATCAAATGATTGTAGATAAAGTAGAAAGTGCAGCAGTTTACATGGTTTACCATATTAAAAAATGCACTGATGTATCTGAAGCAGGGAGGAACCTTCACTGGTTGAGGGTGCACCAGAGAATACAGTTCAAATGTGTGGATTCAACATTAAAGCCTTTTATTCACCTGAGCAATCATGCTTTAATAAATTATTCAAACCTTACACTCCTTGACATTCTTACAATCAGAGAATTTTAACTTATGCAAATAGTGATAATAAACTGTAGTAGGAAGGGTGGCCACCCTTTTTGGTTTTTGAGAGCCTATTTGAGAATCCAACTGTCTTCAAAGCTAAGGCAGATACTTCACTTCCTACCTTTAAAGAGGGCAATAAGGACTCGCCTTTGTTCTGTCTGAAATCCCCTCTATTTGCTTGGGTTTGGATCTTTTATCACTAGGAAGCTTTTGGTATTCTATTGGCTACATGCAGAATACCTCTTAGAGATTTGATAGCTCCTGTGAACCAAATAAAAAAGGCATATGACAGGATTTCACGTCATTATTATTATACATTATAGTAAAAGTTACAAGAGTTAGCTGAAAGAAACAATTAAAAAGATCAGGAAGAACGTAAGGAGTAACTAATAAAAGTGGTGGTAAAATTAGAAAGTCGATGACCAGTTCTTAAAACTTATTTCTGGAACTATAGTGGAAGGAGTGAAAGCTGAGATGATTGAACGAGATTAAGAAAGCTAAATAGGGCACATTTATGAGTTTTGTGTCATAGGGCAGTGCAGCAAGTCATCTTGCTGCGCCGCCTTGCTTCACAGGAAAGGGGCAGGAATGTTGCCCCAGTTATCCAATATGGCACATTCATTCCTGTCCTTTTTTTCTTGCACTGGAGCCATTTTGGTAGCCTAGGTGCAAGGGTGCCTGTGTTGTAGACAGGATTGCTTTTGTGCAGGAAGGGGCACCTTTATGCACACAGAAAATCTTGAGAGGCGTTTTGTTTTCCTCCTTCTATGTGTGCTGAAAATTGCAGCACACATTGAAAGAAGAAAATAATGAGGTGAAATAAAGATATTTATCCTTGTCACGCCTTCCCTGGGGAGGCGGAACTTTTTGGCACATTCTCAGGTTTGCAAGATTTTGTAAATCTGGCAATGCATAAAAAAAATTGAGTAGTGTGGCAACAGCCACACAACACCTGTGGAAGGCCTATCCGGGGCAAAGTAAAGCAATGCAGTGATTTGCACTGTGTTGCGTTACTCCATACTGTTGGAGACACACACACTGATGCAAAAAAGGCTCTGCATGGCTTCAAAAATATGCCTCATGGTTTGCATCACTCTTGCCCCACATTGCATGGTGCAAGAATGGCACAAAGTGGGTCAAAAATATGATCCATAGTTCTTTCGGAGTTAGTGTACAATTTAGAAAGATTAATGAGAGGCAAAAATAAGAAAAGAAAGAAATATTTTAAAAAAGGAGAATAATCATTTATAGAAATCTTGAAAAAGTTTGAAAAGACGTCATTTAAAATAAAAAGGAGAAGCATTTTGAAGCCCCAAGGCAATTGACATTGACATCCATTAGGGATAAGGAATAATGAGAAATAATGAGTAGCCATATTAAGTTTTAATGTCAACAACGCATAGAAATATGAAAGAGAATCAAAAGTAGGGATGTAAAGGATTTAATATGTGACAAAATTCTCATGTTGTTAATGATATTTGGCCTACCTTGTCTGTTGATTGTCCTGATTTTTTTTGTTTACATTCTGTTACTATTCTTCACTGTAAAATGACAATATTTCCTTAGAAGTGCTACTTGGAGGTAAAAATGAATCTGTCCTTTTCTCGTGAGCTACTTTAAAAACTATGGGCTCATTACGATGGCATAACTTGAAATACCCCACCATATTATGATGGCAGGGTTTTGCGGTGGACGCAAAATCCGCATGCCCCTTTTCCGCTGGTCGGCAAACTGATAACCGGCGAAGCGGTGCTGGGCCAGTAACAAGGTGGCGGTGCCTAGCAGGCTCCGCCAGCCATATTACAATGTGTCTTTCGGACGGGCCTTTCCATGGCGTCGAATGCAACCATGGAAAGGCTGGCTGGAATTGGCTTTGGGGGCTCGTTGCGGGCCCCCTGGGTAGGGGGGGGGGTGGGGGGTGCACTTGGGGGATACCCATAGTACCCCCATTCAGTTCCCTGCAGCAAGTGGCAGGCACGTGGTGCACGGAAATGTAAGGCATGCGATTTTCACATCGCGACGGATGATGCTGTAAACATCACCCACCGCAATGTTAAAAGGCGGAATGCAACCACCAGGATGGCGGTTGCATCCTAATAAGCGGTGCAGGACCGATGCATGTCTGGCAGCCGGACCCAAAACCGCTAGGAAGGTGGCGGACTCAGGTCCACCCGCCATCCTAATAGGCCCATTTTTCTTCCTGATTTTGAAACTGGGTGTTTGCTGGTGATTTTTTATCAAAACAACTTACACGGACTGTGGTAGCCCTAGTTGTAATGTGAAGACAAACATGAAGAAACATTGCACTCTGTGGGAAGTATTGTTGGTGTGTAATCCAGAAGGTTTGCATGAAAAACAAATGACAGACTTACACACTCCTATGCATCAGATAGGAATATGGCAATTTATTCTGCATGCATTTTCACCTCATTCAATAACAACGCAGCTGTTACAGCGACAGCGTTGTATCAAAGCATACCATTACCCTGCCAATCATAACAACGACTTGCTGTAAGGGGTCGCTAAATGTGGGAATAGTTTCATTTACTATTCCAACTCCAGTATGTGCAACAGTAGGGAAGGTGTTGGAGTTCAAATCCAACGCCTTCTGCCCCCTCCGCAAGTCGTCGTTCCAACTTGCGGAATAATGGTATGCGTTGTTACTATGCGGTTATTCTAACAGCTGCGTTGTAATTCCCTGCGGGGAAAAGGATTTTTGGTAAACAATGTTTACCATCAGATAGTCAAAGCATAGGGAGAAAGTCACTACACTAGCAGAAACTATGAAGGCTGTTGGCAGGAGTAACATATAACTGAAAAGTATCTTTGAGGGGGTTAAAGAGCAGATTTTGATGTAGTACGGCATGAGAAAAAAAAAATTCAAGTGCAAAAGATTTCTTAAACAAGTTACAGAATTATTGTTGTAGTGTAAAATATTGAAGAATGGAACAATACAGGACCATTTTTATGAGATCAGCATTGTTAATGACGTAACAAAATGTTTTCCATGGGGCTTGTATAAAACCTTGGTGACCCTAAAAGAAGATATAATGCAGCAGTTTCGAAACCCACATGGAGATCCAGCATGGAATAAAGCCTAAATAAGCATATAAGAAGTAGCAAACTGCATTCAGTTTACACTGAGAAAAATTTAAGATAAACTAGGAAGCTAAAACTTGAATTACTTTTGGAGGATATAAAGTGATCTTGAGATCTGATGTTTCTTCATCTGGTGCTGGAAAAAATGAGATGCAACCCTTCACTGGTAGTTTTCCAATAATTTATGCTATATTCCTCTAAAGTTAAAAACCAACGGAGGGATCTTTACTAACTATGTTTAAAGCTGTGAAAGCAGAAAGAATATATCAAGATTGTTGGATAAAACTGGGAGGATTGAGAAAAAAGCAAGAATCACAACTAAGCAAAAATCATATGTGTTCTCATTCAAATTCCCAAGAAACGCTAGTGAGAAAATGAGAATTGAGTATATCCCTGAGAAGAATATTGTGAATCTGATGTCAAAACATTGGCAAGGGAGTCCAATATGGGTGGACAAATTACAATGTAAATTGATTTATACCTTTGAAAAAGACACTACGGCCCTCTTGATGAGTTTTCTAAGATATGGTTTTGGACTGGGGTTCATACTAAAGTCTGGCAATTTCAGAAATGTCCACAGAAGGGGAGTAATTACAAAGACCCACAAGCAAGGTGTTTCTCCCTGTCTTATTTGTTAGACTTAGCTCTCTTCCCTTTGAACTGCACATTTGATCGCTCTTACAAAGTGACCTTTAACTGCACTGTGTGAAATAAAGAGCAGGCGTAACAAAGGGCCATCCTTCTGACAGGAGAAGGGCTAATTATGAATTGGTATTGAAAGACACAGGCAAAGGCAAAGTTTTAAAATACATTAAACTTAATAGTTGATTAGTTGTTTTAAAGTATATATATATATATATATATATATATATATATATATATATAATATTTTATATTCTACATGTGCATGCTTAATGTTTTTAATTACATGTATTTGTTAGTTTTGTTAAAAAGTATATAAACATAATTTCTTTTTTGAAAGTAAATTTTATTATTTATTATTTTTATATATATATATATATATATTAAAACCGATATTTTGTACAACTATATGTTTTTCATCAATATTCTTTCCCCAATATTTTTTTACTTACCATTATAAATATAGGATGTCAATTTTTTTGACATTGATATTTATAACTCAATATTTTTGTATGGGGATATTTTGGGGGTCGATATTCTATCAGTGAACCGCTATAGTCTCCATCCCTGACAATGGGTGGAGGGGAAGATTGGGGAACTAAGTAGAAAACTCTTCCGGTAGAGACAGGACTTAAGAAAAAATGGTGGAAAGGGTGTCAGAGGCAGAGAGCCACATATCAAAATTGTAGGACTCCCTCTGGACCACCCAGTCTAAGATTACCAAACTCTAGCGTGCAGTCAAAATACTCGAAGCCAGAGCCGAGGATACTGAGGGCTGCTTATGGGAAAACAATATCAGAATAGTGTGTATTCTGGAAGGCAGGGAGGGCTTGTCACCTACACAATACATCCTAACATGGCTGAAATCGAGGGTTCCTGAGAAGGATATATTTACCTTCTTGCTATTGGAACTGGCTCATCACTCCCTAAGCCTGCACCCATCTCCTTTGGTGTCGCAACATCCAATGCCTATCAGAATATTCAACTTTACTGACAACGACACTATCCTGACAGCTGCCCACAGGGTTGGTAGCATCACTTGCAAATCCTTCCTGTAATTCTGTTCCTGGACTATACCTTGAAAGTCCAGCATGAAAGGAAATCCTTTTTGGAGGTTAAACAGAAACTGCGTGCACTGAACCTCAAATGTATGTTGCTCTTCTTGGTTCACCTCAAAGTCATCTTTAAGGAAAAAGCCCACTTTTTCGACACCCTGAAAAATGCATGTAGCTGGTTGTAGGAACAGCCTGTCCATGTGCCAACCTTCTCTGCTTTCCCGGGGTACCTGGATGAGGGGTTCTAATGAAACACTGGCTACCCCTGGCAAAGCAACAGATAAAAAATTGACAGAGACACATTTTAGAGAGAACCCAGGCGGGCTCCCCTCTGAGGGTGTCACCATGAGGGGTAGACCTTGTGCAGACCCTGAACAGGGCCACAGAGAGACACTGCCATGTTATTCGCGGCAACCTGAAGCAGTTCGGAACTGAAGAGATTACAGTGAAGCGGGCTAAGATAGAGGTACTACAGCCTAGCTAGTTATTAGGAATGGCTGAACCCACGTAATACATTAAGTTAGAGCAGTTTAGTAGTTGGGGTGATGGATGTGCCATGCAATGGGGAGGTGATTAGTATGGAAGCCGTCATATGGTAAGGTACGGAGGGGGGGAGTTTTGGTTATGCTATTGTTTGTTTCTCATACAGCACACATATGATCAACCATGAATATACACAACTATCCAGCAGGGTTGATGATTTTAGGGACTGATTAGGATGCCATCCCAGTAGAAATGGGACCAGCTGCCAGACATGCAGCAGTCCAGCAGCCCTGATTAGTATGCAACCAGCACGCTGGCGGTTGCATCCTGCATACTTGACATTGAGGCTGGTGCTGCATACAGCAGTGTTGTGCATTTTCATGCGCAACATGGCAGGCACCATGCGGTGCCTGCCACCTTGTGCATGCAAATGGACCCAAGTGCACCCCCATCCCCCGGACCCGCATAGGGCCCCCGAAGAATATCTCGGCCAGCCTTTCCATGGCGGCGAAGCCACCATGGAAAGGCCTTCACAACACACCATCCTAATGTGCACTTTGCCTCCGCCGTGAACCCCCCGGCCATTGTAATATGGCAGGGGAGCTTCACTTGTTACGATGTTGTGGCAGCCGCCACCGCTGGATCGGTGGTGGCTAATATCACAACATCATAATGAGCCCCTAAGTCAGGTGATACATTGCATTCCACCCCTTTAAAACTTGGATAGATGATACTGGGAAGTAAACAGCAGTACTTGGTGATTGGGAGAGGACTTGCACCCTATTAATAACTGCCTACGCCACGCTGGACCTGCAAACATATCCTTTGCATGCACTGAGGCGATTGGTGGGGCCCCTGCTGCCAACCTTGATGGTGTTGGGAGCAGATTTTACCTGGTAGTACATCCGCAGCCAGATTGAACTATTCCTAGACAGTATTCCCAGATGATCCCGGGGAATTTGGATAGCTTGCTAAAAGCAATGGGGCTTGGAGACATATAGAGATCACTACACCCAAAGGAACAATGGTACTCTTTTTACTGAGCCACACATGGCACTCACTAAAGAATAGAATCAATCATGTCTTCACACCCTGTACGTTCCTCTGCCAAATCACAAAAGCAGAATACTTGAAATGGGGGTATCAGACCACTCACCACTGCGAATGACACTGGGCACACACCATTGGCAGAATTCTCATGATTGGAGAATTGTGATCTGGCTATTGAGGGATTCGGTAGTGGACACACAACTGGGAAGGTCACTGAGCGGTATTTCAAGGAGAATGCAAAATCAGTACCTGGAGGTGACATGCTTTGGGCATTCTGTAAGTCTATTATCAGGGGGTGATTATATCTGGAGAGGTGGGCCAGAAGCAGAAAAGGGATAAATTGGTGAAAGAGCTAGAACATGACCATAATAATTTAGAGGCAGAAAGGAATAAGCAATGAGGTCCATAGTAGAGTCACACATACCTTAGCTATAAAAAGAGAGGTATACAAAGCCAGCCTACTGAATGACATAAAGACGTGCCATCTCCTCAAACAAAATTGGCTATTTGAAATCCAGGGATAAAGCATGGAAATTCCTTCTTCGGTTAAATAGTGCTGAACGGGACCAGATACATTTTAGGTAGCTTTGCAGGCCCAAGGAGGGGGAAGTGTCAGGTGCAAACGAAATAGCAGAAGCATTCACTGACTAACTCCATGCCTTTAACCAGCCTCCACCCTCATCACAGCCAGGCATCAACTACTTTGTCAAAGATTGCCCTATGCAGCATATAACAGGAACACAGATAGCCTACCTAGAGAGGGACCTCACTAAAGAGGAGATCAGTGAGGCCATTACACACCTGCAGACTGGAAAGACACCCAGACGCAATCAGTTACCAATAGTACTGTATAAGAAAACTGGAAAACAGGGTGATCAAACCACTCCATACCATGTAGCATCAGATCTTTAAATCACTGACCCTGTTGCTGGATCTGCATACTTCAACAGTAGTGCTGATCCACAAAGATATGAAGCCCGGGGATGCCTGAGGATCCTGTAGACCAATATTTCTACTTAATGCCAAAGTTAAGATTCTTTGGTCGTTTCTATTCTCCATGCTGAGACAAACAGGGTTAGAATCACAGTTTATTGCATGGAAGCGAATATTGTAAATGACACAGTGGGAGGGCACAACGCATAATCACAGGTGTTTCCCACTGGGAGAGGCACGCACAAGAGTTGCCCTTTTTGCCCATGCTTTTACCCTTGCTTTTGAACCATGGGGAAGTTGCATATGGGTCGATGTACATTTGCTGGGAAGGGCTTGGGAGGGTGTGTGTGAGGAATGTATCTCTTGGTATGTGAAGGATGTACTCCTCTATCTAGCTAACCTGAGGAGTCTCTGAATAGGCTACAGCAGATGTTTGACACATATCAGAAAGTTTCAGGACTTAGCATTAATTGAAATAATTCTCTGCTTTTCCCAATGGACAGATCTGACCCGGCAGGGATGTTGCTCCGACCCATATCGGTTGAAACATGGCACTTCAACAACAAGGGCCCGCAGATCAAAAAGATCAGTCAGACACATTACTAAGATAACTTAGTCCCCCTGGGGACCACATCAGAGCAGAACATAAAACACTGGCAAAAACTCCCGATCTCACTGATGGGAAGAGCGCCAATTTTTAAAATGATAGCACTGCTCACGTTCACTTACATTCTGAAAAACACCACTATTGCATACCTATAGATAGGCCACATTCTGTGAAACCTACTCTGGGCAGGAGGCCTGCCTCGTATAGCCCTGAAAACCATTCAGTTGTCCACATATGAAGGCGGAATTGCCCTGCAGAATGCTACAAAGCTGCTTAAGTCTGTACGGTTAATGGGTCGTCTACTGCTCCTTTGAGGAGTAGGCTTACTGACTGGACAGACTCATACTGGGTGAGCAGGGATACTTGCATGTCATGTATTGGGGAAAATGGAGGCTCTGCTTCCGCTGCGACAAATATGGTGATTCAGACTTGGCATAATCTAACCAGGGGAATAGAATGGGAAAAAAGATTGACCCCTCTAAATTCCTCTGTGGTTGGGCACCAAAGTAAATGAGAAGGTTATATTACATGACTTTAGAAAGTGGAACTTCATAGGTATTTGAGCATTAGAACAGGTGTGGAACACTAACAGCATAGTCCCCTTTGCACATCTCCAGGTATAATATGACATGGATCCATCTGAAACATTCAAATACCTACATTTACGACATGATCTAAGCGCTAGGATCCCAGTGGAGGAGGAGATCGAAGGGGGCTTCCCACTAGAGAGGAGATTGCTGATTGGCACTTGGTAGCTAAAGCTTTATTCCTCACATAGAAGACGTTGATGAACAATGCACAAGCAGAGCTGACCAAGCTACGGGACAAATGACAAGATAAAATTGGGCCCATAGACGTTGATGATTAGGGAGAGGCAGAGCGATTCCCCAGAACGGTGGCCATCAAAGCCATATTTAGACTTGAGCAATTACACATTCTACACAGGGTATATGAAAGTAGGATTTGCTACAAAAAATAGCACAGATTGATCTGGAGAGATGCCTCAGGAAATGCGGACAGTGAGGTACATGAATCCACATTCTGTAGGAGTACCCAAAACTCCAGATGTATTGGTACATGGTTACGCAAACCCTATGGGAGGCAACACACTGTATCATCTGTCAAACTGACCTACTGGTGTTGCTTTGGATATGGACAGACACAATCACTAAAAAGACGTGCTCAAAGACTTGGGGTACATGGTAGCCAAATGGGATATAGCCAAAAAAATTGGGCAGCTCTACACCTTCGACTGGGAAAGGGATATAGACACATGCATAATGTTGGAGAAAGTCAAATATGAGGACCCTGGCTTCCCGTGGAAGTTATAAAAGAAAATTATAAGTGTACCATTTTAACCATCAATAAAACAAAGGATCAAGATTATTGGTATGTAAATTTTAAGTTAATAGAACAAACTGGAAATATTGTTTATGACAATTAGGCTCAGAGGCATGAGTATGGTAATAAGCCATATGCCTTAATTCCCCCCTAATAAAGGGCTATATGACCCAAAATGAATTGGGATTTGTTACCATTGAATTACAGCATGTAATGTCAATGGAAATCAGCAGAAAAATAAATGTATCGTCTTACCTATTGGAGGCATAAGAGGTTGATTTTCTGCAAAATTTATGAAGTTTGATTTACGGGGCCACCTTGAAACAGGTTCACAATTGTGAAATAAGGATTAGGACCTCTTACCGAGGAACCTTTGTGTCCAGAGAGGGGATGCTGTTCCCAGATTGGGACAGTGCTGCTTATTAAATATTTGTGCAGCAGCATTTTTCAGATGTACATTATTTCCACTGCATCAGAAACAAATCCTGTTGCTTATGTGGGCAGGGTGCAACAGTTGCTATACCTGTGGCAACATATTCCTCAAATGTCCATCAGAACATGCGGCTTAATTCTTGTGCTGGGAAACTAAGGGGCAGATTTACTAATATTTCCTGCAATGCAGCAGGGTTTCTTGATGCATTGAACGAATGGAGAAAGCAGAAATGTGCTATAGACATTAAGATGTGGCACACTTCTGTTCTCTCCTAGTGCTAGCACAATGTGTGCTTCCAAACGCCAATGCAGGCACCCTTGCTACATGGTCCAAGGGTGCCTGCGTAACTCACAGGATTGTTTTTGTGTAGGAAGGGACATCTTCCTGCCCCCAAAAAATCCTAGCAGGTATATACCGCTTTCTATTTGTACTGCACAATGTAGCACACAGGGAAAGATAAAGTAAAGAGGGGAAATAAAGATATCTTTCCATGTTACGCCCCTGTCAGGCGTGTACACCATTTAGGCGTAAACCAGCTTAAAACACTTTGTAAATTTGAGTTTCCATCAAAATATGGAGGGGAGTGCATGGGAACACCCATGTTCACCCATGTAAAGCATACCAGAAGTAAAGTAATGCCAGACAGTCCTATGGGTCTCATTAGGATAGTGGGAGGCCAGAAACCGCCAGCCGTTCGGTGGCGGCCCCTCCGCCATCTGACTGGCAATGTCCCCCTGCCACATTACGATGACTGGAGGAATCTTTCCGCAAGCATGGTGGACACAAAGACCGCCCACCACACTTCCGCCACAGGCAATCATTATATTTGCCTGGCAGAGCGGACAGATGGAGGTGAATGGTGGTGGTGTTTAGGTGGCACCATCCGCCAGATCACAATGCTGGCCTCAGCCAGCCTTTCCAAAGTGGGGAACCAGCCATGGAAAGGATGGCGGAGAATGGATTTGGGGGCCCAATGCAGGTCCCATCTCTATGGGGGAGGGTGGTGGTGCACTGGAGGGGTACCCATGGAACCCCAGGCATTTCCCTGCAGAAAGTGGCAGTCATTGTGTGGTGCCTGCCACATAGTGTAGAGAAATGCACTATGTGTCATTTTCGCATTGCAAATGATCTTGCAGCCTGCAGCACTGTCCGCAATGTTAA
This sequence comes from Lissotriton vulgaris, assembly GCF_964263255.1. Lineage (NCBI taxonomy): Eukaryota > Metazoa > Chordata > Amphibia > Caudata > Salamandridae > Lissotriton > Lissotriton vulgaris. The sequence goes on from NW_028241980.1 coordinate 294,187, forward strand.
GGGCCCTGGATACACCCGCCATAGTGGTGGGTGCATCGTAATTAACTTAGTGAGACCTATGCAGCATATAACGGGAGCACAGAGAGCCTACCTAGAGATGGAACTCACTGAAGAGGAGATCAGCGAGGCCATTACACACTTACAGACTGGAAAGACATCCAGACCGAATGGGTTACCCATAGTACTGTATAAGAAAACAGTAAAACAGGGTGATCAAACCACTCCATACCATGTAGCTACAGGCCTTTAAATCCAAGACCTCGTCGCTGGACCTGCATACTTCAAAGATAGTGCTGATCCACAAAGATATGATGTCCGGGAATGCCTGAGGTTCCTGTAGAGCAAAATTTCTACTTAAAGCCAAAGTTAGGCTTCTCACTAAGGCCTTGGCCAATAGGTTGCAGTCGGTGACCAGTCTGGGTCCATCTCACAGAGATGTACCAAATTGAACTTAAGGTGCCTATATATCAACATGGTCATGCCTTTAGTGGTTAAGACGCCAATTGCAGTGGCCTTGGTTGATAGCAACAAGGAATTTGGCTCCATAGAATGGTCCCTTCTATACTCCATCCCAAGACAAACAGGGTTAGAATCACAGTTTATTGCATGGAAGTAAGTAATGGGCTTTTCTCATTGGGAGAGGCACGCACCAGAGTTGCCCTTTTTTGCCCATGCTGAGTACCCTCGCTATTGAACCACTGGGGGGGGGTTGGAAATGGGTCGATGCATAGTTGCTGGGATGGGCTTGGTTGGGAGGGTGTGTGAGAGGAATGCATCTCTTTGTACGTGGATGATATACTCCTCCATCTAGCTAACCCGAGGAGTCTCTGAATAGGCTACAGCAGATGTTTGACACATATCAGAAAGTTTCAGGACTTCACATTAACTGAGATAATTCTCTGCTTTTCCCAATGGACAGATGGGACCCGGGATTGTTTGAAACGTGGCACTTCAACTACCTGGGCCTGTTGATCAAAAAGGTCAGTCAGACACATTATGAAGATAACTTAGTCCCCCTGCTGACCACACCAGAGCAGAACATAATTCATTGGCCAAAACGACCATTCTCACTGATTGGAAGAGTGCAAATTTTCGAAATGATAGCTCTGCTCACGTTCCCTTACATACTGAAAAACACCCCCTATTGCATACCTACCGATTCTTTATCAAGATAGGCCACATTCTGCAAAACCTACTCTGGGCAGGAGGCCTGCCTCGGATAGCCCTCCAAACCATTCATTGGTCCACATATGAAGGCGGAATCGCCCTGCAGAATGTCTGTAAATACTACAAAGCTGCTCAACTCTGAACGGTTAATGGATCGGTCTACTGCTCCTGACTGGAAACACTCATACTGAACGAGAAGGAATACTTGCATGTCATGTATCGGAGAAAATGGAGGCTCTGCTTATGCAGAGCCTCCATTTTCTCAGGAGTAAAAGTCTCAGGAGTAAAAGTAAATACATTCCTCCGGTAAGCCATAAGGTGTTGGACGCCTTCGAAAAAATCATTCAGAAAAAAATGGAAAAAATTTACAAGCAACCAAAATCCAAATTGAGCAATTTGTCTAAAAGTGAACAAAACATTCTCAAAAATCTTGCCAACAACCCAGAAATCACCATTCGCCAAGCGGACAAGGGAGGAGCCCTTGTAATTATGGATGTTGAATTTTACAATGCACGAATCAACGAACATGTAAACGACAGCAATACTTACTACAAAGTTGATCAAAACCCCACCAAACAATTCATGGAAATATTGATAAATTTAATTGACAAAACCATAGAACTGGGGGTCATTGGACAGAAAGAAAAACAATACCTTATCAAAATCAATCCATCTATACCGTACATTTACATGCTACCTAAGGTGCATAAACATCCCACACACCCTCCATGCAGACCTATCGTCTCAACAATAAACTCTATCCATGAACCGATTGGACGGTATATCGACAAACATTTGCAACCACTAGTACAATCTATGACAACCTACATAAAGGACACCACGCACTTTCTCACCATCTTGGATAACCATAAACCGGAGTTCATTAACGACATGCTTCTGTGCACAATCGATGTACAAGCTTTATATACACCAATCCCCCACAATTTGGGACTGGATGCAACCGCGTCATTTCTAATGACATCTAACATGGAAGAAGGATTGAAAGTATTTATCATGGAATTATTGAACTTCATACTGTATCACAGTTATTTCACGTGGCAAGACCAATATTTTATTCAAAGCTCTGGAACATCTATGGGCAATTGTGCCGCACCGGCGTATGCTAATTTGTTTATGCACCGGTTTGAGCTGGATAACATTTTGAATAAAAAGTGCTGGACAGAGAATTTGATACTTTACAGGAGATATATCGACAATATATTCATCATTTGGAAAGGCACATTACCCGCATTGCAACAAGCAATAGAACGTCTAAATCTGGTAAATGACCGAATCAAATTCACACACAATATACAAAACCATTAAATATCATTTTTGGATGTAGAAATCACAAAAAATAATGGAGAATTGGACACTAGTGTTTTCACCAAACCAACAGATCGCAACAATTTGTTGCATTTCAACAGTTTCCATCAACCATCCCTCAAAAGACATTTGCCGTATTCGCAACTACTAAGAATAAAGCAAATTTCGTCCACTGATGAATCCCTAAAATTGAGTGTTAAAAACTGCATTGAGAAATTCAGTGGGCGAGGGTACCCTCAAGATATTCTAGAGGAAGCAACGTTCAAAATGAACAACATAGACCGACGTGTTTTGTTATCATCCAAACCCAAACAAGCTATCCAAGAGAAAATGGTATTTGTCTCGAAATATTCTACAGAAAGTTCAAAAATAAAATGAGCCATATTGAGAAACTGGCCTTTATTATCTATGGAAAACGATTTCAATCACATTTTTCAACTCCCTCCAAGATTCGCCTATCAAAGATCAAGAAACATAAAATAAATTTTGAACAAAAAGACACCAGGCAGACAAGAACTTTTTAAGGGGACCATCCCCTGTCTAAACTGTGGAAACTGTAATGCCATAATTAAGGGCAAAGAAATGAAACACCCAAGTAAAGGCACCACTATCCCCTTGCGTGTAACTGCTACATGCGACAGTCGCAATGTCATATATTTGATCAAATGTCCTTGTGGACTTGCGTACGTTGGAAAAACTGAACGTAAAATCAAGACGGGGATAATTGAACATAAGAGCAGTATACGTACAAAGAACCTAAAATCACCATTAGCAAACCACTTCAATAACTATAACCACACTCCCAGCCAACTTCGTTTTCTGATTCTGGAAACTGTTCCAATATTACCAGGCCGAGACAATTCCCAACACCTTTTGCGGAGAGAAGTGTTTTGGATTTCATATTTGAACACTTGCCAACCGAAAGGTCTCAATGACCGTATGGATCTAAATTGTTTCATTTAATTGATATTTAATAGGATGTATTGATCATTACGAGTTCATGTTTTTCAAATTACTGTATTTTTGCACTTTTTATATTTTTTCAAAGAATTGACTATTGCCTTTGAAGGTAGATAATTGTATCCTATACTGTCCTGAGACTTTCACGTACATTGTTCAGGCACAAATTATTTGACCCGGACCTGAGAATTTATAATCATCATAACCTTTAAATTTGTGGCCTGCTATTTGCATATGACCTTTTATTTAAGTTCACAATCCTATGATGTCTTCATACGCTTACGACACATCCGTCGTTTACATTCATGATTGACTAACTGAACTTCCGGGTTAACTTCGGCAGTTCAGCGAGTCGCCTTGCATCTGACCTTTACTTTGAACCCGCTATTTTGGGTTGGTATTACACTTTCATGACACGTCCGTCATTTACCTCCACGATTATTCAACGGATCTTCCAGGTTAAATCCGGCAGTTCCGCTAGTCGCATTGCACTCGCGTCTTTCAACGCTGCTGACGTTCGGTTCGGATACCAGTGCCCGTATCTTCACCGTTCACGGTAAGACTTTTTAAACGACCAACCTTATGCGACTTACGCATTTTCAGCCAATATTATGCCACCACCTAACCTTTTGACACTTCTTGTGCATTTTAGAAATACGACCTATCAATCATCTCATATTCAACAAGCCGGTCGTCGATACCGGTATGTAAACACCCTTCATTGCATATGTAAACTCGTCATTTTTATTTTAAAACTCGAAACACCTGTCGTAGTTCTAATTTGTGATCATGTACATTTTGCAGGTCATTATATGGGTCGATCTTTCAAAATACCTTATAAAGATTTATTTGACACTACTATCCAGGTATTACAATTTTTTCCATTTTCTAATTCTTTCAACATGTTTTTTTCGTTACATTTGCAACATAATGCATCTTGACAAGTTCAGATGATTTCGTCTTACGGGTCCACAAATGATAAAATTACATATACTGTACTGAGAAGGTATATAAGATACTCTAAATGAGATATTTGAATTAAAAATGCCTAATTTAAAATGTGTCTGCTTCATAATTAATTGAAGGTTTGATTGTATCACAGTTGTGTTCTTTTCCTCAACAGAATACTATGCCCCTGAAGAAGGGCACATTGCCCGAAATGCATTGGGCGTTTGATTGTTTTGTCTAAAATGATTATAACATTGAAGAAAATATGATTTATTGACAAAAGGAAAATTCTTGAATAAAAAGTCATTGAAACGAATTGAAAATTTAAGGAAATATTCTTTTGTGTGCTCTATGAGGACGTCGTTCCCTGTTGGAATAGCTCTACCATATTCTACTTACGCCGCCACATACATGGTGATTCAGATGTTGCACAATCTAACCATGGGAATGGAATGGGAGAAAAGGATGACCCCTCTAAGATTCCTCTGTGGTCGGGCACCAAAGTGAAGGACAAGAATATCTTACCTGACTTTAGGAAGTTGAGCTTCATAGGTATTTGAACAGGTATGGGACACCAACGTATAGTCCCCTTTGTACAGCTCCGGGCAGAGTATGACATGGATCCATCCCAAACATTCAAATACCTACATTTACAACATGCTCTATGCACTAGGATCCCAGTGGAGGAAGAGACCCAAGTGGGCTTCCCATTAGAGGGGAAAATGCTGGATTGACACATGGCAGCTAAAGCTTTATCTCTCACATAGAAGACAATGATGAACAATGGACAATAATATTATACAAAATATAATATTATTTATTAAAAAATATGCATAAAATATAAAAAAGTTATGCAATGAAAAAATTGTAAAACAATATATGTTATTACAATGTGCACTATATGTCATTATGTAATGCATATTTACAATGTAAATAAATATTTTAAAACTGTTACCAAAAACTTACATATTAAAAAAGTTTATAAAACACCAGTGGACAACTACATCTTTTATTTGTAAAAAATGTACATATTTACCAAGTTCTCCATTATAAAAAACATAAAAATGTTTCATGCTGACTTTACGTAAATATTATGGGGTCTATTATAATGTCGGGTAGATCGCCACTGCCAGTACGAGGGTGACGATCCGCCCAACATTATTCCCCTCCCGCCATCCATTTCCCCCGCCATATTAGGATGGCGGGGGGAACACCGGTGGACAGTAAGACCGTCTGCCGGCTTTCAGCCGGTCACACAGGTGACCGGGCGGAAATGGGGCCTGATATGGGGGCCGTGTCTGCAAGACACCGCCATCCATATTATAATGCTGGTGGGACGCAGCCTTTACATGGCGGCGTTGTGCCACGGAAAGGCATGCGGTAATCGCAGTTGGGGGCCCGTTGCTGTCCCCCAGGATGCTGGGGGTTGGGGGGGCACATTGGGTGTACCTATGGTACCCCCCTGCATTTGCATGCACAACGTGGCTGGCACCGGACGGTGCCTGTCACATTGTGCATGCATATGCACAACATACCTGTTTAACATTGTGGTGGGTGCGGAATACAGCACGGCCCGCCACAATGTTAAATATACAGGATGCGACCGCCATGGTGGGGGTTGCATCCTGATAGGCACAGCGGGACTGCAGCACCTCTTGTGGTCGGTCCAGTTGACTGTTACGGTGCGCCATCATAATAGACCCCTATATGTTTATGTTTAAATATGTACTAATTATGAAATGTATCCAAAAATAAAAAAAATATTATTATTTCTCTGTATGACAATATATATATATATATATGTATATCAAACAATGTTAATACAAAAATGCATATTATTTATTTGCTTGAGTCTTTGAATCAAAATAAAGACATAAATACAATATAAATATTGTTTTGTATTTATTCCTATTTTTTTTCTTCTGTTTTTACAATAAAATGTCTTATCTTAAATTAATTGTCTGACATAAATAATGTTTGATAAAATACTATTACTACTTAAACATACATTTTTATCATTAATCTTACTCCAATATTTTACTATTCCCACACTACACTATACCAACTCAGGAAAACTGCTGGACACTAAACATATAAAACTTACTATTCTCACTCCAAACTATATTAACTCCAAACTAGAAAAAGTCAGGGAAGGTGCTGGACACCAAAAATATATAATTTACTGTTCCAACTCCAAAATGTATTAACTCAGGGAAGGTCCGTTACATTAAACATATATAATTTAGTATTCCCACCCCAAACTATATTAACTCAAGGGAAATGCAAAACAATATACTCATAAAATGTTATATTCCCCAAAAAATGGGATAAACACATATACAATAATACACATTAAACATATACATTAACCTATTCCAAATTATGAAAACATATCCAAATAAAAAGTATGAGACTTTTTAAATTATTTTATTCATTTCTTATATGACAATATATATATATATATATGTATATCAAACAATGTTAATACAAAAATGCATATTATTTATTTGCTTGAGTCTTTGAATCAAAATAAAGACATAAATACAATATAAATATTGTTTTGTATTTATTCCTATTTTTTTTCTTCTGTTTTTACAATAAAATGTCTTATCTTAAATTAATTGTCTGACATAAATAATGTTTGATAAAATACTATTACTACTTAAACATACATTTTTATCATTAATCTTACTCCAATATTTTACTATTCCCACACTACACTATACCAACTCAGGAAAACTGCTGGACACTAAGCATATAAAACTTACTATTCTCACTCCAAACTATATTAACTCCAAACTAGAAAAAGTCAGGGAAGGTGCTGGACACCAAAAATATATAATTTACTGTTCCAACTCCAAAATGTATTAACTCAGGGAAGGTCCGTTACATTAAACATATATAATTTAGTATTCCCACCCCAAACTATATTAACTCAAGGGAAATGCAAAACAATATACTCATAAAATGTTATATTCCCCAAAAAATGGGATAAACACATATACAATAATACACATTAAACATATACATTAACCTATTCCAAATTATGAAAACATATCCAAATAAAAAGTATGAGACTTTTTAAATTATTTTATTCATTTCTTATAACATTATTCTTTTCTAAATCAAACATTAAACATCTTCACAATTTACAATTAATTAAATCTTTTTTAAATTGTTAATTTAAAAAATATATAATTACATATTTTCATAAAAAGACACAATAATACCATATCAAAACAAAACACCTCTACAGTAAATATTAGTTTATTTTGAACTTTTGATTTTCACTACTATAATACCATATACAAACAAATATCATAAGATTTTTTGTTTCTACTTTTATTTCAAATTTTCTATTTTTCATTTTTTTAACATTATTCCACAAAAATTATCTGCAAATGACACAAATGTTCACAAATAATAAATAATATATATATTTGTATTTTTTTATTTAAATAAAAAAATTATTTAAAAACTAGACCCCTAATCACCTATAATCCTGACATCACACTCCTAAAATCCAAATTTGAATTGATTCATTATAAAATATACATTTATTTTAAAATGTTCAATTATTTTTTTAAAACACTCCCCACCCTTATCCCCTGTAACCCCAATAGCTCCTAAACAAAAAAGAATACTTTTTGATATAATGTATTATTTTTTTTTTTTAAAGTTATTTTATTTTTTAAATACACTCCACACAATTATCCCCTTTAACCCCAACATCTCGCTCCTAAAAAACATTTTATTAAATCAATATTTTTTTAATAACGATATTTTCAAAATAGATGTTCTTAACAACCACATTTTGTACAAGACACTACATCGATATTCTTGACATTGATATTATACACAACAATATTTTTGACTTTCAACATTTTTAACTCAATATTATAGCACAACAATATTTAAAACTCAATATTATGTCTACTTACCACCTGATTCATTATTTAAGGTACTTGTCTACTTCAGCTAAAGGATCAGCTTTAGTAGAATGTCCTAAAGTTACCACCACTTTGGCCTGTAGCCTGTCCCAGTCTTTCCAGTCTTGTGAATTGTACTGCAGGCTTTATTTTCTTTTGTTTTTTTTACATCTCATGGGGAAACTTAAGACAGTGGCGGCTGCCCCTTCGGCTCCTGCGAGATCAGTAAACACACTGGATGCCATTTTACAATGAGTAGCAGGTGTCCTAGACAAGGAGATAGAGCTGGTTATCTATTGGCTCTCTTGCTCTCCTATAAATCATCTATTCCCTGGCCTATTGAGGGTCTTTTCTTCACCACATCTAGAACATTCTGAGCAGGCCTTAGGATATTTTTCCCTGCCTAGAGATCAGGAGCAGGGCCAGGAGGATTGTGTATTTCCCCGATCTGATGATGCTATTTTGAATGATTTTTTTAAAAATGTGGTCTCAGAGTCATATACTTCTTTATTAACGGATATCCAGGTAGCTTCAGTAGTTTTAGCAGAGGGCCCTAGATTGGTAACAGGAATAGGGGCCAAAAGAAAGCGTCCTTTGACTGGGAGTAGACCAAGCGCCTGAGGGTTGATGGCCCGCAGCCCAGTCCATATGACTTACAAGCTCTGAAAAAATCAGATATGGTAATTATGGTGGATTCTTTGATAGTTGCCATGGACACTAAATCGGATCAAATGAAGCAACGTTTAACAGCAATAGAAAAGGAATTTACCAATCACAACCAAAATAATTCAGCTAGCCACACGGTAGTACACGCTTTAACCCCAGTGCCAACTCGTTCTTCCATTACTGAGAGTTACAGTGCTAGGGATGAAGGTAAAAGGAGTAACCAATACCACAAAAGCCTGCGCCGAAGGGTGTTATTCTTCTTTCACACCTCTTGCGCAACTTGTTTGTCCTTCGACATCGACATTGGACGTGGGGGTACCTTTAATGGGAAAAATCAATACTAACAATAGGCTTGGAGGTTTTAAGAGCAGAACAGCTGTGACACCAAAGAGGAGGGGAAAATATTTAATGGTGTGGGGTACCCAGTAAACCCAGTCAGAGACCATTGACATTACATTTACAACCAGAATCAACACCATATGTAGCAACATTGGGGAATTTACCATCACTCTTACCTGGTGTGACACAGAAGACTTTGGCCAACTTAAGAACAAAGTTTTGGATTGGCTGTACTCCAACACCATCATAGGTATACGAGTGGAAATATACATCAATATGGCCCATAGAGTCAACTGGGTAGGGAGGGTCAAGAAGAGCTGTGAGGGTGACTGTGTTATTAATAATTTTAATAGACCTCACGTGCTGGAGAGAATCTTAGCAGCTGCCATTCAGTCTACCTTTAGTGGCCCTACCTCCACCATCGTGGCTCTCCATTGGGATTTTTTTCTAAACCCACATTCTTTCTGCTACAGTTTGGTGATAGGAATCTTTTGAGGTTTCCTGATCCTATTCAGGTTAGCTGGCACCAGGTTGCTTCTGGTACACCTCTTTATAACAGTATTGCCCCTCTAGGATTTCTGGAGAGTTGAGACTGACTGCCTGCTGCAGTCTCAGCGAAGCTGATGATCCCCATAACACAGAACTGTTCTGGACTGTCTCGTCCTGGTCTATTTGACCAAAAGGAATGTAATTTTATTTTTGCAACATTGCTGGATTGGCGAGCTAGTTTAGTGATCCTGGATGGATGCTCTTCATAAGAAGGTTTGATGTGATATGCCTGCTGGAAACGTGGGCTACTGAGAATTGTTTTTCGTTGAGGGATGTAAAACTTTATTTGTATTGGCTGTCCCTTCGATGGCAGGTAGATCTAAGGGGGGCTTGGTTGTCAATGTCTCCCGAGCAGTTCAAGGTAGTTTTTTGTGCTGCCTACACAAAGCCACACTTTACAGGCTTAGGGCAAGATGCATCAAGCGAAATGCGCTCGCAAAAGGGCCAGATTCTCAGAATCTGGCCCTTTTCGAGTGCAATTTTTGCATTTGGGATGCATCATCCCAAATGCAAAAATCGCAAATAGAGAATTCGCTAAATTGCGATTGTTTGCATTTAAGGAATCTCAAATTGAGATTCCTTAAATGCAATGCATGAAAGTATCAAAAATAGCGATTTCGCTAATAGGGCACGCAAATTACCACGAAGTACAACTTCATGGTAATTTGCGAAAACCTTGAAAAATGCACTTTTGTGCATTTTTCAAAGTTTCATGTTGCGCACACACATGCCCTAAGGGCATGTGTGTGCGCAACATATGTGCACAGATCACATTCAGGGGTGTAACAGGGTGTCCTTTGGACACCCCTGCACCCTTGAACTCGCTGTCTCAATTTGCGAATCGCTAATTGCGAATCGCAAATTGAGATTGTCTTCCCATTCATTCCTATGGGCCTTTAGGCCCATAGGAATGAATGGGGAGGTATTCATTAATTGTGACTCGCAATTTGCGAGTCGCAATTAAGGAATTCTAAGGAATCGCTATTTTTATAGCGATTGCTTGATGCATTCCATTTTGCTATTCCTTATTAGCGATTCCTTATTTTTCGCTAATAAGGAATCGCAAAATGGATGCTTGATGCATCTGGCCCTCTATTATTTTCTAGTCGATCCTGTAAGTTGCTGGTTTTGAACTTTTATAATGCCATATCCTCTCTTTTGGACGTTTGAGGAATCTCCTGGCTGAGTGCCATTTTTAAGAAATCAGAGTAATCCCAATCAACATTGTTTCAGTATCATGATTGCAGGGGATTTCAATGTCCATTTGTGTGGTGACCCATGGTCTGAGGGCCTGAAAGACATGGGTTGTGCGCGCTTGACAGGCATGCACTTGGAACATACCCTCAGGGAGACATCATCAATGCCTTGTGAACAAGTTTGATCTAATCTCGGCCATGAGTAAGTTGCCCCCTGATAAGAAGGATATTAACCCCACCTCTATGGGGAGTGGGAGTGAGTTGTTTATTGATTTTATCTTAGTTTCCACTCCGTTCCTTTATTACATCTGGGACTTTACCACCCAGTTGAGTATTTATTGTGACCGCAATCCATTGTCAGTAACAACCCCCTGGCCCTTGTTAGCACAATTCAAGGGAGCAGAGGGTCCACAAAAGCCATGGATGGTGGCAGAAGACTCAAGTGGGCACAGATAATCCCAGATTATTTTTATGAGTCCCTGTTTGCTCAGAGCCAAAAAGAGTTAGCAACTTGTTTAGCTCATGAGACTGAGCCATTAAATATAATGGAGGCCTTTACTGTTATTTTGGGCACTATAGAAAACCTACTAAAGTCCCCAGTGGCACAGTATCATGATTTGGCCCAAAGACTATTTGATTCCAACTATTGCTTTGTCTCCAGGAAATTGAAGGAAGCACTAGGTACCAAACCAAGGGACCCTTGCTTAGTTAAGGAATGGCACATCCGGTATCAGGCTGAATTGGCAAGACGCAAGGCTGTCCTGAAGGACGAGGTCTGGTCAGACCATATAGAGGCAAGTACTTTGAAGAACAGTTCAAAGTTTTGGAGTATCGTAAATAGTCCTTTTTGGCAGCAAATCCTGCTAAATTACTGGACACCCATATTGCAGAGGACGACTGAGTAAGGCACTTTGAGGAAATGTTTCAGTCTTCATCAGTTTTGAGTGAAGGGAAATCTGCGGTGGTGTTCACAATGGAGAAAGTAAGAAAGGGCACAGCAAGGTTATCTAAAAAACCAGGCCCCCCGATCCAGACTGAATTACACCTGATCTTTACATCTCTATTTTCTATTTCTATTTCTAGGTTTGGTAAAGCGCAACAGCTACCCCGGCAATGGGGTGTCCCGGCGCTAGCAGACAAGCTAACTCCTACAGAACGGGGAGGGGATGATAAGAACCCTAGAGAGCGGGAAAGAGGTGGGTCTTGATAGCTTTGCGAAAGGCCGGGAGACAGTCTATGGAGCGGATGCTGAGGGGGAGATCGTTCCATAGTTTGGGCCCTAGGACGCTAAAGGAGCGGCCACCAGTGCGGCTAAGTCTTATTCTGGGGACTGTCAGGAGAAGTTGATTAGAGGAGCGAAGGTCGCGGCCAGGGACATAGGGTCGGGCCAGGTTTCGCAACAGAGGGGGATTTCCCAGTTTGACGATCTTAAAGATCGTGATAAGCGCTTTGAATTTCACTCTGTGCTCCACGGGCAGCCAGTGTAATTTGCGGATGGTAGCTCTGGCTGAGCATCTACGTGGGAGACCGACCAGTGTTCTGGCCGGCGTATTCTGGATACGTTGGAACCTAACCGTTTCCGCTTTGTTTGCTCCCAGTAGAAGAACGTTGGCATAATCCAGGTGGGACAAGATGGTTGCCTGGATAATTAGCTGGCGAGCTTTAGAGTCAAATAGTCCAAGTATAGGCCGGAGGTTCCTTAGGAGCCCTATGCAGGTGGCTGCCACCTTTTTAGTATGTGACTGGAAGCTGAGGTTGGCATCCATCCAGACTCCCAAATTTTTAACAGAGTTTTTAGGGGATGGAGTGGTGCCAAGGGATGACGGCCACCAGTGCTCATTCCATAGGCAGGTGTTACGGCTGAGGAGGAGCACCTCGGTTTTCCCGGCATTAAGTTGGAGGTAGTTGTCCGTCATCCATTGTGCCACTGATGCCATGCCCTCTCTAAACTTGGATGCCGCGGTGGACAGGCATTCCGAGAGGGTGACGACCAGCTGGGTGTCGTCGGTGTATGAGACCAGCGTGAGTCCCCACTCTTTGGCCACATCCGCAAGCGGCTGGACATATAAGTTAAAGAGGGAGGGACTCAACGCTGAACCCTGGGGGACTCCTTGGGCTATGGGATAAGATTTAGAGAGAAATGGGGGGGCTGACACCTTGAAGGATCTGTCCTTAAGAAAGGATTGGAACCATGAAAGAGCGAGGCCAGTCACACCGGCCATCTCCAGACGTTCCAGAAGGATGTCATGTGATACCGTGTCAAAGGCTGCGCTGAGATCTAAGAGAATCAGCGCAGCACTTTGCCCGGAGTCTAGGATCGTCCTGAGATGTTCGGTGGTGGCCAGTAAGGCAGACTCAGTACTATGGCCCGCTCGAAAGCCATTTAGGGATGGATCAAGAATTCCGTGACGGTCCACATGTTTCGAGAGAATGCCGTTGACATGGGCCTCTGCTATCTTGGATATCCAGGGTAGAAGGGATATTGGTCGGTAGTTTTCCGGTTTGGAAGAGTCGAGGGTGGGTTTTTTGATTATTGGTGATACCCACGCTTGTTTCCAAGCGATAGGTACAGATCCAGAGGTAAAGGAGAGATTGAGGATATCCATCATGGGAGGTAGAAAAATATCCAATGAGTCCAGGAAGTGAGAGGGGCTCATAGGATCAGCTGGGGAACCAGACTTCACCTTCCTGCATAGTTTGGTCAATTCGGCGGCAGTGATGGCAGGGATTTGGGTGAGAGGGATACGGGTAGGGACTGGGGTTGTAGGCTCTCTGGAGTGAGGAGGGTTCTGCAGAAAGGTCGCATATATTTTTGGGACTTTTCCAACGAAGTATGTGGCAAGCTGCTCACATTGTTCGTTGGATGAGATTTTTGGAGATGGCGCCCTAGGGTTTTGAAGTTCTTTGACTAGCTTAAAAATCACTTTAGATGGGCTCGGGTTGGAGCTAATTTTGTTAGCATAAAAAGAGGCGCGGGAAGATCTGATGGCTTTATGGTAGATTTTAAGTTTGGATAAATAGTTTGCTTTATCCTGGTTGTCAAAGTTTTTCCTCCATTGGCGCTCGGCTTTTTTACAATCCTTACGTAGCGCTTTAAGGGTATCATCATACCATGGATTAGAGGGCGTATTTCGTCCTTTAGTCAGTTTAGCTGGGATGAGAGTGTCGAGGCCATTGGTAATCCAGGTAGTGAACGAGGTGTAGGCCGCTTCTATCTCCTGATTAGTTTCACAGTGGAAATCACCTAAGGTTTTATGTAGAGCGAGGGTGGAGAGCTTGTGCCAAGGTCTTCTTAGGCGTTGGTTGGATTCAGTTTTATACTGCCGATGTGGTGCAGGAACCATAAGTTTAACGAGGTAGTGGTCCGTCCATCCCATTGGGGAGGGGATCTCCGTGACTGCCTCTTGGATGTTAGTGAAGATCGGATCTAGGGTATGGCCTGCTATGTGGGTAGGAGCATGGACTAGGGAGTTAAGTTGTAGTGCCGAAAGGTCTGCAAGAAGGTTAGAAATTGTATGGTCATTAGTTAAGTCAAGTCTCCAGCATGGATATCTGGGTAATGGCCCCCACTTTCATCATCAATGCAGCAGTTGTAACTGATCGTCCAGGTTCTTGGGCGATATCTACCATCATCCCTGTTTCTAAAAAGGGAGATAGAGACAGTACCTACAGTTATAGGCCAATCTTCCTGCTTGACTCAATGGTAAAGATGGTTGGACGCATTCTACTAGATAGGCTTTCTGGGTGGGCAGATGAAAATAATATTTTATCAGAAGTCCAGTAAGGCTTTTGCCCTGGATGGTCAACGGTGGCCCAATGTTTGAATCTTTGTATGATCGTTAATAAGTACACAGTTGCCCATTCTAATACCATCCATTTGGCCTTAATGGATTTTTCTTCTGTGTTCAATTGCGTCATATAGAAACAAGCCCTGGCAGATTGTACTGTCCATAGGAGTAGACAGAGATACTAAGGCGGTAGTTTGTTACACAAAAAATGTTAAGGTTACCTGACAGTTCTCAATACAGAGAGGGAACCGGCAGGGCTGTATCCTGGCTACTTTTCTTTTTAATTTATGTGTTATCAACCTGAAGCAGGTCCTCTTGAAGTTAAAAGTGGACTGCCCCCAGGTGGGACGACGAAGTCTGCCTTTACTGTTGTGCACTGGCAACTCTGTCCTTATGACACGGAGAGCTAGTGGGCTGCAAATGTTGCTGACTGAACTCTGTTGGCCACTTCATGGAGAACCTGGATCTGTTGGTTAACATCAATAAATCTTATGTGATGCAAGTGGGACCCTGCTCAAGAAAACCTTACACCATTGCGGGTGTGTCCATCCCAGTCCCCAAGACTAATATGTTTTCATACATGGGGGTAATGTTTGATTCTGCTTTGAACTTGCAACCTCATACTAGTAGAAAGAAAGAAGGTTACAAAAGGGTTTGCGCTGAAAAAGAAATGCTAACCCAATGCTAAACCTTTGAGAATCTGGGCCCTGCATGTTGGTGAAGTGTCTATCATTCAATGTCCATGTGCATTAACAGAAAGCCACTTTGGTGCGTGCATGCGATGGACAATGAAAACTTACACTCTCTTAATCGATAAATGCAATGTGAAGGGGTTTAGCATAAATGTCCTTTCATTTCATAAAAAGTACCTTATACAACTGCCAGGTCAGACAACCTGCATACCGAAAATATATATACACTCCATTAATTGTTATTTAGTATTGCGCATAGAGTGTGCATGTATAGGAAACATTCAGGCACATGCATCAAGGTAGGATTTCGCGAGTCCTTAATTGCGTTAATTAAGGAATCACAATTACAAATAAAATCGTACATTCTTATATAGCGCCTTTCACCGTAAGGTCTCAAGGCGCTTGCTTTGGGAACCCGTCCTGGCCTTTCCCTGCGAGATTACCCCTACTGGGCATCCCCAAGGTGAAGACCAGGCATCCCATCATGGTGGGGCCATAGTGGAGATTAAGCAAGCTATTGCCCAGAGTTGCAGAGTGTGAACCCACGATTTTAGTAGGCAGCGAGGCGATAATTATGGAGTCCGTGGCCATTTTGAGCTCAAGGCCCGGCCACGTCGGGGATTGAACCCTGGTCCTGGGTCTGACCTCTGCATCAGGGACTGCCTCCTCTAACCGGTGAGCCACACTTCTCCATTAGGGACTCTCAAAAGCCTATGCATGTAGGAATCGCTATAAAAATAGCGATTCCTACACATTCCGTATTTGCGACTCCTACAAGCCCATAGGAATGAATGGGAAATTGCATGAACAATTTGCGAGTACCAATGGGTCCTCGCAAATCGCGCATGCAAATTCAGGGGTGCAAGGGTGCCAAAAGCACACCCTGTTGCACCCCTGAAATTGATCTGTGCACATATGTTGCGCACACACATGCCCTAAGGGCATGTGTGTGCGCAGCATGGAACTTCATGGTAATTTGCTACTCCTATTAACAAAATCCCAAATGTTTTTACTTTAATGCATTGCATTTAAGGAATCTCAATCTGCGATTCCTTAAATGCAATCGAAATTTGAGAACTCGCAATTTATTGCGAATTCTCAAAATGCGAGGGCCTTGACCCATGATGCATCGCAAAAGCTAATTTTGTGATCGCAAACGGACGATTTATATGAATCGGAACCGTTTGCAAGAGGAACAAGCTTTGATGCATGTGCCAGTACATCTGGTATTCTGTCACATCAAAAGATTTGCTAAGTGCACCTAGTTTTAAATGCAGTGCATTACACCATACTGTGAATAAAAGGACACGCAATTGCATAAATTGCATCAAATCTCGCAACAAATAAATACCATACAGCCAGATTCATCAAAGACCCGTTTTGCGAGTCTTTAATAGCGATTCATAAGGAATCGCTATCACAGACTCGCAAAACGGGATTCATGTAGGAATCGCAAAATAAATTGCGATTCCTACACATTCCTTATTTGTGATTAGCAAATTGCTAATCGCAAATAAGGAATAACTCACCATTCATTCCTATGGGCCTAAAGGCCCATAGGAATGAATGGGGAGTATTCCTTATTTGCGATTAGCAATTTGCTAATCACAAATAAGATAGCGATTTCAAGGGTGCCAGGGGTGTCCAAAGGACACCCTGTAGCACCCCTGAAATGCAAATTTACACAGGTGTTGCGCACACACATGTCCAAAGGACAAGTGTGTGTGTAACATGCAAAAGAGAAAAATGCATTAACCCTTTCGATGCTGATGACGAGCTCAGCTCGTCATCAGCCACGGGTGGCGTGTGCTGATGACGAGCTGAGCTCGTCATGTAACGCGGCTTTTAAAAAAAGCCGCACAGCGTAAAAATCCCCGCAGCAGCGATGCGGTTAAAGTGCTTTTTTTGATTTTTTCGCTTTTTACCACGAAGTCAGACTTCGTGGTAAATAGCGACCAAATATTGCGAATTCGCTTTTTAAAATTGGTTCATGAATTGCATTTAAGGAATCTCTAATAGAGATTCCTTAAATCCAATTCCTCGCAAATATGCGATTTCGCAAATAGCGATTTTTGCATTTGGGATGATGAATCCCAAATGCAAAAATCGCACTCGCAAAGGGCCAGATTCTCAGAATCTGGCCCTTTGCGAGCACAATTCAGCTTGATGAATCGGGCTGATAGTTATACTCCTTGAACGTTAACTTTCTTCTGTGTGAAAACAGACACGTCAAATTTGGAACATATCACCGAAAACGTCTGGGAATTAAACATGAGCCTGGCCGAGACAAGGTCATAGAGTGGAAATGAACCATTTTGAGAGGTTTTGCAAGATATACTTTCTTGCGGTGAGAGTCTTGCTGCAGGCTTTGGTAATTATATGAAAGGGTCTGCCCTCACTAAATAGGCCCTGGGTTTGATTTGTGGCAGCAACCAATCCCAATAGATCTTAAGAGCCACTCTGAGTTGTGAAGGTTAAGACTGGTTGATTTCTCTGGGAAATAGCCCGTGTTAAGCAGAAGTAAAGAAGTTGAAGTAAATGACATGAAGGTGAAGAAGTTGCTCGTTACAGGGTCAAAGTAGCAAAATGTAAAATCAAACTGCCGAGCTCTCCTTCTGCTGTTTATAGGTCCACTGCAAAAATGCTTTGCTTTATTTTATTGTAAAATATGTGCTAAATTTCCAATGTTATTCCTTATTTCCAACACACAGAGGAGATGCCCATCATCTATAACTCAAACTCTGTGCCTTCAAGTACTCTTGAGTTTTGATCTGATGCATTGTTTTGAAATGTTTTGATTTTAGCGTTTCTTGTATATTTTGTCCCTATTTTTTTAAAATGTTTGAATGTACTGTATTTATGTGGCATTATAACCGCATAAGTTTGAGATGATGATGATATTCATGACCATAAACACCAAAGAGAGAGAAAGAGGCGATAGACCAGACTCCCCCTGCCTCTTGGAAAACACTCAACACACAGAAGTGGCGTGATTGTTTGTTGAGAGGTAGGTCCTCCTGACTTCAGCTATTGTACCCTTGACTTTTTTTAAATGAGTTTAGGGATACAGATATCCACCCCTGATGAATGCACAAGACCTCTCTTAGCTCTGATAAAAGGGCAGAAACATGTTGACATGGTGACTGAGCGGTATAAAAGGTCAAAGTAACCACGTGTGCCCTCTAGATTACCTTGTGGTATTTTTTAATCAAGCCCAGGAAACTACCTGAATAAAGTATACTTTGTGGCACATCCGAAGGTTTTTTTGGACATAAAACTGGATCCAAGTATTTTATCCAGAAAAAACATTAATTTCTAAGATCTCCCTCAGTTTAGCCCCCCCTGAGTTTGAGTCCGTCATGGTAGTATCATGTCACCAGGATGGGACGAGGTAGCAAATGATGAAGCATGTCACATTATATGGATTTTTGGAATTGCCCACTTTTTTGTTGGGATACTAGCAGTAGGTAAATAGAACCACACAAACTAGGGCCAGGGAGATTATCCCCATTCACATCAAGAGGGTGTGACACCAGTTCGTTTTTTGGATGATATTCATGAGTCAGTGATATTATGACAGTTTGTAAACATTTATGTATGGGCGGATTTGTATATGTTGCACCAAACAAGGTTTAAAATCAGCATACACGTTAGAAAAACGCATATTTTGCACATACCCAAATTTACAAATTCGCTTCGCTGGTGTGAAAATTGCTCTAATTATGAGCAGCTTGCTTAGAACATACAGAGGGCAAGTTTAAAATCTTCAAACATGAGAAGTAAGTATGTTTATTTCCCGTCTCTTTTAAAGGTAGGACAAGGTGCAGTGGAAGACACAATGCACACAGGGGTCAATTAGATAGGTGCCAATATTAGAACAGATACATGGAAGATTTTGGAAGAAAATAGGGGGGAATGTATTTTTCCCATTGACATCTATTGAAGCAGAGGGAATTGTTGGTGGGAGAAAGCTTAACTAAAGCAATTTTTGGCTTTAATAATCAAGAGTCTCCCACCTGAATAGGACCCCCACCCCTGCTGGCACAGAAGAAGCCTGATGACTGAATATCAACTTCTCCACTGCAGTGTAGTTGGTTATGTTCAACAAAAGTACTCATGCCAACATGGATGGAGCATTTGTAATGAAATGGAATGTTGGCAGGGTAAGAACCCTGCATATCTACCCCTGAATGGTGACAGAAGACAATACCAAGGTCAAAATATTAAAAAAGTGAATTGACAGGTAAGTATGTCTAAATTTTCCATACCTATCTCTGCATAAAACTAGTAGCTGATACCGACTACAGCATGAGCAACAGCAACAAGACAACTGCCTTTGTCTTCTACTCAAAACACCCTGCAGAGTGGAGAAACATCTTCGTTCTCTACCAACAAGTTACTAAAACCATCAATATCCCATATGGAACTAAACTCATCACTTCCCCTCCTTAAGCTTCAGAGGGGAAATCTCTATTTCTATTTTCAGGGCAGGGAACCTACTTATATAAGCTACAAACCATCACCTCACCATCTTTGACCGGCACTTCCCATCACATCTCCCTCCATTAACACAACATGGATATATGCCCTAAACTCCCCCCTTAGCCCTATCCTGACCATCAACCCAGAACGTCCTCACCTCCATAACTCCACTAACTCGCTGTGCACCTTTTGCCGCACCCCGACACACTTAGCAACCTTGCTGCCCCCCTTCACACACTCCTTCACCAAGTAATCACTAGAATAAATTCCAATGCATCCACCCTAACCAACGACCACACGGAAACAAAACCCGCTGACGCACACTTCGGGCCTGATGGCGCCAGCCCCAACTCAAGACCATCCACAAGTCAGACCCCTATGAGCTCAACCCTCTCTCCCAATGTAGACCCTACTCAGCCCACAGAAACCGTCTGACTTTCCAAAACTCAATGACCCTTCCCTGCCCTATCATGAAGCTCTCTCACTTTCTATAAACATGAGACCTGCCACTCATCCATCCACTTTCAGAGCAGGAAGTCTCACTGACATGCATACCCAGCTCCTGAACTGAATAGAACAAAAAGTGACCCTTTAGCTAAAGACATCTTGCACATAGAAATGACCTCTGGATCCAGGCCAAGTTACATGCTATGTCACTCCTGGTATAGGATCTTCAACTGTTAGCCAGCACACCCATTGGACCTTTATTCTCTTGAGTCATTCGTCCCACGGACCCCACTGAACGATCAACCCCATATCCATTCTGGAAGAAGATGCACTCAGCGAATCTTACATCACAATGACCCCAGAAATGGTCCACAAGACTTCATCCGCAAACCCAGTAATTAGGGGCACAAATAGAATTCCTTGAACAATCACCTTGCCTAGACCTTTCACCATTCAGACGCTACATACCACAAAGAATAGTGCTAGCCCGCTAACATGCATGCTTCTCAACTGCGGATCAGCAGTTAAACACACTACAGAAATCACAAAAACTATGCTTGCTGTAAGGGAATAGATATTGCTTCCCCACAAAACCTGGCCTAACAAACACTGACCTCTATGCTACTATATTAGACATGTTCACAGCACCTAGCTACACCATTATTAGACAGGACAGATGAGGGAAAGTAGCTGGTGGGCTAACAATCATCCACAGAGAAGAAGTCCAGTTTTTCATCCTAAAGGCCTCAAATTACTTGACTTTTGAATATTTCGGAGTCGTACTTACAGCCAAAGGCACCTCTCCTATCAAACTCCACACCTTCTACCACCCACCTGGTGATCACACGCTTTACTCAGAGGAACTAACTGACCTAGTAACACTTTTCTACCTAACTGACACCGAGGATGTGTTCCTGGGTGACTTCAACATTCACTGGAACAACTCAGAAGACACTATAGTCCATAACCTAACAATCCTTCTTGAAATAAATGGCCTCAAACAACTCTGCAATAAACTGACCCATAATAAAGGATCCACTATAGATGTGATAATCACCCAAAAATGAGCATGTCTCACTTTGATCCATCACAACCAGTAACTGGTCAGACCGCCATCTCATTCTGTTTAATCTCAAGATCCACCTCATATGCCACTTAGCCCCTCCCAACAAACCTACACACTGGGCTAGGAACATTAAATAAATCCAAATAATAGAATTGGAATTCAAGATCAGTGCCTAAGTACAGTATCACCGCCCACTATAATACAGAGATGACTGATGTTCTTGACCAAGTAAAAACAAGGAGATGATGGACAGAGTGCTGAAACTTTTCAGACACACACCCCCAGTCACAGATCTGGGTTGAATCCATCATCATTCTTTAGCTCACTTCGCTACCTCAGTTCAGACCCAGCTGTATTCAAATCAGTCTTGACCCTGTGCCTCATGGGAACAGTCAAGCCCGAACGGCCAAGCCAGTTCTTCCCTGAACTGGAAACACGCATCCTTGGACCGGGTTCTGGGTCACACCCTTCATCAGCCAGGCTAGCTTGAATCCAGTGGCAAAATGAGAAAGGGACCCACGGCTGGGCATACCCCACCAACTTAGGGTGAATAAATCAAACACAAGGAGATGATGGACGGAGGGCTGAAACTTTTCAGACACTCACCCTGAGTCTCAGATCTGTGTTAAATCCATCATCAATCTTTAGGTAACTTTGCCACCTCAGGTCAGACCCAGCTATATGCAAATCAGGCTTGACCCTATGCCTCATAGTAACAGTCCAGCCTGAACTGCCAAGCTGGGATTTCCCAAAACTGGAAACAAGATTCCCAAGACCAGTTTCTGGGTAACACCCTTCATCAGCCAGGCTAGCTTTAATCAAGTGGCAAAGTGAGCAAGGGACCCATGTTTGGGTATACCCTGCCAACTTAGGGCGAACAAATAAAACACAAGGAGATGATGGACAGAGAGCTGAAACTTTACAGCCTAGCAGGTCACCATACCTGGTAGGGCCTGTCATTCCCAATGGCCCCACAAATTGCGGGAGGCTAATTCATAATAATGAGCCTCGCAATTTGCGACCCCATTGGAAATCGCAAACAGTGTTAAACACACAGTTGTACATGGCAAATTGCACCTCGCAAACTGCGACTCGCAAATGAGTCGCAATTTGCGAGGCGCAATTTTGATGGTCGTACATCTGGCCCTTAGTGATCATTGAGTGTCCTCCCTTTCTCTGCCAAGCTCCAGTTAGCAACGTTTTTCTCACTTTATGTCCTGAATCATTTCATAATTGGTGAGCAACAGTTCAAACAAAACAGGAGCACGATCAGTGCATCAAACGTGGCCCATATTTGTAACCCTTGATGTGTCACAGCATTGTGTCTCATACAATCAACACAACTGCATCACCGGGAAACACAACTCTGCCACATACGCTAAGACATTTTTTTTCTCCTTGTTTCAGGCCCTTTAGCATATTATTGACTTTCAAACTGATTGCCCACTCATTTAAAATATTGGTAAAATAGGCCAGACATGCATTTCAAACATAAGTGGCTACCACTGAGCTGAAATAGGAACAGATCTAAAATTTAACTTCCCCATAATAAGTTTAAATTCAGAAATGCAACTCAGGATTAACAATCTGAGAAGGACAAGGGGTGCAAATGCAACTGTATCTTTATAGTAAACATACTGAGGTTTTAGGAATCCTCTGTAGTAGCTTTTAGAAGATGCTAGAGAACTGCTGGCTAAACCATTGCCATCATTGGACCATAGAGACATCTGCTGCAGTGTAATACGCTCCCACTAGGAGGAATGGTCTCAAATGAGTTATTTCTTTTTTTTCCCACATTTTATTTGCATCAAAAAAGGACAAGCAGAAAGCAGAAGAAAAAGAAACATTTCATACAAACGTCAAGAATAATTGATACATTTAAAGTAAATTCAGCAAGGCAATACACAAATCATAGAACATTAAGGACATATGATAGCAAAAAAAAAATAAACAAGTATTAGGACATTAACATTCCCCAAATCCCTTCCACTTTTAATTTGGTTTGGAAACCCCTTATTGTTGCTAAAGCCTGTTCCATATTATATATTTCTGTTACAAGACTCCACCATTCCAGAACCGTCGGTGGGTTACGTTGAATCCAGCAGTAGTTTCTTTTAGTAGCGACTCATAATTTAAAGCAAATATTAAATTAATATTCGAGGAAATTTTAACCCCCAAGTAAGTGGCTACATCACACACCCCTGTCACTAAACTTGGTGGTTTATAATTCATAACAATTTGGGTCTTACCAGTATTAAGCCTGTATCCCGAGACCAAGTCGAATTCCCCTGCCTCTGTTATAATTCCCTTCATTGCTTCAGAAACATTAGTGGAATAAACAACGACATCGTCAGCGTAGACGGTAATTTTAAGGGAGTCTGCGCCATTTATAAAGGGAGAAATCTGATCTTGGTTCTGCAGCGCAATCAAGAATGGTTCTATTATAAGGGCAAATAATAAGGGTGATAAGGGACACCCCTGTCTTGTCCCACGTTTGATCGAAAAGTTGGGAGAGCTTTTGCCCAAATAACAAACTTTACCAATAGGCTCATCATATAATGATTGGATCCACTTCAAAAATTGACCTTTTATACCAAAAGCCAATAATGTGGCCCACAGAAAGCCCCACGCCACTTGGTCAAATGCTTTCTCTGCATCTAATAAAATCATACTGAGTGGGGTTGACTCAATCTGTGCAATATCGAAAGCCATAATGGCGTATTAATATTCGCCGTAGTATCTCTCTTAGGGATGAACCCGTGTTGCTGGGGTAATACCAATTGTGACATTAATGATGCCAACCTATTTGCTAATATCTTTGCAAATATTTTAGCATCGTTGTTTATAAGCGACATAGGTCTGTAAGACCCTTTTTCATACGCAGGTTTGCCTTTCTTTAGAAAAAAATAATTTGGTGGAATTCCAGGACTTTGGTGCTTGCTCCCCATTACCAATAGCTTGAATAACCTTAGCTAATAACAGTATCAATTCTTCCGTACAGGTTTTAAATAATTCTAAAGGAATCGAATCTTCTCCAGTAGCTTTGCCAGATGCCAAAGAACTAATAGCCATTCTAATTTCTGCCGGTGTAATATCCTGCGCTAATTGATCCGATTGTTCTTCCTCAATGGTATTGACTTTATTTAATGTTAGATATTTTTAAATATTATCTTCGTTGACCTCGCATTCCGGTGTGTATAGCTCTTAATAGTAATGAGCAAATTGCTGCAGTATTGATTTAGGCTCCTGGAATATTTGATTATTAGCCCCTTTAATTTCTCTAATAGCCATTTGAGCTCGATCTTCAGCCACTTTATACGCAAAAATGTTGCCTATCTTATAACCCACTTCATACTGATCTAATTGATATTTTTTAAGTTTAATAATACTTTTTTCCCTGAATAAGTTTTTTACCGCTGATTTTAGCTCAATTAATTTAAAGTTTAATTCTTCCACGCTGTCCCCTTTTAACAGAGCTTCAGACAATAGATTTTCAGTGCAGAGTATATCAGCTATCATTTTCTCATTTTGGCACCTACGTTCCTTGTTCTGTTGCCAGATATACTTTTGTGTAAATCCTCAGATGCTGGCTTTACATGCATCCCATACTATCATTGGTGACGCTGAATGAATATTCAAACCTATCAATTCTTTTATGTGATATTTAAATAGGTTTATAAAGATAGAATCCAAAAATAAATATCTGGGAAATGAAAAAGAACGAGGAGTTTGTCTTTCAATAGTTACATCGAATGACAAAAGAATAGGGTTATGGTCCGAGGTAACTCTTGGACATATTACCATAGTACTAGTTTCTAGAATAGTATCCCAAACCCAGACCATATCTATGCGTGAGCATAGTTTGTGAGCGCCAGAGTAGTAAGTGTAGCCGGCTATGTTAGGATACAAATACCGCCAAGCATCCTTAATTGAATGAATTGCTGCAAGATCCGGAAATGCAGCCCTGGTCTTCCGCATCCTCTGGAATGAACCCCTTCTAGTTGTATCTAAGTTATAATAAATAATGCAATTAAAATCTCCTAGTACTATACACTCCCCTTCCCAACTAAGCAGCTCCAAATTAATTTGGTCAATAATTCTAGGTTCATCCAGATGAGACGCGTAAATGCCGCAGATTGTATATTTACGGCCTTCGATTGTTATCTGTACAATTGCTCACCTGCCAGCCTTATCAGTTAACGTTTTGTTCATTTCTACTTTAAACTGCTTATGTTTTAGAATTGCCCCCCCCCCCCGAATTGAGGCATTAAAATCGGTACAGGCCAAGATGTCATAGCCCAGTTGTTTAAATAGTTTTCTATCCTTGAATGCAATATGAGTCTCAGTTATTACTGCTATCTGAGGATTGTACATTTTCAGCTCCTATAACACGGGGCTTCTTTTAATCCTACTATTTAGGCCCTCCACATTCCATACCAAACACTTTAATTGATACATTTAATATAATGAATTTTCCTATCCTTAAAATCAATATACCAAAACAAATCAGCCTTGCTACATCTTAACCACTTCAAAGATGCTGCATGTTCCCGCTGTGTGCTGCAATTTTCAAAATCCCATTGTTTGTGACAAGGTCAACTCGTCATAAGCGCAGGGCAGGTAAAACCCATGACGAGTTGACCTTGTCACAAGCATCAACGGTGTTAACATTATCAAACTGCTTGTCCCAATGATGCCTTTTTTACCTTGAACCTCAACACCCCCCCACCCCCTACCTTGCAGCTCTCTGCCCCACTCCCTCCCAATGCTGTGCCTACGTGCAGGTCCCCCCATTAACCCAACTGCTGCTATAATGGCAGCAAAAGCGGAGTCACGGCACCGAAGATCCGGCCATATACTGCTACAAGCTTGGAACCACGTATCATGTCTTGCGGTATCTTGTATCAAAATATAAGAAAGAGAAAAAAAACAATTCAGATTTAACTGCAAGTGCGACTAATAAATGACCAAGATCCAATCCCAATCCCAATCAACCTGTATGTAGAATAATTCATCGTTGTTCATAAAACAGTATATAAGATATGCATCATTGTCCATTTTTTTCTGATTTCCATTTACAAATAGTTTGCTCAACTTCCCTTTCTTCCAGGAAATAGTGTACATGGCCATTCTTTAAAACCTTTAGCTTGTCTGGTTCTTGCAGAAAGGCCTGGCCCCCCAATTCCTTTATTGGGTCAATATATTGTCGTAATTTCCATCGCTGCTCCTTAGTAAGTTTACTTAAATTTGATCGAACAAAAAAATAACTGAATCAATGGTAACAGGGGTATTTGGTCTTGCCTTCAATGAAATTGCTTGACGAAGCAGAAAAATACTGATACAAATCAAAATGGGGCACGAGTACTGACTACCCTTATTTCTTTGGCTCAGAGGAAGTCGATGGGCTCGTTGTATTTGTGAGTCCCAATCCCAGTCCGATAACTCAGGAAATGCTTTCTGGAATAGATGAACCATATATGCCCTTGGATCGGCTCCTTCGGCCCCTTCCACTATACCAAATATTCGAAGATTCTGTCTTCGTTGTCGGTTTTCCAAATCTTCAAGTTTGGCTTGCATTTGACAGATCTGAGCCTCATGTTTGTTCACTGTACTTTCGGAATGAGTAGATTTCTCCTCTGTTAAAACAACCCTCTGTTGTAACTCTTCTATCTCCTGGGACATAGCCCCTAATTTGCAGGACATCTCTTGTAGCGTTGACTGGGTCTTGCTACTGTCCTCCTGCATTTGTTGGTAATGAGACTGAGCTTCATGTTTTTGCTCACTGAGCAGCTGCAGAATCATCTGAAATGACGAGGACATCTTCCCATGAAGATTCCAATCAATAGGTGTATCATTTTGACAGATGTGTAAGGGGGTGTATCATTACAGTTATCTACCCCTATCACAGTAGAGCTGGTGTCTTTTTTTACTACTGCATCTGAAGCTGCCGGGGGTAATATGGGTACTGAAGTTGGGACCACCTGGGAGGTAGAAGGGAGGATAGAAGAGGCCTCCATTGTTTCCAATATGGCAGCCGGGGTATTACCTCCATTTACCAATACCACTGCAGGAGTTATCTCATCACCAACGCAGTTTATTCCCCCTGGCACAGCACCTGCCTCGGTAAGGCTGTTCCCTGATAGCCTTAATGCCATAGATTTAACACCACCTTTAGCCTGCACCCATTTCCTTATGGGGCTATTATCTGCTATTACTTTTGCCGTAGTAGACTATGATTGATTTATAATCTTCTTCACCCTATTCTTTGCTTTGCCTCTTCCTTTTTTTACACTATTGATTTTGTATTTAGCTGAGCTCGAGAATGTATTATTGCCTGGATCAGGGTAGTCACTATAATCCTCGTCTGTTTCAGTTCCCTCCCAATGTTCATTCGCATAAACTCCACAGCCCCCTCAGCTTCCCTGGTTATCTCCTCTCCTGCCTCTGATATCTGCCCAACCTCCATTGCTACCTCCTCGCCTTCCGCCAGTTCTTTTTCGCAAAGGCCTTCTGACATCTCTATTGGTAATAATGAGGCCGGTATAGGTGAACTGGCATTAGCATTAGCATTACTGTTACCATTAGTCTCTGGTTGAGCCTCTGCTTGAGTCTGAATATTTGTGCAGGGATTACAGTCTTTTAACAATATTGCATTCACTCCCTCACCATCAATGGAAGTACTGGCAGCCGTTTCTAAGGCAGTAATTGTAGCGCTATTCTCTCCATTTGTTGAGGTAGCAACAATGTTGCAATGTGGCCCCGAGGAGCCAGGAGTGTCTGATAACGCTGTGGGATCAACAGCAGTTAATTTCAAAGTGCTTTTATCGGGTGCCAAATTAGGTTTAACAAAAAGCGGCAAACGGAGGAGTGGCTTACCAGCATTCAGTCCTAGTTTCGCCGGCTTTCCCACTATTTTCAATTCAGGCCCCTCCATGGTAGCTCCTGCCGCCGCTATTGCAGATGCTGCATCACTCTCCAAGACATTATTTGCCCCCGTCTGCTTTATTGTTTGCGCGTTCCTCGTTTGAGGTTTTGGCGCCATTGCAAAACGCTCCGCTGACGCCGTTGACGACACAGAGCCAGAGCCCCAATGAGTCTAAAAGTTGAGCCAGCCAAACACCCTCCCCCCCTTGGAGCTACGGGGGCAATACGCAGAAGCCGGAAGGACTGGAACAGTTCACTTACCCGGCTCTCAATCAGCCTCAGCAGCCGCATCCAGTTCCTGCACTGCTCCTACACGCGTTCCTCTATTGCCGTGTGACAGGCAAGCCGCTACTCTCCAGCCGCAGATATCCTTCTGTTCTCTACCCGCGGCTCCTGCTCCACGTTCCTCTGTTGCCGTGAGGCAGTTAAGACGCTCTCAATCAGCCGCCTCCAGCTCTTGCTCTGTTCCTGCTCCACGTTCCTTTGCTGCCGTAAGACAGGCGGACCGCTACTCCCCTGCCGCAGGTAACCTGCGGTTCTCGCGCAGTTCTCTGCCACTGCTGTCAATCGATATCGTGAGGCAGGTAAGACGCTCTCAATCAGCCGCCTCCATTCCCTGCTCTGTTCCTGCTCCGCGTTCCTTGGCTGCCGTGAGACAGGCAGACCGCGACTGCCACCGGTATCCTTCGGTTCTCACGCGGTTCTCTACATAACCTCCGCTTTTGTCCCGAAGGAGGATTCTGTGATAAACCTTCAAATTGAATCCTCGCCAGTTAGAAAGTTAACAAGCCATAGTACACACGGCCGGACCCTCAGAAGCCGTTCTCCGCACTGGCGGCATCAATCCGCCATCTTGGACCTCCCAAATGAGTTATTTCTGAATTGCAATCCCTGATCTACATGATACACGGATGGCAGAAGCAGAGTTGGCAACCAAGTATCACCAACAGTGTCCTGTGTGCTCACACTGATAAAGTACAGACTTGAAGAGTTCTATCTTCAAATTCCCAGCCTGTAAATGCATGGATTTATGAGAAAAATTAAAAGGCAGGGTCTTTGCTGGGAATAAATCAGGTGCGCATGCCACTGTGTCAAAAGCATACATACTTTCACATGAGTAGCAAGAGCCTTCATTTATTAGCACAGTCCCCAACAGGCACCACCAACTAACTACCATGCAACATGAGTGATATTAATTGCCAGTAGTTGGTAAGATGATTCAGTGAGCTGAATGTTTATCCCTGATATCAGCTACAGTTTTCAAGTCATGAGTTTGAATCCTAACAAGGCTAATTCAGATTTCCATATGTTCATGATTGTGAAATTGAGTACTATAGTAGTGTCCATTGTTTACAATGTTTACATATGCAAATATGCTCTATTAAAGGAAGCACACAAATAAATGATTACCTAGAAAAGAGCAAAAATATTTGCATATGGAAAGAATTAGGCAAAAGAAAATGAGTTGTTAATTTTCTAATTGCATATTTATACCCCTGTGGAGATGCTATTTCATGTCTGTATCTAAAAGGATATTCATAAGTGCCTGTGGTTTACAGAAACTTTATATGCACACATTTTAAAATAGCCTGAACTTTGCTTTAGAACCACCGTCTATAAGGCAGACAAAACTGCCAATACTAGTACAAATCTAGATTTTATGTGAAAACCCATATTAATGCAGGCACGCAGAAATTATATTTCCATGTGCATTAAAGCTAGACCTAAAGGCTTTGAAAGCACCTGAAAGTGGTGGTTGTGGTAGTAGTGCAAGGAGTGGCATTATAATATTGATGGTGATGCTAGTGGTGGTATTGGTTTTGGGAGAGGGAGTATTGGTCGTGAAGCTGTTTGGGGTGGCTTTATTGGTGGTAGTTTTTATGGTAGAGATGATGTATTGGTGGTGATGGGCATTGTGATTTTCATGGTTGAGGGTTGGTAATCTTAGTAATGGTGTAGTTAGAGTGGTGATATTAGTGGCATTGTGTGCTGTGGTTGTGGTGGTTGCACTTTGTGGAGGTAATGGTGCTGGTAATATGGTATCATCGGTAGTGGTGGTATTAGAGGTGCTGGTATTGTGGTGGTGGCATAGTTGGTGTAATTATTAGTGATACTGTTGGTGTGTGGTTGTGGTGGTACTAGTAATGGTATTCATGTTTGTTGTGGTGATATTGATTTTAATCTGGAGGCATTGATATTTCTATTTATGATGGTAGTATGGGTGGTAGTGGTATTGATGGTGGTATTTGGTAGCTATGATGTTAAGTTGGTGGGTATTAAATTTGTTGTGTGTGCTATTGTTTGTCGCTTTGTATTTTTATTTATATTGGTTGTAATCTGGTGATGGATATTATTGGTCGCAGTGGTGATTTTGTGGCTGGTAACTGTTGTGGTACTGGTGGTGATATTATCGGTGGTACCGGTGATAGTGCTGGTATTGGTTGTAGTATATTTAGGGTTGTATTAGTTGTACTGTTGATATGGTATTGGTGGTTTTGGTGGTAATGGTAGTGGTAAGAGTAGTATAGTTGGTATTGTCTCCGATGGTGGTATTTGGGGTGGCGATATTGATGACACTGATATAGGCAGATGTACTGGTTGTGGTGATGGTGTTGGGAATAATGTTATTAATGGTGGAGATATGCTGGTTTTATTGGTGGTAGTATTGTGCTGGTATTGATGGTGGTGATGGTCCTAGTGGTGTTAATGGTGGTGTGATGGTGGTGGCGTGGTGCAATGACTTTCGAAGGTCATATTATGAACATATTATGAACAGGCCCACATTTGATTTATGATATGATAAAAGAATTGAAAATAAGTATGTTACAGTAAAAGTGAACATAAACATTTGGGACAAATAACCGAGCTCCTTTGAGAAATTAAAAGAGTGGATTGGCAATGACATTAGTGTGGACAAAACAAGAATCACTGGGGCATGTGAACTGAAGCCATTACATATTGCTATTTACTGAAATTAAGCACTTTTGCATGCAGGCTGCAGTATTTTACGCTGTTACTAGTGGTTCCCTGTAGTGGACACAAAGGCCATCATTACGATGTGGGGCTGACTCACGTCTGCACGATTCCATTTTGGTGAGGGAACCGCCCGACCATATGTTGGCTGTTTTGCAAACCGAATTAGGATGCAACCGCACATGGTGTGGTAACAAACTCAAAGCAAAGACAAGGAGATTTTACAATGGGTGCTTGTGCAGCAGTCTGAAACCACATACAGCACAAGCTCCCATTGTAAAATATAGGTTTTTGCACATCCTTGCACTTTGTGGCACACAAGGTGCAGGGATGTGAAGGGGACAGGCCTCAACTGTAGGGCCAGGGGAGAAGGGGCCCTGCTAGTTTCCCCCAAAGTCGTTTTCCGACAACCTTTCCATGTCAGAAAGCCTGACAATGGAAGGTTGTCAAAAAATGACATCATAATCCAACGGTGGAAAAACCGTCCTGAAGGGATTATGTGCAGCTTCCGAATGGTTTCCCCAGCCAGTTTACACTCTGACCGCCAACGTTATAATTCAGCAGTCGGAACGTAAACCTACCATGTCGGTAGGTAGGCCTCCGATGAGCGGTCGGAGGCTCACGGACCGACATTGTAATTAGGCCCTAAAACAGCCTGCAGTACCTTAAACTGTTACTAGTGGCCCTTTGAGGGCTTACTGTATGAGTCTGCTGTGTGTTATAAGAGGTCCTACAGGCTATCACCTCTGCATGGTTATGATGATGGTGATAGTCATTAATAAGGCTCTATGTGCCTACAAGAAGTGAGGTTCTGGTGAGGAAGAATGACAGGTGAAATTTAATGTGCAAGACAAAAGGGAGTAAGTGAGAGGCACCAGAGAGCAAATAGAAGATGGACACAAAGGAAATAGTGGGAGGGAAGGGAATGGTATGCCCAGGCGAATATAAATGAGGACAAAATAGAGGCATGACATGGCAAGCTATGTGCATACAAAAGGTAAAAGGAAAGGGCATTTATGGCCTCCAACAGAGACCCAAGTGGCTAATGCTATTAGAAACATGTCAAATAAAATATAGTCAGCAGTGAGCATTCACTCATCCAATAACACAAACATGTTAAAACCACAACGTTAAAAGCGGCAAGACTAGGGAGGATCCATCAAATCATAATCAGGTAACTGAAAGGGACAAGAAGGCATTCCAGTCTTCAGGAAGGGGAGACTCAAAACTCATTCTCAGTATATGTTAAAGTATTGGTTTCAATGACTCTGCAAAAGACAGCTAAAAGTTGCAAAGATACAACAAAATTGCTTATTTTCTCCACAAACGCGTGCATAACTTATATAATTTAAGTTTCAGACGGAAGATAGTCGCTTTTGCATTACAATGCAAACACTCAATAGGAGATAGAGGATGCCATTACGAAATAAATAATTCTATGGACTGATTTAAGATGCATTGACTACACTTTGAGGAAATGTTGCAATAGGTGAATCCAAATAAGCTATTGGTTGCAGGGTGCTGACTCGGAGCCTAATAGATATGTATAACTGGAAATAGGTCTCTTAGAACTAAAATGGCCTAACCACTTTCCTCCAGGCAATATATTAGTACCTCTGTTTAATACTATTTACAGACATGCCCTTTGGTTCCTGAAATGTCATTTTATTGTTTACTTCACACATCAAATTAATTTTTTTCCGTTGATTAACTATGTTGACCATGGCTCATCTTTTGTTTTGTTGTCTGCTGTCAAAGAATGGAAAGTGCAAAAACAACAGGTGATGGACAGAATGCAGAACAATGTCATACATTCACCCCAGTACAGCGATCTGGGCCTAAATCCATCGTTTTTTTGCTCACCATGCCATTCCAGTTTGAACCCAGCCATATGCAAATCAGTCTTGACCCGGTGCCCCATGGGAACAGTCCAGCCCGAACTGCCAAGCCAGGTCCTCCCTGGACTGGAAACAAGCATCCAAGGACCGGTTTCGGGCTTTCAGCCCTCATCAGCCTGGATAGCTTGATTCCAGTTGCATGGAGAGCAAGGGACTCACGTCTGAGCATACCCGTCCCACTCAGGGTGACAAATGCAAAAACCACAGGTGATGGACAGAATGTAGAACAACGTCATACATTCACCCCAGTACAGAGATCTGGGCCTAAATCCATCGTTGTTTTGCTCACCATGCGATTCCAGTTTGGACTCAGCCATATGCAAATCAGTCTTGACCCTGTGCCCCAGGGGAACAGTCCATCCCGAACTGGCAAGCCATGTCCTCCCTGGACTGGAAACAAGCACCCAAGGACCGGTTTTGGGCTTTCAGCCCTCATCAGCCTGGATAGCTTGATTCCAGTGGCATGGAGAGCACGGGACTCACGTCTGAGCATACCCGTCCCACTCGGGTGACAAATGCAAAAACAACAGGTGATAGACAGAATGCATAACGATGTCATACATTCACCCCAGTACAGAGATCTGGGCCTAAATCCATTGTTTTTTTGCTCACCATGCCATTCCAGTTTGAACCCAGTCATATGAAAATCAGTCTTGACCCTGCGCCCCATGGGAACAGTCCAGCCTGAACTGCCAAGCGAGGTCCTCCCTGGACTAGAAACAAGCATCTGTAATGGCCGGATTTTCTGTTTAGATGGGATCAGCCCCCAGGGGCCCCTGTGACCCAGCCAAAACGTACTCACCTTCCCTTCTTAGATCGTATTCACAATGAGTAGCTATACAGATAAATATACAGATTGCACCTAAGAATGGGGAATGACAATATACATATATGGATTTTCTACAATATCTTATTCACATCAGTTGGTCTCGCGGTCACCTCGACCCAGACCGTTCTACCCTAGGGCAGATCTGACACACAATCCGGTGTGTCTACACACGGGCCTGCAGAACCCAATGCTCCCTTTTCCAAATTGTTCGCGATCCTGCGAAACTACACGTCAGTGTCCCTCCTGACGCTCTCACTTATTTTAAGCCACAATCTGGTGGATTTACACGGCGGTCTCCTTCCCGCCGCTCTCATTAACGCCGCATATCAACGACGACCACATTCCTATGAACCATTATTGGGACGATATCTCGGCAATCTACTTGGGACAAAACTAAAATAATAACTTTGAATATGGGTTCAAATTGTATAGTGTACTTCTTGCTTTTGACATCAAAGGTCCACTCATTCCCTCTTTATTCGATTACCACTTATTTGATCGGGATTTCTCATCCGTTCACCTAAATAGTGCTCAACTAGGAATATCGTTTACCCCGATTGAACATAAGCACCAGGTACACAATAATTCTATACGAATTAGGATATTTATTAACAATAGACATAAATCACATTACTATGCAACATTACATTTGCAAAGGGAATAAAAGATAAAGGTTAGAGTGCACATACTATAAGAATCGGTCGGACATCACCTGGTTAATGGGAAATCGGGACTCGGCAGTCATCTAGGCTCCTGTCTCGTCTCTGGGTCCTGGCTCGCCTTGCAGTCACCCTCAGCCGTCACAAGTACACGTCTGCACCGCTAGGCTCAACCTCGTCTGCTCTCCCTCAGGACCTCGGAACCTTGCTGTTTATTAACTACCGTCTCTCTCTCTCTGTATCAGTGCGCTCCGCGCCACTTCTCGTTCAGTCTATCTCAGAGAGTTTCGGTCTTAAATCTTTCTCCGACTTCAAAGATGGCGACTTGTCCACCATGAAAGTGAATAATAGCAGAGATGCTAACGGCTAGATGCCGCCTACGGACTGACTGACTCAAGACTAACACCTTCGCTAATATCAAAGCCCGTTCCTTCAGGGAAATTCACGGCCAGTAACCTGCCGCCCACCAAATTCTTGTACCTCCCCGTACCAAGGAAACTTTCCCAGCCGGCCGGCCTGAAGTTGTGTCTTCGGAGTGGAGAAAAATACATTCCTTCGATAAGGGTCAGCCTGAACCGGTTCTCTCCAAGCGAACAACAGCTTGAAACTAAAACATTACACTTAACCTAGAAAGCCTTCTCGAGCTACCGGGCAAAAAGCAAAATGGAGTCTGTCTCGTTTAAGGCCTACGGAGCCCATAATATGCATAGCTCCATGAAAAACAGATCGGCATGTTAGCAAATGAGCGAATCATGACTAATACTTATATATCTAACCCCTCACTTAAATTCATAAGCCTTACTCTAAGGAAAATAACACGCAAATGCCTTTATGTATATAAGACAGGGTCCCTGTCTATCGGCCTAATCCCTATGCTATGGGGGTGATAGGCTGGAGTCACTTCTCCATCATTCTCCTTCTCCAAAGAGCTAGCAAAAAGACAGCCATAACATTACACCCCTTGACTCCAGTCTATTAACCACAAACTAAATGGAACTAACGTCAGTAGACGAATAATATGAAACAAAACTAACTGATCTACGAGCCTTAGTAAGTCTAAAATATTGTAGCAGGGAAGGAATACACTGAATAAAGCAACAAATCGCTATAAGGATACAAACAGCAACAATAACCCCTCCCAAAATTTGTCGTAAAAAATGCATGTCAGGGAGCCAGTTAAAAAGCCAGTCAAAGAAACCCTGATCTATATGTTCTTTAATTTCTGCAGTCAAGTCGTGGAGTTTATTAATATGGGATTGGATATCTTTAGAATGGTCAGATAAATTAAAACAACATAGACCTTCAAATTCAGAGCACTCATGCCCATGTTTTAACAACAAATAATCGATTGCAGCACGGTTTTGTAAAATAGCTCTACGTTCACCTTGGGAATCTAACAATAAATCTGATAAAACAGTAGATGTTTGGTTGATCGATTTTACCATCCAGCAGGCCATTTTACTGATTGTTTTGGCATTATACACGGCCAATGCCGGAACACCAATAATAGAAAAAGCTAAACCAATATATTCTGATCTGGAAAAAAGATGAACAGAGGAATCGCAGTCTTCATGTAATGACATAGAATCTCGGACAATACGAGAATGGGAAGGGGGATGTGAAGAAAACATTAGCAAACTTAATCTAGTGATGGCACATGGGCCACCAGAAATATTCGCAGGAATATAGGGCCAAGATGAATTCCCGCAGGAAAAGAGCCATCCAGCTGGTAATAACATTGAACGATAATGGCTAGTGGCTACAACTAAACTTTTACAGGTCATATTGTTTTTCACTGAAAGACATGAATTAGGAAGTCTTTTTAAACATAGCAAACGTTGATGAAATGAAAAAGTAGTAGCGGCTTGGAGTTTCAACCGCAAACATTCAGAGATGGCCTTAGGATTACAGGTCATCATGAAACAAAGGTCACCAGGGGTAATATTAAAAGTAGTAATTCTGGAGTTAATAGGGACATCGAGGTCCGAAAGAAGAGTACATGAGGGACAAAATTCATGGGCCGCGAAATCGCCCAAAATAACATTAGGTCGGGCATTGGATACATTGAATACATGATGTAGAGTTTCAGTAGATGCAGGGACAGCAACCAAACAGGTCGATAAAATGTCAGTGACAGACTTCATGGGGGTAAGGCAAAAATGCGGAGAGTTCGTCACTCGCTTAGCGAGTGTGATCCAGAAATTTGAAGATTTCTGCCACGCAGATCGCGCAGCTCTTGTTATCCCATCACTCGGCGTCGGTGGATCCTCTCCTCTCCCGGCGTAGCAGGCCAAAAGGAGTCCAACGCCGACACATCCTGCAGCAGCAGTCCAAAGAATGATCTGAAATAATACAAACACAGGCCTTAATCATTCTCGTAAGTAACATTTATCAGCTGGGACAGCTTCCCAGCCATCTTGCCCTGGCTTCATCACCAAAACGGTGTTGTCATGACCGGTCGCAATATTATCAGCCTGTTCAGGAGGATTTTTAGGCGATTGCACCCATATTTTAGCTCCAGGAAGATCAGAGGATCCGAAGCCTTTTTGTCCTCGCACAGTTAGCAACGTTGGGGCAGAGCCTTTTTTGATCTCACCACTGAAGACAGGCATAATCAGTAACTGAGCAACACGGTCAGACTTTTTGATGAACAAATCCGTCTAACTGCTATTAAGCAAGAGAACCTTAATCTCTCCCTGATAATCACTGTCGATTACTCCTCCGAGTACTTGTACACCTTTCAGGGCCAGGCCAGATCTAGGGGCAATTAATCCAAAACTACCGGCAGGTATAGAGACACCAATGCCAGTTTCAATAATTATTCGATCCTTTCCTGGGAAGTGTACATCATTTAATGCATGCAGGTCGAGGCCTGCGGAACCTGGGGTTGCTCTACATGGAGCCATAGCACCGGGGGTAATTTCCCAATATGTGACAGTAGTCACCACAGAATTAGGTTTCGCATCAACATGTGGAGGAAACAAACGCATCAAAGGAGATTCAGCATGCAACAAAGGACGATTGTTCAATATCAGTAAAGCTTGAAGTAGGACATCTCTCCACTGGCTGCAACGGTCATCAGTCAACTTGCGCAACTGTTCTTTCAACAAGCCATTCATTCTCTCAATCAGTCCCGAAGCTTGTGGATAATATGGAATATGAAACACCCAATCTATATTATTCTCCATACAGAATTCCTGCACCAATCTTCCACGAAAGTGGGATGCATTGTCTGATTGAATTTGGAATGGGACACCATAATACAGAATAATTAGCTCCAGGGTTTTAATGGTATTCACTTGGGTGGCATTCTTGCAAGGGAAAGCGACCAAAAGGCCACTATAAGTATCAACCACTGTACAAATGTATTGACAATTTCTGCTCATGGGGAGCGGACCAATATAATCAATCTGCCAAATTTGGGCGGGCAATTTACCTCGATGTAAGTGGCCTCGAAAAATTTGAGGCACCTCTTTCTTTCTAGAATGCTGGCAAATGGGACAATGTAGAATGGCATCTTTAATTAAAGAAAAGGGAATATGAATTCCTCTATCAGCAGCCCACCTGTTAGTGGCTTTCTCTCCAAAATGTCCTGCTTTCTGATGGGCCCATTTCGCCAATCCCGCCAAATCAGAATCTTGCATGTCAACCACTGCCTCAGAAATTTTAGACTGTTCATCTGCAATATTATGAAAAAATTTGTCAAGGGAGTCGATTGGAGTATGAGCATCCACGTGAAAGATTGTTACAGTACTCTGCGGAAGCAGTTCCCAAATCTCTTGCCACAATTCTTTACCCCACAGCTCTTTAGAATGTAATTCCCAATTATGCGAGTGCCATGTAGGCAGCCACACTGCCAGTCCATTTGCAGTGGACCAAGAATCAGTGAAAATATGACATGTACCTGGTAACTCCTGTTTCAAAACTTGGTAAACAGCATAGAGTTCAGCATATTGACTACTCTTACCATCGCCAGTTGTGCTCAACAATTTCTGTGTAATCGGGTTATAGGAGACAGCTTTCCAATGTCTCTTGTCACCAATGAACTTCGCAGAACCATCCGTAAACCACACATGTTTTCTATCCTCCGCGGACAGATCATCAAATGATTTACCCCACTTCACGGGAGACTCCTGCACTACGGGAACCGAACACTCACTTTCAGCCTCATTGGAGGGCGCCTGCGCCACTCGCTCATGTAAAACCGCCACACCTTTCGGACCCACACGTGCCCTGTCCTGAATGTACCATTTCCATTTAATCACACTAGCCTCCTGAGCATGTCCAATTCGATGGGACTTCGGTGAACTCAAAACCCACTGCATGATGGGAATCTCAGGCCTCAAAATCACAGCATGGCCTAAAGTCAATTGCTCGGTATCCACCAGAGCCCAGTAACAAGCAAGCAACTGTTTTTCAAAAGGTGAGTAACGCTCACCAGCCTCTGGTAACTTTTTGGTCCAAAAACCTAATGGCACTTTTTGTCTGCCTTGCTTTTGCCACAAACTCCAATTGGCATACAGACCTTCCACGGATACATTCAAATCCACATTACCTTCACTCACGGGCCACAAATCCAAAGCATACTGAATAGCTTCTTTAGCCAAATTAAAAGCAGTCTGTTGAGGTTCACCCCATTCAAACGCATTCTTTTTACGAGTGACTCGATACAGTGGAGCCAAGATCTGACTCAAATGGGGAATATGCTGACGCCAAAATCCAAACAACCCGATAAAGGATTGTGCCTCTCTCCTACTTCTGGGGACAGCAAAATCAAGTATTTTCCGTTTAACCTGTGGAATCACCTCTCTGTGACCCTCATGCCAATTAATTCCTAGAAATTTTACAGCTTGGGATGGAGTTTGTAATTTGTCAGGATTAATTTCCCAACCTTTTGCTCGCAAACAGTCAATGATCTGATCTAAATGAGACTGCACCTGGTCTTGCGTTTCACCTTGAATCAAAATGTCGTCAATATAATGACAAATCTGAACTTGTGGAATCGTGGGCACTTCAGATAAATGCTCCGCCACCAGCCGGTGACAGATCGTAGGACTATGTACATAACCTTGAGGAAGACTCCGGAACGTCATTTGACGTCCATTCCATGTAAAACTGAATTGTTCCTGGCATTCAGGGGCAATCGGAATTGAAAAGAATGCATTAGCAATATCAATGGAAGCATACCACGTACCCGGATGCTTTTGAATTCTCTCAATCAATGTAACAATATCAGGCACTGCAACAGTCAATTTAGGTGTATGTTTGTTCAATTCTCGATAATCAACAGTCATGCGCCAAGAGTTGTCACTTTTGCGCACGGGCCAAACAGGATTATTCCAAGCAGATGTGACCGGAGTAATGACTCCCGCGTCAACCAAATCCTGAATCGTAGCTGTAATTTCTTCATGACCACCTGGGATGCGATATTGTTTCTGAGAAATCACTTTCGTCGCTAAAGGGATCTTAATAGGTGGCATGCGTAAACGGCCAACCCGTACGGGTCTGGTCGAAATGTACTGTCTAGTACCAAATTGATAGTAACCATCATCCAAATGCAAAGTCATACCTTTCAAGATGTCAATTCCAATAATGTATTCCAAAAGTGGCACAACCAACACAGAGTATTCTCTACGAGGAATTCTACCAATTTTAATTTCAAGTGCAGTTTGAACTGCGGGTGTTTCTTTACCACCCAGACCGGTAATTGTGAAAGACTGTCCATGAAATTTTCTTGACTTACCATGAATTAAAGTGGCCTCCGCCCCAGTATCAACTAATGCTCGGGCCCTTTGGATATTACGATGTTTCCAAAAAATCTCAATATCTACATAGGGTCTGTAATCTCTGTGGGCCCACCTGCGTACCGGAGCTTGACCTATTTCCTAGTCATCTTTCCTCCGTTCCGTCAACCAAGACAGATCAGGGTAAATGTTCTCAGTTTTCTTGGGTATCAGAATTTCTTGTTCATATCCGTCTCCAGTACGAAACGGATTATTGTCAGGTTCAAAAAGTTGTGAGTTACGATCAGAGAGTCTGTTACGATCCTCCCTCTTTCTTATGTCAGGGGAAAAACTCCTTGCATCTCTACGTCTGCTAGAACCACGATCATCTCTTCCCCTCTCACGATCATCCTCTCCCCCTCCCATCAGTACGACGGGGGGAACCACCGCGTTCATAGCGCCGATCATCACGGCGATCAGTATTCACACGTCGTCTCTCATCACCACTGTCATCCGAACCACGATCATACTCATTCTTTCGCACACGACGGGCACCTTCCTTTCGATCCAAACCACGCTTACGAAACATATCCCATAGGATATTATTAGGTTCGCCATCAATTTCTTCCCTTTTGACACCATCAGCAATGAGAGCAAGAAACATGTCACGTCTAGAGAACTTATAGTCCCCAGCAGTACGACCCTCAGGTCGGGATTGTCTTTCAGGTTTAAACCATTCACCCAGCTCACCAAGCTGACGAACAGACTCGAGCACAGCAGACAAAGGATTGCCAGTTTGGTTAATCAATAATGTCATCATGACCTGCTTGTAAGCAACAGGAGAAGTACGTATAATGCGGTTACGCACAGAAGATGTTAAAAGACCATCCAATAACCTGTCAGCAGTACTAAGGAAGATACACGTTTTCATGACTTCTTCCTTTAAACGTTGCGACGCATCGCGCAGAGTATACCACGGCTTTTCATCAGAGGGCCAATCAGACTCAGTTGGATATTTATGATTACAGCCATCAGACGCAAGCTGGAGCAAAGAAGTTTGGACATTACCATTGAAATTCCGAAAATGGTCCTGAATAGTAGAATCAGAACTCAAAGAGCAAAATCGTAAGCAATCAACAGCATCGAGCATAATACCGGAAGCGCCAAGCTCATAAAGACGCACCATCCAGGTAAGCAAGGCCTCACCAGGCCGTTGTTTAAATCGTTGCAGGATGTCACTAATCTCCTGCTGAGTAAAATCTTCAATACAGTCAAGAGGGATACCACCCGGATTACCAGGGGCTTGTTGTAATTTCCGTCGAAAGATCGGGTGAGCAGAAACTGCGGGAAGAGCTTCCGAGGAAGCCCGCATCTTAGATTTAACAGAACAATCAGGGCAAGCTACGTCATCCACACGGGAAGAACGAGCACGGTCAGAATCAGGAGTCAAATCAATGCACGAAGCAGATTTACAATCACGTCCGGAGCGAGAAGACTCGCGCTTGTCACCCTCCTCTGCCGAGGAGTCAGAAGTATGAGAATCCCAGATATTACCGTCCCACTCATCGGGGTTCCAATCCATTCCAGCTTTTGCTACAACCATACGCACTTTGCGTGAAGACACACGTCCACGACGATGTTTATACTTATATCGTGCAATACGGACCGCAGCCCTTTCGGCAATGGTCTGATATGTTTCAAGTTTATCGGCAAGCAATTTATTTTGACAACGCAACAAAGTGTGCGCATTTTGCAACTCGACACACTGTCCTTCCGAATCTTTAAACTGTTTCTGTAGTTGAACAAACCTCTCATGCAATATTTTGTATGCATTAAGAATAATCCACCCTCTGCGTCCTAAAATAGGAAGCTCATCACCCTTCACTACTGGCGCTTTCTGTAGGCACGACACCACATCAGCAGGCTCCGCCTGCTCCAAGAATGAAGACCAATTTTCACTCAAACCAGTAGAATCAGCCCACTCACGGGCCAAGGCCTCGTAAGGCGTAGACTCCCAGCCGGGAATCTGGATCGGTAATTTAAAAACCGAATGTGATTTTTTCGCAAACATAATGACACGCAAAAAATTATATACACAATTATAAACAAAATTTTATACGTACAAGCCGAGCGCAAACCAACGAGATGAAAACACAACGCACACAGGCTTCGTAAACAGTTCGTGACGCCAGATGTAATGGCCGGATTTTCTGTTTAGATGGGATCAGCCCCCAGGGGCCCCTGTGTCCCAGCCAAAACGTACTCACCTTCCCTTCTTAGATCGTATTCACAATGAGTAGCTATACAGATAAATATACAGATTGCACCTAAGAATGGGGAATGACAATATACATATATGGATTTTCTACAATATCTTATTCACATCAGTTGGTCTCGCGGTCACCTCGACCCAGACCGTTCTACCCTAGGGCAGATCTGACACACAATCCGGTGTGTCTACACACGGGCCTGCAGAACCCAATGCTCCCTTTTCCAAATTGTTCGCGATCCTGCGAAACTACACGTCAGTGTCCCTCCTGACGCTCTCACTTATTTTAAGCCACAATCTGGTGGATTTACACGGCGGTCTCCTTCCCGCCGCTCTCATTAACGCCGCATATCAACGACGACCACATTCCTATGAACCATTATTGGGACGATATCTCGGCAATCTACTTGGGACAAAACTAAAATAATAACTTTGAATATGGGTTCAAATTGTATAGTGTACTTCTTGCTTTTGACATCAAAGGTCCACTCATTCCCTCTTTATTCGATTACCACTTATTTGATCGGGATTTCTCATCCGTTCACCTAAATAGTGCTCAACTAGGAATATCGTTTACCCCGATTGAACATAAGCACCAGGTACACAATAATTCTATACGAATTAGGATATTTATTAACAATAGACATAAATCACATTACTATGCAACATTACATTTGCAAAGGGAATAAAAGATAAAGGTTAGAGTGCACATACTATAAGAATCGGTCGGACATCACCTGGTTAATGGGAAATCGGGACTCGGCAGTCATCTAGGCTCCTGTCTCGTCTCTGGGTCCTGGCTCGCCTTGCAGTCACCCTCAGCCGTCACAAGTACACGTCTGCACCGCTAGGCTCAACCTCGTCTGCTCTCCCTCAGGACCTCGGAACCTTGCTGTTTATTAACTACCGTCTCTCTCTCTCTGTATCAGTGCGCTCCGCGCCACTTCTCGTTCAGTCTATCTCAGAGAGTTTCGGTCTTAAATCTTTCTCCGACTTCAAAGATGGCGACTTGTCCACCATGAAAGTGAATAATAGCAGAGATGCTAACGGCTAGATGCCGCCTACGGACTGACTGACTCAAGACTAACACCTTCGCTAATATCAAAGCCCGTTCCTTCATGGAAATTCACGGCCAGTAACCTGCCGCCCACCAAATTCTTGTACCTCCCCGTACCAAGGACACTTTCCCAGCCGGCCGGCCTGAAGTTGTGTCTTCGGAGTGGAGAAAAATACATTCCTTCGATAAGGGTCAGCCTGAACCGGTTCTCTCCAAGCGAACAACAGCTTGAAACTAAAACATTACACTTAACCTAGAAAGCCTTCTCGAGCTACCGGGCAAAAAGCAAAATGGAGTCTGTCTCGTTTAAGGCCTACGGAGCCCATAATATGCATAGCTCCATGAAAAACAGATCGGCATGTTAGCAAATGAGCGAATCATGACTAATACTTATATATCTAACCCCTCACTTAAATTCATAAGCCTTACTCTAAGGAAAATAACACGCAAATGCCTTTATGTATATAAGACAGGGTCCCTGTCTATCGGCCTAATCCCTATGCTATGGGGGTGATAGGCTGGAGTCACTTCTCCATCATTCTCCTTCTCCAAAGAGCTAGCAAAAAGACAGCCATAACAGCATCCAAGGACCGGCTTTGGGTTTTCAGCCCTCATCAGCCTGGATAGCTTGATTCCAGTGGAATGGAGAGTACGGGACTCACATCTGAGCATACCCGTCCCACTCGGGTGACAAATGCAAAAACAGCAGGTGATGGACAGAATGCAGAACAATGTCATACATTCACC
The DNA here is from genome assembly GCF_964263255.1 of Lissotriton vulgaris. Classification (NCBI taxonomy): domain Eukaryota; kingdom Metazoa; phylum Chordata; class Amphibia; order Caudata; family Salamandridae; genus Lissotriton; species Lissotriton vulgaris. Next base: position 338,821 of record NW_028241980.1, read on the forward strand.
CCAGTATAGAGATCTGGGCCTAAATCCATTGTTTTTTTGCTCACCATGCCATTCCAGTTTGAACCTAGCCATATGCAAATCAGTCTTGACCTGGTGCCCCATGGGAACAGTCCAGCCCGAACTGCCAAGCCAGGTCCTCCCTGGACTGGAAACAAGCATCCAAGGACCGGTTTTGGGCTTTCAGCCCTCATCAGCCTGGATAGCTTGATTCCAGTTGCATGGAGAGCAAGGGACTCACGTCTGAGCATATCCGTCCCACTCGGGTTGACAAATGCAAAAACCACAGATGATGCAAATCAGTCTTGACCCTATGCCCCATTGGAACAGTCCAGCCTGAACTGGAAAGCACCAAGAACTAGGTGCAACCTTCGGAAATATGCCCTGCATTGAAATGGCAGACATTAAAAGTTCACAAACATTTTTTATTTAGCGTATCCAAGCTTCGGAACCCTGCTCAGAGTGCACGTTAAGCTTCATACTACTGCTAGAACAAACTTTAGTTTATAAATTATACTCATTTTGTTACATTAACAAGTTGTTGTAAATGAATCTAGGACCCTAGTGTAAATTTTCCAGATTCATGCCCTTATATAGGTATACATTATCCAGCCCTTATATAGGCATAGAAATCAGTATCATATTTGGCCTGAGCCTTGCAGCCCAAATACAGCATGGCTACTTCCACTAAGTTGCCAAAATCATCAACGATTTCTTGGTAAAACCCGCCTTTAACAGCTAGGGACTTTCCCCTGCTTGAGTATTAATTTATCCAAGAAATACTGGAGTTTTAAAGAATTGAGTCTTAGAGCGACATTAATAAGTCCAATCATATGTCAAACTCGGCACCTTCAAGGTATAAATATGCCTAGGTTTGCCCAGACAAACACACAGGGGTTTGGAGCAGATCCACTAACTACTTGCCGACGCCCTGCAGCAGCAAGTGCTGAAGGAAGCTGATCCTCCAACTGACGCACTGAGAGACGCTGTCTTTTCTCTTGCCAAGAAATCTAGCTCCAGTGTTTCCAGACTACCCTTGCGGGTTGCTGGGAAATCGAGTCTTGAGAGAGAGAGACACAAGACCTCCTTCATTGTAAAACCAAGGTACGGAGCTGATTAGACCCTTAGAGAATTCTTGGTTGAATCCTTGGCAGAGAAATACTAAACTTAAGCTACTCCTCACTTACTTTTTCCTTTGTACTAGACTTAGGTTAGGTACACTGGGGTAGGCGTCTTTTAGAAGCACCAGTTGAGTAATTTTAGCCATCATTTTAACTCTGTGTGTATTTTGTACGTTTTAGACAATTTATAGCTTAGAAACCACATCATGCTTTTACAGTACTACTTTATAATACTTTTCGTATTATATGTAAGTATGGGTGAAATTTGCGAATTTGCGGTCCACGAATTTGTGCGAAACGGCAAAAAAATTAAGTATGGGCGTAAAATCCGTTCCGTTCGCGGAATTTGCGGATTATCCGCAATTCCATGGTCCGCGAATCTCGCGAAATTGCAGAAAAATCCACGAATTCGCGTGCGGGATGGATTTTCAAAAACTGAAGTACATGAAGCACTTACAGGGTTACAGCAGGTGCCCAAGTTGAAGGTAATTTCTTTGTAACCATTTTGTAAATGGTTACAAAGAAATTACCTTCAACTTGGGCACCTGCTGTAACCCTGTAAGTGCTTCCTGAGCAGAGCCCCCCGAGTTGTTGCCTACTTGCAACTATTCTCTGACCCTGCTCTGACCCTCGAAGCAGGGTCAGAGAATAGTTACAAGTATGGCACAATGCTCCAGGCTGTCACCACTGTCACCCTCTGGTTCACCACTGCCACCCTCTGGTTCACCACTGCCCCCCTCTGGTTCATCACAGCACCCTCTGGTTCACCACTGCCACCCTCTGGTTCATCACTGCACCCACTGGTTCACCACTGCCACCCTCTGGTTCATCACTGCCACCCTCTGGTTCATCACAGCACCCTCTGGTTCACCACTGCCACCCTCTGGCTCATCACTGCCACCCTCTAGTTCATCACTGCCACCGTCTGGTTCATCACTGCCACCCTCTGGATCATCACTGTCACCCTCTGGTTTATCACAGCACCCTCTGGTTCACCCCTGCCACCCTCTGGTTCATCACTGCCACCCTCTGGTTTATCACTGCCACCCTCTGGTTCACCACTTCCACCCTCTGGTTCACCACTGCCCCCCTCTGGTTCATCACAGCACCCTCTGGTTCACCACTGCTACCCTCTGATTCATCACTGTCACCCTCTGGTTCATCACTGCCACCCTCTGGTTCACTACTGCCACCCTCCGGTTGATAACTGCCATCCTCTGGTTCATCACAGTACCCTCCGGTTCACAACTGCCACCCTCTGGTTCATCACTGCCACCCTCTGGTTCATCAAAGCTCCCTCTGGTTCACCACTGCCACCCTCTGGTTCTGTTGTGAACGTATCTAGGACCCTAATTAAATATGCCCGATTTATGCCCTTATGTGGTTATAATAAATCATATCCTTATAAATAATAATTTAATGCCCTTATGTGGTTATAATAAATCATATCCTTATAAAGGCATAAGAATCATATCCATATTTAGTCATAGCCGATGCAGTCCAAATACGGCAGAAAGTACAACGCGTTCTTTAAACAAACTAAACCTCCAGTAGCCTGGGAATTCCCCCTGCTTTTGTTTTGATTTGTCCTAGAACTCCTGAAAGTCCTGAAAGAACTGCCAGTTCTTAGAGACAGTTCTTAGTGACGTCTTATGTCCAACCTTACATCAAACACGGCACCTTCCAGGTATAAATATACCAGCATTTGCCTTAAGCAAGACACAGTGGTTTGGAGCAGAGCGGCTATCTACTTACCCAAAGCCCAGCTGATGCGAGTGCCGAAGGAAGCCGACCCTCCCATTTGACGCACTGAGAGAGACGTTGTCTTTTCTCCTGCCGAGAAATCCAGCTCCAGCGTTTCCAGTCACCCTTGCGGGTTGCTGGGAGATCGAGTTCTGAGAAAGAGATACAAGACCTCCTTCATTCTAAAACCAAGGTACGGAGCTGATTAGACCCTTAGAGAATTCTTGATTCAGATTCTTGGCAAAACTAACTTAACTTAAACTGCAGCTCACTTACTTCTTCCCACGTACTAGGCTTAGGTTAGGTACACCGGGGTAGGCGTATTTTAGAAGCACCAGTTGAGTACGTTTAGTCAACTTTTATCATTGTATGTAACTGTATATATTTTATCCGTTTTAGGAATCATATGGCTCAGAAACTCAATAAAGGCTTTCACAGTATTATTTCATAATACTCCTTTTACTGTACGCGCTTTACTTTATGACATGTATTACAATTGTGGCAATTCACTTCTCTTGCATGAGAAAGAAGACTGCTCAATAAATAACACCTTTTATTGAAAACGCCCGTCTCTCTATTTCTCTGCACTCTGGTAAACTAAGCATGCACGATTGACTGAGTGAAATAGTTATCTATTGTTTTCACATGACTCTGGAGATATACTCCTTATTCTGGAGGGAGCAAAGTTGTCATGTTTATGTTAAAAACAGTATATAGGGATGACATGTCGCAAAATCAAAACACGAATTAGTGAACACAAAAGTAATATCAGGCTAAAGAAGAACACTACTAAACTGTGCTCACATTTCATTGAAATGAACCATTCCTGTGATGACATACACTGGACAGTGATCGAGATGTTGACGGATAAGTCACAGAATGCAGAAAAAGTATTGTATGAAAAGGAGCAGAGGTGGGTGGACCGATTGCGCACTCATGAACATGGTTTAAATGATAACATCGCGTGGCACCATTTTGCGCATTGACCTCATGCCTCTGCGAGCATATCTATGTGCGCTAATATAACCCTAGGACTACTGAAAACACCTACTGTATACTGCTAAACCAGAAAAATCCATCTTCAGTAGATCACCAACCAACAATGGTGCTACTGGCCACTACGCTCTGGGTTAACACCTAACCTCTTAATGAATAAAAAGAAGCAGACTCCTTTAAACGCAACTGACTATCTAAATGCGGCCCCTTTAAAAATAGAGCTACCGGAACACCATGGATATCCGGGGGCAGAGCCAGCACTAGTCAGGAAACCCTCCACACGCGGGTAATGGCGCTGAAAGAGAGAGACCTTCAATTCCGTGGTAAGATGCAGCGTCCCTTTTTCCTTTTGTCTAACCTTATGACCTCTCTTCACTAATTTCTACCAGCTCTGCGCTCAATAAGCGACCTCCCCCGCTGGAGCCAAAAGCTGTACAGACTCAGGTAGGACGCTCTTTTTATCTAAATAATTGCACTGTGTATAGCTGACGCCAAGCGCTTCCCATCTCATAAAATAACTTGCACTCGGCGCCAACTGCTTTTCAAGAGATTGTATTTGTTGTTTATCATCCTAAATGCCTGTCGCTTTGTCTGATCGGGATCTTGCAATGATGTTCCATCTAAATACTTGTTTTACTTATAAACTATATTGTAGAAAACGAGCCAATCCCCCCGTTCTTTCACCAACCACACAGCGTGCCCGATGCCCTAATCAGCGTTTATTGTTTTCCATTTATGAGGTATAACATGTTTACAATGACTTTGCACAGCTTATGATACCAGTATTATTATTAAAAAACGGACGATGTCACGGGACGATGTCAGACGGGATCTGACTCTCATTATTTACTTTTTACTTGGCGCATGCCGAGTTTCTGCCTCTGAATAATTTCGAATGGTGCTAACCCAGCTCTGTGTCGACATCATTTGTGTAGGTGCCATTCAATGTAATTATTATTGACCAACAGCCACAGAGACACCCAGTAAATATCAGTTAAAGATATAATATGTAACCCAATTGAGATATTTTCTATAAATTCACTACGCTTCTTGTACAACTGAACCCTAATACCCTCCTTCCCTTGATTCTTAAATATGAGTAAAATTTAGCCTTGCTCTACAGAAGGACATTGCTTTTCTTCCCCCATTGTGTAACAAATGAACTTTGGAAAAGAGTATATTCATACACATCTGTCTGTACTAACATACAATTCTATTTCAGAAATCGGACAATTGCTCCTAGCTTGAAAAGACTAAACTGATACCGCACAAATAGTGTGAGTATATCTTTGTTTCATTGTAAGTCCTGACGAAAGCTTCACAGACCCCTTGGGCCTAAGGAGCTGAAACATGTCGACAAATTCTTAACAACTCTAATACTTACAGACCCAGTAACTCGGTCTGCAGTAAGTACCACCATTTTTTAAACTAACTGAGAATCTACCCCCCAATAAATCCTTGGGGTAATTTTCTCATTTTTAATTCACCTTTTTGCACATCAAGTTTCTTTTTCTATTTTCTTTTTTCTTTTTTCACATTGTAAGTGGGGAAACCCTCAATCTCTGGACACTGCACCAAACAACCCAGAGGTGCCTCTGGATGAGGCTGGCAGCTAACGCACTGAAGAAATCCCAATGATAACTGCCACAACTTCAATGTGTGTCGGATGAAACATATATACCGTACTCAGATTTGCATTGAGTTTTTTGAGGGTACTCTTCTTCCTTGAACCCAAGGTTGTAAGGTGTAACAAGTGTCCCTTTTCTTTTTTGATAAACCAGTACTCCTACCCCGGGGAAAGAAACGGACACAGTAATTCCTCATCCCTCCCTGTTGATGAACCTATGTTTATGTGGTTGTCAGAAGCTAATCCCTTCCTGTCTAAATCAGGGAAGTTAACTCCTCCCTGTTCATTCGAGAAAGTTTCTAGTGACATCTGAGCTAGCTGGCATACCTAATTAAGTCTAACATATTCAGTAGAGACCTAGTCGACCTCAGTCCTACGTCTAAACTGCCGTTTATGTTATTCCAATGCGCCTAGCCTATTGGGAATATAGGAACTACACTACATGGCGCCCAACGTTTGGTAAGGCGATAATCTAACGCAAGATACTAGAGTAACTCAGTCATGCTTTCACTCAGACCCCTTTTTGCCGTAAAAACTCCAATAGACGTCTGGAGTGGGTGAAAGGTTAATATCCGCCGAAACTTAGTAGGAAGAGATTCCTAATACTCCTTGTACTGTACGCACTTTACTTTATGACAAGTATTGCAATTGTTGCAATTCATTTCTCTTGCATGAGAAAGAAGACTGCTCAATAAATAACACCTTTTATTGAAAACGCCCGTCTCTCTATTTCTCTGCACTCTGGTGAAACTAAGCATGCACGATTGACTGAGTGAAATAGCTATCTATTGTTTTCACACAACTCTTGAGATATACTCCTTATTCTGGAGGGAGCAAAGTTGTCATGTTTATGCGGTTGTCAGAAACTAATCCCTTCTTGTCTAATCAGGAAAGTTAACTCCTTCCTGTTCATTCGAGAAAGTTTCTAGTGACCTCTGAGCTAGCTGGCATACCTAAATAAGTCTAACATATTCAGTAGAGACCTAGTTGATCTCAGTCCTACGTCTAAACTGCCGTTTATGTTATTCCAATGTGCAGAGCCTATTGGGAATATAGGAACTACACTACAGTTCATCACTGCCACCCTCTGGTTCATCACAGCACCCTCTGGTTCACCACTGCCACCCTCTGGTTCACCACTGCCACCCTCTGGTTCATCACTGCCACCCTCTAGTTCACCACTGCCACCCTCTGGTTCATCACTGTCACCCTCTGGTTCACCACTGCCACCCTCTGGTTCATCACTCCCACCCTCTGGTTCACCACTGCCGGATCTATGACATAATATCGACAGACAGAATATAGACATAGAAAAATATCAACATACAAATATCGACATCAAAAATATCGGAGTTCTATCTACATAAAGGTAAGTACAAAAATATCGGAAAAAAATATCGTAGTACAAAAATATCGAAGTTAAAAATATCGTTTTTTTAAATGTATTACTAATAATGTAAAAATAATGTAAAAATACAAATAATTTAACAAATTAGAAATATAAACATTAAAACATATTTAAAAAATAATAACTAATACATATACATTTAAAATACATTAAAAATTCTACATATAAATTAACATATATACTTACTCCACATATAGCAACTGTAGGGAAAGCGTTGGATAGCGTAGGGGTAAAAATTACTATTCCCACTCCAGAGGGTGCAACAGTAGGGAAAGCGTTAAATAGCGTAGGGGTAAAAATTACTATTCCAACTCCAGAGAGTGCAACAGTAGGGAAAGCGTTGGATAGCGTAGGGGTAAAAATTACTATTGTCACTCCAAAGGGTGCAAAAGTAGGGAAAGCGTTGGATAGCGTAGGGGTAAAAATTACTATTCCCACTCCAGAGAGTGCACCAGTAGGGAAAGCGTTGGATAGCGTAGGGGTAAAAATCACTATTCCCACTCCAGAGGGTGCAACAGTAGGGAAAGCGTTGGATAGCATAGGGGTAAAAATTAACGTTCCGACTCCAGAGAGTGCAACAGTAGGAAAACCGTTGGATAGCGTAGGGGTAAAAATTACTATTCCCACTCCAGAGAGTGCAACAGTAGGGAAAGCGTTGGATAGCGTAGGGGTAAAAATTACTATTCCCACTCCAGAGAGTGCAACAGTAGGGAAAAGGTTGGATGACGTAGGGGTAAAAATTACTATTCCCACTCCAGAGAGTGCAACAGTAGGGAAAGCGTTGGATAGCGTAGGCGTAAAAATACTATTCCCACTCCAGAGAGTGCAACAGTAGGGAAAGCGCTGGAAAGCTGGAAAGCGTAGGGGTAAAAATTACTATTCCCACTCCAGAGAGTGCAACACTAGGGAAAACGTTGGGTAGCGTAGGGGTAAACATTACTATTCCCACTCCAGAGAGTGCAACAGTAGGGAAAGCGTTGGATAGCGTAGGGGTAAAAATTACTATTCCCACTCCAGAGAGTGCATCAGTAGGGAAAGCGTTGGATAGCGTAGGGGTAAAAATTACTATTCCCACTCCAGAGAGTGCAACAGTAGGGAAAGCGTTGGATAGCGTAGGGGTGACAATTACAATTCCCACTCCAGAGGGTGCAACAGTATGGAAAGTGTTGGATTGCTTAGGGGTAAAAAATTACTATTCCCACTCCAGAGTGTGCAGCAGTAGGGAAAGCGTTGGATAGCGTGGGGGTAAAAATTACTATTCCTACTCCAGAGAGTGCAACAGTAGGGAAAGTGTTGGATAGCATGAGGGTAAAAATTACTTCCCACACTACTCCCCCGTTAACAGACAACACACTACACAAACACAATTACAATTACTATAAATATCAATTAATCAATTCCTAACAATTAATATTATTAAATTGATGTAATTATAAATTAACTAATTAGCACATATTAATTACCAATTAATAAATAATTACCAATTAATAATTGAACAAGATATTTACAAGAATAAACAATATTTAACAATTAATTAATAGATACCAATACATAAATACAATGTAGTTAATTAATTTAATTTAATTATGTCACACCCTATTCCCCTATAAACACACTACCCACTACACATAATATAATCAGATAAAAAATGTCATTGTCGTTTAATCACTTAATAATAATTAATTACCAATTATTTATTAATTAACAAAAACAAAAAATAATAAATATTACTACATTGACTCTAATTAATTTAGCTAACTAATTACAAATAATTAATTACCAATTAATTAATAATAATAATTATTCATTAATCAAACATAATAAAACAAATATTAATTAATTAATTATAATTAAATTACTTCCCACCCTATTCCCCTATAAACCCACAACCCGCTCTGATATTAAAACGCAAAATGTAAACAAAATTACTAATTTCAAAACATACATTAAAAAACATGTTTAACAAACATATAAAATACATATAAAAATACACAACACTAAACAAAATTTTGATATTAGTAACATCGATATATTTGATATCGATATTACTGACTTTGATATTACTTACCTTAATATCGATATTCTGTCTATCGATATTATTGTACATCGATATTCTATACCATCGAAATTAAAACATCGATATTATTGTATATTGATATTTTAATTTCGATATTTTGTCTCTCTACCACCACTGACACCCTCTTGTTCATCACTGACACCCTCTGGTTCATCACTGCCACCCTCTGGTTCATCACAGCACCCTTTAGTTCACCACTGCCACCCTCTGGTTTACCACTGACACCCTCTGGTTCACCACTGCCACCCTCTGGTTCATCACTGCCACCCTCTGGTTCACCACTGCCTCCCTCTGGTTCATCACTGACACCTTCTGGTTCATCACTGCCACCCTCTGGTTCATCACTGCCACCCTCTGGTTCATCACAGCACCCTCTGGTTCACCACTGCCACCTTCTGGTGCACCACTGCCACCCTCTGGTTCATCACAGCACCCTCCGGTTCACAACTGCACCTTCTGGTTCATCACAGCACCCTCTGGTTCACCACTGTAGATTATGGGGAGAAAGCACACCTGCCCAGCCTCAACCGGGGGCTGGTTAATGTTTTGCTGAATTTGAGCTTTAAGTCCGGCACCTTCTTCCTTATCTGGAAGTGATTCCTGTTGTGGTTTAATTTTTGTGACAGCCTGGAGCATTGTGCCATACTTGTAACTATTCTCTGACCTTGCTTCGAGGGTCAGAGCAGGGTCAGAGAATAGTTGCAAGTAGGCAACAACTCTGCAGGCGCTGCTCAGGAAGCACTTACAGGGTTACAGCATGTGTAGCACTGAGTGCACATCAACGAGTGGAATACAAACATCAACTGATGTTTGTATTCCACTATCTTTTTTATTTAGAGTGACCCCTGGCGAAGTGCAAATATGCACGAAATGCATTGGGTTTTTTATTCAAAATAAACTCTGTCCTGAATACAACATGCTCTAGTCATGTTTTCTCTGTGAAGTTCGGATGGACGCGGTGGAAACAGTAGAAACCTGGAAAAAATGGCATTAATATTTCGAGTGAGGAGTATGAAAAATGTGAAGAGAAATATAATCGATTTATTGAGAAGCAAGTTAAATGGAATAAAATGATGGTATAACTGACGGATAATGTGCCAAAAGGCATTGATGCTGTGCAACGGATTGGCGCGCGATTGCGCTCCTACATTGGTAATTTCTTTGTAACCATTCAGTTTTTGAAAATCCATCCCGCATGCGATTTCGCATATTTTTCTGCAATTTCGCTATATTCGCCGCCCGCAAAATTGCAGAAAATTCGCAAATTCCGCAAACGGAACGGATTTTACGCCTATGCTTAATTATATGCCTTGTACTTTATTACGAGTATTACCATTGTAGCAGTACATTTCTTATGTTTGAGAAGACGTTCAATAAATACTTTCATTGAAAACGCCCGTCTCTCTATTTTCTCAGCACCTCTGGTGAAACGAAGCATGCACGATTGACTGAGTAAAATAGCTATCTATTGTTTCCGCGACTCTAGATTTTGATTTCTTATTCTTGGGAAACAAAGTTGTCATGTTTATGCGGTTGTCAGAAACTAATCCCTTCTTGTTTATTCGAGAAAGTTTCTAGTGACCTCGGAGCTAGCTGGCACTCACAATTAAGTTTAATATATGTGATACAGACGTAGTCGACGTCACTCCTTCGTCTAATCTATAGTATATGTTATATCAATGCGCAGAGCCTATTGGGAATATATAGTAACTACACTACAAAGTGACCAGATTTTACAAAGAATGGTGTATGATTAACTGTGATTCATAATTTTATTAATGCAGAATTTCAGGTGTATGCCAAGAGTACTCATGTTCTATTACTGGTTCGTTCCTTGAATTTAGGAGTGAGCCAGGAGTACTATAAGAATAAGTTATAGCAAATTCTTTGTGAGTCAGACCCAGAGGTTTTGCTCTGGATTAATCTTAGCCTACCCCAGACTTACTCACAAATTCCCTGAGTAAGCCAAGAATCTATAGGAGTGTTCATATAATACTACTCTAGTTTCTAGTTTATGAGTACTTCAGAAATACTACAATATTAGGTCAAACCATCTCATAGCAAAATCTGTGTGAGTCATACCCAAAAGTCTTACTCTGGCTTAATCTTAGACTACCCCTGACATTCTCATTAATTCCCTGACCAAGCCAGGAATCCATAGAAATATCAATCTATTACTACTTTAGTTTATGAGTAATTCATGAGTGCTGCAATAGAAAGCAAATCCATCTCATAGCAAAATGTTTGTGAATCAGGCCTATTCCTCAAAATTGACTATGTTCACTTTGGGTTGCCCTTACTTTGGTCCTGATGTACAAAGTGATTTAGCAATTACAGACCCTGAATTACAAGTCTTGCTATAGCTAAATCACTTTTTCTGATGGACTAACTCCATTGTGTGATTCAGAAAATGTTTCCATTTACTATGTTATGTATCAATGGTTCATATTCAATCTGTTGCTGACAGTGCCAGCTTTTGGACGGTGCGAGCGGTGCCACCACACCAGTGCCAAGCTCAGGGGTCGCCATTTGTGCTCTGAAATTGGTGCCAGTTGCATCGCCCAAAATCCTGCACTGTTAAACGCTGTTGTCCCTCTTTCTTTTCTACAATGTTAATCTTCGTAGAAATAGAAGAGAGATAACAGAGTTTTAGTGATCTTGAGGTGTGCTTCTGCCCAACCATGCATTGCAGTGAAGTATGTTGCTTTCCTTAGGAGTTGGGAGTCAAAAAAAGAAAAGGTTTCATGTGAACATTCAGGGATTTCATTTAATTGTTCGCTTGGCACAGAGAGCTAAACTCTGCTCTCTAAATTGTCCTGTTAAAATTAATATAAATGATAATGTGCAACTTTCTATTTAAAACATTTCTTCAGACCTTGCCTGTTAATTTCTTTGCTCTTTCTTGTCCTGTACATGCTGTGTTCTATCATGTATGTGTAACTTTAATTAGTGTTTTACTAACACTCAGTCAAAATAGTTATATATACTAAGCATTGACAAACCATCAGGACTTGCTTTTTAAGTGCATAAAGAGTTGCAACACAGTATGGTACACAGACCCATGAAAACACACCCACAAAGACTATTTTCTCCCAAGTCCAAATGATGACCTGCACACAAATCACCTAACATACAGTTATTAGAAGGTGGAACTTGTCTAACATTTATACACAAACGTTTGCAATAGGTTGCATAGGGGAGTGTGCATCAGTGGCACAAATTTAGCTGTACAACAGAAAGCAGAGCGTGATGTGTAGTAGTGAGGACAAGGTGAAGCGCAGCAGTAGAACATTCGGATTTGCATCAAAGTGAGGAGCAATGTGTAATAGGCATAAAAGTAGCACTAGTGACACAACTTAGGACAAGACAAGGTACTCAGCCTTACCGGAAGACTCGTTGATGTGCACTCAGTGCTACACATCAACGGAGCACCAATTTCTGTGTATGAGTTAGTGCTAGGTGTTGTGCATCTTAGGAGCACAGGGAGGTGAACAGTTCTGGGCACATAAATCTGTGCACCTTCTTGGTACAGGGTAATGGACAGAAATTGGCAAAGGTTGATGTAGAAGCTGGACAAGTTGATTTGAAATGGGGGCAAGCATCAATGTGTCGTGGCAGTGTGCCTTGCATTTTTCTCTGTGTAACATGCAACATTAGTTCCCATATCTTTGTTTTCCCACTTTAACACCAGCTTTAGCATTGTATTAGGGAAACTGAACACAGAGGTGTAGATTCCAATGGTGCAGCAGGTGTGTGGCGCCAGGGGCCTCAGGGGCCCATTGAAACCTAAATATTGCTGTATTATGTTATTCAAACGGCAGCCAGGTAGCCCATTTATTTTTTGCACTAGGGTCTGTGACACACAGCTTACAGTCCTGATTGGATGTGGATTTGAATAAGTTAAAAAGACCTGGATAAGAAAGCAAAAGAGCACCAGCAAATATAAAAACTGCACAAACCCAGACTGTATCCGTATGGTGCCCACATGATGTATACCTCTACAGGGATATTGTTTTAACGTAATGTAGATTGATGTTGAATCATATTGCCAATCATGTTCCACATTTGCATTTGATGAATGAAGTAGTAATCTGGCCTCAATAAGGTACACCTATGTACTGATGAGAGGACGTGCTGTACATAAAGTAAAGTCCATGACCGCAGGATTTTCTTGTGAATTAAGAGCACATAAACACTGAGAATACCCTTGTTATTTAATGGTTCCCTGGACAAGCCACTGATTGCTGAGTTTGTTGAATGTGGGCATAAATTTCCTACAATCTAAAACATATTATTTCTATCAATTTTTGCTGGATTTTCCTTTTGAAATCTCCATTTATCTTATTTTTATTAGTATTAAAGTGGCTTCCATTTTGTGACATATGGCTCAAGAAATGAAAGCAGTATTAGAGAACTGGTGTACTGGAAAGGGGTAAAGTAAAGGAGTAAAGTAATAGGTTGCCTAACTTAGCTAAGCAGGCGGTAAAACACATCAAAAAGGTATGATAGTGTCCCTGAGTTTCAGTGTAATAGATTTGCAGCCGTGAGTATGGGAGAGTGGTCAAAGGCATAACTTAAAGCAAAATATTTTGTAACTGTTTTATTGGTCCTTCACCTTCAAGTAACGGCATACAGAATAATGCCCATAGCTCAAATAAAAATAAATGCAAGTTAAACAAGTCAGTGAGAAATGCATTCTATTAGGTCATACAACATCAGTTGGTGAATGTAATTATTTTGAAGTCTGTATTTGGAAATAAAGTGTCTCACAACACTGAATCCTGGTTGGTGCAATGAGGAATGGTGACTTCTGTATTTATTTTGTTTCGAGAACCTAGTCTGTGTCGGAAAGCATTGAAAATGTAACAATTGTTGTTCGCACAGCATAAGGTAGGGTGCTGCAAAAATATTCAGTTCAGAAAAGGGGGTGGTGATGGACAGAGTATCAGAATTAAGCAGAACACTCGTACCCAGTCCAAAGATCAGGGCTTGATCCATCACCGTTTTTTAGCTCACTGCACCATCCCAGCTCAGAACCTGGCTACATGCAAATTAGTATGTCCCTGGCCCAGTGCATCATGGGAACAGGGCAGACCAAACTACCAAGCCAATTCTTATACTGGGAAGGAAACAAGCTTCTGGGGACCGGTTTCTGGCATTTCAGCCGTCTTCGGCCCGGCTTGCTTGAATCCTGATGGTGCAGTGAGCAAGGGACTCACATCTGAGTATACCCTTCCACGCTTATGGTGGACAAAACGATTCAGAAAAGGGGGTGGTGATGGACAGAGTATCTGAATTAAGCAGAACACTCGTACCCAGTCCAAAGATCAGGGCTTGATCCATCACCGTTTTTTAGCTCACTGCACCATCCCAGCTCAGAACCTGGCTACATGCAAATTAGTCTGTCCCTGGCCCAGTGCATCATGGGAACAGGACAGACCAAACTACCAAGCCAATTCTTATACTGGGAAGGAAACAAGCTTCCGGGGACCGGTTTCTGGCATTTCAGCCGTCTTCGGCCCGGCTTGCTTGAATCCTGATGGTGCAGTGAGCAACGGAAAAATATTCAGGGCCAGATTTACAATCATTTGATGCAATGCAGCAAGATACCTTGGTGTGCTGTGTCAAATGGAGAGGGGAGGAATGTGCCATATTTACTAATGTATGGCACATTCCTACTGTCCATCTGCACTGGAAAACTGTGCGTCACCTAGCACCAATGCAGGCACCCATGCGCCATGGTGTAAGGGTGCCTGCATTACAGACAGGATTGTTTTTGTGCAAACAATCTATTTATTTATTTTGAAAGTTTTATAGAGCGCGAACAAGACCCAGAGGGGTATCAGAGCACTGTACATTGTAGTAAGCAATTATACAGAACACATTGAAGGTATAACATTAGTATCATTGTTGCAATTTAGCACTATGAGGAGAAAAAAAAGAAACAACAACACATCTTACAATCAACTATGGATGCAGTTAAAGGGGTTGTCTAAGATTAGAACAAAAAGAAGGGAAAAAATGTCATAGAACATCAGTGAAAAATATTTCAAGATTTTGGTTTTTAACAGAAAGCACTAACATGATCAGCTCGCTAACGTTCGTTAATTAGTAGCCTTTTACCCATTTTTTTAAAGGAAGTAGTGGAAGGATTTGATCTAATCTCTGTTGGTAAGGAGTTCCAAATTCTTGGAGCAAGACCGGAGAAAGCATGGTTGTACAATCTTTCTTTTTTGAATCTTGGAGGTTTCAGGAGAAAGGTGGACATACTTCAGACCTTCCTGTTAGAGCCCGATAGTTCAAGTTTATTAGCTAGATAGTATGGTGTATTGTAATGCATGGCTTTATGAGTCAGACAGGCTATCTTGAGTCGTATTCTTGCTTCAATGGATAGTCAGTTTAGCTGCAAAAGGTCGGGTGAAATTTGATAAAATTTCCTAGAACCTGTTAAAAGCCTAGCTGAAGCATTCAATGCGGCTTGGAGTGGAGCCAAGCTAGCTTTGGGAAGTCCTGCGAGGGTCACCAGCCCGTATTCCAATCTTGGGATAATCAGGCATTGAACCGCCGGTCTGAGATCGTCGGGGGGAAATAATGGTTTGATTTTCTTCAGTGAGTTGAGTTGGAAATTGGCTCCATTAAGTAGTCGCACTGATGTGTGCCTGCATGTTTAGGTGTTTATCCAAGGTGATGCCTAAATATTTGGCAGAGTTTACAACGTGAGGAGTGCAGTTGAGAGCAGTTTGGTGTTTAATCAAGTCTAGGGTAGAAGCTGAGTGATTAGGTGGGGTGATCAGCAGAAATTCAGTTTGGAGAGTATTTAGTAGGAGATAATTCTGAGCTAGCCATTGTTGAGTTTGAGCAAGTGCAGTGTTTAACATTTTTATATCCTCTTTCGAGGAGATCTTCAGGTACAGTTGTGTTTCATCTGCATACATGTGGTATTGGATGTTGGCTCTGTTCAAAATGACCGCAAGAGGTTCCATAAAAAGATTGAAAAGAGTGAGCGAGAGCGTAGAGCCTTGAGGGACTCCAATAAGGATAGGCGTACTGGAAGCAAGGGCATGATTAACTTTGATCCTTTGCGTGCAGGTGTGCAGGAAGGAGGAAAACCAGTTAGGACCGGGCCTGACAATCCCATTCTATGTTGTAGGGGATCAATCAAGTTTTTGTGTTTGATGGTATTGAAGGCTGAGGACAGGTCTAGAAGGATCAAGAGACAAGGGACATTTTGGTCGAGGGCTCTCACAGCGTCATCAACAATGTGAGTTAATGCCATTTCGGTGCTGTGCCCCCCTCGGAATTTTGACTGATGGGAATCCAGGATTTGATCATTCTCAATATGTTTGCATAGCTGAGAGTGAACGCATTTTTCAAGCAATTTTGTTAGAGTCATGCTGCTGGTGATAGGTCGGAAGTTGTTTGGATCTGATAAGTCCGCATTGGGATTCTTGGGGATGGGAGTAACTTGTCCAGTTTTCAGGCAGTCTGGAATCTTTCCCTGTAAGAGAGATTCATGAATGATCTTGGACCAAAGAGGGAGAACGGCCAAGATTAAATATTTATAGAGCTTGGCGGGGAGAGGATCACCAAAATGGTTTGAGAGTTTGATGGATGCCATGTTGCGAAGTAACTCATTGTCGTCAGGTAGGAGAAAACTGCTCCAAGAAGTGTTGTGCTTGAGGTCCAAATGCGAGTGTATTGTCAAGGGTTCTGCCCCCTCTCCTGCCGTCAGTATCTTGGATAGCAAATTTAGGTTAGTGTGTTATAGCTCCAGTTCATTTTTCCTTGTTTTTTCAGCGAAGTGAGCTGTAAAATCATCACCACTAGGGAGCGGGGATAACTGAGTCAAGCTCTGGTTAGAGGATTGGTTAGATTGTTCCTTAATGATTTTAAAGAGTTTTTTGGTCTGTTTTTGGCTCCATCCAGTTGACATCTGAAATGATCGATTTTCGCCAAGCGTATGTGTTTGTAGTAAACGCTTCTCATTTTCCTCAGTTGAGAGAGATTTGCGGTGGAAGGTGAGTTTCTCCAGAGTCTCACCGAGAGTCTTAGATTGCATCGTTCATCATTTAGGGCACCATTAAACCATGGTTTTGAGAATTTGACTGGGATCCTTTTGAGTTGTTTCGGAGCAACAGAGTCAAGAATGTTAGAAAACAATCCTTAGAGGCATTCTGCCTTTACTGTGTGTGCATAATGCTGTAAATGTAGAAAGAGGAACTAACAAGGTGAAATAAACATATTTCTCCTTGTTACACCTCTGTTGGAATAGCATTGCATTTTGACACATTCCCAGTTCTAAAACTCTAAGTAAATCTGGGAATGCTTCAAAATCCATGGGCGGGTGGGTAGGAGAGTCCACACTCCATCAATAGGATGTCTTCCCAATGCAGAATAATGGAAGGCAGTGATTAAACACTATCTTGCGTTACTCTGGATTTACCAAGCCACGCAAGTCCATGCTAGGTGGCTTGGTAAATCTGAGGTAAGCCCTTGCGTTGCCTTACAGGACGCAGCGGCAGCATAAAGCCTTAGTAAATCTGGGTATCAGTACTTTTTATGTGCCCATTAAAAGGACACATTCCAGAGCTCCGCTGATAACACCCTTACATTACCTCTCAAAAAGAAGAACTTTCTCACTTTGAAACTTCAAGTAACTCCAGAAATTGAAACGTGTACTGGCTCCCCAGCAGCCTTTAGATTTGCTCATTACCAGTTGAACACATTTAACTTCTTCAGGTAGCAGGAGCCCTGGTGAGAGTGTTTGATTTTTCTTAAGCTCAATGTCGCTCCTTCAGCTTCACAGAGGATCGTCCAGTCTACTCTTTTAGTCAGAGGCATCTTATGATCTGCATCAACTTTTGAAGGAGAAACATTGTTTAAATTAAAAAAGGGGACTGTTTTTGTCAAAATAAAAAGGCATGATACAATGATTACATTGTTCCCCATAGATACAGCCCATTACAGTCTGTGTGATAAAGCTGCAATGGCAGAGAGTTTCAGGTCAGATGCTCATTGTGATCACTGGGGCACAATCTCCCCCTCAGTGTGTCTCACATATTCTGCTCAGGGTCTCATATTAAGTGTGTCGGACACCTTGCTACACAGTATCTCACATATGGATCGAAGTTCCATTGTGCAATAGGGGTAAGGACTTGAAGGTTGTCTTCTATTGCTATGCAATCAAGGACGCGGTGTGGTAGGATGTATGTCATTACAACTCATGATTTTACAATGCATGTCATTATGACGCAACTTTTACAACGCAAGTCGTTACAACGATTTGCGTTGGGGGCGCTGGATAGTGAATAGTTTAATTTATTATTCCAACTCCAATCCCCGTGGATAGTAGGGAAGGTGTTGGATAGTAATTAAACTATTCCCTATCCTAGAGCGCCCTCCAGCGCAATTCGTTGTAATGACTTACGTTGTAAAAGTTGCGTCGTAATGGTAGTGCGTTGTAAAAGTTGTGTTGTAAAGGATGTTTCCCGGTGTGGTATGTTCATTTATGGTAAGGGGTCTGTGAAGCATGGGTATATATGTGGTATTTGTGCAGCACAAACCTGGAAAAAAGTCTACAAGGCACTGTACAGGATCAATGGCAAGCATGCAGGCAAGAAGTGATAAAAGAGATAGCTGGGCTCTTGGTAGGATTTGTTAAAGATATGCATCTTGAATGCTTGCCTAAACTAGAACAGTTTACAAAAAGGGGGTGGTGATGAACAGAGTGTCTGAGTTAAACAGACCACTCTTACCCAGTCCAAAGATCAGGGCTTGATCCATCACCGTTATTTATCTCACTGCCCCATCCCAGCTCAGAACCTGGCTATATGCAAATCAGTCTGTCCCTGGCCCAGTGCATCATGGGAACAGGGCAGACTAAACTACCAAGCCAATTCTTCACCAGAAAGGAGACAAGCTACCGGGGACCGGTTTCTGGCATTTCAGCCTTCTTCTGCCCGGCTTGCTTGAATCCTGATGGAGCAGTGAGAAAGGGACTCATGTCTGAGTATACCCTGCCACACCTATAGTGGCCAAAAACGATTTACAAAAAGGGGGTGGTGATGAACAGAGTGTCTGAGTTAAACAGACCACTCTTACCCAGTCCAAAGATCAGGGCTTGATCCATCACCGTTATTTATCTCACTGCCCCATCCCAGCTCAGAACCTGGCTATATGCAAATCAGTCTGTCCCTGGCCCAGTGCATCATGGGAACAGGGCAGACTAAACTACCAAGCCAATTCTTCACCAGAAAGGAGACAAGCTACCGGGGACCGGTTTCTGGCATTTCAGCCTTCTTCGGCCCGGCTTGCTTGAATCCTGATGGAGCAGTGAGAA
Source organism: Lissotriton vulgaris (assembly GCF_964263255.1). Classification (NCBI taxonomy): domain Eukaryota; kingdom Metazoa; phylum Chordata; class Amphibia; order Caudata; family Salamandridae; genus Lissotriton; species Lissotriton vulgaris. Next base: position 358,129 of record NW_028241980.1, read on the forward strand.
AGGGACTCATGTCTGAGTATACCCTGCCACACCTATAGTGGCCAAAAACGATTTACAAAAAGGGGGTGGTGATGAACAGAGTGTCTGAGTTAAACAGACCACTCTTACCCAGTCCAAAGATCAGGGCTTGATCCATCACCGTTATTTATCTCACTGCCCCATCCCAGCTCAGAACCTGGCTATATGCAAATCAGTCTGTCCCTGGCCCAGTGCATCATGGGAACAGGGCAGACTAAACTACCAAGCCAATTCTTCACCAGAAAGGAGACAAGCTACCGGGGACCGGTTTCTGGCATTTCAGCCTTCTTCGGCCCGGCTTGCTTGAATCCTGATGGAGCAGTGAGAAAGGGACTCATGTCTGAGTATACCCTGCCACACCTATAGTGGCCAAAAACGATTAACAAAAAGGGGGTGGTGATGAACAGAGTGTCTGAGTTAAACAGACCACTCTTACCCAGTCCAAAGATCAGGGCTTGATCCATCACCGTTATTTATCTCACTGCCCCATCCCAGCTCAGAACCTGGCTATATGCAAATCAGTCTGTCCCTGGCCCAGTGCATCATGGGAACAGGGCAGACTAAACTACCAAGCCAATTCTTCACCAGAAAGGAGACAAGCTACCGGGGACCGGTTTCTGGCATTTCAGCCTTCTTCGGCCCGGCTTGCTTGAATCCTGATGGAGCAGTGAGAAAGGGACTCATGTCTGAGTATACCCTGCCACACCTATAGTGGCCAAAAACGATTTACAAAAAGGGGGTGGTGATGAACAGAGTGTCTGAGTTAAACAGACCACTCTTACCCAGTCCAAAGATCAGGGCTTGATCCATCACCGTTATTTATCTCACTGCCCCATCCCAGCTCAGAACCTGGCTATATGCAAATCAGTCTGTCCCTGGCCCAGTGCATCATGGGAACAGGGCAGACTAAACTACCAAGCCAATTCTTCACCAGAAAGGAGACAAGCTACCGGGGACCGGTTTCTGGCATTTCAGCCTTCTTCGGCCCGGCTTGCTTGAATCCTGATGGAGCAGTGAGAAAGGGACTCATGTCTGAGTATACCCTGCCACACCTATAGTGGCCAAAAACGATTTACAAAAAGGGGGTGGTGATGAACAGAGTGTCTGAGTTAAACAGACCACTCTTACCCAGTCCAAAGATCAGGGCTTGATCCATCACCGTTATTTATCTCACTGCCCCATCCCAGCTCAGAACCTGGCTATATGCAAATCAGTCTGTCCCTGGCCCAGTGCATCATGGGAACAGGGCAGACTAAACTACCAAGCCAATTCTTCACCAGAAAGGAGACAAGCTACCGGGGACCGGTTTCTGGCATTTCAGCCTTCTTCGGCCCGGCTTGCTTGAATCCTGATGGAGCAGTGAGAAAGGGACTCATGTCTGAGTATACCCTGCCACACCTATAGTGGCCAAAAACGATTTACAAAAAGGGGGTGGTTACACTGGGAGTTTCCTTCCCAGTGTAAGAATTGGCTTTTGTAGTTTGGTTTGCCCTGTTCCCATCATGCACTGGGACAGGAACAGACTAATTTGCATACAGCCAGGTTCTGAAACTGGGATGGTGCAGTGAGCTAAAAAACGGTGTTGGATCTAGCCCTGATCTCTTGACTGGGTGAGAGCTTTCTGCTTAATTCAGAGACTCTGTCCCTCACCACCCCTTGTTGTAAATATTTTTGTCCACCATAAGCGTGGAAGGGTATTCTCAGATGTGAGACCCTTGCTCATTGCACCATCAGGATTCAAGCAAACCGGGCCGAAGACGGCTGTAATGCCAGAAACCGGTCCCTGGGAGCTTGTTTCCTTCCCAGTGTAAGAATTGGCTTTTGTAGTTTGGTTTGCCCTGTTCCCATCATGCACTGGGACAGGAACAGACTAATTTGCATACAGCCAGGTTCTGAAACTGGGATGGTGCAGTGAGCTAAAAAACGGTGTTGGATCTAGCCCTGATCTCTTGACTGGGTGAGAGCTTTCTGCTTAATTCAGAGACTCTGTCCCTCACCACCCCTTGTTGTAAATATTTTTGTCCACCATAAGCGTGGAAAGGTATTCTCAGATGTGAGACCCTTGCTCATTGCACCATCAGGATTCAAGCAAACCGGGCCGAAGACGGCTGTAATGCCAGAAACCGGTCCCCGGGAGCTTGTTTCCTTCCCAGTGTAAGAATTGGCTTTTGTAGTTTGGTTTGCCCTGTTCCCATCATGCACTGGGACAGGAACAGACTAATTTGCATACAGCCAGGTTCTGAAACTGGGATGGTGCAGTGAGCTAAAAAACGGTGTTGGATCTAGCCCTGATCTCTTGACTGGGTGAGAGCTTTCTGCTTAATTCAGAGACTCTGTCCCTCACCACCCCTTGTTGTAAATATTTTTGTCCACCATAAGCGTGGAAGGGTATTCTCAGATGTGAGACCCTTGCTCATTGCACCATCAGGATTCAAGCAAACCGGGCCGAAGACGGCTGTAATGCCAGAAACCGGTCCCCGGGAGCTTGTTTCCTTCCCAGTGTAAGAATTGGCTTTTGTAGTTTGGTTTGCCCTGTTCCCATCATGCACTGGGACAGGAACAGACTAATTTGCATACAGCCAGGTTCTGAAACTGGGATGGTGCAGTGAGCTAAAAAACGGTGTTGGATCTAGCCCTGATCTCTTGACTGGGTGAGAGCTTTCTGCTTAATTCAGAGACTCTGTCCCTCACCACCCCTTGTTGTAAATATTTTTGTCCACCCTAAGCGTGGAAGGGTATTCTCAGATGTGAGACCCTTGCTCATTGCACCATCAGGATTCAAGCAAACCGGGCCGAAGACGGCTGTAATGCCAGAAACCGGTCCCCGGGAGCTTGTTTCCTTCCCAGTGTAAGAATTGGCTTTTGTAGTTTGGTTTGCCCTGTTCCCATCATGCACTGGGACAGGAACAGACTAATTTGCATACAGCCAGGTTCTGAAACTGGGATGGTGCAGTGAGCTAAAAAACGGTGTTGGATCTAGCCCTGATCTCTTGACTGGGTGAGAGCTTTCTGCTTAATTCAGAGACTCTGTCCCTCACCACCCCTTGTTGTAAATATTTTTGTCCACCATAAGCGTGGAAGGGTATTCTCAGATGTGAGACCCTTGCTCATTGCACCATCAGGATTCAAGCAAACCGGGCCGAAGACGGCTGTAATGCCAGAAACCGGTCCCCGGGAGCTTGTTTCCTTCCCAGTGTAAGAATTGGCTTTTGTAGTTTGGTTTGCCCTGTTCCCATCATGCACTGGGACAGGAACAGACTAATTTGCATACAGCCAGGTTCTGAAACTGGGATGGTGCAGTGAGCTAAAAAACGGTGTTGGATTTAGCCCTGATCTCTTGACTGGGTGAGAGCTTTCTGCTTAATTCAGAGACTCTGTCCCTCACCACCCCTTGTTGTAAATATTTTTGTCCACCATAAGCGTGGAAGGGTATTCTCAGATGTGAGACCCTTGCTCATTGCACCATCAGGATTCAAGCAAACCAGGCCGAAGACGGCTGTAATGCCAGAAACCGGTCCCCGGGAGCTTGTTTCCTTCCCAGTGTAAGAATTGGCTTTTGTAGTTTGGTTTGCCCTGTTCCCATCATGCACTGGGACAGGAACAGACTAATTTGCATACAGCCAGGTTCTGAAACTGGGATGGTGCAGTGAGCTAAAAAACGGTGTTGGATCTAGCCCTGATCTCTTGACTGGGTGAGAGCTTTCTGCTTAATTCAGAGACTCTGTCCCTCACCACCCCTTGTTGTAAATATTTTTGTCCACCATAAGCGTGGAAGGGTATTCTCAGATGTGAGACCCTTGCTCATTGCACCATCAGGATTCAAGCAAACCGGGCCGAAGACGGCTGTAATGCCAGAAACCGGTCCCTGGGAGCTTGTTTCCTTCCCAGTGTAAGAATTGGCTTTTGTAGTTTGGTTTGCCCTGTTCCCATCATGCACTGGGACAGGAACAGACTAATTTGCATACAGCCAGGTTCTGAAACTGGGATGGTGCAGTGAGCTAAAAAACGGTGTTGGATCTAGCCCTGATCTCTTGACTGGGTGAGAGCTTTCTGCTTAATTCAGAGACTCTGTCCCTCACCACCCCTTGTTGTAAATATTTTTGTCCACCATAAGCGTGGAAAGGTATTCTCAGATGTGAGACCCTTGCTCATTGCACCATCAGGATTCAAGCAAACCGGGCCGAAGACGGCTGTAATGCCAGAAACCGGTCCCCGGGAGCTTGTTTCCTTCCCAGTGTAAGAATTGGCTTTTGTAGTTTGGTTTGCCCTGTTCCCATCATGCACTGGGACAGGAACAGACTAATTTGCATACAGCCAGGTTCTGAAACTGGGATGGTGCAGTGAGCTAAAAAACGGTGTTGGATCTAGCCCTGATCTCTTGACTGGGTGAGAGCTTTCTGCTTAATTCAGAGACTCTGTCCCTCACCACCCCTTGTTGTAAATATTTTTGTCCACCATAAGCGTGGAAGGGTATTCTCAGATGTGAGACCCTTGCTCATTGCACCATCAGGATTCAAGCAAACCGGGCCGAAGACGGCTGTAATGCCAGAAACCGGTCCCCGGGAGCTTGTTTCCTTCCCAGTGTAAGAATTGGCTTTTGTAGTTTGGTTTGCCCTGTTCCCATCATGCACTGGGACAGGAACAGACTAATTTGCATACAGCCAGGTTCTGAAACTGGGATGGTGCAGTGAGCTAAAAAACGGTGTTGGATCTAGCCCTGATCTCTTGACTGGGTGAGAGCTTTCTGCTTAATTCAGAGACTCTGTCCCTCACCACCCCTTGTTGTAAATATTTTTGTCCACCCTAAGCGTGGAAGGGTATTCTCAGATGTGAGACCCTTGCTCATTGCACCATCAGGATTCAAGCAAACCGGGCCGAAGACGGCTGTAATGCCAGAAACCGGTCCCCGGGAGCTTGTTTCCTTCCCAGTGTAAGAATTGGCTTTTGTAGTTTGGTTTGCCCTGTTCCCATCATGCACTGGGACAGGAACAGACTAATTTGCATACAGCCAGGTTCTGAAACTGGGATGGTGCAGTGAGCTAAAAAACGGTGTTGGATCTAGCCCTGATCTCTTGACTGGGTGAGAGCTTTCTGCTTAATTCAGAGACTCTGTCCCTCACCACCCCTTGTTGTAAATATTTTTGTCCACCATAAGCGTGGAAGGGTATTCTCAGATGTGAGACCCTTGCTCATTGCACCATCAGGATTCAAGCAAACCGGGCCGAAGACGGCTGTAATGCCAGAAACCGGTCCCCGGGAGCTTGTTTCCTTCCCAGTGTAAGAATTGGCTTTTGTAGTTTGGTTTGCCCTGTTCCCATCATGCACTGGGACAGGAACAGACTAATTTGCATACAGCCAGGTTCTGAAACTGGGATGGTGCAGTGAGCTAAAAAACGGTGTTGGATTTAGCCCTGATCTCTTGACTGGGTGAGAGCTTTCTGCTTAATTCAGAGACTCTGTCCCTCACCACCCCTTGTTGTAAATATTTTTGTCCACCATAAGCGTGGAAGGGTATTCTCAGATGTGAGACCCTTGCTCATTGCACCATCAGGATTCAAGCAAACCAGGCCGAAGACGGCTGTAATGCCAGAAACCGGTCCCCGGGAGCTTGTTTCCTTCCCAGTGTAAGAATTGGCTTTTGTAGTTTGGTTTGCCCTGTTCCCATCATGCACTGGGACAGGAACAGACTAATTTGCATACAGCCAGGTTCTGAAACTGGGATGGTGCAGTGAGCTAAAAAACGGTGTTGGATCTAGCCCTGATCTCTTGACTGGGTGAGAGCTTTCTGCTTAATTCAGAGACTCTGTCCCTCACCACCCCTTGTTGTAAATATTTTTGTCCACCATAAGCGTGGAAGGGTATTCTCAGATGTGAGACCCTTGCTCATTGCACCATCAGGATTCAAGCAAACCGGGCCGAAGACGGCTGTAATGCCAGAAACCGGTCCCCGGGAGCTTGTTTCCTTCCCAGTGTAAGAATTGGCTTTTGTAGTTTGGTTTGCCCTGTTCCCATCATGCACTGGGACAGGAACAGACTAATTTGCATACAGCCAGGTTCTGAAACTGGGATGGTGCAGTGAGCTAAAAAACGGTGTTGGATCTAGCCCTGATCTCTTGACTGGGTGAGAGCTTTCTGCTTAATTCAGAGACTCTGTCCCTCACCACCCCTTGTTGTAAATATTTTTGTCCACCCTAAGCGTGGAAGGGTATTCTCAGATGTGAGACCCTTGCTCATTGCACCATCAGGATTCAAGCAAACCGGGCCGAAGACGGCTGTAATGCCAGAAACCGGTCCCCGGGAGCTTGTTTCCTTCCCAGTGTAAGAATTGGCTTTTGTAGTTTGGTTTGCCCTGTTCCCATCATGCACTGGGACAGGAACAGACTAATTTGCATACAGCCAGGTTCTGAAACTGGGATGGTGCAGTGAGCTAAAAAACGGTGTTGGATCTAGCCCTGATCTCTTGACTGGGTGAGAGCTTTCTGCTTAATTCAGAGACTCTGTCCCTCACCACCCCTTGTTGTAAATATTTTTGTCCACCATAAGCGTGGAAGGGTATTCTCAGATGTGAGACCCTTGCTCATTGCACCATCAGGATTCAAGCAAACCGGGCCGAAGACGGCTGTAATGCCAGAAACCGGTCCCCGGGAGCTTGTTTCCTTCCCAGTGTAAGAATTGGCTTTTGTAGTTTGGTTTGCCCTGTTCCCATCATGCACTGGGACAGGAACAGACTAATTTGCATACAGCCAGGTTCTGAAACTGGGATGGTGCAGTGAGCTAAAAAACGGTGTTGGATTTAGCCCTGATCTCTTGACTGGGTGAGAGCTTTCTGCTTAATTCAGAGACTCTGTCCCTCACCACCCCTTGTTGTAAATATTTTTGTCCACCATAAGCGTGGAAGGGTATTCTCAGATGTGAGACCCTTGCTCATTGCACCATCAGGATTCAAGCAAACCGGGCCGAAGACGGCTGTAATGCCAGAAACCGGTCCCCGGGAGCTTGTTTCCTTCCCAGTGTAAGAATTGGCTTTTGTAGTTTGGTTTGCCCTGTTCCCATCATGCACTGGGACAGGAACAGACTAATTTGCATACAGCCAGGTTCTGAAACTGGGATGGTGCAGTGAGCTAAAAAACGGTGTTGGATCTAGCCCTGATCTCTTGACTGGGTGAGAGCTTTCTGCTTAATTCAGAGACTCTGTCCCTCACCACCCCTTGTTGTAAATATTTTTGTCCACCATAAGCGTGGAAGGGTATTCTCAGATGTGAGACCCTTGCTCATTGCACCATCAGGATTCAAGCAAACCGGGCCGAAGACGGCTGTAATGCCAGAAACCGGTCCCCGGGAGCTTGTTTCCTTCCCAGTGTAAGAATTGGCTTTTGTAGTTTGGTTTGCCCTGTTCCCATCATGCACTGGGACAGGAACAGACTAATTTGCATACAGCCAGGTTCTGAAACTGGGATGGTGCAGTGAGCTAAAAAACGGTGTTGGATCTAGCCCTGATCTCTTGACTGGGTGAGAGCTTTCTGCTTAATTCAGAGACTCTGTCCCTCACCACCCCTTGTTGTAAATATTTTTGTCCACCATAAGCGTGGATGGGTATTCTCAGATGTGAGACCCTTGCTCATTGCACCATCAGGATTCAAGCAAACCGGGCCGAAGACGGCTGTAATGCCAGAAACCGGTCCCCGGGAGCTTGTTTCCTTCCCAGTGTAAGAATTGGCTTTTGTAGTTTGGTTTGCCCTGTTCCCATCATGCACTGGGACAGGAACAGACTAATTTGCATACAGCCAGGTTCTGAAACTGGGATGGTGCAGTGAGCTAAAAAACGGTGTTGGATCTAGCCCTGATCTCTTGACTGGGTGAGAGCTTTCTGCTTAATTCAGAGACTCTGTCCCTCACCACCCCTTGTTGTAAATAAACTAGAACAGTGTTTGTGGTAAGTCCTAATGGATACATGGATACTATATTGTCCATGATCATGTGCGTGGGTGGAAAAGCTAGCCACTATGTTTTTTCTTTTATACACTTTTTAGTCACCAGTCTGATGGTGTCCTGGCTGTGGGTAGGCTTGGAGTCACCAGAGATGGTGAGCTGGTTTCAGGATAAGTATAGTTAGGACTTGCAATGGCTATGTAAATGATGCAGCTGATTTTGAAGACGATGCAAGCAGTAATGGAAGCTAATGGACTTCCAACAGAATGAAGGTGATGTGATCATATTTCTTCAGGCCCCAGATGAGATGTGCAACAGTAGGATGTCCATAATGTGTTAAGAAGAATAAAAAAGGATTTTAAAGAAATTGTTAGTCATGCACAAGGTATGGGCCCTTTTAGGATCCCTAAACTTGCACAAATGGCTTCAACTTTTCTTTGCGAAAAGTGGCAACCCTACTTGGAACCCAAAAGTGTGTTACAAAATGTTAGTACAGACACGAAATTTGGAAAACTCGCCACACATTTGCACTGAGTCTTTGAAATGTATGTACTCTGGACCTTAGACTGAAAGGAATACACAGGCCATTTGTGAAGCAGAAAGAACCGCAAGATGCCTATAGGCTTGTTTTTGTACAGAAATTCTAATGCGTTGAAAAAAGGGTGTGCAACTTTTAATCTTCCCATATTCCTAGTAATTTCAATACATTACTGATGATAAGTCAACATTGTACTATTAATCCATTCTCTCTGTTGTAGTTAGTACTTCCAGAGTAGTATGTATGTGTGGCTATGAAGAGGGACAAACTATGTGTATCTATTCAACAATAATTATGTACTGTTTCCTCAGCTAACACATGTTATTATGAAAATATTTTCCCCAATTGCATGATCTCAGTCGCTAGACCCCCCTCAACCAGATACCCTTTTCCAACTAAACCACAAAGTCGATTGGATATACCAGTATGGAAGCAATGCGTTGTGCAGTTATAATGAAGTTCAAGTTTTGAGACCCCCATCCCAAACCTACCATATGGCAATTAGCACATAAAACTGATGTATAAATGTTGTTCACTTTTCAGGCTTACAACAGGAACTGTAATTTAGAAGAATGAGCCCAAAAAAGCTATCAGGAGCCCAAGTTCGGAAGAGGAAAGCAGAAAGTGAAGCACAAAAACAGAAAGCTGCAAGAAGCCTTGAAATATTTTTACGACTTTGTGGACCATCTAAAAAAAAATGTGATGAAGGGGGAGGGTCCTCGTTTGAGTGTCAAGATTCGATGAATTTAGAATTAGAATCGTCTTTCGCTTCAACTTAGAAAGAAATTGAAGATAACGTGGCAGCTGTGCTAAATGAGCAAAATGCTTGTATCCTGTCTGCTGAGCACAATATCCTGTCATCCTCCTCAGAGTGTTGAGATTCTTTACATTTTCAATTAGAGTCATCTTTGGCTTCAGTTGAAAAAGAAATTGCAGACAACTCAGCTGCTGCTCTAAATAGTCAAACTAGTACATTGTTAGCTGAGCACAATACCCCGTCATCCTCTATATATGACACAGCTGATCAAGCACTGTGGCCAGACAAATATAGTTCTACATTTGTGGATAATATTGTAACTTTCAGACCACCTGAAATTGAAGATATAACATTCCTTTTAGATAAAAATAAACGTCATTTTTCTAAAATCTTTCAGATGAGGAAACTGGACAAAGGTGAAATAATAAAGCACAGATGGCTTGTTTATTCAAAAAACTTCAGACTCTGCATATTGTTTTTGATGCACACTTATTCCATCAGAAAAGTGACAAACTTCTCTAGAAAGTACAGGTTTTCATGATTGGAGAGACATTAGTGTTCGTTTGAAGGATCATTATCTTGGAAAAAACATGCATAATGAATCAAGCATTCTTTTAGCAAACCAATTGCTTAAGGATATTCTACTTCGAACAAAGACAGTGCGATATTTTCCCGTTATACTAGACTGCACACCTGACATAAGACATTCTGAAAAGCTATCACTGATCATAAGGTTAACTGATATCACAAAGAAAACATATCTGTTAAGCAGCATTTGATTGGTTTTAAAGAGGTGAATGACTCCACAATTGAAGGACTAACAGAACTGTTATTAGGAGTGCTGAAATAGCATGACTTGAATTTACAAGATCTATGAGGTCAAGGCTATGATAACGGTGCCAACATGAAAGGTCAAAGTAAAGGTGCCCAGGCCAGAATACTCAGAATGAATTCAAGAGCATTTTTTCTTCCATGTGGACATCATTCCCTGAATTTAGTGATATTGAATGCTGCCGCAGCATCTACAGAAGCTGTTTCACTTTTTGGAGTACTGCAAAGAACTTACACTTGGTTTTCTGCTTCAACACAGCGATGGAAGATTTTACTAAATCATGTACCTACCCTAACTCAAAAGCCAAGTGTAACTCATTGGGAAAGTGGTATCGAAAGCATGAAAGCGCTGTGCACCCAAACATCAGAAATGTATAATGGTTTAACAGAATTAAATGATTCAAATGAAGTAGATGCAGGTATCCGGCACAAAGAATATTGTCTATCTGAGCAACTTATGTACTTTAAATTTCTCATAAACCTTTCTGTATGGTATGACATTTTTTATCAAATCAATATTGTCAGCAAACAATTGTAGAATGAAAAAGTAGATGTTACAACAGACACTGCTTTAGTAGAGGGCACTATAAACTTTTTGTCCTCATACATCGAGAAAGGATAAGAAGAAGCAAAGACAGAAGCAAAAATATTAGCCACATCTCTTGAAGCAGACACTACCTTCAAAGATACACACAGACGTAAAAAAAAAAGAGGACGTTTGTTTATGAAAGTTTCAATGCAATGAATGAAACCCAGAGGAAACATTTAAGCGAGAATTTTTTCTCACCACAGTCGATGCAACTTTAACATCTTTGAAGGAACGTTTCCAGCAACTATGTGATCATACAAAGGTGTGGGGTTTTCGTACAATTGGAAATCTCTACCTGAAGGTCTTTCTGCTCGTTGCAGGGATTTACATGTTTTCCGTACAGATAGGGAATCTTCTGATATTAATGCATCAGACCTAACTGAAGAATTAAAACACTTTAAATTCAGTCTTCCTGATGGTAAAAATACTCCTCGTGAAGCATTGCAGTTTCTTAAAGACATGAGTATGCAAGATATCTTTAGTATTATTTGGGTGGCTTTGCACATACTTTTTAACTCTTCCACTGATAGTAGCCAGTGGAGAGAGAAGTTAAAGTTAATCAAAACACATTTAAGATCCACAATGACAGATCAAAGGCTATCATCTTTGGCAATCCTATCCATTGAAAATGATATTGCACAACAGCTGTACTTATCCACATAAATCTTTGTATTTACAAAAATGAAAGCCCATTAGATTTACTCGAAATTTGCTAATTGTATAAATGTTAATAATGACATAAATAAGATATGTATGTTGTTTTAGGTTATAAAATAAAAGCTTAATTTGAATGATGGTGTCACAATATCTACCCCCCCATCTAATCCTTATTTCATTTACATAATATTTGAGCATACATGTTATATACTTTACAATTTATTCAATATGGGGTTGAGAAAGCATACAACTCAACACAAAAAATAATGTTTGTTTGTGGGGGGGGGGAAGCCAACAAAGATTGTCATACAGGGCGCCACAACCTCCACAAGATGGCCCTGGTTACTGACTCCCAAGTTGGGTTAATTACTGACCGGCAAACAGGAAGGGATCCCTATTGAACCCCATCTGTTTGTAAATTAGAGTGGCAGAGGACCATCGACTGCTTTAACTTATACTATTTAAAGCAACCTAGGTACTTTTACGGAACACAGGGTGTTCTTAAAAAAATTAAACTTTTCAATTATTGGAAACCTAACACTAGATGATAGTCTGATGTCACTTGCAAGCCATCATTTCTGTGAATGTAGCCAATCACAGGGGGTCACTAATTGTGACCTATGTTCTTTCTGACTCACCTATTTGTACATACATAAGTTATAACATTTAGACTGTATTAACTAAAGTAAGGGCAATATTTACAACCACGTTTTGCTAATGTAATCTTTGCACGGCAGGCCCTTATTCTTGTGATACTTTTGGCATACTCTGGAATGTTGCAGCGGGACAGCAGTACAACAGTAGTATGTCACATATTTCATATCAAAATCTTGTGAATTGAGAATTTGGAGTCTAACCATCCAACTTTAAAGCCATTTTGCCAACTCTGCAAACAAGCATTTGCAATCCAATAGATCTCGCATTTGCGAGAGTTAGAGCTATTGGGAATGTAAATGATAACGTATTTTACCTATGTGTTTTGAATTTGGAGTGTAGTGGATGGATGTGGTGTGGAGTGGAATTATGAAGGTTGTATTTGAATTGTTAGTTGTCAAATTGTGTAAGGTGCATTTCTGTAGTGGAATGATGTGGCATGGTGAATAGAGAGGGGCGACAGCTGCACAGAATAGAGAGGGATAGGTAGTTTGTGCACAAAGTGGTGAATGAACTCCAGATAGAGGAGCAGAAAGGGTGTGTGAGAAAGAAAGAAAAAAGCAGGCAGCAGGCCACAGACGTATAAAGAGGAGGTGTGTGTACGCAGAAGACACCTGAAGAAGAGGAGAGCACAGGTTTGAGAGACGGAAACATTGAAAAGGTATGGGAAAGATATGGTGCTCGAAGACCTGAAGTGAACGACATGAGAGTGGCGGAAAGAGTGTATGAAAGAGCGAGAGAAAGGGGTGGAAGATGGTATGAGAAAGAGAGAGAGGGATGAGTGGGAAGGGCACCAGGGGGGTGGGGAGGCAAATGGTGGACGAGTGCACAGCATAAGGAGGTACAGGAAGTTAGCATGTGTGAGTATGTATTATATAGAGGAGATAGGCAGTGTGAGGAAGGGATGAGAGGGGCAATGGGATTGCAAGATGAGAGGGGGTACTGGGAGTGAAAGGGAGAGATGAGAGGGGCAGTGGGTGTGTTGTGGAGAGATGACAGAGTTGGTGGGAGTATGAGGGAGGGTGGGTTGTATTGGAAACTGTTGTGGAATTGAGTGGTGTTAAATGGTGCTGTGTGGAGTTGTGTAGTGGAACTATGTGGCATGGTGTGCTGTAGAATTAAGAAGATAGTAATGAAATGGTATTAAGTGTAATGGAAATTACGTAGAGTGATATTGTAAATTATGGAGCTAATTATGTGAAATGATATTGTGTGCTGTGTCTTGGCATGCTTTTTAATTGTGTGGTGTGCTGTTAAATTTTGTGGCATGATGTGGGAAATTGTGTTCTGGAATGGAGGTAAGAGGCGTTTTGTGGAATAGTGTTGTGTAGTTGATATGTGGTTTGGTGTGGAATTATTCGGTGTGTATTAGAAATGTGTGGAGCTAAATTTGGTGGCCTGGAACTGTGTGGTGTTGCATTAAATTATGCTTTTTGGAGTTATGTGTTATGGTCTGGAGTGTATTTATGCTGATTGATGGTTTGTGGCATATAGTGCATTTATGTGGGGTGTATTTATGTTGTATTGAGTAGAGTGTAATTATGTGGTGTGTTATTATGGGGCACTGAGATCAATTATGTGAAGTGCATTTATGTTGGGTGGAGCAGAATTGAGTGGTTTAGAATTGTGTGGAGTTATGTGGTATGGTTTGTAGTGTTAATATGTGGCTTGGTGTGAAGTAGTATTATATGATGGGTAATTATGTAGCATTTTGCGAAGTTGGATTTATTTGGTGGAGTTTAATTGTGTGTTTTAGATTTGAGTGGATCTATGTGGAGCGTAAATATGTGGTGTGAAATGTAGCTTGGAGTGTAATTATGTGTAGTGGAATTATCTGGAGTTGAATTGTGTTGTGAGGAGTGTACTTTTATGGTTTGGAGTGGAGTGGTGTAAAATTATGTAGCAGAGTGTTTTTAGTGAAGTGGAATTTTGTGACATTGAGGGTAGTTTTGTGGATTTTATTTTATTGGTTTGCAATTATGTGGCCTGTAGTGGAATGATGTGGATCAGCAGTGTGTGTAGTTGAATTGGTTTGCATGTTATTATGAGATGTGAAAATGTGTTGTGTTTAGTCGATGTTTGTGGCATGCATTTGTGTGTTGAGTAGAGAGAAAAAGGAAGCGAGAGAGTGCATTAGTGAATCAGAAAGTCCGTAACGCTTGCCCTTTTGAATCTTACATATTTGCGAGTTATAAATATGTTCACAATTTATTTATTCATACAAACTAGCTCCAATTTTAAAGATGCCAAATTTTAATTAAAACCTTTTTGGCGCAGGCGGCCTTGGACCATTGAATAAAGTTACAATTTTTAAAAGAGTTTTTATTTGAAATATGTGCAAAGTAATAGTCAGACCTTCAGTTGAAAACCTGCTGATGTATGTGCATTTTGAATTAGGTGGTTCTCTATACACACTGGCATCTCTGCTTTTCGAAGCCAACATCTAGCCCCTCCCACATAGCTCCTTGCAGCCTCTCCCAGAAGAAGTGGGTATTTTGTTTGCAGTGAATAACAGAAAGTGGTAATGGGCCTGCCTGAAAGCAGCTTATTTTTTAGACAGTCTCACCAGATGGCCGGAAGGGTCTCTGATGTCTACCCTAGAGCAGGTCCCTGAGAGACTTGGTTTACAGGGCTCTCTTTCTCTGTCCACCTTAGGGCCCAGCCGAGGTTTTGGTCTCACAGATAAACATCTCGGCTCGGATGCTGACGGGAGCTTCCTTTCCCAAGCAGTGTAAAATTCAGGGGGCTCTGTTCACAAGCACACAAGTTTCCACAGCACCACATGAAAGGAAGGCCGGCACAAACGTAAAGCCCATGGCCAAGTAACATTTAAAATATACACTGCACACAAGGTGAAGTGGGCTTGAATACTGATGCTTTAATTATAAGGTCAACTGTACCTAAATTATTAACCTGAAGTATAAAAGGATGCTGCGACCAGACATATGTGTACATGTCTCTGCAGCAGCACTCAATCTGCCTAGGAACCATACCCATGGTAAACTCTAAGGGCCAGATGTAGGTAACTTCAATTTACCGATTCTTAAATACTGATTTTTACCGATTCAGTATTCCAGAATCGGTAAATGAGATGTAGGGGAAAAATCGGTATCATTTGCCGAATCGGTAAAATTCGTTATCGGACATTCGGAATTTACCGAATCTGTATTTACCGAATCGGTATGTTCCGAATCGGTATTTCCCATTCATTCCTATGGGCCAAAAGGCCCATAGGAATGAATGAGAAATACCAATTTGGAAAATACCGATTCGGTAAATACCGATTCGGTAAATACCGAATCGGAAAGCAAGCAAAAGTGAAACTTAAGAAAAAAGCCAATCAGGTGCTACCACCCTCCCCCTCCCCACCAGGAAGTGGCTACCCAGGCAACTGCAACTAATTAGAAGGTTCTGGAGAGGCAGTCAGAGCAGAGCAGAGACACAGAGCAGCAGGGAGAGTTTTGTTGAAACTTTAAGAAAAGAAAAATGGCAAGCAGCAGTGAAAGTCAGAAGGCTGAAAGAAAGAGGAAAATAAAGTTCAGCAGCATGGAGCTGCAGGTACTGGTGGAGGAGGTTGTGAGAGTGCACAACAAACTTTTTGGCAGGCACTCCCTCGCTGTTACTGAGTCTGCCAAACGAAAAATCTGGCTGGCAATAGCAGAAAAAGTTAATGCAGTGGGAGTCACACCCAGGAATATTGAGGATCTAAAAAAAAGATTTTATGACATCAGGAGCCTCACCAAGAAGAAGATGTCTGAAATACACAAGCAGGCTGGTGTCACTGGTGGAGGCAGGAACCCAGCGCCCCCCCTGACTGACCTGGAGGAGTTGGTGGCCTCAACCATTGAGGCAGACAGCGTCTTGGGACTTGGAGATGTTGACAGCTTAGCCAGAGCAACAAAAAAAGGTAAGACGCATGCGCAGCATGACAACCCATACCAACCTGTTTCCCTTTACCCTTTGCGGACAAGACAAGCCCAGTCCAGAACTGCTAGCACTATACAGGAGCAATGCATTATGGGAAATGTAGTCAGCTAATGTAAGACCATGTGTAACTGCGCAGACATCAGCAAGTCACTGAAAGTAATGCAGATAATTGAAAGTGAAATGTGTAAAGCATTTATTGAAGTGACTGTGAAACAGTAGCACACAGTTGATATGCGCTTATTTTTACCTAGGTGCAAAATCAGCCAGTCGACCCACAGAAACAGAAGGGACTGCACCAGCGAGGGAGGAGAGTGAGGAAGCAGGGCCAAGCCAAGTACAAACCTCGCAGGAGGAAGGTGACACGACTGGCATCTCCCAAGAAGATGAGACAGTACAGACCCCAGAGTTGCTGCACTCCCCACAGCTCTCACAATCCCCTCCCCTGGTTTTCTCACCAGAAACCTCCCCATCACTGTTCCTGTCCACTCTTGCAACCCCACCAGGGAGGAGGCGTGTCGTGGCCCCACTACCAGTAATGGAGGCAGCAGAGGGTGAGGGTGAGGCTCAAATCACTGTATATGTGAGTTCTGCAGCACTGCAGTCCACAAATGAGCCAGTCACAGCGGGCAGAACACAATGCACACCCAGCAGTGCAGGTGGACGTGGAGATGGCACTGTGTTCCGTGGGCTGGAGGAGAGCATGGTGCGCATACAACGGATGCAGGGCAAATCCATCCAAGCCTGCCATAGCCAATTCCGAGTCCTGAATGAGAAAATAGGAGACATGGGGAAAAGCATGAGTGACATTGTTGAGTCAAATAGGGAGGTTGCAAAAACAAATGCGGACATTGCAGCAGGGATGCAGCAGATGAGCAACTCGATTACAGAGCTCTGCTCCAAACTAGACAGTCTGTCCCACACAAGGCGCAGGGAGGCCCGTGTCCACAATACGGCCATCAATCGTCTGGCCACTGCCACATCCCTGCTTTGCCGTAGGGGCATAAATATGCGGAAGGTCTTGACCCAGAACACGGCTGAGGTCACCAGGGGCATGGCCAGAATCACAAGTGCACTAGAGGCTATGCTTATTTCACACACTGCACAGAATCCGGCCCTGGAAGTGGCGGAGGCTGATGACAGTAGTAGCCTGAGCAGCATGGTAAGCGCTGTTCCGGAGCCACGGAGGAGTAGCAGGCGTCCAACTGAGGCTGCAGGGCAAGCCGAACACAGTGAGCAACATCCTAGTGGCTCAGGGAATCGCGGGCGCAAGTGACTTTACCGGTCATGGGTGAAGTAACCCGGGACACACAGTCCCCACGTACATAGTGTTTATTTTGTTGCACTTCCGTACTTGTACGTTGTGGCAACATTAAATTACGTTGTTCCCATACACAACCTGTCTGTGTCTCATTACTTACTCAGAAATAGTTGCGTGTTATCTCATCACGTCTGTATCTGCCATCACTTGGTGTTGACACTCCAGCAGGTTGTGTTTCAGGCACAGCAATGTCGTCGTCATGATCCTCATAGTCTGACAACTCCACCTCAGTCCCCTTCTTCACAGCAAGGTTGTGCAACATAGCACAGGTAGCAACGATCTTACAGCAGGTGATGGGGTTATACTGCCTTGCACCTCCACTCTTGTGCAAGCACCTGAACCTGCTTTTCCAGATACCAAACGTACGCTCCACTACATTTCTTGTGCTCTTGTGGGCCCGGTTATATCTCCTTTGGCTGGGTGTTGAGGGGTTGAGGTAGGGGGTGAGTATGAAGGAGCGGAGGGCATATGCACTGTCTCCTAAAAGGAAATGGGAATACATTACTCGCATGCATACATGTACTTATTACTGCAATAGGCGTTATGTGGGTCGCACACTGTGTCTTACCTAGGAGGTATCCTTTACCAAATTCCCCTGCAGTCAGCCGTGCATAGATGCTGCTGTTTTGAAATATATAGGAGTCGTGGGTACTCCCAGGGAATTTTGCCACAAGGTCAGTGATGGCGCACTTTGCATTGCAAATCACCTGCACATTGATAGTGTGCGTTGACTTCCTATTCCTGTATATATATTCGGTGGCAGCAGGGGGACAAATGGGAATGTGCATGCCATCAATGCAGCCAATTATATTGGGGAATCGTGCCATCTGGTAAAAGTCAGATTTTGTTTGGACCAGGTCAGCATGGGTTGCAGGAAAAGATATGTAATGGTCCATCCTCTGTAACATGGCGTCAAGGAATTTGTGGAAAAACCTTGACAGGCTGCTCTGTGTCACCCCACCTACCGCAGCAACCACACTCTGGTAGCTACCAGACGCAAGCAGGTGTAGGCTGCACAGCACCTGCACGTGCAGTGGAATAGCGTGTGCCCTTGGGGTAGTGTGCTCCAACAGTGGTTGAAGGTCCCTGATGAGGTCCAAGATGGTGTCTGGCTCCAACCTGTACCTCTGGAGAATCTCTGCCTCTGTCAGCTTGAACAAGGTGATGCTCTGCCTGTAGACCTGCTCCTGTCCCTGCCATTCCCTCTCTCCTTCCTCCTGTAGCCGTAGCCGTCTTGCAATGACATAAAATGCCACCATTGTGCAAGAAGAATTGCATTTTGGGTCCATTTTTATGGGTTGCACCTGGTTACCACCTGATTCCAATCCATGGTAAATACCGACTCTAAAATACCAAATTTGAAGCAAATTCGGTATGTCAGTGCTTACCTACATCTCCTTATTCAATTTTACCACTTCTTATTTACCGATTCAGTATTTTACCGAATCGGTAAATTTACCGAATCGGTAAATATATCGAATCTGTAAATTTTCCGATTTGGTATTTTACCGAGTCGGTAACTTTACTGATTCGGTATATTTTCCGATTCAGTATTTTAATGAGTCGTTAACTTTACCGATTCGGTAAATTTACCGATTCGGACGATTTTCGGACTCCTACATCCCAAATGCTCAATACCGGTTGGTAACGGACGAAAATACCGATTTTCGGCCGTTACCGACCGGTATTGGGCTACCTACATCTGGCCCTAAGCTTCTTTTGGAGATCACCGATGTATGCAAATTTCTCACACATTTATATCAAATGACTGCAAGAGTGAGGCTCCCCCTACCATGGCTTCAATGTTTGCTTGAACAGATGGTCTCAGGGCTTCAAAGTGCCCCACCAAATGCCAGCGTTACCTTGTTGAATTCCTGCTTCTTACAATAAAAAGTATTAAATGTGACCCCAGGCATTCAATGTCCGTGGCCATAATGAAATAACAGCAGCAAATGACCGCTATATAAATGTAAATGTAAATGTATAGGCATTTATATAGCGCACTACTTACCCATAGGGTCCCAAGGCGCTTCGACCGCTGCGAAACCCTTCCTGGCTTCCCTGAGAGATGGTCCCTTAATGGGTATCTCCAGGGTGAGACCAGGCATCCCCGGCGGTCTGGTGGGGCCGTTAGTGAAGATGAGGCAAGCTAATGCCCAGAGTTGCCGAGTGTGATCGCTGATCAGAGTGGGCACCGAGGCGAGAGAATTATCGAGTCCGCTGACCCTGGTCCAGAAACCTGCCGCGCCGGGAATCGAACCCTGGTCCCGGGCCGTCCTCTGCTCTCGGGTCTGCCGCCTCTAACCAGTGAGCCACACTACTTCACTATATATATATAACTATAATTAATCATAAGATACAAAGAGCTGCAGGGGCTGCCGTTTAACCCCTTGTGGGCTATGCTTCATCTGGGTGACCTTGACGCCAGCATATCTGGAGACGTTTAAAAGAAATTACAGGTGCCTCTCCCAATTCTCACCACTCCAGCAGCGCCAGTGGGTGCTATATTCTTTACTACAAGCGCACTCAAGCATCCCAGTGGTGACAACCTGGGGAAAACCTAGATGCCAAGAACTAGGCATTTGTGGGCAATAGGGCATGTGGGCTGCTCCACACCCTTCCTGCTATGAGCGCCTCACCACACCGAAACCTTCACTTGCAAACTGGGCCTCTTGTTCAGAAGGATAGGGCACAAAGATACCCCTGCAATCAGCAACACCGACTCACGTGCACTCGACGAGAGGGCACAATGGTATACAACGTTTAGCACGCATTTTTTACAACGCACTACCATTACAACGCAGGCATTACCACGCATACCATTACAACGCATTGCGCTGGGGGGCGCTCTAGGATAGGGAATAAGTTTAATTTTATATCCAACACCTTCCCTAGTGTCCACGTGGACTGGAGTTGGAATATAAAATTATACTTACCACTATCCAGCACCTCAAAGCGCTATGCGTTGTAACGGTATTCGTTGTAAATACCGCGTTGTAAAGGTATGCGTGCTAACGTCATACATCCGGGCGCAAATTAGGAGCACCAACCTACATGCACGTGAGGGAGTTTGGAAGAAACAATAAAAATAAAAGGCAAATGTTTAGAAAATAGGCCCTTATGTCAAATGAAGGTAATCCAAAATGTAAATGAAACATAATTACCTTGATAAAGTTAAGGCGGGTGCTTGAGGAGTGCAGTGCTATACTGCAAGCTGTGCAAAAAGTTCTGTTGTCTCGTGAGTGCTGCATGGGGTGGCACGCACCCTTTGGGAAAGTGAAAGCGCACATGGCGAGCTGCTAATACATGGAAGCAGCCGCCATTGCCGCTGTCCCGCGAGTGCTACCTAGGGCAGCAGGCACCCTTTGCAAAAGTGAAAGTGCCCACGGTGCGATGCTAATACAAACAAGCATTTGCATTAGGACCTGCATTTATGCTAGACCTACTGAGTTGCAAACGGTAGCCATCACGGACAATGGGAGGGTGGGAGGGAGGGAGGGAGGGTGGGGGTAAAGCAAGGACACGGGAGTGAGGGGGGACAAGTCACAGACAACAGGAGTGAAGGTGAGGGGAGTGGGGAGAAGGCAAGGATCACAGGCATGTGGGAAGGAGAGGGGGAGAAGGGGCAAGAAGGCACGGACAATGGGAGTGTGGGTGGGGGAGAAGGGGGCGAGAAGGCACCGACAACAAGAGTGCAGGTGGGGGAGGGGGTGAGAAGGTTTGGACAACGGGAGGAATGCGGGAGTAGAGAAGGCAGTAGGAGAACCTAATTAAAGAAAATAGTGCTCACAGTCTAAATAACACGTATCGTGTAACGCTCGAAGTAAAGGGGCCAGTAGCCATGGTAGGATACAAATGACAAAATGGCCATATTAAGAAGGGTCTAACAAGCCTATAAACGAATCTGAAGGTAACATTTACAAGCCAATGAAAAATGTGAGTGGGGGAGTGGGCGGGGCTTCCCTCACACACTGAACTACAGCAGATCTTCACCAGAGTAGCGCTTGCACGCTGAATCTAGGCTCAATCTAAAAATGGGAGGGCTTATGACTGTAAAATGGCTTCTTTTCTATTCTCTGCACTCATTTTGCACATCAGAAATGCCGTGATGAGTCGCAAAATTATGTGCAAATTGCAATAAAAAGGGACTTAAAAAGAGGGGTTGCCTCCTAACTACAAGTCAGAATGGTATGTACTGTTGGTTTGAAACACCTCCCCTGTTGTGAATTCAGCCTCAATGAGAATATGTACTGGTCTAGTGGACCACTGTCTGGTGCCCCTGATGTTTTCCTAAAAGCTGAAGAAAAATCTTTTTTAAAACAACACTGTTTTGTTTAAGGAACACAAACTTCAAACCCTACTTGGGCATGTAAACACAGATATAGTGATCTTTTGTTCCATACACGCCACCATGACTGTATTTGTAACCTATTAATGGATTTCTAAAAGAGTAACTAATATCAGACGAACATTTACATATGCTTAAATGGAAAGAGCAACCACACTTCCTACCTTTTCACAATTTCTGCAGCGATTAGTAAGGAAAACACGTTCAGAGAAGCTATTAAAGGTTTAAGAAAGGCCAACAATGAACACAATTTGGGAATAGCAGGCCATAAAACATTTTTATAATGTATGTACTGGTTTTCAGTTTCTGCAGAATTGGGAAAACCATGAGTATAGGAGGAAACGTTTGAAGATTGTGCACTCGAGTAATGTATGTGCCAGCGGACTCGTGTTTTTCAGTAAACCTTGTAAAGTGTACCTGTGTAGGCCTTACCGAAAGTTCTATCATTTTCTTCGTGGAAATCGCACGAACTGCCCGAAAATCCTTGTGAAACTATGAGGAATGCTAGCGTTGATATTTTGCACTATTTTATGGTACAGTGTGCATCCTTTCGTCCATATGTGGCACAATGGCGCATTTTGTGCATAACGTCACGAGCAGATGATGGCGCTCGTTTCTTTGGCATTCTTGCCATGCTCCAGTCATAGTTTTGCATCTAACTAAAGGTGCGGGTACGCAATGTGGCGTAATCTCAGACATTCCGTGTGTAACCATAATTATGCGAAATGCCGGGAATTATATGAGGTTACTGCAGCGTGAATGAAATTTCAACCAGACATAAAGGAAATGAGTATTTTTCTCAGGTGACCATGTGGGAATATGTGACTGACGAGAAACATCGCAGAGGCATGCGTAAGGATCTATACTTATGAGATAGATGCTACAATGTCTTATAAAAAAAAGCAAACATAAACGCAGTGCACTCCAATCAACTGTCCAACACGAGCTGAAGGCAGAAAAGGCTGTGTGGTAGCTAGTGGAGGGCATCCCTCGAGGAGATTACCCACAAGGCATCGCGCCTTAAACCCTACCAAAAAAGGTACATTATTTTAAAGAAGCGGTTAACGAATATCCATGCACATAACATTTATAAATGTATTTGCAAGGCAGCTTTAACAATCACTGCTTAATTATAAACGCCGTTGCTATGCTGTTTTCGTGTAATTTGTTATTTGCAATGACAGCTGGTGGAAATAATTACAAAAAGGAATGATTATAATGAGTTCATCCCTTCCCCCCTTTCAGAGTGGCAGCGGAATACTAAGAGGCTTCCGAACAGCCTGTCTGCATTGCCTGCAGATCTGCTGCTACCAGAAGGGAAGTTTAAACTGACAGGCCTAACTGCAGGAAGAAAGGACTGGTGCCATAGAGGAGACAGGAAAATGAAGGAGTCAAACACGGTCTAAGAAGCACTGGAGGGAAAAGAGCAGACGCGAATTTTTTCCCTTCAGTCTCTTAACCAAGGCGGAGTGCAACAGGAAACTGTACTTCATTGGCGTCCAAGATAAAATAGGTTCATAAGCATTTAAGACAGAGGTAGAAAGCACACGTTGTTTGCCCTGTTTTATATTTTAGTTTCTCGTCAACTTTATGTTATTTTTCTCTGGCAGATGTTAATAAACCCCAAAGTGCCCCAGATTTACTGATTCCAAAATATACTGTGCTCACCGAACAGTGGCGGCTGTCAACAACTTAAAGTGGTTGGCGAGCAATTGGGTCAAAACGATGACGACTCGGTGAAAATTAACCCTTGACGTGCAATAAACACTAGCTAAATTGCCGACATGCATTGCATGAACGCTTTAAAGTTAAAATGTTTAACTTTAAAACGTTATTGTAATGCATGTCGCCTATTTAGTTTGCTTTGAAAAAAGTCATATTCATTTACCTGGCTGCAAGTCCTAGTGTTCTTCTCAAACGTCCGGTGCGGCCCACAGCCAACTCCCCAAACCAGTCTAAACGCTGCTGTCATGCTGTTAACCTGCATGAGAGAAGTGCCAGGATTGGTTGGAGAGGGCTGTCTCAGCGCTACCAAAGGCACTGGAGGGCTGTGATTGCTTTCTACCCAGCTGTTGCAGACAGCTCGGGTTGGAGAGTTTCAAAGTACGCATGTCAGGCTCGCTGTTGCAAGTGACATGTGCACTTTAAAGTTGTGCACCACTCGTCCTCTCCTGCTGCCAGTCAGCAGCAGTGGCCCACCCTCACAATCAACTCAGGTTTGCACTTATTTTTCATTTTTCTTTGCACTGAGGGGGGTGGGGGGATGCTCCTCCACCCAAATGGGGAAGCTGCCACAGGGCCTGACTCATAAAGAACTTTATGGCATCAAACCTATATTAACTTATCAAATTGATTCTATTTACACCTGCAGCTATCCACCCAAAAATACTACTTAGATAAAAATGGGTTTACTGTTTCGCTACTCTCCTCTACAAGTGTTTAGAAACATGCAGTAGTAAACCCCATGCCCAGGGTGGGGAGTAGGAGGACACAGTGTGGTTTGCTTTGTCCGTTTGTGAATGCACATAAACTAGATACATTTGTGAGCCTTTGCCAACTCCTATCCAATCCTTTTGCGTCTTCGATACAGTCGTATTTGTACTCCAGAAAAGAAATGGAGCAATTCACTCTCCAGTATCGACGGGGAATTAATTACTTCCATATTTTGTAGGAGAGTAGAAGAGGTTTCCTGGTTGCCTTTCATTTGTACATAACAGAACACTATGTACAATAATGCATTGAGGAAATAGGAGCCTTCAAAAAAATCACAAGACTCATTCATTAGTATCCCAAAGAAAACCGAGCTTAGTGCACCCTTCGAAGTGTCCTGCTGCTACTGATGAATTTTGTTAATTAGGGAAAATGAACAGAACTTCTGTAGTAACATCGAAGACGTATAAGTTCAATTAAATAAGTAGGTCTTTATTAGACATATAATAAGTATTAACCGAAGGAAGATCAGGTACAGTAAGAATGACCAACAGCATTCTAATCACCTCGTAAATGCCAAACACATAGCATACAGAGTGTTCGAGTACTTCACCATTCTACAGATATAATTAAATAAGTACCAGACTTACCAAAAGCCATACTACACATCCGCCCCTTTGAAAATAAAAATAAATAACTACAACTCAATAACAAATAAATTAATTGTACCTTTCAGGTCTTTTAACAATCCTTCCAAAAGAAGTTTGAAGATTAGATAAAGGTCTAGCAATGACAGGTACATCACGAGAAATATCAATAGAATTGTTGACAGGATCAGGGTATGGCTCAAGGGAATTGTCATAACACCAAATGGAGGTAATGAACAATGATGAGAAGAGGAAGCTAAGTCATTAGGTGCAGAGTGAGCAAAAACTAAACGTCCTACTTTTTTTTAGTCCTACTTTGATATTAAGGTCAGATGAGATAACGTGGCTTTACACGCTGCCGGTACCTTTGGAATAACGGAGCACTTTAGAGATGACCGAAGTTTTTTTGACATCTGAGTTCACTTGGCTTTTGTGACACGCGGGAGGGGAACACTAACTCGATCGCTCTTAGTACCTGTTTTCACGTGCACCTAACGGGAGATTGTGATTATGTGTTTAACCATACCTCTTTGGCTAGAATATACTGTATCTTCTTTTGGAATGAGCCCGGCTTACTATATCTTGGTGACTCTATCTCACTATATCGTTTGTTCTCATCACGGACGCTAAATTTGATTGAAGTAGGGGACTTTATACTATTTGTGCACTATATAAACATTCCTTTACCTTTCACATCTTTACCCTGGTACTATCTAAACCTACTGTTCCATTGGTTGTAGACATAATGATTTATTAGATCCATGATGACTTTTATTGACTTTATTTTGATTACATACATTTTCCTATGTACCCTCATGCATGACTCATTTATTTTGATTGTAAAACTTATATCCCTGAGAAAGGCTAGAGCATAGCCGAAATGCATTTGATATGAAAATGTTTTGGATAGACGGCTGGATGCCCATAACTTTGCTTTGAAAATGCAAATAAATATAAATCACAAAGTTACACTGAACAAAATTGATGAATAAAAAAGTTTTGGAACTTTGAACAAATTGAACTTTATTGTTTTGAATTGTGGGACTGTGCTGTGACTAGGGGACGTCACCCAATCAGGGCCACGCAATACTTGGACCAAAACTAAACGACTCATTTGCCAAGTCTCACCATTGTCCAAAATAACAGTCTTATTGTGAATTTTAGAAATTTTCCTAGGTTGGGAAAACTTGCTGAACCTTTAGGTACTTTCCTAGCATTTTTACCACAACCCATTGACCAACTTGCAAATCCGCTGGTCGAGTACCATGTTTGGCATCATAATACATTCTGCTCTTTGGCTGAAAATTGGTCAATGTGCTCTTAAAATCATCGATATCACAAAAAAAGATTCCATTCCGCTTCATCCAACCAGGATTGGTTTTGGAGAAAGGAACTCTACATCTCATAAGGGAAAAAGGACTTTTGCCCAAAGAGGGATGTGGCATAACTCTGTAAGACCACAACATCTTTTTAACTCATCTTCCCAAGACAGTTTAGAATTCCTGCATCACTGTAAGGTGGCTTTAATAATTCTGTATAATCTCTCCACAATATCATTGCTGGAAGGATGATAAAAGGGAGTGAAATTTTGCTTAGTTCATTTGGCAGAAAGTTCAACATTTCTTTAGACTTGAATTGTACCCCATTATCAGTAAGTACAGAAGCAGGGAATCCTTCTTGCAAAAAAATAGTTTCTAAAAAATTGATAACAGTTTTCGTGTCAATTTTATCAACAATACTGAGCTCAAACCACCTGGAAAATAGGTCAACAAGGACAAGAACAAACTTAATCATGCCATCTATCCAGGTGAGAGGACCTATAATATCCAATGCAATTTCTTCCCATGGTAAACTTGGGAATGAACTACACCTAAAGGTGGATTTCACATATAATACATGATGTAACATTTTTTTCTACACAGCTGTCGACACCAGGCCACCAGTAAAAATCTCTGACCCTGGACTTTGTACGAGAAATTCCAGGATGACCCTCATGTGACAAATGGATAATACGCTCCCTCAATGAGGTAGGAGGAATCACTTTATCACCTCTTAACATAAAATGGTCAAAGATGGTAAGTTTGACCCTGACCTCCCAAAAAGGCTTATGACTGTCAAAAAGATGTTTTTTGTTAGAGATGTTCCAGCCATTAACAACTTTAGATTTAACTTCAATTAAAAGAGAATCTTGAATATCCACTTTTAACCATTGTTCTTGGGAAATACAGTTTCCAGAAGTCTCATTCAAAAGAATATTAGCAACCGAAAAATCATTCCAAGAACTGGAGTCGATTTCGGTAACAGGTAATGAAGGTCTGCTTAAGCAGTCTGCAATAACATTTTTGCCTCTAGGAATGTATTGAATGTCAAATAAATAATCTTGAAGACGCATGGAGAGTCTAGAAATTCTTGCAGTAGCTCTGTAAACACCATCGATATTGAGCGTAAGTGGTTTATGGTCACTTCTGACACTGAATCTCTTACCCCACAAACATTTTTTTACATTTTCTAAACTCCACACCACTGCTAAGGTCTCTCTTTCAATCACAGAATATTTATCTTCTGTAGGTCTAAGGGATCTTGATGCGAATGCAATAATAACCTCTTTATTGGATTCAGAAATTTTTGTTAAAACAGCACCAAGACCATTGGAACTTGCATCAGTAGGTACAAACGTGGGAGCAAGGGGATCAAAACTATGCAGATAAGGAGCACCACAGATAGCCTTTTTGATTTAGAGGAAGGCTTGTTGGCATTTATCTGACCATGAAAAGGAGATTTTGTTTTTGAGTACATTTCTCATGGAATGGGTTTTCTCTGAAAAATTGTTCGCAAATTTTGAGTAAAACACAGCCAAACCCAAAAATGATCACAATTTATCCTTGGATTTGGGAGCAGGAGCATCTAATATTGCTCTAATAAGTTTGGTTTTTGGTCTAATACCACATTCACTAATTTCATGACCCAAATAAATTACCTTATTCTCTGAGAATTTACATTTGGATACTTCTGCCGGTAGACCATGCTTATCAAGAACATGTAGCACTTTTTTAAGTCTAGAGTCATGTTGTTGGGGATCTCGGCCCATAATGAGAATTTTGTCCTTGACAAATTAATGCCAGGCATATCACCAAAGAGTTGGGACATTAATCACTGAAAAACCACAGCAGCAGAGGCTATTCAAAAGGCATACGTTTATAACAAAAACAACCAAAGGGTGTGCAAAAAGTTGTTAAACTGTGGCTAGAGTGATGTAAAGCGATTTGGTGATAGGCCAACGACAAGTCGATGGTGGAGAAACATTTATAACCACGAGTGAGAGATAACATTTCATCAATCCTAGGTAAAGGAAATTGGTCAACAATTATGTTTTCATTTAAGCTTCTAAGAACAACACAGAGACAGATTTTTCCATTGGCACGTCTTGCCACTACCAATGGAGAAATCCATTCGGATACCTCTACTGGTTCAATAATGCCATTATCTTGCAATTTGAGTAGTACTTTTTTAACTTCATCCCTCACAATCATGGGAATAATCCTTACCTTGTGTATTCTAGGTACATCATTAGTTTTAAGTCTGATTCGATGAGAAAAATCTTCAAGTTTACCAATTTTCCCATAAAAGACTTTTGGAAAGTCTTAGAGAACCCAGTCATTGGTGCTCTGGCTTTCTAATGCAATAAGGATTTGTTCTGGGCTGTTAGGATCGATCGATAATTATATGTAATGCTCTCTGATCCTTCCAGCCCAAAACAGATGGACCTCCAATCAATCAATCAATCAATCAGGGGATTTGTAAAGCGCGCTACTTACCTGTGAGGGTCTCAAGGCGCTGAGGGGGGCGGGGGGGGGACGCTACTGTTGAAGAGCCAGGTCTTGAGGAGTTTTCTGAAGGCGAGTAGGTCTTCGGTCTGACGTAGGTGGGTAGGAAGGGTGTTCCAGGTCTTGGCAGCGAGGTAGAAGAAGGATATGCCGCCAGAGGTAGTTCGTTGGATGTGGGGGGACGGTAGCGAGGGCGAGGCTGGCGGAGCGGAGCTGGCGGGTGGAGGTGTGGAAGTTGAGTCTGCTATTCAGGTAGGCTGGTCCGGCGTTGTGGAGTGCTTTGTGTGCGTGGGTGAGGAGTTTGAAGGTGATCCTCTTGTCGACGGGGAGCCAGTGTAGGTTCCTCAGATGGGGGGTGATGTGGCAGCGGCGGGGTGCGTTGACGATCAGTCGGATGGACCTTCAGATGCTACGTACAATTTGCAAACAGCAGAGCGAGTTTTAAAATTAAAGACCAATGGTCGAAATCCTAGTAAATCAATGTTATCACCAGTAAAACTTTCAGGAAGTACATCAGCAGGCTCAAGATGTGGACGAAGCACTGAGTAAATTGGCATCCCATACACTTTTAGCAATGATGGTGCATGGTGAACCAGAATCAGCAGCAACCTGTAAGGGAATACCACCAAATTTGACTCTACACAACAGTTTACTCCTATTGTTGCAATTAACATTAAGAACAACATTACATTTTCTATGTTCAGAAGTTCATGTTGGTTATCAGAGCCACAAGTAGATGAATATTTGTCAGTTTTGTTGAGACATGTGACTTTGGGTTTATGTACAACTTTCCTTCTGCAGTATTTCACAAAATGTCCGACAATTCCACAGTTAGAACACCTGGTTGATCTGGCTGGACATTTTTCAAAACTAGCGTTGTGGGACTTACTACCACAATAGCACGTGAATGAAGCCAAATTAAATTGGTTGAACCTAGGTGTGAAGGAGCTTCTAGAATTGAATGTTTTGCTTTGAATAAAGCCAGACTTTTTTTAGAACTTTCTTTCCCTTTCTTAGATTCCGTAATATTGGTGACTGAATTGGATGGTTCACTTTGATCAGATAAAGCCTTGGAGCTCCTTTCAGAAAGTTCAGCTTTCTTGACCAATGTAATGACATCTTTAAGACTTGAATCACCTTCAATCCATAATCTATCGTGTATTCCTTTGTTCTTTGTACACACCACAACTTGATCTCTTACGAACTCATCATGTAATACACCAAATGTAAATGGTGCAGCCAAAATCTTTAAAGCAGAGACATATTCTTCTACAGATTTGTGCTGGACTTGCTTCCTTTTAAAGAAGGCACGTCCAGTGACACCAATGCATACTTTGGGAGAGTAGTGTTCAGTAAGGTCAAGAATAGCTGCTTTAGAAACATCAATGTCACCAGCTCTTTCAGGTTTTTGCATCTGATTACAAACCCTTAAGCCTTCGGATCCTAAGCAATGAAGCAAAATCCCTTTCTTTGTCTCCGGAGATAAAATGCCCACATTGTCTTCTTGAGCGGGTATGTAATTCAGGAAATAATCTTTCCACTCAAGCCATTTTACAATTGGCTCCTCTGGTGCAAATAAAAATTCTTTGGGATTACTTAAGTTTATAGGGCAACTAGCATTTGTAGATGAAAAGCAGAAGCTGCTCTATCAGTGACATCCATAGTTACTGTATAATGTAAAATAAATATTTAAATCCGATGAGAAAAAAAACAAGAAAAGCTTACTTGAGAAATGATAAATAATTGTAAAGAATCAGTGGCATTTCGCAGAATACACATCAATTAGCTCCGGAAATATGGAGAAATACGATGTTGCTGAAGTATCTAGGAGTATGCCCAGTAAAAGAAAGATGGCGGCACGTACGCCGCGTCAGGTCACGTAGTGTGAACTCGCACGTTGCAAAATGCCCACAATGCTTTGCAGGAGGAGCTGAGCATTGGAACGTCGGATCCGGGTGTTTACCTTGGAAGAAGCCGAGGTTAGGAAAAAACTTTGGTGAGTGGCGCGAGCGCTGTAGGTTAAATAGGATTCTCCTACTAACAAAATAAAAAATTTAAAAAAATAGAAAAACTTGTGCTAACTCACTTCAAGCTTATAGAGTACAGGTACTCACAAAGAGCTGTAGATCCGTTGGGAGAGAAACGGAGAACGGATGACACCCTCAAGGCTCTAGTTGGAAATACACAAAATTTAGTAAAAATGCAAATTCGCACCGGTGACTGGCAAAGCACTGCTTGTTGAAGAAGTAAATCGATTTCTTTAGTCTTCAGTGGCGAAGGTTTGAAGTATTAAAGTTGAAGAAAAACAGCTTCTAAATTTTTCTTCAGAATGCAGTTCAGTAGATAGGTAACTCCAAGATTGACGCCAAAACGATGTAGTAACATGGATGAAGCAAAAGTTCAATTAAATAAGTAGGTCTTCATTAGACGTATAATAAGTATGAACAGAAGGCAGATCAAGTACAGTAAGAATGACCAACAGCATTCTAATCACCTCGAATACGCCTAACACATAGAATACAGAGTGTTCGAGTAATTCCACCTTCTAAAGATATAATTAAATAAGTACTAGACTTACCAAAAGCCAAATACTACAACTGCTTTACACAATTATCATTCCCTTTGTGAATGTGGGCACCAATTGTATTTCTATTACTCTATCGCCAATGATCTGCTTGACCCTTTCCCACTTTCATATAAGTTTTTCCATCTGCACCCCACACCTCTTCGATCTACAGGAGACTGTTTTACACGTATATCTGAAAACGTCAAAATACATAAATCAGTGCTTATTTTGAGCAGGTGGTTGCATGTGGGGACTCATTTTTGGGGACATATCATTATTTTTTTATAACTAGATTTTGAGCCAGAGGAAGGGGGAGAAAAACATAGAAGTAATAAAGGAGGAGCAAGAGAAAGACAGTAAACAGTTTTTTAAAGAAAGAAAGCAGGAATGAACAAGAAACTGGAAGAGTGGGAAAAAGAGGCAGGGTGGTGGAAAAAGAGGCATCAAGTTGAATCGCGACTATTCTGCCTTGATATTCAGCACACAGGACATTCTATAGTACCAGCCGCAGGCTTCTGAGCACAATATTTGGGCCCCAGCAGTTATTCATTTACACAAATTACTGAATCTATAGACTTGTACAAACTACTTATCTTGGTATCTCTATGAACAGAGGCAGGTTCATCTCCTGCCTCTAGTGACATCATAGTGCAGCTTCCTAGTATACTGTATACAATGTGGTGACTTTCTTTTTTTGCTTAACCTTTGGTACATGTATCGGCCAATGGCCAACACACGCATTACCACCCCAGTGCATGGAACAACTATTGGCCGACACCTGTGAGAGCTAATTAGGATCCTCTACTTGCCTGCACTGGAGGATTCCTTTTTTCAAAGCAATGGGCTGGGGAAACATTGAATAAATACCAGCTCAACCCCCCCCCTTCCCTTCCCCAACTCTGTCTGCAGCGCGCCGAGAGACGTGTTAATGTCATAAACTCCCACTAGAGCAGAGAGATAAGCAGCAGGTAAGAGCAGCTCCTGTGTCTGGTGTTTTTTTTTTAATTTAGGATGCCTCCCCATGTTTGTGGGAGGCATTGTTAGAAAGGGAAGAGTCTCCCTTTTCCAGGGATGGCTCTCACAAATGGATTCCTGCTCGTGGATCGAGCAGGAATCCCGCTAGGCCACTTTATGCCACTGGAGACACTACTAGGGGGGTGTGTTGACGTGGTAATTGGCTGACCCCCCACCCGGGAACACATTTTTAAAATATATATTTGTGTTTTTCCCCTGGTGGCCTGATTACACCCTCCAATTGGACCATAAAATACTAACAACAAAAATTACATTGTCAGGTGGTCGGCCCTCCTACACATGGACTGAGCCCCTGTGGGGTCTAATTATTTTATATAAATGTGTGGCTATTATATTTATGTAGATCATTCTTTTACATATGTGTGATTACCCTGGGGGGGGGGGGGGTGATCGCGGGTCACGGGAAACCACACATGTGTAAAAAAATGATCTATATAAATATAATAGAGAGAGAGACTCTCTACATACATAGAGAGAGGTCTCCCTCTTCCTCTATTCATGTCTATAAAGATCAGAGATGTCATTTGAGATGTCTTCAGTGATGTCATCAGTGATGTCACTGCCAATGTCATGAGTGATGTAATCTGTGAGGTCATTGGCAGGACTTTGTGGGGGTGCGAGTTATAGTTAGCTCAGCTAACTATAATTACTTCATTTCTCTGGTTTTGTCCATGTGAAATCTGAGCCTAACTATGACGTACCTGTAACCTTTGGTTTTTCAGTGGATTTCTCAGTTTTTAAAAAATTCTATTTCATAACTATAATGACCCTGTAACCTATGTTTGTTCACTGAATTTCGATGTTTTGTTAAGCAGCAATGGTGTTTATAGAGTGGTGGGGAAAGGGGGCGGGACCTCTAACCAGCTCTCAGGAATCCCACTGTGTAGGACTCACAGAAAGTACCAGGAGGGTGTCTTGGTCCCCAAGATCCCTTAGCATCCAAGAGAACTTCATTCCCAAACCAGTAGTGTGCCAGGAGACATGTTTGCAGAGTGGTGCAGAAAGGGGGCATGGCCTCCGAACACCTCTTAGCAAACTGACTGTGTGTGACCTGCTGAAGGTAGCAGGATTGGTAGTTGGCACCAACGACCCTCAATAGCCAAGGGGACTTCCTCCCCCAACCAGTACTGTGCCAGGATTCTCGCTTGCAGAGTAGTGGAGAAAGGACTTCCTTGATGATTGCACAGGTAATGCCTGTATGATTCTTTGAGTGCCATTGCCAAGGACACACTGCGAATATTGGCTGCTTTTGACAAAGTGTAAAACACATATATAGACATATTTTACATTGGGTTTCAGTGTAGCTATTTGGTAAGATTCTAATATAACTTTCCCCTTTATATACCATTGTTGATATAACTACATCAAAAAGCCATTTTCCTTCTTCACAACAACAACGAAGGTCGCAATGATATCGGTAGTCACAAATACAAATAACAAAATGTAAAACATATACTTAAACATATTTTACACAAAGTTTGAGTCTAGTTGGTTAGTAACATAATTATTTTACTTTATTTTAACAATACATGTAACAAAAAAAACGATTTCCAAAAATTACTTTTAACCTCTGAACTCGTGAATAGAACAAAACTACAAAACACCCATAAAACTACCCATTCTTACCCAAGCTCCACAGGAATCAAAAACTGCTCCTAAACTACTACTGAAAAGATCCACTCTAGAGGGACGAATAAAAAATATTCATGTGGGATGACGTCCATGGTCTATCATCTTAAAACCTAACATAGAAAACATCTCTAACTGGCAATCGAGTAGAGGGAAACTGGAAGACCATCTACATCAGTGGCACCAGCAACAATTCCCACCCAGAAAGCCCTTTGAGAGGTGAAGACAATAGAGTTTTCAAGAATGGCCACGTACAAAACCACCAAAAATAAATCAAAAACAAAGCTGAAAATCATGTCACTGAGAAATAAAAGAATATCATTGGATAATACACTTTTCAACAAAAAGAAGAAAAAGAATACGCCCATTTATCTAACTTCAACAATCTTTAAGAGGCATTCATAGTGAGATCTGCGCAATTCACAATCTCACAAGAGATTTTCAAGGGGTACAAATAAAAAATATTTTTGTGGGACTACGTTCATGCATTTCCATCTAAGAACATACCAACGCAACAGTGTAAAAGCAGCAAGAAGGTACTGAAAGGCTGAAGGACCCTGAACTTCAATACCAGTCACAACAACACTGGGGCAGAGAGTCCCTTCGGAGGTTCAATTTCAGCTTTCAAATTTGCTCCACAGTTTTCCCGGATGGCATCATACTGCATGATAATGCTGGAGAGCAGTGCATAAGAGCCCTTCACAATGCTGCAAAGAATCATAAATGTAAATGTTTTTTTTTATGTTTGGCCCTTCATAGTGTTCCTACATTAGCAGGCATTTTATTGTCATACAAAATAGGTATCTAATAGCTATGTGTTGTTCATTTGATTATCTTCTAATTTCTTGTAACACTAGTTACATATAACTTGCTTTATGGACAAGTGAAAGCATTCCTCTACAAATGAATAAACAGCTAACTTTTGCCAGTTATCATTATTTACATTTTCACTTTTTAAATACAAGTCAACAGTCTGTTTAAATCTTCTATTGAGTGTGTCGACAACATATACAAACATACTCTGGTTTGTTAACCACACTGTGTATAATATGTAATCTCTTCTTAAAAAACTATCAACTGTAACATCTGTGTCCTGTTCTACAACTCCTCCTGTTACCAACTCTTCATTTTCCCTAGAATCCTGCTGAGGACCAAAGAAGCAAAACTGCACATCATCAAAAACCTTTTCTATATCTGCCACTGTTCCATACAAAACTGATCTAGACATTTCTCCTAAACATAAAGCAGGAGGTTTCACATAGTACAGCCTCTTAACTAAAATTCGCAATGTTGAGTGGTGTACAACTAACATCCTGAAATGATGAAAAGTGCATCGGCACACTCCTTAATAAACAAGCTAGTGAGTGTCCCTCCAAATTTGTATGCTTTCTAATCTTGCAAGGATCCAATCCCTGTAAAATTCGTATTTTTGTTTTAAACTTCGCCATGGAAAGATATGTGGAAATTTCCTTAATATATAAATGAATTGCTGTTGAATATTTCAAACACTACTACAATTTCATTTCTATACAGGCACCTGACTCTGCCTTCCTTGTACCTGTTCTCCAATAACTTGTTCTACATCTGTAGGTACTATCACCTGTTTCACTATATGAATGCCATTCTTCATTTCACAACATAATTCGCTGTAATCAATAGTAGGAGCTAATCTATTTTCCTGGAGATAGCTTTCTTCATTAAAGAAAGATTCTGTACTAGAAGTATATATGCATTCACCACTAAAAACTGTACACAAGTTACATCTATTCACTAATTTTTTATTCTCATTTTGTCTCCTCAAGATCAACACCATTTTGTCAAGAGTCTTCATTCTGTTTATAATCAAAATAAAAACCTTACCCTTCAAAGCAAATGCCTTGTCAACTACTCCCTCAACTTGTTATTTCTGTTTCACTGCATGTCTTCTTCTTCTCTATTTCTTTATATTTCTCAGCAGATTTCTCACTACTCTGCTACAAAACATTCTAGCTCTGATTTCCTTTAACAGCTTCTGTCTCCTGGTTAAGGTGTATACATCCTTGTTACATTCTTTCCTGTTCTTGGTATAGAGATTTTGTCTATTGTTATTCTTTCTCATAGTTTGAATTTGATTTTCGTATATTCAAAATATTTGGAAATGCCCTCATATATTTTTAAGAAATGAGTTTGTCCTCTTACCAGTAACACTTTTTCACTTTTTTCGTTCACCTCCTTTTCTTCATTTTGCCCCTTTTAAGTCTCAGTTCTGCATAGATACTTTACTTGCTTCTGTTCCTTTTCCCTCCGAGCTTTTGTACTAAATCTGTCTTGAATTATTCAGATATTGTTCTGTAAAAAAAACAACTATATGTGAATTTTTTTCTAGCCAGTGTACCAGCTATTTTTGAATTGGCATGCACGTAATACAAAAATATATTTTATTTGTGTTGCGATTTTAAATGTACAAATGTACAAACAAACATTTACTTCAATGTACCAATCCCAAACCAAAACACAAAACCTAATTTATTAGTTATCTTCTAATATTATAACACCCTCTCCTACAACACAGCTGCACCATATCTCAGTTCTCACTTATGCACTCTAAAAGACCACTTTGTCACTTATGTACTCAATATTAAAATAAACATCAACTAAAGTTTAAAAGTACATACAGTGTCTCAATACTGTAAATCCCAAAACAAAACATAAGACCTATTTATGTGCCTCTCTACAACTGTGTCACCAGTACATTTAGTGTTTCAATACTTTACTCCTTAGATGTGTCAGATTTAAATTTTGGGAAACACTCCATATAGACATCTGCATATTAATGCGTATCATAGCATATAGCTCACTAAGTCTTCTGAGTACATGCAAACAGTGTGACAGGTTAACCATTTAATTCACCAAATGGTTGTAAAAGAGTACATGTTCCTCACTAAAACTTGTAAATATATATGTTTTTGGTTCAGTACAACAATACTCCCTGGATAATTGGATGAGTGCATTAATAGTGTCTATAATAATCCCTCAAAATATAGTGCCTGCATGATTCCCAGAGTATTAAGGAATTACATCAGTGGTTCAATATTTGCATAGTTAGTGCCTGCTTATTCACATAACTATATTGCTACTATCTGGGTGATTGGATGAACGCATGGATGTTGCCTGCGTCGTTCAATGAGTACATAATTACTGCCTGTGTGATTGGGCCAGTGCAAGTGTATGACCTGCGTCATTGAATACGTTTAGATATCACACTCAATGTATAATTGCATACATGGCTCTCTAAGAGTATACATTGCTCTGTTACTCAGAGTTCACATGCATAAATATGTTTCTGAAACTGAAAACAGCAATTCTCTCTCACCTTTTGAAAGCACAAAATATTTTCCTAATGGAATACCTACATATGTTCACAAATAATTCTTGTGTCTTTAAAACATATAGGGGCATATGTAGGTAATTTTTGTTTTGCGATTCTCAAATTGCGATTTTTTGGGAATCGCAATTAGAGAATCGCAAAACGAAATGTAGGTAGAATTAGCAACATTTTTTGCGAATCTCAATTATTCCTTATTTGCGAATCGAAAATAGAGATTCGCAAATAAGGAATACCTTCTCATTCATTCCTATGGGCTTAAAGGCCCATAGGAATGAATTGGAAGACATTCTCAATTAGTTATTCTCAATTAGAGAATCGCAAATTGAGAATGCAAATTCAGGGTTGCAAGGGTGTCAATAGGACACCCTGTTGCACCCCTGAAATTAACATGTGTGCACATGTGGCCCACATACATGCCCTAAGGGCATGTATGTGACCCACATGGCACTTTGAAAAATGCCAAAAAGTGAATTTTTCAAAGAAATCGCAATTTACCACCAACCTGAAGTTGGTGGTATTTTGCGATTCCTTAAGCCACAATTCGCACAACTTGGGTGCTTCCTACATTGCATTTAAGGAATCGCAATTTGAGATTCCTTAAATGCAATTGCAAAATAATGAATTGCAAATTTTGCTATTCCTTATTTTGAATGTGGGTTTTTGTGTGCTACATAGCACACTGCCCTAATTGCGATCGCAAATGCTGAAATTCTGAGAATTTCAGCATTTGCGATCGCAAATGGGCTACCTACATATGGCCCATATTCAGAATTTCTCAAAGAAAAATGACATGCCAAGTGAAGCTAGCACACAAACTCTCAAAAAATATTCTTCACTATTACCCCTCCCCAATTTTAAACAGAGCATGTTGAAAGAAATACACCAAACTGACGATATACATAATATTTTCAAGCGCCTTCAAGAACCTAGATCACCATGTAAACATATATGTGATTTCATAAAATATATTTCTCAAAAAAAGGAGAGATTCCCAGGGACCAGAAAGGACTGGGTTGACAATTTGTAAAAGAAAAGATTCCTTTCTGTGTGTTTAATTCAAAGGATGACCATGAGGCCTATCCATGTCTATTGCCTATTTTATTCATTTGCAATTGACAAAGACAATAGGTCAAGATTTAAGCTCCACACTAGGTTGTTTGTGCTTTTTACTCAAAATTTATTTTCATAAAAATTCATATATAGGAATTTGTTATTAAATACACATTACAATTCTTACACTGTGGTGCTCTGGTACAAAAGTATATCTACTGGCTAACAATTCCGTATTACGGTTTCTATCACAGAGTCGCCACTTTATCATATGCATTCAATGTTAAAATACACCAATGTAATAAATCAATAAAAAAACATTTTGTACATTCGACTTTTGGATTGTTTTAATGTACAAAATGTTTTTTTATTGATTTATTACATTGGTGTATTTTAACATTGAATGCATATGATAAAGTGGCGACTCTGTGATAGAAACCGTAATACGGAATTGTTAGCCAGTAGATATACTTTTGTACCAGAGCACCACAGTGTAAGAATTGTAATGTGTATTTAATAACAAATTCCTATATATGAATTTTTATGAAAATAAATTTTGAGTAAAAAGCACAAACAACCTAGTGTGGAGCTTAAATCTTGACCTATTGTCTTTGTCAATTGCAAATGAATAAAATAGGCAATAGACATGGATAGGCCTCATGGTCATCCTTTGAATTAAACACACAGAAAGGAATCTTTTCTTTTACAAAATTTCATAAAATATATACACCTTCAGGCCATCTTTCCAAAAATATATAGTTTGCTGCATCTTTAAGTAAACTCAATGTGCATATAACTATCTTCAACCAGAAAAAACATATCTCACCCTTTAAAAATATGCAAACCAATCATATAAGTTAAAATCCACATTGAAAAACACTTCCTAATACATACCTAACAAGTATTACTACTTTATAATGCATATACAGGCACAGCTCATTTTCTTATGTTTTATTCATGACTACAATACTTCGGTTTAATGAAGTGACTAAAACTACCACAACTCCCAGAATGCTAATTATATAGATGGATCTATTCTGCACATAATGCTTGGACATTTAGGTCATTTTCATTGTTAAAGGCATTGCTTATGGTAATTCTGACCAGTACTAACATCTTAAAAACATACCCTTTGCCAGATACAATGGATCTGATATATATTTCTCACATCACTGTGATACACTTTTTAATCAAACTCCCATACACAATGCATCTTCATTTCTAATGTATATTTTTTATAGAATTAAAACTTTATATACGTCCAAGTGAATTGAGCTCATAGATTATATTGTTATTTTAGCTCTTGCTGGATAGATTTGACACTGTTAAGATCTGTAAAAATGAAGCACAAGAATGGTACACCACTCTCATAGAAAGCAACTATAAAATGGCAACCTCTTCAACATTTCACTCTCTCCTCATTAGAAAAGCAGCAAGTAAAATATTGCCTTTCATTTGAGACTAATCTAGCTCCACTTGTGAATGGTTAGCATCTGTTAACCCTTTCCCTCTCTTTCAAAACGAGGTTCCTTCTGGCGCGTTTTGTGATGTTTTCACCATCATCGTGGAATAATTGAGAATAAAATCAGGATTCCAAACCGATATCTAAATAAATAATACACAACATTTTTTTACATAGTCCTGAGTTGGAAATTAAAGCTTGCCATTACTTTAAAATGTCATTACTCCTCAACCTAAAAAAAAAAGTTCTGTCTTTTTAACACCCTTCCCCCCAATACACTCTTAGCTCAGTGTACCTAGCAACCCAGTGGAAATAGTAGGTCACAAGTTCACAGCACATTCTAGAAGGAAGATGCTATTTCCAAATGAGATACAGCAAGTGTAGTTTACTCCACAGATTCAAAAGCATATCCATGTCTGTATTACAGTTATTTTTTTAAACAACAGCCAATTATAAACTTCTTCCAAAGGCATCCAATGCACTACCTAATTGTATTCCCTTTCATGCTGACAGCATCCAATTAAATATATTAAAGGGTGAGATTTGCTCTAATTGGGACCACAAGTCCCAGCATGCACCACACGTTCAAATGCACCTGCGTGGCCCACTGGGAGCGAGTATTCAAATTAAGCATGAAGCTAATTAATTATTTAGAGCCATTTGCACATCATACACAAGGCTGGAACAGTGACACAGTAAGCTGGCTGGGTTTCCATTAAAATAAAACCAAAGGGTTTCATTTACAGTTTAGGGCGTCCTCACTCGTTTAGATATCTTGGAGTGCAATAAATAACACAGCAGCCCTGCAGTGGAGGGCTGCACCATCTCAGAATTAGGCGAGAGGCTGCATGGGTTGGAACTATGCCTAACCTGCTAACATTCTATAAATGAGGATAATACAAACCTGCCCGGCATCCTGGGGCCCACTGGAGGGTGAACAAAATATGTGATAGACTTGTATAACGCCGCAAAATCTACTAAAGTGTGAGATTTGCTCTAATTGGGACCACAAGTCCCAGCATGCACCACAAGTTCAAACGTACTTGCGCAGCCCACTGGGGGCGAGTATTCAAATTAAGCATGCAGCTAATGAATTAATTAGAGCCATCTGCACATCATACACAAGGCTGGAACTGAGACACGAATGCTGGCTGGTCTTCCAGTGAAATAAAACCGAAGGGTTTCATTTACAGATTTACAGTCGAGTGCGTCCTCGCTCGTTTGGGCATCTTGGAGTGAAATATATATATATATATAAAATCCAACAATCACCTCAGTGGGGTATCCCTCGTCCAGTGGGGGTGGCGCGCTGCCGGTGAGGTATCCGGTGCTCAATATCAAATACAAAACGGCGTTCCAAGCGCGCACTCAGGTACTGCAAGAATCCACACTAGAATGCAGGTCTGTCAAATAAGTAGGGTTTATTCACGCCATAAGCCCTACGTTGGGCTTATGGCGTGAATAAACCCTACTTATTTGACAGACCTGCATTCTAGTGTGGATTCTTGCAGTACCTGAGTGCGCGCTTGGAACGCCGTTTTGTATTTGATATATATATATATATATATATATATATATATATATATATATACATATATATATATATATATATATATATATATATATATATATATATATATATATATATATATATGTTTTTTTAACACCTCCATTTTAACAGCTTTTTCTTTGGAAAACTACCTAATTCAGCTCCAGCCTTTTCCTGACTACTATCGCTCCTTTACATCAAAATGCTTAGTGTATGGATTGTGGCCCATAGATACGTCTATTTGGCTACATAGGCTCCAAAAAAACAGAGGTATTGACAGGGGATTGGATTTGCCAAATGTGCAGATTTCTTGGTTTGGCCGGAGATGCTGAAAGTTTAATCACTTGCTGGCTTTGGTCAAATCCATTTTAGATTCCAAAGCTCCTCACCTCATTATTGTGCACTGTGGTGGCAATGACCTAGGCACATTGACTGGGGTATGGCTGGAAATCTTAATGAAAGAAATCTTTGCAAAACTGAGGTCCCTTTTTCCTCACACTGTCTTGGTGTACACTAATATGTACGAAAGCCAGAAATGGAAGTGTTCAAATTCATTCTGTCTACAGATTGACAAAGCCAGGAAACATGTTAATAAAACTGTTTCTGCATTCCTCAGAGACCATCGCATGGGCTTTACATATGACAACAATCTGCATTTTGACATGCATGGAACTGCACTTTACAGATGAAGGCAACAGGGTGTTTCTAAGTAACCTGAAAATTTGTATCCGCTCTTATGTGTAGCAGCCATGTCAGAGCCACCCTAGTACCCAAAATATTGTGAAGTTTTTTTCTAAAGGTTTGTTTTTTAATTTTTGACAATCTTAGAGAATATGTCACGAAAACAGAAATCAAAAGCAGACATTCAATGACCATTAACACATCCAAAATATTATATATAAATATCTGTTCTGAACAATGTACTACAGATATTACTGTATACATACTTCTTTCGAAGCATGTTTAAATTCATATTTCTGTACTAAGAGTCTTTAAAACAATCTTTTGGACCTCATTTTGCAGTTATTCAGGGCATTTCAATGTCACTGTTACCCGTGACGTTTGCGCCTTTTCAAGAAAGTGAAAACTCATATATGCACACATATTACAGTACTTTATACACTAGGGTATTATTAATGTACTCTTCAAACTCACGTTTTCTAGTGTATTTCTAGAACAAACATCTCTGAAACCTATTTTCCGTTTTCGCAGTGAGGTCGGAGCTTGCTATGCCCTCGCGGTTACTTCTCGAAAGAGGAAAGCAAAAGCAGGAATTCAATAGCCACCACCGTATTAAAAAATGATAACTAGATAATTCATTCTAACCATCACAGTGGATAACTCACTATCTAATTACTCTATAAAAACTTAACAGAATCTCAATATCTCAATAACAATGTGTATTAATGATTCACTGATAGAATTTTTGTATTTCCACCAATATTCACGATGACGTTGATATATTCAAAATTACCCTGCGACGGTACACGGGGAGGAAGGCTCGTGGTTGAG
This sequence comes from Lissotriton vulgaris, assembly GCF_964263255.1. Classification (NCBI taxonomy): domain Eukaryota; kingdom Metazoa; phylum Chordata; class Amphibia; order Caudata; family Salamandridae; genus Lissotriton; species Lissotriton vulgaris. Next base: position 400,766 of record NW_028241980.1, read on the forward strand.
TTGTCATCGCGAATAACACGCTCAATCAAAAAAATTTGGACACAAAACTTCTGTCTCTAACATACCCATTCCTCAAACATGGGGTTAGAGTATCTCGCTCCTGACCCCTTATGTTAGCTTTTTCAGAAATGTTCAGCCCCTTAAACGGTTCCCAATCAATAAATTGGCTGCCGCAACTTTCTGTTCAAGTTCCATCCAGCCAATCAGAGCATTCCCATTGGCGCGTACATTCGCGATTAATCGCAAAACCACCACGAAAGATCTGTGACCAGAGATATCACTATAATTTTGGCCTTGAATTTTGCAAAAACTACTGAACAGATTTATACTTAATAAGCAACAGGCACTTCCTTGAACCAACATCTACCTCCCTGCCAAATTTGGTGTTAGTCCGTTCAGAAGTTCGGGCTGCACGTTTGGCTAAAGGTTCCTACGGGAATTACCATTACAAATGCACCCTTATTTTGTGCCCCAAATTCTAGGGGTGGTCGGAAGTCGCAGAAGGGACTTACGCGGAGAGGCACGGAGATTGAACCAATCTCCGTGCCTCTCCGCATATTTCCGTTACGCGACACCCGCCCGCCTCTCACCCGCAATATTAAACAACATTAAAGCCTAAAATAAGATTTTTAAAAATTTACCTTATCTCGGGGTCATCTTCCCTGTCCATCTAGCCTTCTTCTTAGAACTGCGCATGTGCGGGAGCCTGCGCATCCGCATTCCTTGCCAGGAATGCGCATGCGCTGGCTCCCGCGCATGCACAGTTTCAAGAAGAAGGCTAGGTAGACAAGGAACATGACCCCGCAATAAGGTAAGTGTTATTTAAATCTTATTTTAGGTTTTAATGATGTTTAATATTGGGGGTAGGAGGTGGGCGGGAGGCGGGCGGCCAACATCCATACCGCCCCCGAGTGTGCAGAGATTTGCCCCGTTTCTCCGCCTTCTTTACGAAAGGCGGAATGGGCAAATCTCTGCACATTTTGTGGGCGGAACGGAGATGTCCGCCTACCCCTACCAAATTCTCTGTTCCCACTGCATGGAACACCCCCAAACTTTCCATATTAACCTGAACCCACCTTTTCATTTTTTTGGGAACAGTTCCTTAAGATAGGTCAAACAATGCTAAAGTTATAGACAAGTAAAAAAAATGATTTTCCTATGGAAACTAGTCCTAACTATAACTACCTACTGGCAACTGCCAGTAGGTTATGTACTGTGCACTGTGGTGGCAATGACCTAGGCACATTGACTGGGGTATGGCTGGAAATCTTAATGAAAGAAATCTTTGCAAAACTGAGGTCCCTTTTTCCTCACACTGTCTTGGTGTACACTAATATGTACGAAAGCCAGAAATGGAAGTGTTCAAATTCATTCTGTCTACAGATTGACAAAGCCAGGAAACATGTTAATAAAACTGTTTCTGCATTCCTCAGAGACCATCGCATGGGCTTTACATATGACAACAATCTGCATTTTGACATGCATGGAACTGCACTTTACAGATGAAGGCAACAGGGTGTTTCTAAGTAACCTGAAAATTTGTATCCGCTCTTATGTGTAGCAGCCATGTCAGAGCCACCCTAGTACCCAAAATATTGTGAAGTTTTTTTCTAAAGGTTTGTTTTTTAATTTTTGACAATCTTAGAGAATATGTCACGAAAACAGAAATCAAAAGCAGACATTCAATGACCATTAACACATCCAAAATATTATATATAAATATCTGTTCTGAACAATGTACTACAGATATTACTGTATACATACTTCTTTCGAAGCATGTTTAAATTCATATTTCTGTACTAAGAGTCTTTAAAACAATCTTTTGGACCTCATTTTGCAGTTATTCAGGGCATTTCAATGTCACTGTTACCCGTGACGTTTGCGCCTTTTCAAGAAAGTGAAAACTCATATATGCACACATATTACAGTACTTTATACACTAGGGTATTATTAATGTACTCTTCAAACTCACGTTTTCTAGTGTATTTCTAGAACAAACATCTCTGAAACCTATTTTCCGTTTTCGCAGTGAGGTCGGAGCTTGCTATGCCCTCGCGGTTACTTCTCGAAAGAGGAAAGCAAAAGCAGGAATTCAATAGCCACCACCGTATTAAAAAATGATAACTAGATAATTCATTCTAACCATCACAGTGGATAACTCACTATCTAATTACTCTATAAAAACTTAACAGAATCTCAATATCTCAATAACAATGTGTATTAATGATTCACTGATAGAATTTTTGTATTTCCACCAATATTCACGATGACGTTGATATATTCAAAATTACCCTGCGACGGTACACGGGGAGGAAGGCTCGTGGTTGAGTTGTCATCGCGAATAACACGCTCAATCAAAAAAATTTGGACACAAAACTTCTGTCTCTAACATACCCATTCCTCAAACATGGGGTTAGAGTATCTCGCTCCTGACCCCTTATGTTAGCTTTTTCAGAAATGTTCAGCCCCTTAAACGGTTCCCAATCAATAAATTGGCTGCCGCAACTTTCTGTTCAAGTTCCATCCAGCCAATCAGAGCATTCCCATTGGCGCGTACATTCGCGATTAATCGCAAAACCACCACGAAAGATCTGTGACCAGAGATATCACTATAATTTTGGCCTTGAATTTTGCAAAAACTACTGAACAGATTTATACTTAATAAGCAACAGGCACTTCCTTGAACCAACATCTACCTCCCTGCCAAATTTGGTGTTAGTCCGTTCAGAAGTTCGGGCTGCACGTTTGGCTAAAGGTTCCTACGGGAATTACCATTACAAATGCACCCTTATTTTGTGCCCCAAATTCTAGGGGTGGTCGGAAGTCGCAGAAGGGACTTACGCGGAGAGGCACGGAGATTGAACCAATCTCCGTGCCTCTCCGCATATTTCCGTTACGCGACACCCGCCCGCCTCTCACCCGCAATATTAAACAACATTAAAGCCTAAAATAAGATTTTTAAAAATTTACCTTATCTCGGGGTCATCTTCCCTGTCCATCTAGCCTTCTTCTTAGAACTGCGCATGTGCGGGAGCCTGCGCATCCGCATTCCTTGCCAGGAATGCGCATGCGCTGGCTCCCGCGCATGCACAGTTTCAAGAAGAAGGCTAGGTAGACAAGGAACATGACCCCGCAATAAGGTAAGTGTTATTTAAATCTTATTTTAGGTTTTAATGATGTTTAATATTGGGGGTAGGAGGTGGGCGGGAGGCGGGCGGCCAACATCCATACCGCCCCCGAGTGTGCAGAGATTTGCCCCGTTTCTCCGCCTTCTTTACGAAAGGCGGAATGGGCAAATCTCTGCACATTTTGTGGGCGGAACGGAGATGTCCGCCTACCCCTACCAAATTCTCTGTTCCCACTGCATGGAACACCCCCAAACTTTCCATATTAACCTGAACCCACCTTTTCATTTTTTTGGGAACAGTTCCTTAAGATAGGTCAAACAATGCTAAAGTTATAGACAAGTAAAAAAAATGATTTTCCTATGGAAACTAGTCCTAACTATAACTACCTACTGGCAACTGCCAGTAGGTTATGTACTGTGCACTGTGGTGGCAATGACCTAGGCACATTGACTGGGGTATGGCTGGAAATCTTAATGAAAGAAATCTTTGCAAAACTGAGGTCCCTTTTTCCTCACACTGTCTTGGTGTACACTAATATGTACGAAAGCCAGAAATGGAAGTGTTCAAATTCATTCTGTCTACAGATTGACAAAGCCAGGAAACATGTTAATAAAACTGTTTCTGCATTCCTCAGAGACCATCGCATGGGCTTTACATATGACAACAATCTGCATTTTGACATGCATGGAACTGCACTTTACAGATGAAGGCAACAGGGTGTTTCTAAGTAACCTGAAAATTTGTATCCGCTCTTATGTGTAGCAGCCATGTCAGAGCCACCCTAGTACCCAAAATATTGTGAAGTTTTTTTCTAAAGGTTTGTTTTTTAATTTTTGACAATCTTAGAGAATATGTCACGAAAACAGAAATCAAAAGCAGACATTCAATGACCATTAACACATCCAAAATATTATATATAAATATCTGTTCTGAACAATGTACTACAGATATTACTGTATACATACTTCTTTCGAAGCATGTTTAAATTCATATTTCTGTACTAAGAGTCTTTAAAACAATCTTTTGGACCTCATTTTGCAGTTATTCAGGGCATTTCAATGTCACTGTTACCCGTGACGTTTGCGCCTTTTCAAGAAAGTGAAAACTCATATATGCACACATATTACAGTACTTTATACACTAGGGTATTATTAATGTACTCTTCAAACTCACGTTTTCTAGTGTATTTCTAGAACAAACATCTCTGAAACCTATTTTCCGTTTTCGCAGTGAGGTCGGAGCTTGCTATGCCCTCGCGGTTACTTCTCGAAAGAGGAAAGCAAAAGCAGGAATTCAATAGCCACCACCGTATTAAAAAATGATAACTAGATAATTCATTCTAACCATCACAGTGGATAACTCACTATCTAATTACTCTATAAAAACTTAACAGAATCTCAATATCTCAATAACAATGTGTATTAATGATTCACTGATAGAATTTTTGTATTTCCACCAATATTCACGATGACGTTGATATATTCAAAATTACCCTGCGACGGTACACGGGGAGGAAGGCTCGTGGTTGAGTTGTCATCGCGAATAACACGCTCAATCAAAAAAATTTGGACACAAAACTTCTGTCTCTAACATACCCATTCCTCAAACATGGGGTTAGAGTATCTCGCTCCTGACCCCTTATGTTAGCTTTTTCAGAAATGTTCAGCCCCTTAAACGGTTCCCAATCAATAAATTGGCTGCCGCAACTTTCTGTTCAAGTTCCATCCAGCCAATCAGAGCATTCCCATTGGCGCGTACATTCGCGATTAATCGCAAAACCACCACGAAAGATCTGTGACCAGAGATATCACTATAATTTTGGCCTTGAATTTTGCAAAAACTACTGAACAGATTTATACTTAATAAGCAACAGGCACTTCCTTGAACCAACATCTACCTCCCTGCCAAATTTGGTGTTAGTCCGTTCAGAAGTTCGGGCTGCACGTTTGGCTAAAGGTTCCTACGGGAATTACCATTACAAATGCACCCTTATTTTGTGCCCCAAATTCTAGGGGTGGTCGGAAGTCGCAGAAGGGACTTACGCGGAGAGGCACGGAGATTGAACCAATCTCCGTGCCTCTCCGCATATTTCCGTTACGCGACACCCTCCCGCCTCTCACCCGCAATATTAAACAACATTAAAGCCTAAAATAAGATTTTTAAAAATTTACCTTATCTCGGGGTCATCTTCCCTGTCCATCTAGCCTTCTTCTTAGAACTGCGCATGTGCGGGAGCCTGCGCATCCGCATTCCTTGCCAGGAATGCGCATGCGCTGGCTCCCGCGCATGCACAGTTTCAAGAAGAAGGCTAGGTAGACAAGGAACATGACCCCGCAATAAGGTAAGTGTTATTTAAATCTTATTTTAGGTTTTAATGATGTTTAATATTGGGGGTAGGAGGTGGGCGGGAGGCGGGCGGCCAACATCCATACCGCCCCCGAGTGTGCAGAGATTTGCCCCGTTTCTCCGCCTTCTTTACGAAAGGCGGAATGGGCAAATCTCTGCACATTTTGTGGGCGGAACGGAGATGTCCGCCTACCCCTACCAAATTCTCTGTTCCCACTGCATGGAACACCCCCAAACTTTCCATATTAACCTGAACCCACCTTTTCATTTTTTTGGGAACAGTTCCTTAAGATAGGTCAAACAATGCTAAAGTTATAGACAAGTAAAAAAAATGATTTTCCTATGGAAACTAGTCCTAACTATAACTACCTACTGGCAACTGCCAGTAGGTTATGTAATTAAAAATCCCAGTAACTCCTCCAGAAATCGGCCACGGACATGCTTTCTGATGATTTTATTTTGCAAAAGAATTGTTACGACACGTTTCGGTCAGTCCTGGCCTTTATCGCATGCAGTTTAAAAGACCCATTTATATACATCACATGGTGTATAAACATACATCTTTTTTTAGTCCTCATATTATTAATCTCCAATCAATAAGAACCACCCAGGATTCTAGTTGCCCTTGTGCTCGAAATTGGGCTCTCTTCTTCAAGGAAATTTACTGGGATGCCTCGGGTATGACTTGCTTCCAAAGCCGGACTGCTTTAAGAAGATGTCATCATCGGACAGACTAGACAAATGTATTAAAACTTCAACATATCCCAAAAGTCACCACCATCATTTCTCTTGTTCATCCACCTACCAATATCCTTGAAAAAGGCCACTGATCTTTTCAAGGCATGCCAAGAAGTTGGGGAGGCTTGAGTCCATAGCTTGCATATTTCCCGTCTCGCAGTCAGAATTAAGTAAAACATCAGATTGCTTTCTTTTACGTGTAGAGAAGAACCCCCATTTCTTGCTGCCTTATCCCAAACATGATTACAACAGTGCTTACCTCCATGGTAGTGCCCAGTGAATGAGAAATTGCCTTACACATGGCAAGCCAGAACTCTTCTAAATTTGGGCAGGTGGCGAACATAAGCATATCATCAGTCTCATTTCTTACACACTACTTACATTTGGAATCACCACTTTCCCTTATTTTTGCCAGCTTTTTCGAGGTCCCATAAATTCTATGAAGGGCAAAGAAATAATTCTTCCTTAGTGCAGCAGGTTTAACTGCAGAATAAATTGTATCTAAGATGCTTGCCATAACTCTTTAAGTCCTGCGTCCGGCAAGTATCCATCACATGAAAAAATGGCCATCTCATCCTATTGTCCGCTGCTGTCAGTAAGTGCTGGTGGCACTGTGCCCCTTACTTCTTCCTAACCCTACGGTCTTCTAGGTCAATTTCTATTTGGCTAGGTTCAACTCCTATCCAACCCTGACTCTTAAGCCATGCATAACCTTGGTAAATTTAAAACAGAGATTCTCCCTTCATTCTTGTTACTCCAATATTCCCAAGTTTGCTTCTGCCCATCATCTAGCAGCTGCCCCCATCTTTGTATACCACACTGCTTAAGAGGATCCATAAGACTGTCAAGCAGGTACTCCGAATTGCCTGGGGAGTCCCATATGGGAGACAGCTTACTGTAGTATGCAGTACCCAGAAATGACCTAATTTCAAACCAGGTACTTGCTGCTGCTTTGAGACATTTTAATCTGGCCTTCTTGAAATATTTTGTTGCCCCGAATTTATAAGAGAAACCTTCTTCAAGCAGGCCCAAGAGCATTGCTCTAAACCTTGCCCTGATCGCGGTTTCATCCGGACAATACAGTAACATTCTATTGTACTTACGTTGAAAAGCCATGCAATAAAGTTGTAGATCTGGGAGCCCAAAGCCTTCCTACTCCAATCTTCCTCTTCAGCTTCTTCCAGGAAAGACGTATTCCCTTATTGGCCCAGACAAAAGATGTTATTTTCCCTTGCATGCTTTGGAAACACTTTTCATGAAAGATTAGTGGGATGTTTTGGGCAAGAGAGACATTTTGACAAAATTACCCGTAAATAGACAGTGGGAGGTTCTGGAATCTTTTTAACAGCTTACCTATCTCATGGCTCATCTTTTCAAAATTGTCTGTAGCTGTTTTCCCTATATCTTTGGTTATTTTTTCCCCCAAGTATCTTATTTATGTGATGCTCGCAATTTCCCCGTCATTTTGGTTCAAAGTCATTATTTCTGTTTTATTCTTCATTAATCTTATATACTGCGAACCTGCCGAAGATCCTTGTTTCTGCCATAAGCTGGGGTAGAGCTGATTGTACATCTGAGGTAAAAACCATTAAATCATCTGCGTATAACACGATTTAATGGCAAGGCAAGCATGCCAATATTATGCATATCTCTTTAATTGCCAACTCACAGCAGCAACTACAAAACAATTGAAAAGAACTTAGAATAGTAAACCTAACATTCTAAAGTCTATTTTATCCTGTTTGGGGCAGCCATCTTCCTTCTTTGTTGCTCTTCACAGCCAAGATAAGTTCATTTAAATTTGTGTGCTTGCCTTTTGCTGTATTTGTTGCTGACGTGTGTTTTGTACATTTGGATGACTATAGCTGGAGTGGTTCGCTTGTCTGTGATCCATGGTATGCTCTGGTCTTATAATATTGTTAATTAGGTGCTTATTGCTATGTTTGGGTGAATGTATGAATCTTATGCTTTGAATCTTTTGGATGCGTGCCCTTTTGGCTTGTGGGAATCACGGGAGGAGAGTCTTTTGCACTCCTCTCTCGCAAAAGCCATTTTGGGGACCTTTTACAGTATGAATACTTCCTCCACCATTATGGTCATTAGAGGTGCAAGCGCACAGGCGTTGCACTTGTGTGCACGCCAACGCTTCCAAATAAATACTGTGAGCGCGGAAGGATGATTCCCATTGTGCTTGAGACTGAATTGGTTGCTTCGTCTTTTGACTTTTGATTGCGAGGGAATGATTCCACTTGCCCTCAAGACTGAATCGGTTGCTTCATCTTTTGACTTTGGTTGCGAGCGCAAGCAGAGTTCTCGTGCTCGGAAGTGAGTGTAGAAATTAAATTTCTATTTATTTGGGAAAGGCAATACCCTATTGTTAGGCATGTTTTTTTTCTTACCAGCTTTGCGACCCACGCTGATCACTGCAGGGCCACTGTATCAACGTCACGTGACACGGCAGCCATCTTAGATTGGTGAGGTTTATACACATGCATTGTTTTTTGAGCTGCCATCTTTTGGGATTCAGGAGAGCTGGAATTATTGTTCTTTCTCCACAGTTTGTCCTGTCAGGGTCAAGAGTTGATCGGTTGCTCAGTTGATTAGCTACTCGGTGGGTAATTAGAATAACAATACCTTGTATTTTGGGTTATTAGAGGTTTTAAGTGAATTTTGGTGTACTGGATTATTAAGGTTTTCAGTGAATTTTAGCATACTTTGTGCTTACCTTCTGGTTTTGGAGTGTTTTCTATGGAGGAGAATAAAATAATGAAACAAATATGGAAGTAAAAGTTCAAGAGTGTGTGGATAACGCAGTTTCTGCCTTAGCATCTCAGGTGGGTAAAAAACTGGAGGATTGTATGAAAAAGTTGGAAGGAATGTTTAGTGAACGACATAACGAGGAACAGTTTTGGTAAGTTGAAGAGGTGGTTGGTAACACCTAAACCAGTGGAGGTACTAGGAAGGTCACCCAGAAGAGAAACATCTCAAGAAAGAGGATTTCTAAAGGAAATGCGGCCTTAAATCAGAAAGGCTTTAGAAGGACAACTCATAAGGAGTTGAGTGAAAAGGCTATAAAGGCTGCCAAAAGGTAACGCAGGGCTATTGCCTGAGATTAATCCTCCAGTAGTGGAGATATTATGGTTTCATGATCCTCAGACTTTGACTCCTCAGAGTATGAAATGAAAAGAAAAAAGGTTAAAAAGGAGAGGAGTGAGAAGCAAGGTTTAGATCAAGTCATAGGCCCATTGGGTGACCTTATGTTTGACCCCCGAAGTATCAAAAATACTCTCTCGCCTCAGTGTTTCCCGTCTAAGCATGTAGCTCAATACGTGGAATATTGAATAAGGAGAGAAATGCCTAAGGATGTTAGGACTAGACTCTGCTCAGAGTGTCCAAGACCCTCCCTTTCAAATAAGGTGGTCCATACACCCAAATTGGACCAAATATGCTTACCTTCCTTAATAAATTTGAAAGGGACCCAAGAATGGGCCTTGATAAGGGATTCAAGGGTTGTCAGGACCGCCTTCTTGATGTGTTTGGATCTTTGACGAAGATTTTTTACCTCTGTGAGGAAGCTTATCTCCAGGAATCTGCTGTAGATAGTTTGGAGTTAAGACAGTGGTTACAAATAGCGGTCTGTTAGTTGGTAAATGCTAATGCGTCCCTGTGTATTGAATTTAGAATGAGCCTACTTATGAAAATTGACCCAAATTGGCTGAGGTAGCTGGGAAACAGTCAAGCATGGAGGCCAACGGTTTCCTATTTGGAGAGGAATTTGTTAGAGAAATGGCTCATTATGCCTGGGCCTTTAATTCAATACAGAAGGACCAGAAGAACATCAGAAACTTTTTTAGTTCAGCAGTGAGAATGCAGGGTCGATACCCTGGCTGAGGCATCGGATTCTCACGGAGCTCTTTCTCTCATGAGTACAAACCCAGAACCATCCAAGCTCTCGGTTTCTACCCTCAGAGGCAGAGGGAAAGAGGTCAATTTAGAGGAGAAAGGAGATCAAGGAGTCAAGGTATGTTTGCCAAACAACCTTATGTCTATTCCAGTAAAACTGAGTGGCAGACTCGCCAATTTTTTTAGACAGATGGAAGGAGATTACTTCTGATCCTTGTGTGTTACAAACTGTAAGTGGCTATCAAATATATTTTGTGGAGAGTCCTATTCAGGTAAGACGTCCTGCCCCTTAAGGTTTTCAAGAGGGGAAGAAAAATTAGCAGAGCAGGAGGTTCAGGAGTTGTAGAAGAAGGGCGCCATAGAGTTAGCATTGGCAGCCACCCCAGTGTTTTTAAACAATGTATTTCTAGTTTAAAAAAAGGACAAGGGCTTGAGGCCAGTCATAAACCTGAAAGACTTTAACAAGTGGGTGTAATACAATCATTTCAAGATGGAGGGTATCCATATATTAAGGGAACTTTTAAGGAAGAGAGATTGGTTGACCCGTTTAGACCTAAAAGATGCATATTTGACTGTCCCTGTCTGCCATGATCATAGGGATCTTTTAAAATTCCCATGGAAGAACACCATGTGGACATTCAAAAGCCTCCCATTGGCTTTAACATCAGCTCCATGGTGCTTTACAAAGGTAATGATACAGAAAGAGGCATGGTTGCGATTGAGAGGGTTAGACTGATCATCTACTTAGACGATCTCCTGACTATGGCTGAAAACAAAGAGATAGCTCAGGAGTACACCATGCTGGCAGTTCGTGTGATAGAGGACTTTGGTTTTATAGTAAATAGAAAGAAGTCATGTTTGGAGTCGAGTCAGGAGACTGTTTTCTTGGGTTTTCAGATTTGGACGTTGGACTGTGTGCTGGAGTAACCAATGAAAAAGGTGAAGAAAATTTGCAAAGAGATCATGAGGATGTTAGCAAGCGAGTGGGTAACTTTGACACAGATAGCAAGAGTTCTGGGTCTCTTTTCAGCTACCATTCAGGCGATCTTCCCAGCTCCCTTGCATTGTCGAGCTAGACAAAGGATAAAAACTATGTATTTGCACAAAGGGGTGAGATTTTCTCAGAAAGTTCAGTTTGACTTGGAGACAAGGAGGAGTTAAGGTGGTGGCTGGAGAATCTAGAGGCTTGAAATGGAAAGGCGATTTTCGGACTGAGCCAGGATGTGGTAATAGAATCGGATTCCATTTTTCCCGGTTGGGGAGCGAGATGTGGCTCTCTGACAACTGGTGGGAGATGCACATGTCAGGAGAAAGAAATGCACATCAACTATTTGGAGTTGCTGGCAGGTTGCTTTGCGATAAAGAGTTTTGTCAAAGATCAGGTGAAATGTTGTGTTCTCTTAAAGATGGACAACATTTCTGCGGTGAGATATGTAAACAAGTTAGAGGGCCCTTGTTCAAAGGCTTTAGCTGTTTAGCAAAGGAGTTTTGGCATATTGTCTAAGCAGAAACATTATGATTCTAGCTCGGTACCTTCCGGGAATAGACAATTCCATTTCAGACTGGAATTGAAGACAGTTGGTGCATTTCAGCAATTGGAGGTTAAACAGGGAAATGTTCAATTCTACAGACAAGAGATGGGGTCCTATGGCATTGGATTTATTTGCAAACAGGGTGAATGCTTAGATTGACAGATTCTTGTGTTGGATGCTTTTCTGCAGGTCTGGGGCAAGTTACGGAACTACACATTACCCCCCTTTGCCTTAATTCAACGGGTGTTACTGAAAGCAAAGAGGGAGAGAGGCACATTAGTGCTAGTATCTCCTTTCGGGTCTTCCTAGGTTTGGTTTCCCGACATTTTGGAAATGCTGATTGCTGATCCAGTACTTCTCATGAATGTCCCGAAGTTGTTGATGAACCCATTGGAAGAATATCACAAGTTGGTTCTTTAAGGCCATTTAAGAATGATGGGATGGCTGTTTTCGGGAGAGCCTGGCAAGTGTCAGGCTTATCATTGGAGGCTTCAAAACTCATTAAAGAGTCATGGGACCCAGGGACTTCAAAAGCGTACAGATTGGCCTGGAAAATATAGGTATGTTGGAGTTCAACAAGGGGTCTGGATCCCGTTTCAGCACCTTTGGAGGAAGTAGTGAATTATTTGACAGAGTTTTTCCATGAAGGAAAATCTGACAGTGCAGTTAACATTGCTAGGTCTGCCATCTCAGCAGGTCATGATTTAATAGACAGTTTGCATGTGGGTCAACATGAGGTGGTTTAGAGACTATTGAGAAGTGTAAGAAAAAAGGCTCGTCCGGGGGCGAATAATCTTCTTCCCTATGGGACGTTGATCTAGTCCTTAAAGAGCTGTTGCCTTGGAACAAAAATGAGTTTTTAGACTTGAGGGAGCTCTCTCTGAAGCTGGTTATGTTATTATGTTTGGTTTCTTTTAGAAGAGTTTCTGATGTTGGAGCTCTAGAAATTTTAGGGCGTAGCTTTGTACCAGAGGGGGGTAGCTTCTGTGTCACTAAGAGAACAGAAACTCTGTCTAAAACTATATTTTACCCCTATTTGGACACGTGTAGGAAGTTGTGCGTGGTGATCTGTTTACATGAGTATGAGAGAAGAACAGAATGTTTGAGATGCAGTGCGGGCTCCCAGTTGATCATTTCTTTCAGAACCTCGCATAAGGCAGTGTCTGCGCCTCCTTGGCTCGCTGAGTCATGGAGGCCATGAGAAGAGTGGAGATAGATTTATCTAGGTTTGGAGCTCACTCTGCTAGAGGGGCTATGGCTTCTAAGGCACTGCTTTTGGGTGGAGGTTTGCATGGGATCTTGGCTGCGGCTGACTGGTCATCGATTCTGTATTCAAGAAATTCCATTGTAAGCCTGTGGATTGTGCTGTAAGGAATATGTTGGGTATACTCAGACGTGAGTCCCAGGCTCTCCACACCACTGGAGTCAAGCTATCCAGGCTGATGAAGGCTGATAGCCAGAAACCGGTCCTTGGATGCTCGATTCCGGTCTGTGAAAGACATGGCTTGATATTCGGACTGGACTGTTCCCATGAGGCACAGGGTCAGAGCTGATTTGCATATAGCCAGTGTCTAACCCAGGGTGGTGTGGAGTGCAAAAAAACGATGGATTTAGGCCCAGATCCTTGTACTGGGGTGAATGTATAACATTGTTCTACATTCTGTCCATCAACTGTGTTTTTTGCAATTTTCACCCCGAGTGTGCTGGGTATACTCAGACGTGAGTCCCAGGCTCTCCACACCACTGGAGTCAAGCTATCCAGGCTGATGAAGGCTGATAGTCAGAAATCGGTCCTTGGATGCTTGATTCCGGTCTGGGAAAGACATGGCTTGGTAGTTCGGACTGGACTGTTCCCATGAGGCACAGGGTCAGAGCTGATTTGCATATAGCCAGTGTCTAACCCAGGGTGGTGTGGAGTGCAAAAAAACGATGGATTTAGGCCCAGATCCTTGTACTGGGGTGAATGTATGACATTGTTCTACATTCTGTCCATCAACTGTGTTTTTTGCAATTTTCACCCCGAGTGTGCTGGGTATACTCAGACGTGTGAGTCCCAGGCTCTCCACACCGCTGGAGTCAAGCTATCCAGGCTGATGAAGGCTGATAGTCAGAAATCGGTCCTTGGATGCTTGATTCCGGTCTGGGAAAGACATGGCTTGGTAGTTCGGACTGGACTGTTCCCATGAGGCACAGGGTCAGAGCTGATTTGCATATAGCCAGTGTCTAACCCAGGGTGGTGTGGAGTGTAAAAAACTATGGATTTAGGCCCAGATCCTTGTACTGGGGTGAATGTATGACATTGTTCTACATTCTGTCAATCAAATGTGTTTTTTGTAAGGAATATTATGGCAAGGCTTTAAACATGCATAACATTGGCCTCTGAGCCTTTCCATAAAATTTGGATTTTCCACAGCTAGGATGGGTAGGAAATCATGATTTTATTAAAGACACAGAAGCTGATATTTTACCTCCCTTTTAATTCCCACCCTTTAATAAATTGTTTGTGATTCTTTTCAGAAGGATACTCCAAGAAGAAATTGGAAAAGAAGAAATTGGATTTTATTTGTTCTTTTGGACATTTATGGATTGGTTTATTAAACAGTTTTTAAAACAGTTAGATGTGGTAGAATGTTCACAGCAAAAAAGAAGGAAGATGGCTGCCACACACAGGATGAAATAGACTTTAGAATGTTAGGTTTACTATTCAAAGTTATTTACAATTGTTTTGTAGTTGCTGCTGTGAATTGGCAATTAAAGAGATATGCATTATATCAGCCTCCGTGTCTTTAATAAAATCATGATTTTCTGCCCATCCTAGCTGTGGAGAATCTGCATTTTCCTTGAATATGTCCCTGCCTCAAAGGGTTTATCTCTTCATTCAATCTTAAACTTTTAACAAAAAAACTTGATAAAAGGTCAAAAAGAGTAGGTGATAGAGGGCACCCTTGTCTTGTCCTCCTTCCTATTCTCACTGGTGATGATAAAGTGTTGTTCACAAAAATTTGAGCAATGGGATTCTTTAGATCTCATCTAATGTGTCTATCAAGGTTTTACAGACACCAAAGTGATCTAGAACTGCAGTAAGATATCTCCAATTAACATGGTCAAATGCCATAGCGGCATCTGTGGTCTCAACTACGAGTGGGGCACCCTTAGTTTTGGCTAAATCTATTGAGCCTATCAACGCATGATTAATTTCTCTCAAATTTCTCCCTGGCAAAAAAAAACTTTTTGATGCTCATGTTTTAAGTGTCCCACTACTTTATTCAAGCGGATGCCTAAATATTTGTGAAGACTTTTTAATCACGGTTAAATAATGAAATCAGGCGAAAGGATTGGCACTGTAAAAGATTCTTGCCAGACTTTGGGATTAGCGATATTACTGCTTCATTCAACAAATCTGGGATTGGCATGCCCTCTACCAATATGGAGTTAAACAACTTAATCCAAATTGGAATAATCCTATCAGCGATTATAGAGTAAAACTCGCTAGGAATAACATCTGGCCCTGCTGCCTTTTCCTTGTTTTGCTTTTTGCCTGAATTTCACTACCGGTTATTTCCTGACAGAGGTAATGTTGTTTGTCTTGGTACAATTTAGGAAGCTGTTTTCCTCGAAACCAAGAATCTATTTCTGCTTTGTTTGTTAAAATATCTTCTGTGTATAGTTCCTGAAAGAAGAAGTTGAAGGCCTCTCTTATCTTATTACTCTCTTCTGTAATGGTACCTGTGTCCTCAGCAATAATCTTCCTAATATAGTTTTGATTCCTTTCCAGCCTTGATTTCCACAGCAGCAACTTTCCACAACACTCTCCATATGCTACATCACTAGCTCTCCTAATGTCTCACTGTTGCAATACCTTCTCCTCTGTCTTTAACTAAATTATATTTGCAACTCGTCAAGTGCTGTTACGTTCTCCTTCCTTTCCTCCTTGCTCAATAGGTCTGTTTTTAGTACCTCTTCTATTTTCACTATCCCTTTGACCAGTCTGGAAAACTCTGCTTTCTCTTCTCTCACCGAATTTACTGATAGACTTTTAAGGACCAGGTTTGTATGCATCCCATACAATGTGCAAGGGGACAGATGTCATATTCCAAGCAAAAACTCCTCTATACCACGCAGCAACTTTGACACTATTCTCACCTGATGCAAAATCCTTCTGTTCATTGCCCACCTCCCTGTCCCATGTATGTCCTTTAATTCCACTTTTAAAAGCACTGCTGCGTGGTTTGAAAGATGGATGGGAGATGCCATATTCCTACCACTTTCTTGACCTTTTTCAAAAGGTAGTCTAATCTAGAATAGTGACTATTCTTTTTGCTGTAAAAGTGTAATCCCTGCAATCCCCTTTTATTCTGCGTAAAACATCACATAGATTGTCCTTTTCCAGCATAGTTAGAAAGTAAGCCCTTATTTTTGGGGAATCAATCTATTTCAGTACCGAGGATCTACCAAGATTATTATCTAATAGAACATAAAAAATCCCTGCCTAAATTGATAGGGGCATTAATGCCAACCAAACTAGAGAAACGGTGTGCCAAAATGGGAGACATCATCGATGTTCGAACCATAGAAACTCACTAACGTGTAGAGACTTTGATGATTTTGGCAATGATCCAGTGTCCTCCAATCATCCACTCTATACTGAACCAGCTCCACTTTGGTATTTGTTTAAAAAATTAGAGCTATGCCTTTAGTATAGAGAAATTTGGTCAGTAACTACTACATTCTCTACCCATTTTTGTTTTAAAAAAGGACTCTACATTCCTGTTTCCTAAGGCGAGTTTCCTATAGTATAATTATGTATGATTTGCGCTCTTTTAAGTATGGTAATATAGTTTGCTGCCCTTTTTTTAACCCCCAGCCTACTTACGTTCCAACCAAGTACTGAAAGAATCTGTGTCTTACTTTAGTTTTCTTCACTATCTGTACTTATCTTTTGCTTTCAGATCGCTGCTCCCACTTGGTGCTTTCCTTTTTTGTTTATTTACCTGCCTTGAGGACTCAAAACTCTTTATCATTTTTTTTCCATGCTCCCCACCATGTGTGCTCCCCCCATGGAACCCTCCCATCCCTGTAACTAGGCCTATCCATTGCCTATTTGAGCTCATCCCAGTGGTAGTGTTGATAAACTCATCTTCCTTACCCATTTATTTTTCCAGGGTTCCCCTTCTTTACTTGTACTATGAAATTATCTACGTCTTCATGGGCTAAAAAATTATACATTTTATTTTGCACATAACCTTCTGGATGGCAGGGAACCTCAGTTTAACACTAGCCCCTAGCACTCTCAATTCCTCAATTCTATTTCCCAACTGCCACTGTCTATCAGCAGTCTCTTTGGAAATATCCGACCTTGTCTTAAAAGAGGCCCCCATTTGCTTGAAACTATTTTTCTTTCAAAGCTAAATTCAACAGCTTCTCTTTCACAGTGTAAGATAGAAAGTTTACCAGAATTTTCTGGGGGGTTTTCTGCCCAGGGTGTATTTTAAAGGGGTTTCTATGCACATGTTGGATTTCTACCTCGAGATTGGCCAAACCATCCTGCTGTGGAAAGGTGCTTTTCAGTAACTTTATCACAAAAGATTTGATATCTGTCCCCTCTATTCCTTCAGCAACCCCTAGGATTCTGAAATTGTTCCTCCTAGTAATGTTCTCCATTTTTTCTAGTTTTGCAGACAGAATTGACTCTCTTTGTTTCAAGTGCACTACCTATTGGGTGTTCTCTTGGACCGCTGTCTGGAGGCTTTGCATCCCACTTTCTAAATCTTGTATGCGTTGTGCTGAGCTCTTAATCTTCGCCTCCAGGCTGGAGCAGGTCAGCTGTTTCTCTTTTTGGTTTGTTCGGAAATCGTAAAACGCTCTTTGATTTCCTGAATTAATTAGCCAAGTATTCCCTAAACTGTGTCTAACCCTTTCGGATCACCAATACCTGAGTCTCCAGTTTCAAAAGCCCTGCTTGGGATGTTACTATGTTCAGCATAGTGTCTCCAGCATCTATGTTTAGCTCTTCTATTGTCAAACAGGAGAACAAGTTATGCATAGGCACAGCAGGATGAATTAAGGTGTTGCCTTGTATCCCAAATTCCAAGCCTTCTGTTTCACTCATTGTCCCTACTCTATTCGGCTGGCTCTTCAGGTCCGGGGTGACTCCACGTCTTTTCTCACGTTCTTCTTTTTTTTAAATCTGATCCTTAAAGTAAGGTTTTAGTGAAGAGGTAATTTTGTGGAATTTAGCAGCTAGGGAGCCGTGTTTCTCCTTTGGGTGGTTTATAACTTCGGCTATGGTTAATGATTTCTTGCTAGCAGGATCTTTGGCCGAGTGGGTACTGCCTTGAGATCTTGTCTGTTTAGCTGATACCTAAACTGGCAGTAGTAGAGAAATCCTTTTTTCACTCTCTAGGTTATCTACCCCAGCTGCTAACAGGGAGTTATGGGATCTTAACATGTACCTACTGGCAGTCCCTTGCTGTTCTCTAGCCCTGGCTATTTTCTTCTGAGCCAGTTGACTATGGCCTTCACGTTTATTCCGTTGAGACAACTGAATATCTTACTGAATATCTAACTGAGAACTATTTCCAAAAATAGACACCCTCAATCCCATTGGAGTCAGTATTCATCAGGGCGTAGCTCAGGGTGTAACTGATTATAGCCTCTTCCACTGGCACTTGAGGCTACAGTGGACTCCTCTCCCTGCTTCCCGGAGTGCAGATCCCTGCTTTCACACTCTTGACATGTGCTGGCTCTGCTGACGCTGTCACTGACAGCATTGGAGCCTCGCTGCGGGAGAATGCACTGAACTGCACGGAGCTGCCGAAGCAGACCGCCACTGTAAACTAAAGCTGCATTCCCTGTACCACCATCAAGTAACTCACTTCAGAGACCCTGCTCCATGAAGTAGATACAAAGTTGCCTTCTGGTACAGCCAGGTACAGAAGATATACAAGTGCAATTGGTGCACTCATTGTACTCATTGAGGGATCTTAAAATAGATGACAAGGTTCACATTCTGCCACAGAGAACGTGAGGAGCTGAGTTGAAAATAATGACTCTTTGTAAAGGATAGTGACTTGTGCAGCTTTCTTTGGCTATGTTTCCTGAGTACATTTCTGTGCGCAGGGGGTAGTTTCACCAAGCACAGATCATCTCCTCTTTGCCAAGTTTTGGTGATGAAAAAGCAAGTTAATTGTCATTAATTGGATCATGTACAGCATGCAGTTTTTTTACATGGATCCTGCGTTGATGGCTATGGACCTCAACAGTGATCTAAGAGGTATGGCTGATGTAAAATGAAAATGTGTGGATGCTTACACAGAGGGGGAGAGGCCATAATATCAGAGTAGAGCCATGTTGGCTCCATGGATAAGTAGGGGAGGATGATTGATGTTCAAGTATGAATGAAATAAAACTTATAAAGCGCAACTTTGCCCGGAAGCATCAAGGCGCCTATAAAAGAATCATAAAAGGCAAAACCAAAAAACTAAGGGTAAGCTTTGGCAAAAAGCCATGTCTTCAGGGCCTTTCTAAAAATTTGAATCGATGGCAGAGTCCTAATTTCATAGGGCACAGTCTTCCACCATCTAGGAGCAAGGCTGGAAAAGGCTCTGCCTCCCCACTTGGCTCTTCGAACTCGGGGAACTGATAGAAGAAACTTCTTTGAAGAGCGGAGGTTTCTGGGGGGAGCGTAAGGAATCAAAAGATCTTTTACTCCTCCTATCTCTTTTCTGTTCAAGGCCCCGTACACCAGACAAAGAACCTTAAAAGAAATCCTGGCTTCAATTGGAAGCCAGTGCAAGGATTTCCTGGCGGCAGTAGTCGATGACCTCCTAGGCAAGTCCAGTACGAACTTAGCCGCGGCGTTCTGCACAGTTTGAAGTCGTTGTAGCAAGCATTTATTTACTCCAGCATATAGGGCATTGCAATAATCAAGCCGAGAGGCTATCAATGCAACCACAATTTGCTTCCGGGCTTGTACAGACAAATAATGCTTAATCTTCCTCAAGATCTTGATAATCCCCCAGCAGGTGGAGATTGTCCTGTTGACTTGATGACCCATAGCAAGGGCCGGATCAATCATGACCCCCAAGTTTCGTGCTAAGAGGGTAGGTACAGGGCAAGTCCCCAGAGATAAGAGCCACCATTCCGTCGACCAGATGTCCTCCTTCCCGCCAAACACAAGGATCTCCGTCTTCTTGCTATTTAGCCTCAATGAATTGTCAATCATCCATTGAGCAACTGCCTCCATACAGTGTATAAAATTGGAGGCAGAAGAGCTGATAGGCTGGGCGAGAGACAGCAAGATCTGAGTGTCATCGGCATAGGAAACTACCTCCATCCCGAACGATCTTATGAGCCTGGCCAGTGGGGTCACATAGATGTTGAACAGTGTCGGGCTTAATGCCAACCCCTGTGGGACCCCACACTTCACCGGCAGGGATGGAGATAGGAACACCCCCAGCTTCACTCTCTGTTCCCTCTGGTCTAGGAAGGAGGCCAACAGACTTAGAGCAGGCCCCTCCACGCCTATCTCCCTCAGTCGAGATGTTAAGACGAAGGGAGACAGGGTATCAAACGCGGCCGTGAGATCTAACAGGATCAGCAGAGTACTCAAACCCTTATCAACTGTGGTGCGGATGTTGTCAAGCACCACAGTAAGGGCCGACTCCGTGCTGTGACCCTTTCGAAATCCGTGCTGCGAATGATCCAAGAGACCAGAGGTTTCCAGAAATGATGCAAGATGCTGGTTAAGGTGGGTTTCCAGCATCTTTGCTGGGGCTGGGAGCAACGAAATGGGGCGAAAGTTTTTGTAGACCTCCGGGTCTAAGGTAGGCTTTTTCAGAAGGGGTTTGACCACCTCTCTCTTCCATTGGGAGGGAAAAATACCATCACTAATTGCCCTGTTCATGATCTCAAGTAAGGAAGGCAGGAGAGTATCCTTACATTGTTTAAGGAGTTTAAGAGGGCAAGGGTCAAGGGGAGAGCCCGACCTAGTCTTAGCCAAGAGGACGTCCAATTCCTGCAGGGAAAGGGGGGGAAAACTGGACAGGAGGACAGGATTAGCAGGTCTAACAGATACTGGGGAGGGAGACACCTGAGAGGTGAAGGAAGATATTGAGGCCCTTTGTAGCTCTAAGGCCAAGACAATATCAGCAATTTTGGTATGGAAGTAGAGGGCAATATCGTCACACAGCTGTTAAGTGCAGGTGACGGGGTCCGGGGTCTGCAGGGTGGTCATCGATTCCACGATCTTAAATAGCTTTTTCGCCGAGGTAAGGGCCGTGGTGAGATTCAAAAAGTATTCCTGCTTGGCTCTTATGATCTCAGCCTTATATTCCCTCAGAAGAATTTTATGGGTTTCCCTATCCTGTGTATTCCAGCTAGCCCTCCAGAGTCAATCCTGCTTCCTGCAGCCCTGTCTTAGATGTCTTAACGGCTCCGAATACCAAGGGGCCGACGGCCCTTTTCTGGCAGAGTAGCGTAGGGAGGTAGGTGCTAACTCATCCATGGCGGCTGTGGTGGCATTTTCAAGCTTACTTACCGCTGAGACCACATCCTCATCCATAGAGATCGCCATGGTGGGAATTAGGGGAGCCAATAAATCATTGGTTATCCTCCTCAGGTTTCGTCTAGATTCCATTTTACTAGGGCCCTTCGGAATAATGTTTTTGGGGGTAGTATCCAATTTCAATGGGACTGCGGAGTGATCTGACCAGGTGAGCGGGATAGGGGCATCGGTGGTCAGCCGACTATCATTCGAAAAGACCCCGTCCAGCGTATGGCCCGCCTGATGGGTGGCACCCTTAACTAATTGCTGAAGGCCACAGGTCGATAAGGTATCAAGGAGAGAGAGAGTTTTGTTCGCCTCTAGATTTTCTAAATGGAAATTCATATCTCCCAAAACCATGACATGCTCGCGGCCAAAGTAAGGTTCTAAGATACTAAACAAATGCTGTCCAAAATCTACTCTGGGCCCAGGGGGTCTGTATATAAGGTAGCCCATAAATGGGACAGCATAATTGTTGATACTGTGTTTTTAACCTACCCTCGACCCCTGGGCACTTCTAGACGTGTTCTCCACTCCCCTGGGCATCCCCGCGCAGCCGATCTTGGCGCTGCTGCGGGAAACACCCTAACGCTAAACCGCCATCACCTGGGACCCCGGAGGCCACGCCCACCACAGCTAGGCCACACCCCCGCTAGAGCACCTAAGGCGCGCTGAATGCGAGCGCGAGCCAGAAGACAGCATTTCTCCCGAGGCACAGCCGGGAGCGTGATTATATTGTATTTTTAAAAACAGAATTGTTGATACTGTGTTTTTAACCTACCCTCGACCCCTGGGCACTTCTAGACGTGTTCTCCACTCCCCTGGGCATCCCCGCGCAGCCTATCTTGGCGCTGCTGCGGGAAACACCCTAACGCTAAACCGCCATCACCTGGGACCCGGAAGGCCACGCCCACCACAGCTAGGACACGCCCCCCCCCGCTGGAGCACTTAAGGCGCACTGAATGAGAGCGCGAGCCAGAAGACAGCATTTCTCCTGAGGCACAGCCGGGAGCGTGATTATATTGTATTTTTAAAAACAGAATTGTTGATACTGTGTTTTTAACCTACCCTCGACCCCTGGGCACTTCTAGACGTGTTCTCCACTCCCCTGGGCATGCCCGCGCAGCCGATCTTGGCGCTGCTGCGGGAAACACCCTAACGCTAAACCGCCATCACCTGGGACCCCGGAGGCCACGCCCACCACAGCTAGGCCACGCCCCCCGCTGGAGCACTTAAGGCGCGCTGAATGCGAGCGCGAGCCAGAAGACAGCATTTCTCCTGAGGCACAGCCGGGAGCGTGATTATATTGTATTTTTAAAAACAGAATTGTTGATACTGTGTTTTTAACCTACCCTCGACCCCTGGGCACTTCTAGACGTGTTCTCCACTCCCCTGGGCATCCCCGCGCAGCCGATCTTGGCGCTGCTGCGGGAAACACCCTAACGCTAAACCGCCATCACCTGGGACCCCGGAGGCCACGCCCACCACAGCTAGGCCACGCCCCCGCACATCCCCCTCCCCTCCTATATATCATGTGTCTCTTCCAGACGCGCAGCGGACGAGCGCAGCGGGCGCGACGAATGCGCGCCGAAGTCGCGCCAAAGTCAAGCCCGTCTGCGCCCGTCCGCGACCGGACGGGGCCTGGGGCCAAGATCTCTGCGCAGACTGGTCAAACCCGCATTCAGTATGATAAACAGGAACTGCTAAAACTACGACCACCGAAAGAGGAGCCTTGCTGGCACTCTATGGAAGCTCCTACTTTACGCAACTGTGTACAATGTTCCTTTAGAGGTAAAAGAGAATCGTCAGGCGGGACAAGTAACAGATTCGTTCAGGGAGCCCTGCTAAACTGTAGGTCGCTAAGTCAGCACAGCAATCAGATCTGGGATCTCCTTCTGGATGGAAAACTGGACTTTCTCTTCTTAACGGAGACCTGGTTAGGGGAACACTCTGATCCAGAGATCATAGAAGCAATCCCACCCTCCTACCCACTGGTCAGATTAGACAGGAGTGAAGGAAGAGGTGGGGGAATTGCCATTGTTATTAAATCGCCGATGGAATGTACCCTAGAAGCCATAAGTATAGACAATTGTGAGGCAGGTTGGTTCTTGCTAAAACTGGGGCCCCAATTCTCTGTATCGGGATTCTTGTTTATAGACCCCCAGGTGGATTAAAGAACTTTAAATCTAGTTTGTTGGAGGGCATTGCTCACCTGGCAACTAGAAAGAGCAGACTTCTGATGTTAGGAGACCTCAACATCCATCTTGATGATGAACAGGATAAGGAAGCCACTAATCTGATATTAGACCTACAGGCACTACAAATGGATCTAAAAAATCACACTCCCACTCACAAACATGGCCACCTATTAGATCCGGTATTTGGTAGCTGGGACGGAGTAATGACTGATACGCCCCTTCCGATCCCGTGGTTAGACCACTACTTGGTCCCATTTAAAATTCTTACTTCAACCCCTGACTCTCACTTAGTGGAGAATAAAAGATACCCCCGCCGCAAATGGAAACAATTTTCCCAAGAGGTGTTCAATGAACTGTTGCTAGAAGGGGGTCCACCGGGAGGCGACGACTGTGAACTCGCTCTCAAAAGGCTAGAACAGCACATTCTCGAAGCCCTTGATAAGACAGCCCCGATATATCTCGCCAGAACAGGGTGCAGAAATGGGAAATCAGCACCATGGTTTACTCCTGAGCTACAAGAGGCTAAATCGGCATGTAAAAAAATGGAACGGAGATGGCGAATAGACTTCTGCCCTCTAAGTAAGTTAAAATACAAAGAGGTGCAGAAAAAATATCAAACGATGGTACGTGGAGCAAAAGCCACCCATTATAAGATTCGTATTGGGGAAGCAGAAAACTCATCGAAAGAGCTTTTTAAAATCTTCAAGGAGATCTCGATGATACGTGCCCCAACCACCCAGGACACTGACTCAATAGCAGAATCTAACAAAATTGCCGAGTACTTTGCAGGAAAGGTGAGGAAAATATATGCTACCTTTTCCAACAAACCTGTAGCTGGTACGAAATTTGTAGTAACTAGGACAGTAGATAACACAGAAGGGGGACTGACATCCTTTTCAGTTCCTCCTCCAGAGATGCTCTGTAGCCTCTGTCAGGGAATTAAATTGGGTTCCCCTCGTGATCCGGCCCCTCCTAGGGTAATAAGAGAGCCTCACGACACTGGAGCCGTATATTAGGCACATACTCCAGGTCTCTTTTTCCACGGAACACCTCCCAGAAGTTTGGAAAATAGCGATTGTGCTCCCCATAAAGAAAAAACCCAACATTACCCAAGATATACTGGAAAATGTAAGACCTATTTCTCTGCTCCCCTATCTAGCAAAAGTTGCGGAGAAAGTGGCAAATGGTCAACTAATGACACATTTAGAAAAAACTAATTCCCTGCATCCCTCGCAATCTGGATTCCGGGCGGGCTTCTCCACGGAGACAGCTCTCCTGAGAGCGACTGAGTTCCTTAGACGGGGGGCGGATGCCGGCAACACCATGGCCTTGGTGATGCTTGACCTCAGTGCGGCATTCGACACTGTGGCCCATTCCATCTTACTACAGTGTCTAGTCAAAGCGGGTGTCATCAGCTCCGCACTGGGGTGGCTGAAATCCTTCCTCACAGGCAGAAGCTTTATGGTGCAACAAGGCTCTTGTAGATCAGCAGAGATGGCCTTGGAACAGGGGGTTCCTCAGGGCTCGGCCCTGAGTCCAACTCTTTTCAATCTTTATATGACCACCCTTGGCCGAAGTGGTGCAGGCGTACGGAGTAGAGTTGGTATCCTATGCTGACAACACCCAACTGCTGATCTCGCTATCTCAAGCACCAGAAATGGCAGCATCTAATTTTAAGGCTTGCATGCAAGCACTAGCTGAATGGATGGACGCTCATTGCCTAAAACTAAATGGATCTAAAACAGAGGTAATGGTGGTGGGAGGAAACAACTTGAGTTGGTCTCCAGATTGGTGGCCGACGTGTCTGGGTCCCACACCTGTTCCCTGTAAAGAAGCCAAAACCCTGGGTATATGGATGGACCACACTCTATCCTACAAAGGGCACATTCGTCTCCTCGTAGGAAAATGTTTTGGAGTGCTGAAAACATTAAATCGCACCCTGGATCTACACCCGCTGGAGGCCAGACGCACTATGACCCAGGCGTTGGTGACCTCCCGTATGGACTACGGGAATGTTTTGTTCCTGGGTGCTACAGAACACAGTTTAAAGCGCCTACAGGTCCTCCAAAATACAGCAGCTCGTCTTGTATTACGACTCCCCAGAAGAGCAGCATCTAAACCAGCATTAGCAGCTCTACACTGGCTATCGATCAAGAAGAGACTGATGTTCAAAGACCTCTTGATGTGCCACAGGATACTCCAACGGAAAGCCCCTCCCTATTTGCTTGATCTAGTACTTAGGTATCAGCCAACCAGAGCCCTCCGATCAGAGGGGATGGGTTTGTTGAGGATCCCCGTGTAAAAAGAGCAAAACTAGGTGGTCGCTCTTTTAGATATGTGGTAGCAAAAAACTGGAATGCTCTCCCCACATCCCTAAGACTGGAAGAATCTGAAACAAAATTTAGAACAATGCTAAAAACGCACTTATATAAACTATAAGCAGTGGGATAGGGGGTGGGTGTTTGGGAGGTCTGTATGTCTCTGATAACTTGCTTTCTTCAGCGCGAGGACACGGCGGGATGGCGCTTTATAAACTACCTTATTATTATTCATAAGATGCATTGATAGAGAAATGTGGAGCCTGAAAGGCATCGTGGGGGGCTGAATGTGGGGTGATACGACACGAGTGAGAATCCCTATACAGAATCCCCAGCCCTCCACCAATATGACCCACTCTGTCCAGCCTAACTAGGGTATAACCCTCTGGTACTGCCTCTACCAGATCAGGTCCCGAGGATTCTTTAGCCCATGTTTCTGTAATGAAGACCCAGGAGGGTCTTCTATCCAAAACGAAATCTTTAAAGGTAACATTGTTCTTAATTAGGGATCTCGCATTAATCAGAAAACCATGGTCTCTACTTATGCAGATTAAAGGTTTATCTATGGTGCCTACATTCAAGGGTCGAGGAGGTAACGCAGCTCCTGTGCAACATAACCTAAAACACCTACAAACGGGCAAGTTTTGCAGAGCCTCTGGGGTAAGCGAATAGTGACACGGTAGCCGGGAAGGTTTAAAATCCAACAGGACCTCATGAGAGTACCTGATGCAACCGCGTCCACTCTCGGCAGAGCTGAGCGCCCCCTCGTCCAGCTCGTCCTTAGCGCGGACGGGCGCAGACGGGCTGGACTCTGGCGTGACTCCGGCGTTACTACGGCACACACGCCGTGCACATGCGCCGTGCGCTTGCATGCTCATGTTTAAGTAGGGCTCTAGCCAGTCAGCCTGACTGCTAGAGCGCTAATCTATAATGGCGTCTGGCGTCCCTTTCAGACCCCCAAGGTAGCGTGTAAACTGCAAGGGAGCGCGCAGGAGAGCCGCTGAAACCGCGGTGTGGGCACAATTAAGGTGCAAGAGTGTGGAGGTGAATTAAAAACAGGGCGGACATTCAAAGTAAGATTTAAATAAAATACGAAAAACGGGGCTTTTAAAATACTACACAGCGCTTTAATACCAGAGCGTTACGCGCAGCAGTGGGTTGCCTTGTCAAGGCTGACCTACCCTTCTTTAAATGCACTTCTCAATCGCCTCTAGCCAGTCAGCCTGACTGCTAGAGCGCTAACCTATAATGGCGTCCGGCATCCCTTTCAGACCCCCAAGGTGGCGTGTAAACTGCAAGTAGGAGTACTAAATTGGGTTAGGTGAGAGTGAAAGATGAAACTGAGCATGACTACTTAGGAGTTGATTTAAAGTTCGGCAGGTTGCCCTGCAGGTCACGGAGTTAGTAGAGGCCTTTTCTCCTGCCCCACTGGTAGAGAACCTTCCACCATTTTTTAGATCACTGTAATGAAAGTGCATCTTTTGAAGTAGAAGGTGCATTTTTGTTATTGTTAAATGCAAAGAAGACTGTAATATAGCAGTGGTCGACTTGGTATTCTCTTTTGCTATGCCTGAGGCCTTTTCTTTTAAAAAAACAATTGAGATCCAATACATGTACAATAGTTCAGAAAAAAAGGAAAAATACAAAAAAAGGATTGTTCAAGCACCATTAGGGCATTTGTTTATAAATGCACATTGCATGGCAAAAAACATCCAGGATCAATGGAAAAGATAAAAATACATCAATATCTGCATAAGATAAATATCAAGATCGGAACCAGCTTCAATTAGAAATAGACCAGCAAGAAAAATAAAGTGCCAGATAAGCTAATTGTGCAAAATAGCAAAAGAGAGAGAATATTCTAGTCTTCTTATCTAACCCCTCACTTTTAGTCGTAAAACTGCCCCCAGAGTTGGTCAAATTTCCTACCCCCGTTGCGCATTGTATTTAACCATTCATTATTTTTAACTTGCTTCATTTTACACAGCCAGTCACCTATTGTGGGAACCAGCTGTGGCTGCCACTTTTGAAGCAGTAGGGATCTGACCATTTCAATTGCTACATATAGTAATTTTGTCAGTTTATAAGTTAGATTGGCAGCAGGGTCATATCCCAAGACAATCAACAAGACACTGGAAATTAATTTGACCTGCCATTCAGACTACAAATACTGAAATATTTTGTTCCAGAAACCCTGAATAAGAGGACATTGACCAACTGTGTGCATCCAGTTGGCAGCAGACCCTATGATACACTGAAAGCAGCAACTCAGCAAGTTGGGGTTGATTTGCGTGAGAAATTGCAGGGTTCTATAAAACAGCCATTTACTAAAAAAGAACATTCAATTCCAATTGGACCCTCTCAAAACACTGACATTTAGTATATTAACTTCATACCACATCCTTGTTGTTAATTCCAAACTATCATATTTTAACCATTTTTTAATTGCTTTTTGGATGAGATCAAGTTCCTTCATGGAAGCAAACAATATTTTCCATTACCCAGGGCTGTTATGTTCGTGAGTTTCCAGAAGCTCGAGTACTGCTTTCTGACTACCTATTGTCTTGGGCAGGTCAAAATTACTAAATAGTTTGTTCAATAGTCTATAGGAACCAAGAAGTAAGAAATCTCCTTGAATAGCCTCATGAACTTCCAACATGGTCAAACATCTTTCCCGAGATAGAAAGTCTGCTATTGTTCTAAACCCTGCTCTTGCCCACTTTTGAACAGTATCTGGAGCTAAATTAGCAAAAGATTCCATAACTAGTTCGGACAAGGGTGTTGCTAAGTTAATAGGTGTATCTTCTATAGAGATCCATACATTTTCGAAGAAACCACTTCAAACTCTTTTAATAGACTTTTTTTAGGTGATTTCACTGATTTTAACACATCCTGTATCTGATATTCCCATTAAACCTCGCCATATACTGTGCAAAGTTAGCAAAATAATAGTCGTTAAGATTGGGACATGCCCGTCCTCCTTCTTCTACCCCTTCGTATAAAGTTCTTAGTGTTATTCTAGCTGTTTTTTTGCCAAATAAAAGATGCAAACATAAATTCAACCTTACTAAAGAATGAAGTGGTTCCAATGTGAGATTAGATCATGTATTTTAATAAGTAGCGGGGGAAAAATTGAGATAGTTTAAATCTTCAGTCTGTGAATATCTAATACCCAGATATCTTTTCTCTTCCGGGTTTACGCGTGATGCTATATTTGAATGTAGTATATCTGAATTGCACCCATATAATATTATTTTAGTTTTTTTCTTTCTATTCATTTTATAGCCACCCATTTTCTTGTAATGCTCAAAGATCTCAAATACCTTTTCCTGTGCGCCCCATCTGCTATCAAGGATTATCATAATATCATCAGCATATAGCTTTATCTTCTACGTCTGTGGCAGCAGGGGATGAATAATGTCATATTCCCTAATCACTATTCCTAGTGACTCAATAAAAAGTGGAAATAAGATGGGAGAAAAGGGACAAACCTGCTGGGTTCCATGCAAAACTTATTATTTTCCCCATTTCCATAACATTCACAATACTATTGGCTCCTGCATTATGATATATCCTGTGTGTCAACCCCATGATCTTGGAAGGTATACCAAATCTGCACAGAATAGAAAACAAAGTTTGCCCGACCACGAGGTCGAAAGCTTTCTCCGCATCTATCAAGAGCACTAACACTTGTGTGTTATTAGTGAAGAAATAATCTAATGCTTTGGCCAAATAATGAGTATTAGTGCCGAGTTGCCACCCAGCTATAATACCATTCTGATCTGAATGGATCAGCTTTGATGCAATCAGGTTCAATCTGTTAGCTAATAATTTTGTAATAATGTTATAATCCACATTTAGTAACCCCATTGGATGATGCAAGTTCAGGTCTTCACCATCTTTCCCCTTTTTTAAAAAACTCACAACGTTCTCCCTGAAAAATGAAATTGGTATTGGCCCCCCTTCTAACATTGTGATGGCGATGAGTAAAACATAGTCAGCTAAAACCTCTACAAAAGATTTGAAATTCCACTGGAAAACCATCTGGCCCACAGGCTTAAACATTTGAAAGATTCTCGATTACCTCAACCAGTTCTTATTTAGAGAAGGGTTGGGAAACATTACCCCCCCCCCCCTCTTCCTAAAGTGCTCTGGGACTGATACGGCCTACTAAGAATGATTCAAGGGCTTCTTTGTCTACCAGATGGTTTTGCCCATAAATCTGTCTCTAATGAGCCATTAACATTTTCCCCACTTTCTCTGGTACCTTTCTCCTACTTCCAGAAACTGGGCATGTACGTGCACCAATCTTATTTTTGGCAGCTTGATAGTGTGCCTGCCAGTTCAAAAATATCTGAGTGAAGTTGCTCTCCTCGTACACTTTCTGCCTATAGGCATCATTTAAAACTTTACATTTTGTATAATATGCCTAACTTAATGCCTGTAAGCCCTATCTAATTCTCTTTTATTGGGCATAGATGAATTTCTTAGGAATTTTTGGTACCTTTGCTTGACATTTTTTTCCAAGATCTGCTTTTGTAATTTTCCCTTCTTAATGTTCTCTACATCCTTGTCTATCACTAACCCTCTGATGTAAGCTTTTAAGGAATCCCATACTATAATCGGGAGGGGCAGACCCATGATTGATTTCCAAAACTTCCTTAATCTCCTCTTCATATATTTGCAGCCTCCCTTCCTCCAGCAAATACTGTTGAAAACCCAGCGTCCAGGGTGTTGGGTAGCATGCCTCTTCAATATCTCTAAAACAACCATTGTATGGTCTGAAAAACCATTAGGTATAGTACTTTTATCCTTAAACATCAGAGTTTTTGAGAGTAGAAATGAGTCTATACAAGAGGAGCTCCTAAATCTACCATAGAAACAGATGTATGCAATTTTTGTAGAGAAAGCCAGCCTCCAAGGATAAAACAATCCCACTGTTTTCTGGTAGTTTTGTAGAACCTGCAAGGTTTTTGGTATTAGCTGTCTCTTTAAACTTACTGAGGAATCAACTTCTGAGTTCTGTAAAAAGTTGAAGTCACCTCCATTTATATCTTCACCTGGAGTTTGAAGTAGTGACTGGAATAGCACCTCGTAGGGCATGACATTATCTTCGACAGGGCCGTATAAACTTGCAAACGTAAAACGTACTGCTCCCACCAGACAGCTCACCCAGCACCAATGGTCACATTTATCTCTGGAACGATCAACGTCTTCAGCTCCCACCCTCATGCCCAGAAAAATTGTGGAGTGCCATTGTGCAAAATGGGTGGAAGAGAAACCTTTATAAGCTGCCCAAGTTTCAAACTTTGAAAATTCTGATAATTTCCCTACTGGGATATGTGTTTCCTCAACAAATGTCATGGACGAGTTCTCGGTTTTAATCCATGTTTCAATTGCACAAAGCTTTTTCTTATTATTGTCAATTGCCATTAAAAGAGGCAACTTTCAATATTTTGTTCATCATCAACTTTTCCTAATATAACTATGAGTGGAGCATCTAATGGCCTTAATCATACAATTCACGTCTGGATTGCAGAAACTATATATCTGCTCTCTACCTCTGGTAGACCCTTTGGACCAAACACTAACCTGCTGTGGAACGGTGAGGAAATCAATCCGGAAGCTGTGCTTTCCTTCATATAAGATTAGCATGCTGTGCCTCAAAGATTGGTGCAGGAAACAATAGTAATTTTGGATCTCTTTTTGACAAGCCTTTCACACCCATCCTCCAACTGTCCTCTCCCGATCCTAGTCTTTCAAACCCATCCCCAACTATTCTACCCTCGACATTTCCCACCTCCCTGAGAAGTGGTTAGTAGTTTGCCTTCCCACCCACACCTGAAGTGTTTACCCCCCCCAAATAAAAAAGACTGGCACAATGACATTGTGCCAAAATCAGTCGGCCTGCTTCCTCCAGGCCCCCTCTACGTCAAAAGAGAAAAAGAGAGAAAAGAGAAAGAAAATAAAAAGAGAGAAAAGGGAAGTCACAATTCATTTTAGCCAATACATTTCTAAAAGCCCAGAGAGGGATCAACTAGATTCTTATTACAGCAAATCAAAAGGTAGTTATCAAATATTGTCACACATAGCTAAACCTATTAGAAGTCTGCTGTGGTAGCTCCTGTGCCTCAGAAACATCACAAGATAAATGAATTTGCCCTTTTACCATCACCTTCAACTTGGATTGGTGTGCAATCATTGCCTGCCCCCCTGTGCTTTAAATAGATAGAGCATTTTTACAAATTGTTTTCTTCACCTGGCTGCCAAAGGTGACATATTTGGAAATAGGCAACAGGGAGGGACTTCTGGCATTGTAAACTGCCTCTGCCTAATCGCTTTGGTTAATACTTCTTTCATGCCATAGGCCCCAAAGTTTACAATTACTGCTGTGGACATTTTGAAATTAGAGCTAGGTGTGCTGGCACGCGGTGGGATCTCATAAGTGTTAAATCCCTGGCTCAGGAAGAACATGTGTGTTCAATAAAAGAGTCCACACATTGGAGCATTTGGTGTCCTTCACTCCCTTCTGGGACCCCTACGATGTGAAGATTGGTGCGCTGGAAATGATTTTTCAACTCTTCAGCTTATCTTCCCTCTGCGACTTCTATTTTTTAAATGTGGCCACCTTTTCCTACATTATGGTAACCTGGTCTTCTAGTTGTGTAATCCTGGCCTCTGCTTCTTTTAGCCTCACAAGGATCTGGGCCATGGTATCTTCAATCTTAGAAAGCCTGGCATTTTTCTTTAATCATGTTTGTCATTGGTTGCTGTGTTATAGCCTTCCTCTGCAGACACCATGAAAAAACTTAGGGGCCTAGTTAATTCTTGGGTAAGGATACTTCATCACAATAGCAATGGAGTATCCTTATCGCCAAGTATGCGGTCCGCCTGCCAAATTTAAATGCAGGTGGACCTCAGGGTTATTCTCTAAGGAGACTACCATGATGATTTTCTCCGAAGGCCCCATGGAGTAAGGCAAACAAACCAGCAGAAATGTGAGCTATTATAAAATATACCTAACCACTACTATACTTAAAAAAAACTCCCACTTCATTGCACCAAAGGCCTTCTCTCCTGCATGGGCACAGTGATCCACTTGTGCACAAGGTGTACTAACAAGGTGTTAACAATGCATGTCCATTTCAAAGACTATGACATATTCCTTACTAACCCAGTATGTCCATTGCAACTTCCTGATCCAGAATTCTGACTCTGCTGAAAAATGCTAAATCTGGAGGAGAATCTCTGAATGAACTTCAACCATCATGATCTTATTCTCTTACTGGTCCTTTTGCAAGGCTCTGAATTCATGGCTTTTTATTAATTAATTTAGTTGGCCTAGCTCCGTGATTCAGTAGCGCCTAGATACCTCTGGGCATTTGTTCCCTCTTTATAAACAAAATTTAAGAAAAACAAAGATTATTGGCTAGCAAATTCAATGGATAGATTTTCCTAGATTCTGCACCTTCTCTACAAAATTGAGGTGTCTTCATTACCACTGAACATTAATTTAGGAGCTAAGCATGAAAGGAACTTTCTTCACTGGGATGTAAGGCTTCTTCTTTAAAGATTGCACCTAGGACCTACTGCTTATGTATGTATGTATTTATTGATTTGAAGGTGCTTTGTAATGTGTTAGATGTTTTGCTAGGTCCCGCTTCAAAGTTCCAGAAGGGATAAGAGGGGTAAGCTGGAGACAGGGGACATAGTTGAGGGGCCAGCAACTCTCATGGAACCATTCCAAATCATGAGAAAAGAAGGGCCACAGCATCTTTTTCGCAATGACTTAAACAATTTCAAGCATACCATTATTGAATCATTTATTCAAATATTTTGAGAATGTTGGCTTGTCACTAGTAGCCGTTTACATAAAGAATTGCTCTCTTCCCGACAAGTATGTGACTGAATAAACATATGAGCAGGGGGTCCAAATCCATTACAACTGGCTAATGGAGTGATTTAATTTGGAGGTTTCATACATTTTGGCCTCATCAGACTGAGGGACGATAGTTACCATTGATGAGAAGTCTTCCAGGTTTTTAGAATCAGTTTCACTGAGAAATCCTCTCATTTATGGAGGAAGAGTTAAATCCACTGCTGGATGATTGTTCTTCGGAGGATATTCAGCTGCAGAATTACCTTTGCACCTCTATCTCCATGGCAAAGATAATATCACTTGCAGATTCTTTACTGCAGAGAACCTTCATAAGGGATGTGGTACTTTGTTCACATATTGCAGGATTTTCTATTCTTACCCAAAATAAAATTTGTCCCTTAGTCATTTTCACATACAAACCATTTTACTTAACCCCTTGAACAAACCTATTTTTTAAGTTTGAGTTTATTGAGAACATTAATCAACATCCAGTATTGACATAAGTAAGTACCATAAAATACAACTAAATGAATAACTTTGAAATACAAGATGAAGTATAAAATAAAGCTACTGAAGATGATGTAGATATGAGAAAATATACATCTTATGCTGTAGAAAAATATAGAAGTTAAAAAAACATGAGTAGGGGCTCAGCAAACAGGGAGATGGGAGTAAGGAAAAATGTTACTTGATCAATATAGACAAAAAATAATAATAGAAACTGTAGACATTATGGAAAAGAGAAAAAACATTGGATATATGCTTTTATAAAACTATATTAAGGTTGATGAGAAAAGACAGAGAATTTAAGTCGAGATAGTTTCCGTACCTCAGCATACACCTTAATAGTTTTGCTGGTAAATAAGCTAGATTGGGGAAAGAAAAGTAGTTATTGGGAGACATAAAAGATCTCTCTTCATAGCTAAGGGTGAAGGAGAAGCAGAATTAGTATCGAGCCTATGATGAAAGCAGACAACATTCCACCAAGACCTGCAATTAACATTGTAAGCCTGTTTCCAATTGGATGTTATTAAATGAAAAGCAACAGCTAGCAATAAATCTATCTGTTTATGACTTGGAGCTAATTGAGACCAATGAGCAGCCAAACTTCCCAAGAAAATATTGGATGAGAAAAGGGAATTGTAACTTTAAAATTCATGCTGATTTGTTGCCATACTCGTTTACAAAACTGGAGTATACCAGGATACTCAAACAACATATGTTTTAAATCAGTATTTGAAGACGTACAGGACCAGCAAGATTAACTTAAAGTTGGAGAGGAGGATTTTAAGTTCATTGATGTAAATAATAATCAATGGTAAACAAAATAAAGAGTGTGTACAGTGTTTGCAGCCCGTGTAAATATATTTGTTTAAGCCAAATCCTATCCCATAGCGCAGTAGGCCAACACTACAGCAGATCTCTCTACCAAATTAACTCAGTCTAGTAATTCAACTTGATGGTAATTTGTGATTCCTTAATGCAAAGTCGCATTCTGAGAATGCTTCTTGCATTGTATTTAGGGGATGGCAACTTGCAATTCCCCATTAGTAGAAGTAGTGTGGCTCACTGGTTAGAGGCGGCAGACCCAAGAGCAGAGGACGGCCCGGGACCAGGGTTCGATTCCCGGCGCGGCAGGTTTCTGGACCAGGGTCAGCGGACTCGATAATTCTCTCGCCTCGGTGCCCACTCTGATCAGCGATCACACTCGGCAACTCTGGGCATTAGCTTGCCTCATCTTCACTAACGGCCCCGCCGGGGATGCCTGGTCTCACCCTGGAGATACCCATTAAGGGACCATCTCTCAGGGAAGCCAGGAAGGGTTTCGCAGCGGTCGAAGCGCCTTGGGACCCTACGGGTAAGTAGTGCGCTATATAAATGCCTATACATACATTCACAAAATAGATAATCGCCAATCTTGCGATTACCTATTTTGTGAATGGCTTTGCGCTTGATGCATCTCAAGAGGCTAATTACCTGTCGCAAAGGGGCCTATTCTGTAAATCGGCCCATTTGCGACCGGTAATTAGCTTGTTTCATCATTAAACCTTACGACTCCAAGGAAGACCATTTATCATCTAAATGTTGCAAAGTCATGGTGGTCTCTTCCATGAAGGGTTTTTATGCACTAATTTCCTCAAGGATCACATCCGTGAAAATCAAAGTGGGTTTAACTGATGATGGTGACTTTTTATCCATCTCTTAAATGATCCCAAAGGCGTTTCACCAAGCGTAGATGTTTTTGGATTGGTCTCTGGTGTAGTGGCGGAGTTCTGAAAGGTAGAGTCGTCTATATTGTTATGAGAAGAGTCAGAGTCTTAAAACAAAATGGTATTTGTTGCTCCAGACAGCTTAAGGTTTCTTGTGTTCTCCATATAAAAGAAGCTGGATAGAGGAGGAGTAAGTGCCAGTAAAATAACAGTCATTTATAGTATATTAAATCAGAACCTCAAGTGGATTGTACAGAAAATAATTGTTAGTTAACTGGGAAATATTTATAATGGATACTGAGAAATGTACAAGTCTTGAGTAGGAAAAATGTGAACGAACCAGTGTCTCCCTGACAATATAGAGTTGGGATACTGACCTTAATTAGAGATAAGCATCAGTATCACAAATATTGCTAAGAACTATAAAAGACATCCCAGAAGAATAAGCAAACCTAAAAAGGCATCTGGAGGTGTGACAAAACATATGTTCTTTGTCAATAAAAAGGAAGAGACCTCTGAGGCAGGTCGAGTAAATTCTTGCATACTTATGTAATTGAGAAAGCCTGGCGTGAGATGAGGAGGGGATGCTCTCACTGCTTCAAAACACTTCACTGCATGGCTGCAGGAACTCTAAAATGAAGCACATTTGGGAATTGAAAGTTAAAAGTCCCTGGGACCTGCTGCATCTTCAGAAGGGAACTGGTAGCGAGAAATGGTTAAAAGCAAATTGTGGCTGTTTATGAAGAGACGCAAACCACCACAAAAAATGGTGTTGCGGTCTCACGTTCTGAAGAGAAAGTCCCCAGGGCCACCCACACATTTCAAAGGGGCTATGACATTTGTAAAAATATGTTGGAGACTTACGAGTTGTTAAGGAGGAGACGCAACAATGTCTCCTTTGCTGGCTAGTGCTGTGAAACACCCAAATGGCTTAAAGGCTCCCTGTATGGATCTGAGCTCAACGATGCATCACCATTCTGGATGGCGTCCAAACAACCCTAATAATAAACTATGATTCGACATTTTACAGCTTTGCAAGCAGAATATTTCCATGGCCATGGATTTGCAACATGTTTAACTCACTGCCATGGCAGTAACTGTATATTATATCAAGAGGTTGTCTTCAGGAGTCACTTAGTGTTAACATTTTCAATCAATCAATCAATCAGGGGCTTGTATAGCCTAGCTACTCACCCTTGAGGGTCTCAATGGTCTGCTGGAGCTTCTGGGTGTAAGATTATTCAGAGTGCCAGGTCTTGAGTTCCTTCTTGAATTGGGTCTGGGACACAGATTACCTGAGGTAGAGGGGCAGGGTGTTCAAGGTCTTGGTGGCGAGGTAGGAGAAGGAACTTCCTCTGGTTCTAGTCAAATGGATGCTGTGGGCGGAGGCTAGGGTGAGTTGGGCAGAACGGAGATGTCTGGCGTGTACATGGAATGTGAGGCTGAGGTTCAGGTATGCTAGTCCTTTGTCACGAAGAGCTTTGGAGGAATGTGTGAGGAGCTTGAAGGTGAATCTCTTGTTGACTTGGAGCCAGTGGAGTTGTCGGAGGTGTTGTGTGATGTGTTTATATGGAGGGGGATGTCAAGGAACAGTCTGGCTGCAGCGTTTTGGATGTTCTGTAGTTTCTTAAGCTGTTTAGGGTGACCCAGCATAGAAGTGCATTGCCATAGTTGAGTCTGCTGGTGATAAGTGTGTGTGACTGTTTTTCTGGACTCTGTGGGGATCCATCTGAATGTATTTTGAAGCAGGCCGAGTGTGTGGAAGCAGGGTGAGGAAACTGCATTGATTTGGCTGTTCATTGTGAACAGTCCAGTTTGATACTGAGTTTGCAAATGTATTCTGTCGAGGTGGAAGGGAATCCCAGAGCAGATGGCCACCAAGAGCCATCCCAGGCTGAATGTGATGGTCCCAGGATGAGTACTTCATTCTTGTTCGAGATGAGCTTGAGGCACATATCTTTCATCCAGGTAGCAATGTCCTTCATTCCACTATGGTAGTTGGTTCAGGGGGTTTTGGGTTCATTGGTGAGGGAGAGCATCTGCTGGGTGTCATCAGCATATGAGACTATGTTGAGTCTATGGCTTCTGACGATGGCTGTGAGGGGGTACATGTAGACGTAAATGAGGGTGGGGCTCAGGGAGGAAACGGTGAGGAGGGAGTGGCTTCAGTCCAGTGTCTTGTCACAGATGCCGGCATCGTGATTAGGGTGCAGTGGGAGACAGTGTCAAAGGCAGCTGACAGGTCCAGTAGGATGAGGGCTGCGGTCTCACCCCAGTCGAGGAGGGAGCATATGTTATCGGTGGTGGTGAGGAGTGTGGTGTGTGCTTCGGAAGCCAGATTGGGAAATGTCCAGGACGTGATTTACTTCTAGGAACGCAGAGAGTTGGACATTGATGACAGTCTCGATGACCTTGGCTGGGAAGGGGAGGAAGGAGATGGGTCTGAACTTCTTGAAGTCAGTCAAGTCTGAGGACGGCCTCATCAGCAGACGGCTGA
Organism: Lissotriton vulgaris; assembly: GCF_964263255.1. Lineage (NCBI taxonomy): Eukaryota > Metazoa > Chordata > Amphibia > Caudata > Salamandridae > Lissotriton > Lissotriton vulgaris. The sequence goes on from NW_028241980.1 coordinate 439,059, forward strand.
TATTGGCATGTTTCCAGGTGTCGGGGTACGTGGCAGTTTTAATGGGGTCGTTGATGGTGTGGAGCGACTGGGGGCCGATGGCGGTGGCTGCTCTTTGAAATATGTGGTGCAGGCAAGGATCTGACAGGGCTTCTGTTTTGATGTTCTTCATGGTCTTAAGTGTATCCTCTGTTGTGAGTGGGTCCAACAGAGCACGGTCTGTTGGGGTGCAGCGTGGTTGCGTGTAGTGGTGCCGGCGAAGTGGAACAGCCTTGGGTTTTGAAGCTGTCATAGATTAGCCTAATCTTGTAACGGAAGAAGGTGCCAAGTCTGTTGCGAAGGTCTTGGAATGGAGGGATGTGTGTTCTCGCTGTTGGGTCTGGCAAACTCCTTGACAATGGCGAGGAGTTCTTTGCTGTTGTGTGTGTTGGTGCTTATTCTGTCCTGGAAGGCTGTTTTCTTTGTAGTTTTGAAGAGGAGGTGATGTGCGTTGATGGCGAATTTGAAGGTAGCGTGGGTTTCTGGGGTTGTCTCTCCTCGAGTCGACTGCAGATATGTCTGGATTCATGGAGGGCGGGAGTGAACAGCTGGCTTTCTTGGAGTGTTGCTTGCCTATTTTTTTCTTGAGGGGTGCCAGGGTGTCGGTGCAGTTGGATATCCATTGGTGGAGGTTGCGTCTGTGGTGTTGGCATCCGTTGTTATTGGCAGAGTGGGTGGGCTGAGGGAGTTGAGAAGTTCTTCAGTGGCATTGATCCATCCGTGACCGGAGGGGCAGTGAGGGCAGTGAGTAGAAGGAAATTCATTCATGGGCCATGGAGAATGGTGGAATTTTCACCATCTACTGAGTATTAGCTAATATAAATTATATTAAACACTGATCCATAATAAACCCTTTAAAATGTGGTATGAAGTTCCATTTAAATGATAGACACACTTGTGCACCAGTAACCCACATTTTAGCATTGCCAATATATTTACTATGAGAGGCACTCTACCAAACAGAATACAAAACAAACACCTAGACAACCAAAACATGTCAAAGTACCCGAGGAAGTAGAACTGAATTAAACCTCCCAGCAGTAAATGAACCACTCTCCAGTTAAGGCAAGTGTGATAGTTACTAAAAATATGAGTATCCAACCAGAGAAACATAACGGCCCTTAAGTACAACTAATCCATGTAAATATAGAAATAAATAGATTAACAAAATCTGTAGAATGGGAGAACGACGGATGATCAGGAATGCAGACTTCTAAACTATCCACTATTTCTAAAAAAAGAGAAAGAGTTAAATATCCAAGATTACCCCTGCTCCCACAGTCTGCATCAGATTGGGAAGGGCCGGCAGATGGGCCGGTGGCTAAGGGTAACTAGTTGGCCAGTTTTTGTCTATCGGCCCACAGAGCCTTATTGTCTTTACCACCAGGCCACTGTAATGGGAGCCAGCATCATGAGCAGGGAGGCTCTGAGGGGGTAGTTTTCTGCAGTACTACTCGGCCACTATTGTTTTGTCCCTGCAGACTTTATCTTGGCCTCCCGTGGGGCCTGCACAGATGACCAGAAGCAATGTCCCATCCCCCTGCCATGGGCCATCATCACCTTGGCTCCCCTGGAGCAGCAGCTCTTTCTTCACCCCTCTCCTGCCAGGTCATCACCCTGAGGCTACAGTTGGCGGGGAGAGTAAGTGAATGGCCCCCCGAGGGCCTGTTATTGGCACCTCGGCTCAGGTGTCTTTTAGACCTTGGTGGGTGGGAAGGGGTGTATGCTTGCATAAACAGAACTGTGAAGTACCTTTTCAAGAGACATAAATTGAGGTAATGTAATGTTATGGTCAGAGCTGTCTAATGTGGAATTATAGAAATAGGTTTGAGTCCCAGCCTCACCTCAACATCCTGTGATTCTGAGCAAATTACTAAATTGCCCAAGCCTTAAAAAAAATGAATTTGATTTTCTGTAATATTGCACGGTGGCAATAAAATTGCTAGCCTTGGGCCGAGTTTACGCTATATCAAACTACAATAAAATACATAAATTTAGTTTGCTCATGATTTAAGAATCTGCAAAAGCTGGAACTTAATAATGAGAGAGGCTTCTTTATTCAATAATAAAAAAGTCAGTATTCCTTCTTAACATGGCGGCTCTTCCTTTGTTTAGTTTTAACTATCATGAAAGGAGCTGTAGACCACATTTTAAACTGCTTTCAAATTACGTTTACTGTTTAAACTTTAAAGTACATATTGATCAAGGGAGAAAATACCAGCTTTAGGTGATTTTCTTCATTTTCAAACTGGCAAGGGCATTAAAATACTGGTAATACTGCCAAAACAACAGCCAGGTGACAAACATAGCCATATCAGCAGTTGCAGCCTTTGGGCCACTTTATGGGCCATATGCATGAACACATTTTCCCATAGACACAGAATGGGCAAAACCCTTTGATGCATCTGGCCCTATATCACTTCACCTGCCCAGCCAATATTCACCAAACTTTCTGGCTCTATGATCTTCAAAATACATAATTTATCAAACATTTCTCTGAAAATTAGCTGAATGAAGCTAGCCAAATGCTGTTTCGTGAACAGGTGTGAGCCAGGAATGTGGGGCAATTTCTTTCGGGTGTCGGGCCCGAATTGTGATACCAATCTGAACCTGCCCACGGTGTATAGAAAAAGTAAAAGGTTGGAATCATTGAAATGCTAAATCATTTCTTTTGTTGCTTTATAAACTAACTAACCTGATGACAAAGCTAATGAAGCCGGCACAAAACTACATTTTGAATGTTCAAAGCGGGTCAGCCAGAGAACACAGCCACTGCAGCTTGCAAGCAACACATCCTTGGAAAAACTACACTGACTTTCAGAAAGCCCAAGGTTATGGATGGAATGCTTGAATTGATCACAGCCACTGGCAATCATTCAGGCTGCATCCCAATTCATTGTTTTTCACACACCATGCCACCTCAGTTTGGACCCAGCCATATGCTAAACAGTGTTTACCCTGCTCCTTTGCGAACAGTCCTGTCAGGCGCAACATAAATGTGGCAAAATGACAGAGCAGTTACTTTAATGGGTGGAGCGCACAGCCTTTAAGACTGCACACAACACCACGAACGACTAGAAATCCATTCTGCCTACCTGTGTTGGTGTTCTTCGGCATCCGTAGCTGTCTCCCTGTCAGGGCCAGACTGGGACCCAAAACCGGCTCTGGCAAAGTGCTTGGCCAGCCCCCAGCAGTTTGGGGGTGCGGTTAAGCTGTGTACCAGGGCTGGTTTCTGCCGATTTCGTTAGAGCGGCCGATATTGCAGCTATGCTGCAAAAACGTCTCTGTAACAAAATTGGCCACTAGGGACCCAAAACCAGCCCCCAACCCTAGGGGCTCACCAGGAAAATGCCTGGTGCCCGCTATAGCCATTCCGGCCCTGCTCCCTGTCTTCACATGTTTTGTATTGTTTCCCTGGAAGAACGTCAGCTTTGGTCTAGCGCTGCGAGTTCAACATGCTAACAATTCTTCGTTGGGCTTCAGATTCCTCTTGTCCTTACTGGATCTTGCCTCTATATCTGAAAGAAAATAGACAAAGTTATTTCAAACACATTCCATTCAACTGATTAATGCCCTTATGCACTGGTACTTTTTATTTCAGAAACTTATCTGATATTTTCTTTTGGTAGACACGAAATGTGGAAATGAACTCGATGACTTCTTACCCTGTAATACTCTGAAAAACAGCTGTCAGAAAGAGAGATACAAACAGTATTATAAAAGTTATTGTTCATGAATGTAAAAATCATTATATAATTTCCTGCGCTGTTGAAAGTGTTCAAAACTCTGGAAGGAGCTTTCAGTGAATATAATTTAAAGGATATTTGAACTTAATTTTATTTTGTTATGTTAAACAATTTCTCATGTCTTTGGAAGAAGAATTATGCTCTATTAGGGAAATGAGCTATCTTGAAAAAAGGCGTGATAATCAAAAGAGGATAATTATATAGGTATGAGTTAGAGCAATCAGACCACTTCCGTACTACACAGAGAGAGACTATTATGTAGTTGAGGCTTACCTTGTAATTCCTTTTTATTGTAGACGCAGTAAGTGCACGCTTGGGAACCTCAGTATACCTTATAAGGGAAAGATGGACTTAAGGTAATCTACAACAGGTTTATTATACAATTGTCAAGTTTCCACTTACAAATCACATAATACTTAAAATGTGTCATTTAGTTTGTAGAGAGACAAGAAATCAAGATCACACTGAAGCCTTGAACAGACCTTCTGACAGCCACCAGTTTGAGTCCTTTATCCCCTTGGGTCAGATGAGGATCTGGTTTTGGATCCACTTGACCTATAAGGAAGCTGGGAATTTATGATGTGTACATTTCACTCCTGTGGATAAAGTCTGGTAAGAGCCTGACAAGTCCAGCCCAAACTGCCAAGCCAAGTACTCCCTGAAATTAAACACAAGCAGCCTTGGGCATGTTTCACCCAGATAAGCGCTCATCAGCCAGGTATAGCTTGTTTCCAGTGGCACGGTGAGCAAGGGACACGTGTGTTGACATGCCTGTTGCACCTAGGGCATCAACTGCAATAACAACTATGTGATGGATGTAATGCTTGAATTAATCTGAGCCACTGGCAATCACTCATACTGCCCTGAGTTTCAACCACCATGCCACCTCAGTTTGGACACAGCCATGAGGAACAATGTCATGTCTGATGTGCACATGGCTTGGTGGCATGGGGAGAAAAAGAACAATGGTTTGGGATGCAGATCAAGTAATTACTAGCATTCCATCCATCAATGTTGTAGGAAGGTAGGATCCTTCTGCACAGTTACCCCCACTTTTGGCCTGGTGCTAAGCTGTATTTGACTAGTCTGACTGTGATTCTGCTGATCAGGACCCCAGTCTATCTGCTTTATCACTAAATGGTTGTGTTCAGTACTTAGGTACACCCCAGATTGGAGACTGGTGTACCATTATAAGTCCCTAGTATATGGTACCTTTGTACAAAGGGCATAGGTACCCCAGAGGTCTCCCATGGGCTGAAGCATGTATTTGCCACCAATGAGAGACCATTCAAAATGGAACTACAGGCCTGCCATTGCAGCTTGTGTAAGCGGGGGCTAGCACCACTAACTAAAGAAATAGGTTTCTTATATCTAGGGTCACCACACTTAAAACCTATAAGTTACCCCTATAGCAGGCCTTTGCAATCCTGAAGGCAGGGTGCTTGGTTCTAAGTGAGATGGTGCCCCTGCATGAGCAGCACAACCCTGCAGCCTACAGAGTGCATTCTCCTGGGATGTCAGTGAAGCAGCCATATGCTATGTATAGGGGCACCGCGTAATCACGCGATGAACATCTCGAAAATGGCTTCAACGAAGCCTACCATGTTTGGTGTAAAACATGTTGGAATCATACCCCCACACCATAAATGGTGTGGGAGGTATGATTCCAAGCACTGGCAGAGCCCTCAGTTATGCTCTCAGTGTTCCCGATACCAGCCTTCTTGATCCGGACAGCACAAAATGGTTGCTGCCGACAGAGACACGATTCTGCCCTCCTGCTGCTGAACCAAGCTCGAGTAGGGGAAGGCAGAACAATAGGCATCCTGTCACATGGAGGTGTGACAACCTCCAAGATAGGATTTAGTGTATTGGGATAGGGTGGGTGAGCTTGCCAGTGCCACTCATTCTGCATGAGGGGTACATTTGGTGTCCCTGTGCATAGTTCAGTTCAAACCAGCCCTGGGAGCCGTTGGCTCCCACTGTAGCGCTAAACTGGACAAAGGACATGGGAGTAACCTCTCCCCTGTCCAGACCCTCCCCTGAGAGGGCCCCCTGAATCTTCCCAAAATTTCCCTAGGGTACTTAAGGGCTTACCTGGGTGTAGGTCCCTAGATTTGTAGTGGTATAAGAGTCTTCTACTGTCTGAGCACAATGGATATCGCTCGACTTCGTTTGGACCTGACTTTGTTTCCCTTCTAGTCTGCTGCATTGTCTGTGCCTGTGCCTCATACAGGAACCTTCCTAGGCCTGTGATGCATCAACATTTGACACTTGAAGAAATCTCCCTTGCATTTGCAGGCAACACAACTAAATCGGCCAGTCTGCTGATCCTGAGCTCTTCGAGACTCCAAAGGATCGGCAACACAGGTGGTGATTTTCCACAGCTCTTGAGGCCTGGCTTGGCCTCTCTCCAAGTTTGAGGCCAGTATCCCTCATGGTGGTTGCAATAACCGAACACTTGTGCACTGTGTCAACTTGCAGTTGTAAAGATTTGTTGACTTTCCTTCCAAGAAGATCTTCGGGTTCCAATTAGCCCCAACGGCAACCACCTCCTGTGATCAGAATCTTATGCCACGCCACATTGTGTGCTTCGTGGCCAGCATTTTTAGTGAGCTGCTTGAGGTGCTCTCGCAACCCCAGTGCCTCCAGCCTGTGGGTCCACTTGAGGGTCATCGTTATTTCTTTTGTGCTCTCCTGATTGCTTGGGGTCTGCCCTGACTCCCCTGCTCTTGGTGAGTCCCCTGGACCTTGCTGGTCCCAACATTGCTCCTTCTTCGATTCCTGAATTGGTTGCATTTGCCAAGGCTTGTTGGTGCTTCCGCCAGACACCAACCCCTCAGCACTCGATATACTTTGCGAGAAAGCTTGTGTATGACTCCTGGTCCTCCTCAGCATTGCCTGCTCCTCACAGTTGCAGAGTCAATATCCTCATCATCCATCCTGCAACACCGGACATCAGAGGGCATTCATCTTCCAAGTTTCCTGAGTGACATAGACTCTGTCCCCTCTGCTTGCAGGTACCTCTCATCTAGAATCTACCCTTGGATTCCACCGGACACTTTCTTCTTCTGCAACAGTGGCACTTTCCTGAAGTTCCCCATTGGGTTCGATGGCGGTTTCCGACACCACTTCACATGTATTCACCCGGCTTCCCTGGTGTAGGTAACATGAGTACTAGGGTATCCACGGGTGGGGTGGCTCTACAACCTTCTGTCTTTCAAGGGCTTTCTTCTGGTTCAACTGGGAAGGGTCCTTAATCTTTAAAAAGCTAACCGTGACTTACACGTTGAGTTATACTACAGAGGACGCAGTCGTGTTCCCACACTGCACGCGCTCTCTGTGCAGTCCATATCTACTCACCTTGGGTGGTTCCTTGGGCTCCCACCACTTCTAGGTCCTCTCGACCTTGCCTTGACCCGAGTCATGGTTCTTATACCACTTTCTTAGTATATGTTTTAGTCCCCCCTCGGGGGCTACTGTGTATTTCATGCTATTTACTGTGTTACTTTGCAAAAGTATTGTGTGCATTGTGAATATTTCCGGTTAGGAGATATTTCTATGTGTTAGAGAGTATATTGTAATAAATACATATTTCTATAAATACTTTGTGTGGTTCTTTTTCACTTAATCTATACCATAAGATTGCATTCTGGTAAAACAAGCTGCTTAACACTCCTGGACTAAGCTTGAAGGCTGCTCTCCACAGCTTCCACTTACCGAGCTTTCTAAGGTTGTCTAAGACCTCCTTAATCACCATAAGGGTAATCTGGACTGGTGCAATGTATACACCTACATGAGTGTACATCATATACCAGGCCAGCTTCTCACAAAATACTTATCCCAATTGGAGGAGGGCAGCACATGCTACACTCAAGGCACCTATGTCTGAGATAATGCAGAAGAAACTATGGGGCAGATTTACTAATATTTGTTGCAGCACAACTCAGCAAGACAGCTTGCTGCGCTGTGCTTTGCCAAACAGAGAGGGCTGAAATGCGCCATATATTTTAAGATATAATGTATTCCTGCTCTCCCTCTGAGCTGGCATACTTGATGCTACCAAGCACAAATGCAGGCACCCTTGCACAATGCTGCAAGTGTACCAGTGGTTAGACAATCTACAAGCACTCCTCCCTACACTTTTGTGTATTTGATGTAGTGCCCTAAGTGGCAAGGGTATGCCCAGACATGGGTCCCATGCTCACGGTGCCACTGGAACCAAGCTATACCTGGCTGATGAGCCTTTATCAGGACAAAAACATTCCTAGGTAGCTTGTATTCCTCTTAGGTGAATACTTGGCCTGGCAGCTCAATCTTCACTGGTCCTACGAGGAGCAGGGTCAAGACTGATTTGCATATGGCTGGGTCCAAACTCAGGTGGCATGGTGAACAAAAGAACGTACGGTTGGGATGCTACCCAGGGTGATTGCCAGTGTTTAGACAAGTTGCAAGCATTCCTAACATTAAGTTTTGTGTTTTTGATTCAGGAAGCAGTCATTTTGTTGACTATTTGATGTCCTGTGCCAGGGTCTAGTAAACGAAAACCCAGTTGGGAAGGCAATGATTAACTACAACCCCAAAGATCCATTGAAGAGCCTGCAGGCAGATATCAGGGCTCCCGGACAGCATAAAAGAAATCCTCCAATTTTTTCCTCACAAAGCAAATACGCAAGGTAAATAACCCAAAGGCATATTAGCAAGGAACCTCGTTAAAATTATCACTGTTTTATTGGCAGGAAACTGCTGATAAGAGCAAGATGGAATCAGCCTGAGCTCACGCTGCTCGGCTGCTCACGCCGGATGCGTAATGCTCGGCTAGCTGCCTTGCGCCGCTCACCGGGATGCCGGATCGTCACGCTCGCCAGTCTTGCGGTGTAACGGGAGCATCAAGGCTGCTTTCTCGTGGAGGGGGCCCCTTTCAAGAAGCACTTGACTGGCCAAATCTCAAGCGCACTGCCCGCAAGACGCTGGTGACTTTTGCCGCTATCCTTGCCGACCCGCAAGCACGCCCCGTTTTGCATATTTTAGCAGCAGTAATTCTTTGCCCGACCTCCTCCACAGCCTTTAACGCAGACAACGGACTCTGGAACCACCGGTCTTTACTCCTCAAAACCCCCCGGGGAAAGAGGCCACACAAACTCAGCAGGAGCATCATGAGTGCCCGGGGTGCACAAAGAGGCATTAAACAATAGACACCTGTTGCCGCCAAGGATTCCAAAGATGTCAAAGATGCCGTCTCAACTGCCTCAGAAGGAGCACCTAAAACTAAGCCCGAAGTTATTGGGGACAAGAAAGTGTTGGGTAAACTGTGGGGTAAATCTGGGGGGGTGACTCTGTCCAGAGATCCTAAAAACATTGACGTTGCGCACCCCCCCTCCGGCAAAAATCCCCCGCACTAAAACCCCCACTTCTCCCATCAGTCACCCACCAGCAGGGAGTGAAGGTCTAGTGATGCCTTGTCCACCAGCCTAGATATTGATACAGCGGTGATAACGGAGCCCACAAGAGATCAAGAGGGGCCCTCCCAAGTCTCTGCTTCCGCACAACTACTCACTGATGTCATGATTTCTCTGACTCAGCCCCCGCAACAAACACAGGTGTCAGACTCGCTACACAGTGATACTAGCCTTGGGATCCAGCTTCTCACTTCTGACCCTGGCGAAGCAGGGACTAAAAAAGTCATCCAAAGCTTGGTGGTGTCCTTCGGTTCCCAAATCCCCTGGTCCCCCGAAGCAGGAGTGGAACATTTCTATTCTGTGTCAGACAGTACACCAACTTCCTCCAACGAGGACGGATCCGAGGATGCCAGCTAAGGGGACAGGGAGGTTTCACACAAGGACACAGGCACGGTTCAGCGTCCTAAAAAATCCTTCAGCAAAAACAAATGCCGCAGCCAGCCTAAGTGGGACTATTCCGACTCTCAGATGTCATTCCTACCTGATGTAGATGATCTAAACTCTACTCAGTGGGGAAGCACAAAGAGCCTGCAAGCAGACTCCTCTGGACCCTCTCTAGCCTCCATCAAGGAGTTTCACGAAGAGGTTCAGGCCGACAATCGTATCGCTAAGAATGCTGCCAAGAAGCTGCAGGGTGGGCTGAAGCAACTGAACAAAACCTGTGCTGACATCAGTGACCGGGTTACTATGGTGGAAGCAAGAACTGAACACCTGGAAACAGAAGCCCTGGCCACCAAACAACAGGGGGAGTCCAATACAGCCTGTATGATAGACATGATGACAAAGATTGAGGCACAGGAAAATCGTTAGCGCCGGAACAACCTTCGCCTACTTGGCATTCCGGAGGGAAAGGAGGGGGATGATCCAAGACGCTTCATAGTTAAACTACTACAAGACTCCTTCCCCGACCATCCGGACTGGGATTGGGACCATGAAGTAAAGAAGGTGCACCAATTCCCCTTCCACCAGAAGCGACAACACAGCAGTGGCAACCCACCAGGAGGACAACCAAGGTGTTCCTCATTTATTTCGGAAATTTCCTCCTCAGACAGATGATCTATGACCAGGCCCGCTTCAACTCAAAGAAAGGAGCTAACGGGATAACATTTTTTGCCAAGCCAGACTTCTGCCATCAGACTGTCGAACGAAGATGGCGTATGAGGCAGCTAATCTCCCCTTTCCAACACCAGGGTGCGGAAGTGTATCTTATGAATCCTTCAAGGCTCAAAGTAATCTCCAACGGAAACACCAAGGTTTTCCTCTCCGAGATAAAAGCTGGGGAGTATCTGGAGGAACTGAAATCCAGCAAGAAATAACATATAATCACACTGTCTGCTGCAAAACTAAGTCTGAGCCGCTCACCCTCTGACTTTAATTGACTTCACCTGATATTATACTTTGCTTTCTCCTTTGCGACCTCTCTGTTTTTTACACTATTTTGGCACTATTTTTTTTACACTACACAGAGCAATGCAAAAAAAAGGACTTTTGGCCGAATTATAAACTAGAGCAAAGGTTTTTCTCAGTCCAGCCTGGCTGGCAGTCGGGGCTCAAGATGATTGCCATCATTCAAGCTTTACCTGATTGCTCTAAGAAGGGGGGGGGAGGGATGGGAAAGGCACCTCAACAGGAAAGTTTGGCACAGAAAATGTAAGCACTAGTTTTTTACTTTTTCTCGCACATACACCTACACATTTAAAATTCACAATATATGTGGGCTAAACAATCGCTCTAAAAGACAAAGCGTGGCGCTGGGGCTTCGATCTTTAGAGGGGTGGACATTACCTGCATGCAGGAAACTCACATTGAGGGCTCCCAGAAGCATCTACTAGACTCCATGGGGTTTCAAGTCTTGGGGGCTACCACTCAGGGTTCTAAAACCAGGGGGGTAAGAATTCTTGCTGAGAGAAGACTCTCTATTTCCTCGCCCCGGGTCAAGTCTGATCCCCTAGGCAGATGGGTGATCACTGAGTGTCATCTCTCTAATAACCCCCCTTTTACCCTTTGTTCAATCTACGGAAGCAATACAGATGATCCAGGAGTCATCAACCTGGTTTCAGGGGAATTATCACACTGGCCCACCCCCATTGTCCTATGGGGTGATCTTAATTTGCATCTGCCGTGTAACTGGGAGAGTGATAGCCACTGGAAATACAAGGGTAGGAAGCCCCTCGTGTACCAGGCCTTGACAAATCTTGCACAGATAAACGGCTTGAGAGATTGCTGGGTTAGACTGAGTCCCTCCCAACCCGGTAACACCTTCTTCTCTGCCCCACATCACACCCTTGTGAGGCTAGACTACTTCTTCCTCTCATCTTCAATCATCAACAAATGCACCATTGAAACAGCCCCACGTTTTATGTCTGATCACAATCCCCTCATCATTAACATCGGAGGGTTAGGCAAACGTAGAGAGGCTTCTACCTGGAGCTTCGAGAAAGCTCTGCTACAGGACCTGTCATATCAGACACATATGCAAGGATGGCTACAGGAATTTTTAGATATTAACGTTGGCTCTGCCTCACTTATGACCATTTGGGACACGCTAAAAGCAGGGATTAGGGGCGAAACCCTTGGTTTTTGAGTCCGCAAAAATAAAAAAGAGAAGATGTTGATAAATAATTTACAGGAGATGCTAAAGATAGCTGAAACTAAATTAGTCCATTGTATTCAAACAGGGCAAGACATGAGACAGTTCAGAAAGTGGTAGTGTTGGCCAGAGCTGAAATTGGGGCAATCTTTGCAGAGAAAATCGCTGCAAAATGGGCAAGCTCCCGTGAGAAAAATTATGAGTGCAGCGACAGTATTGGGCATCATCTGGCTGTCAGGACCAGGCAACAGATCTCCAGCAGCATTATACATACAATTGAACTCCCACGGGTAGTGAGACCAATGACACTGAACTCATACGAAAGGGATTCCAGGATTTCTATTCCAAACTATATAACGAGGAGAACCATAGTCCCAATGACTTAATTACAAGTGAGACTACCTGCTACCTTAGCGAGACCAACCTCAGATTTCTTTCCTCAGATATTAGGGAATTACTAGACTTAACCCCTACTTGGGACGAGATACTGGAATCCCTCAACAGCCTCCAAGATGGAAAAGCTACTGGTCTGGACGGCATCCCAGTAGAGTTCCTTAAGATCTTAGCCCCACAAATTAAAACAATCTTTACAGAAGTAATACCCTCTATATTTAATGGGGCACTGCCCCCAGCATCCTAGTCTATAGCCAGAATAGCTATTTTTTCAAAGAAGGATAAATCCCCTCTATAGATGAGTTCTTATCGACCTATCGCACTTATTAATTGTGATTCAAAGATCTTCTCTAAAGTATTAGCAAACAGAATCTCCTCAGTGGTTGAATCTTTGGTTTCGGAGTATTAGCATGCGTTCATCCCGAAAAAAGGAACAACTGAGCATGTTAGATGAGCTATTACTCTTTTTGACGCCGCACAGGCCGCCGGAGACCCGATGTCACTTACACTCTTGGACGCTGAAAAAAAAGGCTTTGATTGGGTCTCCTGGCGATTCTTGTGGGCAGTCATGAGTAGAATGGGCTTTGGGCCAAAAATCACACAGGCGGTACAAACTCTCTACGTGAAACCAACTGCCTGTGTCTCCATTAATGGTCAACTAACCGGGAAATTTGAGATCTCTCGGGGCACCAGGCAGGGCTGCCCTTGCTCCCCTCTGTTGTTTGCCCTCTATCTGGATCCTTTTATTAAACAAATAGAGAGAAGTATTGAGATCCCCGCAGTCAACTCTCAAGGCAGCTGTACCAAGATTATGGCCTATGCTGATGATCTGGCTATCACCTCGCCCAATCCCTCAATCGCCATAGTGGCTCTTGAAAATAAGGCACTAATATTCGGGAGGCTCTCTGGCTATGCCCTGAACCAAAACAATACAGGGAAAATGGGGAAGGCTTGGGTCCTGTCCCTGACCGGCCTGGACCACTCTTATGGAATAAACAAAAAAGAAGCCGGGCAGTTGACGTTTTTGGAAGAGATGCACACCTACTATAATCAATTGCTAGGCTGAACAACCATTTGTGTTGAGTTACTTAGTATTTTATGAAAGATTATGAACTAAGTTTTTCAGCATCAAAAGATATACCACAACATTTATAAAGGTTCACAAGTACATTGAATAAACCAAGAACAATACATTCAATCAAATATTAAACACATAAACAATTGTGATAACGATAAATATAGACAACTGTACAATGCCTCAACAAATTCCGTCATTGAGGCACCAATCCTGAATCCTGGACTGGGGGGTCGTTGTCACTTATGTTTGGGGGGTCAGGATACTCCCTCGATATTTTAGAACGCCTTCATATGTAGGCTTATGGATCTTTGTTGTGCGCGTAAACAGGCGGCAGCTGCCGCAATAGTTGGACAATTCAGAAGCGATAGAGTGAAGCGCTGCGACCGGCACCCAAGCGATACTGAACGACAACTCACCTGTTTACGTGCACAACAAAGATCCATAAGCCTACATATGAAGGCGTTCTAAAATCGTACACCATATATCTGAGGTGCGCCGGCACCCCAACCACTCTCGAGTTTCTACCATATCGAGGGAGTATCCTGACCCCCCAAACATAAGTGACAACAACCCCCCAGTCCAGGTCCTGAGGAGAACCTGTTAACCGTTGTTGGGTTCGAAACGCGTCGGCGTCCAGTTCCACCAAGATACCAAATTAACTAGGGCATAATAGGAATAGAATTGACACATTTCTACACTGTTGTACAGTTTTTGTGTTTTTTCCTATTTTCTGCACCGTGTGACAAATTCACTGTGTATTCTGTGGTGGGTGAAACAAGTAGGCTAATTTCTTTATCTTGTTAGTCCACTTGTTCAATTTGCATTCAGGATTGGTGCCTCAATGACGGAATTTGTTGAGGCATTGTACAGTTGTCTATATTTATCTTTATCACAATTGTTTATGTGTTTAATATTTGATTGAATGTATTGTTCTTGGTTTATTCAATGTACTTGTGAACCTTTGTAAATGTTGTGGTATATCTTTTGATGCTGAAAAACTTGGTTCATAATCTTTCATAAAATACTAAGTAACTCAACACAAATGGTTGTTCAGCCTAGCAATTTATTATACTAGGTGTGCATCTCGACCAAAACAAAACACAAATAATAACAAATAGCCAAATACCGTGGACCGATTTCAGGGTGGTCTCCAAGGCCAAATATCTAGGAGTCTTTATTTCATCAAACCTGGAGGAGATTGTTGCAGACAACTTAGCTCCACTGGCCATACATACCAGGAAGGCTTTGAAACAAATTAACAACCTACACCTAACCCTTGTTGGCAGATGTAACATCATAAAGATGACATACTTTCCTAAACTCTTATACTTCTTTCGAACAATACCACTTGAATTTAGCAAAACAAGCCTGCAGAAATTCATACAAATATTTACACAGTTTATCTGGTCATATTCCCAACCCAGTAGGGCTTTAAGGCAATTATGCTTACCAAAAGAGCGAGGGGGTTGGTCTTTCCTTAACATCACGCTTTACTATTGGGCCTCGATACTTCAGTACAGCTCAGAATTGTTAAAAGAGGCTCCACTCCCTCATACATCAGGGCTCCCCTCGCCCTTTCAGTTACTGCTGGGCGAACAATCCTGGGGCTGTCTACTCCGGGAAACCACCTACGGATACTACAAACGGGTGAGATTTAAGACACTACTGAACTCTTTTAAAGTTTTCCGCAGTATCCGCAGAATTTTTGGGCTGGGTAGATTCAATCACTACACTCCCACGCTAAACAATGACAACCTGCCTGCCATTTTTGTCAGGGCCTACTTCTCAGACTGGCACAAGGCCGGTATCTTGAAACATCACCAGCGAGGGAGTAATACCCTTTTCTGATTTATCGGTCAAATTTAACCTCAAAAACGAAGATGCCTTTAAATATCTTTCTGTGTTTGATTTTCTGTCCAGGAAGGCAGGGGGGGCTTCAGGATTCATGGAAACTGACTTGCTTAACATTTTACGTAATCCATTAACCCCTCGAATTGGCCTGTTATACAACATTATAAACAGACAGACCCCTGACGACTTACAAAACATAGCTGACAAATGGCACAACAAACCTGCCTCTCCCAGCAGCACTTTTTTTTAACTCACTTGCATTGTTACAGAACATCCTAATCTCAGCCAAATTACAGGCGCGAAACTTTCAAACTATTTTTTTCTGTATTTTACTCCTAGCAAGATTGCAAAGTGGGGGACTGGCCGAGGCACTTTTTGCCCTAGATGCTAGGAATATGCGGCTAACTCCATTCATATTTTTTCCACATGCTTAAAGCTCTCTGTTATAATCTACAGTTACATTTCCCTTCTCTATGGTTTCCCTATCTGCTGCTCAGCCAGTGTGAGAGTTGGTATGCCTGTGGTTATCTGGAATGTTGGGTGTGGATGATGTCATGGAGTGTTGGGTGCTTGGGGAGCTTGGGAGTGACAGTTGGAGTGTGCAGGCTGAGCAGGACAGACGCTGCTCCTGGTGGGGCATCATTAGGACTTACCATCTTCCTGTGATTTACTGATCTGATTATCTAACAATAAATCTAAGAATATATCTACATTACATCTGACTCCAAGGACTATCTTATTTATAATACTGGCGACGAGGTAAAAAGAACTACGTGTTGGTAAAGGACTACCCTACATTACCTTGGATTACCCTGGACTACTTACAACTATGGACTGAAACTTATGAAAGGACTGAAACTTATGAACTACATCTTCAAGAAGAGGATTACATGGAACTACTACGCTCTGGTAAGCCCCACCAGTGTCCTTGGTTAACAGGACAGCCTGCAGTCCAGAGCGTTTAAGTTTGTTTGTTTTTTCCTGTGAACAAAAGTATTGGATTTACCTTTATCATTTAATTTGACTTTCACATACTAACCAGGGCGTTTGAATTTCGTTTGACCATTCTTGTGTGCTGGTTTTAAATAGCTACTGCGAAGATTATTGTCAAGCCCTGCTGTCTACCGTGAGGAATTACAAGTTAGTGGCATCGACTGTCAGGTTATAATATGGTCCCTAGTGCGCCACTTCTACTGGAAAATGCCGTTTTGGGGAGTCTTTCTTTTGATGCTGCACTGCCGAGTTTTGGTGCCTGCTGTGTTTCTCAACCACCACATGTAATCTTTTGAAATTGGCTCTCCACAAGCTGTGTTGGCGCGCGCTCTTACCTTCACGGGCGCTGCCTTCACGAGAGCTCCTTTCTCTACTGCAGCGCAGTAGAGTAAAGTCAAACGCAGCGCAGCTAGACTCTAATTTTCTTAGCCAAGAGGACGTTTAACTGCATTTACTCACTGTTGTGGAGTCAGCGACGGTTGGTCAGCGGAGCTCTTCTCTGTTCCCCTGCAAGTGTCCTTCTGATGACGTTATCGGGACTCTTCTGCGTGTTGGTGATTCTTGGGTAAAAATGAGCTCATCACCTTCAGAAAACGACGCTGAACGACGCTGTGGCGGCCATCTTAACACGTTGGGAAGGATTTCCTTGCTTTGTTGTGGAACACGACGTTGGAGATTGGTTATCGATGGATTTGACTGTTCTCTGGATATAGAGTCATTTGGTGTTCCAACTTCATTTACGATGTCTATCCGATTTCTCATCACTTGTATTTGTCTTGGGCTGCTGTGCTTGATTGTGTCTATGGATGGCAGGATTTTCGTGTCCTTCTTGGTGCCACTACACGACAATGGATTTCTTGGGCTTTTACCTAGTGAGCTGTTTGGAGCCTCTGACTCTATGCTCGGGGATTTTGGCTGAGGACACCCTCGCTGGCCATCAGAGGTCACTCAAATGTGTAATACCTACTGAACGTTGTCGTCAAGACTTGGACTGTGGTACTTTTTGCGTTTTTGCGTGCATCTGATAACACTGTTCTAGCTTCTACCACATGGACTGCACATGGACTTTGGTCGAGAGCCTACAAGAATTTCGGGTGAGAAATCGCTCACCAAAGGTAGACTACGGTGACCACGTTTATTGTTTTAGTTTGTTATGTTATTGTTACCTTGTTCTATTTACATCTGGTGTTCACAACATTATTTTTAGAGCATGTTATAGTTGTGGGAGGGTCATCTCTACATGTTTTTTTGTATTTATAGGAAGGGAGGAGGAGAGTATGGGTTGTTTTAATCTATGCTTACATATTTGGACTGGTGTTCCATTATGTGTTGCCCTGAGTTTGGGGTGTAGTGTTTATCACTGTTTTTTTCTAGTTTTACATTTCACTTGGACTGCGTATGGTATAACACTCCTACTTGGAGTTCCTTACGTGTACGCTCACTGTTTGGTTGGTGAGTGAATTGTTATGGTTTTTCCTGCACTTTCTTTAAGTGTAGCTCACCGCATTGTTTGGTGAAAGAATGGTTTTTCCTACACTTCTTTAAGTGTTGTTCACCGTATTGTTTGGTGAAAGAGTGGTTTTTCTTACACTTTCTTTAAGTGTTGTTCACCGTATTGTTTGGTGAAAGAGTGGTTTTTCCTACACTTTCTTTAAGTGTTGTTCACCGTTTTGGTTGGTGAAAGAATGGTTTTTCCTGCACTTTCTTTAAGTGCTAACTTGGTTATTTCTACACTTTCTTTAAGTTTTGCTCACCGTTTGGTTGGTGAATGAATGGTTCTACCTGCACTTTCTTTAAGTGCTAACTTGGTTATGAGGTTAAGATTGTGTTGCAGATGGCACTTTCTTGTGTGTTTTCTCTATCTTCTTGCTTATTACATGTTTGTGTTGTAGTAATTTTAGGTTCTATCTGGTTATGAGTCTTCCAATGTTAGGTTGTATGGACTATTATACTGTCTAAGTTTAATGCTTTATGGGATCTCTTTTTATTGTGTTTCAAGGTGTGTGATTTCATTGGCTTTTGAGTTGGCTTACATTTTCATTTTTGTTATGTACTTGATTCACTTGCTCAATGTATTTTCATGCATCTTTATTTGTTCTTCATTGTGTTTGGCTTCCTTAGGGAGGGGGATGTGTTATAATCTACAGTTACATTTCCCTTCTCTATGGTTTCCCTATCTGCTGCTCAGCCAGTGTGAGAGTTGGTATGCCTGTGGTTATCTGGAATGTTGGGTGTGGATGATGTCATGGAGTGTTGGGTGCTTGGGGAGCTTGGGAGTGACAGTTGGAGTGTGCAGGCTGAGCAGGACAGACGCTGCTCCTGGTGGGGCATCATTAGGACTTACCATCTTCCTGTGATTTACTGATCTGATTATCTAACAATAAATCTAAGAATATATCTACATTACATCTGACTCCAAGGACTATCTTATTTATAATACTCTCCATCACACTAAACCGCATACAGGAATTTTTAAGGGAAGTCACATCCCAGCCTGTAACATTAAATCCTACCATCATTATACTGGGTACACAGACTGAAACCTCACGGCTGAAAAGAGTCAGCTTAATTTTCATTATGATGACAGTCTGGAGGATCTGTGTGGCCTCTGCCTGGCTTTACCCAGAGCCCCCGTCATTTTCACAATGGCTAGCCAGACTTATCGCTACCTATTACCTAGAAATCGCTGTTTATGCCAGAAAGGGACGTAAAGGTCGGAAAAAGGGACTTGAGGTGTGGGAAAATCTCACCTCCTGGCTGGCACAGTCAGGATAATCACTGCTTCGCCCCTTTTCTCCCCCCAAAAGCTGTCCAATCTTGACATTTTTTTTTCAGCTGACTCCTGTCCCTCGTTTGCTTTATGCCATGTCCACCACATGACTCTAGATAAGTGCTAGCCTATTACCTCCTTTGTCCTTCTATTTTTCTATTGTCTTTTTTCTTTTTCTTATTTTATGTTTTTTCTTTGTCTCTTTTTCTGCTGTGCCTTCTTTTCCCCATTTACACGTCGTTTTTCTTTCACTGGGAGGTGGGGAGTGGTCGTTTCAATAAAATCTTTTATGTATTTTTCTGTACGTTGGCAAATAAAAATCTTTTAAAACAAAAAAAAGGAAACTGCCGATAAAACGGCGATAATGGGCTTGCTAATATGCGTTATAGAATTCCTATAGTATCCCAGGTTAGATGTGCAGGACATCTAAGCTGGGATTCTATAGGAATTCTATAACGCATAATAGCAAGCCCATTATCGCCGTTTTATCGCCAGTTTCCTGATGACAAAACAAAGATAATTTTAACGAGGTTACTTGCTAATATGTCCCCCAGTTGGCTCATAAGCACCTGGCCGGGGCTCGTGCAACATCCAATCCGCATCGCACACATGCTATTATCGGCAAAAACATCCATAGACTGTCTGCTCCTTACTACCGCTAAAAACAGACCACAGTGTGGTAGAAACCTTGAAAACTAGTGAGAAGGTGCTACAAAATATGGGGGCATATTATCAAAACAGGCGATAAAATTATCGCCACTTTATCGGCAGGAAACTGCCGCTAAAGTGGCGATAATGGGCTTGATAATATGCTCTATGGAATTTTAAATCTAGCATGAGCTTCGATTGTCAAACCCATTATCGCCACTTTAGCGGCAGTTTTCTGCCGATAAAGTGGCGATGATTTTATCGCCCAGGCTTGATAATATGGCCCATGGTCCTTTGAATTATTCTCGACTGTAGTGTGTACATTCTTTAAACATGCATACATAACATAACATAACATTCTAAAGCAGATATTTGTCCCGAAAAGTAGTGAAAAGTGGGACCTGTCTGCCTTGTGGGAAAGGAATACAAAAGAAAAAAACAGTTGGTAAGGGACAAAAGTATACGTATACTACAGGGCAGCTGCAGGACCATGCGAATTCCAAGAACACGAAAACGTTTGCATCTGTTGCTTACCAGAAGTATAGCAAAATAATTAGATAAAGTATATCATCTCTGTCATTTCATATTGGTCAAATGTGATATCACCCTCACAATAGCTCTGATTTGTCTAACTTTACACAGCTGATTGGCTTTGCTATTAAAGTCAGTTTTTGATCATGTGACCTGCAGAGCTCTGGTCAGGCCTTCAGACTGCTGAGATGTTTTAGGAACAACAAAGCCCTTTGGCAGACAGCAGATCAAACACAAACTTTCCATCGGGAGGCCTTGATGCGTCCTAGAATCTATTCTCAAGATATAATCAAAACTGCATTGCTTTCATCTGTTGCCTTTACCGATTTCAAACACCACAATTAAAATCGCTTATAAAAGGTACACAATTCTGTTCAATTTGTCTTAGATCAAACTAGTTTGGTTACCATTTTCCCCCAAAATATAGATGTTAAACGTTCAATGCTTCGTTAAATAATCATTTGCTTCAGTAATCATACATTATAGATTCAGAGATGTATTAATACGTTTTGTAAGGCCCAAGGTGTAACGTTTAGTTACTTCACAGTTATTTTATCATGAACTTTAAACTCAGGGGCAGATTTACAAGGAAAATGACTCAGTGCATTCCGCAAGCCATTAGGCTGCGCCGCACTGAGTCAGTATCAAAGTACAGGGATGCAACATATTTACAACAATATGTCTCATCTCTGTGCTTCCCCCTACTCTAGCGCACAAACTGCAGCCATGCGCCACCTTGTACCATGGTGCAAGGATGCCTGGTTCATGGGGAGATTGTTTTTGTGCAGGAAGGGGCACCTTCCTGCACAAAAACATTCACTACAGGCATTTTCCTCTTTCAATGCGCGCTGTAGAATGCAGCACGCATTGAATGAGAAAAAAAAGAGGAGAAATGAAAACATTTCCCCTCATTGCACCTCCCTAAGCCTCTCCTGGGGAGGCTTAGCATTCACACGCATTTCCAGATTTATGATTCCTCGTAAATCTGGAAATGTGTCTGGGTCCAAGGGTGTTGCGTGGGAACACGCACAGCAGCACCCATGGAACGCCCCTTTCACGCAAAGTGATGTGTGTAAACTGGCCATATTTACAAGGACAGGAAAAGTCATGCAGGGCGGCTTTTCCTGTCCTTGTAAATTTGGAGCAGTAAAATGCGCCACCAGTACGTCACAAAAAGTGACGTACTGGTGGCGCAGTGGGCTTGTAAATCTGCTCCATAGTGTGATAAACCATTATTGTGTGAGTCGTCCTGTTTGAAGCCAAACTTTACGTCAGTACATTTCACTCAGAAACTGGCTTTCTGTTAACCCTCGACAAGTAAAAAACTAATGCAAAATAAATATTCAACCACCTAGCTGACTCAAATCGTCCATGATTAACTTGCAACAGAGAATATACTATCTCAGTTAAGTGTTTATGCGACTCTACAACACAGATTCTTTGCTCCTCCATTCATTTGTGTGGGTATCAACCAAAATAGAAAGCTTTAGGTGTGGATGACTTGAGTGTAGTCACCACCCTGGGAAACTTCAAGTCAGTGCAGGGAACTCAAGTCTCCAGCCATATTCCCTGGTATAGACATGTTTCATGTTCTCTCAGTACTTTCTCGAAAGAAGGCCTTTGCGGAATCTCAATTATGCTGGAGCAATCGGAGTAATTTTGGTAATTCTGCATACTCTTTGAAGTGGAATCATCCAATGATCATACAATTACCTCTTCTTACCTAATTAGGAGTAATTTGGGTGGAAATATCCTACTACGAGAACATATTTAGCTACCTTGAGCAGCCGCCTGCTATTTGTGCTCTGTTGCATTTAGCACTGTTTCTTCTTAGTATCCACAGAGTGAATTTTGAACTACGAAATATACGCTAGATGTCAGGAGTAAGTCGAGGTACAATTCTACCCCTAGAGCAAATCTGGAAAGAGCGAGCCGCTGCTCGCACTTGGTATTTGTGTTCTGCATGCATTCAGCTCTAATACCTAGCACAAATTAATGTTATGTATTTATGTTATTGATTTTCGCACTGTATAATGCACAACTCACTCCTGAAGGAGGATGTATGTTGTTACTACGCATGCTTTTACAACGCATGCCCTTACCACGCAGGTTTTACAACGCAAGTCATTACAACGACTTGCGTTAGGGGTGCTGGACAGTGAATAGTTTAATTTACTATTCCAACTCCAGTCCCCGTGGATAGTAGGGAAGGTTTTGGATAGTAAACTAAACTATTCCCTATCCTACAGCGCCCCCCAGCGCAAGTCGTTGTAACAACTTGAGTTGTAAAAGTTGCGTGGTAAAGGGACTGCGTGGTAAAAGTTGAGTTGTAAACGCTGTTCCCCCCTGAGGGAGTATATCAGCTCTTAGCTTTCCAGGACAAGAGTGCACATTTAGAATACCCATGACTTTAACAGCTTCTTATACTTTGCAAAATCTGAACAGGTACTATTATAAAGAGGATGTTTGTTCCAATAGAATGAGACCAAGTAAGAGAAAGACCTGCCACCCTACCTGGAGGTGTGTTTACGTAGAATCTCAAAAAGGGCTTTATTTGTGGACTTAAGCAGTCTGGTGGGCACCATCGCTCTGCAGGAGGACCACCTAAACCATTCTTACACCACCTGCTGGATTACAATTAAAATCCTTAGTGGGTGGATAGTGCTGCAATCCCATGGCAATGCCTGTCTAAGGCTCACAGGAGAGCCTTATTCAGATACCAGCTTTGAACTGCTGCAGCACATTGCTGCAAGGGAAGTAATGCACCAAAGTTGTGCATTGCTTTCTGTGCAGGAACTGTTGGTGCAGTACTAGGGGGTCGCAACAAGTGCCTCCCTATTAACTCCCAGGACCAGAGGCACCAAGGGGCCCCTGATAGGGCCCCCTTTGTTACCTCACCACCACCCATTTCATGGCGAGCTCACCGCCATGGGAAGGTTGGCAGTGAGGCAACTCGGAATATGCTCAGTGATGCAGGCTGTGGCTGCACCAGCATATTCCTGCCCTTGAAAGACTGCCGGCCCAGTGGGATCCTTGATCCCGATGGCACCGGTGGTCTTGTGGAGGTCCAACCATCACAGTTGTAATACTGCGGGCAGTCCTGCAGTGTAGTGGTGGTCGGACCATCACCACGGGTTCGACGTTCCAATGGACTGCGAAACTAATAATCTAGAGAGTAGATAGACAGAACTGACCTTTTGTTGCGCCTTGTGGGTCAGGCAGCATAGCTTAAAAAGTGCCTGTTTTCTGATGGGAAGCCAGTGCAAGGTTTTTAAAAAAGGGCAGCAAAGAGCATGGGGAAGGTTACAAATTAGCCGAGCATCTGTGCTCTGCACAATTTGCAGTTTGGACAGCAAGGTGTCATTTGCTGACACTAACAGTGTATTTCTGTATTCTAAATGACTAGTAATTAGTCCCTGGACTAAAGTCCTTCTAGAATTGGAAGTGAGCCACGGAAAAACTTTCCTTAAAAGCTGCATTGGTGGAAGGCAGGAGCCACAGTTTGTGTTGACTTGGTCTAGCATGGACAATGTTTGGTTGATCTTTATACCAAGATTGTTCACCACCTGCTTAGGGAAAGGGGCTTGGCAAAATTTTGTTGGCCACCGGTCGGCTGACAAAGCTCCTTTGCTTTACCAAACAGCATAATCTCTGTTTTCACACCAATTAGTTGGAGACAGGTGCTGGTCATCTGATCAGTGATTTCCCTCATGTCATTTGCAAACTGACTTTTCACTTTTGCTGGAGCTGGCCCATGGAGATGAGCAGTTGGGTATCGTCAGCATAAGATACAACCTCAAATCCACATGATCTCACAATTGTGCTCATTGCGTTACATAGATGTTAAATAGTGTTGGGCCCAAGCAGCAGCCCTGTGGGACTCTTTTAATGATTGACATTGTTCTTGAGGTGAAGGAGTCAAGACAGATGGTTTGGATTCGACTGTCAAGGAAATCCATGAGCCAATGTAGCATACTGCCATATACTCCTGCTTCATAAAGTCTGTGTATTAGGATTGAGTGCGAGACCATAGTGAAGGTCGCAGATGGGTCCATCAAAACCAATATGACCGGAGTACCTGCTTCTAGTGATAGTCTGTTAGTATCAGTGACTGCCACTAGAGCTTTCTCTGTGCTATGTAGCACTCTGAAACCTGATTGTGAGGGGCCTATGATCTTACCTTCTTCGAAGAAGGTTGCCAACTGTTTGTTGATATGGATTTCTCGATTTTTTCCTAGCTGAGGGAGCATCGAGATCGGTCATTAGTTGAAAAAGACCTCAAGGTTGGCAAAGGACTTCTTGAGAATAGGAGATACTTGGGTGCACTTCCACTCAGTCAGGAGTTCGACTGAGGTTAAGGGAGGATTGCAAAGCGTAATTACTAATGGTGCAATGAAATTGGCTACACAGGGGGTTATCCTGGGGGGACAGAGGTCCAAAGGGGAGGCTGATTTGGCAACATGTTCTGCACTTGTTCTAGAGAGCATGACTCAACATTACCCAAGAACCCAAGAAATTGATTGTATTCAGGGGAGGTTGCCTAAAATCAAGATACATTTCCAGCAATTCTGGCTTGATTGGAGTGTTCTTATAGATGATGTTTAATTTATCATCAAAAAAGTCAGCCGGGAATCACATAGTTTTTGTAAAACCATGATAGTACAGATACGGGCTGAGGGTTTTACGAAGTTGATCAAGGCTTTATACACTTCCTTTGAGGAATTTCCAGCTCTTGGTCAATAGTTGAAGTTAGGTAGGATTTAAGAGCTACTTTAAGCTGATTGTGGTAACTGTTAAGCACTGAACTATAATCTTCTTTATCAGCTGGGGATTCAGTTGAACACCATCTTTGTTTGAGCCATTTACATTTTGACTTTTCCTAGCACAAATTATCTGTGTACCGGGGGAAAATTGCATCCTTGCATCCATTTTGGATGTAAGGGGTATTTTTGGGCTAAGAAATAGTGTTAAATGCAGAATGACTCTTCTCATTTAATTTTGCCTATTCTTGTGGAATTCCTGAGTAATTAAGCATGATTACACTACACGGAATTACACAAGTTACGTACATGAAAGCTTTCAAACAAAAATCAAGAAAATATGCCTTATGATCCGTATCCTGGACAACATGCCAAGTCAAGTCCATTTCACTGGCTACATTGTTTGAGCAGTGGAGTTTCTGCTTTTTGCTTTCCAACTAAATATTTTGATGTTTTGCCTATTTCTAGTATGCTTTGTGAAGCCTGGTCTAGTTGTATTTAGAGACAACAAGAAGCATTCAATTGTGTTTCCAATCTTCATGTTGCAAGAGTGACCGTACCTCAGACCTATTTTCCCCTACTGAGATTTTTTCACCTCTTGTGCTGAGCCCATGTTTTTTGTATTTGGGGCACCTTGCAGTTATGCCTGCATAACCATTTTTCAAGGAAAGTTATGGAGACCAAATAAGCATTCTTTTTCACCCCATATCTTTGGGATTCTAAAGGTACGCTGGGTTTGTGGATTCCCCTAAAAGAAATTCAGATAATAGCCAAAAAGGTGGCATCAACAAAACGTTTACTGTGCTAGGATTACCATTTTCCCAGCTTGAAAGAACAATCAGCAGTGTGAAAAAAAAAATGTTTTACAACTTTTTTTTGCATTTTCTTTACTAATAGATCATTTGTTGTGGTTTTTCCTGTTTCCACCAACTTGCAGTTTGTGATAGCCTTAGGTGTGCAAGCTGTACATTTCTGAAAACTGGAAAAAAATTCAAATTATGCAAAGAGCCAGGGGGCCTATTTATGAGCTGGTTTGTGTTGCTCTGGCCCCACACAAGGGCACTTTGAGTGGCTCCGAGTGGCTTCATAAATCTGGAGTAAGGTTATGTTGCGTAAATTACTGTGGAACTCTCTGCTCGTTTTCACCGGATCCACGGACCTCACGCTGCACACTGTGACCTGGTGTGCCCCTGCAGTGTAGTGCGGAAGCGGCTGCCTTGACGACTCGCCGGACCCGCTTCGCGGGTCCCGCAGCGCGCCTGTGTCGAGGAGGCTGTTGGCTGCAGGCTGCAGGTGATTGTTGGGAGGAGCGGAGGAGTGGTGTTGGGACCAGCGGGGCTGCGAGCTGCTAAGCAGGGACTCCAGTGTCCAGGAGTCCCTGCGCGCCCAACCAGCAACACCTGGGCTGCTCTCCCCGCTGGCCACGCCCCCCCCTGCCGAGGAAGTGAAAAGCGGCATTCTCCCTCACCTAGCTGGGACCCTTGTTGAACTCTCTACTCGTTTTCACCGGATCCACGGACCTCACGCTGCACACTGTGACCTGGTGTGCCCCTGCAGTGTAGTGCGGAAGCGGCTGCCTTGACGACTCACCGGACCCGCTTCGCGGGTCCCGCAGCGCGCCTGTGTCGAGGAGGCTGTTGGCTGCAGGCTGCAGGTGATTGTTGGGAGGAGTGGTGTTGGGACCAGCGGGGCTGCGAGCTGCTAAGCAGGGACTCCAGTGTCCAGGAGTCCCTGCGCGCCTAACCAGCAACACCTGGGCTGCTCTCCCCGCTGGCCACGCCCCCTAGCCGATCATCCAACGAGCAAACAGGACCTGAGTACTTAGGACAGTAGAGCTTCCGCTACGCGGGAGCGCGCCGGGAGAAGCCCGGGGCAAGGGCGGGACCGTCTAAGGCCGTCTTAGGCCGAAGTAGGCCGGGCAGGGCCTACCCTCTTGGTTTGTGCATCCGACCTCTGGTTTCATACATTTGGTAGTGCGGCCTGCCGAGTTTAATTCATTGTGAACACCATGCCGTCCCCGGCAAGGGAGAGTACCCCACTAGAGCCGGGCGGTGCAAAGAATAGGACTCTAGAGAATTATTTCTCCCGGGCAGTGGGGGAGGGGGACAAAGAGTGTAATCTGTCCAGGTTAAGGGCAGAACGGAGACGCTCAATAGACAATATGAAAAACACCCCCCTTGGAGACCAAACCAATACACCAAGGGAGGAGCTGTCCCGAATTGATGATGTCCCACTACTGCTGAGGGATTGCACTAATATGTCAACAGGTGAAGTCATGAGTATAGCTCCAGCTGCCAGTCCTAGCCCCCCAGGGTGACCATTGATTTAGTGTCCCAACCCCCTCCAGCCCCTCCAGCCCCTAAGACTAGGAAGGCTAAAGCCAAGCTAATTAACACACAAGTAGCTTTTGGACCTCCTCCCAATAAACGCAGGAGGAAATCGAAGGGAGTCCAAGGAAAGAGCAAACCCAAGGTTCCACATTCGGACTTTGGGAAGTTTCTAAAAAACCCCACATCAGTAGATAAACCATCGGCTGATTTACATCCCAAACCTATTGCTCATGAGGACCCAGCTCCTGCTATGATAAAAGACACAGGAGCCGGTATTGCTAATATTCCCTTGTCTGTTGTCCCGCTTGGAAACTTAGAATTTCTGCTAAGGTCTCTGCTATTACCGATCAGCGAGAGTATTAAAAAGATTGAGATCAGACTAACCATTCTGGAGGCCACATTAGGTAGTCTGAAAACTCCAGCTGGTCGACAGGGAAGGCAACCAGATTCCACTCCCCCTACTGTAGCCAATCAACAGACGGCAAATAGTGTTGTCAACCCAGTCCCTCCACAAGCTATGAATGGGGTGTCCTCTCAACAACCCGCAAGGCCAAAGCCTGCAACAGCTAAGCCCCCTAACACCAATATGCCCAAGCCTCCTTCAGGATCTGTACCTCCGGCACAGCCGGTAGATAATAGCACCGCGACCCCTTTAATGAAGCTCACTCTAAGACCACGTAGACCTAATTTACCCCCGGAGACTAACGCTTTCACTGTAGTCATGGCGGGTGTCCCCCCACTTGAGGAAGGTGAAACGGAGGACTTTTGTGCCCTGAAAAGTAGGGTCATTAAGTGGCTAAACATAAATAGACCCCTCCCGACACACTTCAATAATGAAATTATAATGGTAAGAAGGGTACCATGGGTGGGGAGAACACAAAAAACCATTAAAGGGGACTGCATACTGGTGAGTTTTAGGGATACAGGAACGGTGTCCCATATATGTCAAGGGAAAATAGATCGAGGGAATCCACCATCCAAACCCTCCATGTGTCGTTCTTTTTTCCCATTACCCCAGTCCTATTTCAGCAACCCCAAACTCATGATAGCTGGGAGAGGGTTGGCAGGAAGGGGAGTAACCAGGCTTTTAACCTTAGGCCGATATTCGGTCGATCTGAACAACCCTTTTATACCTATAATCGGTTCAATTGCCTGAATGGCCTAGAGGGGGTTGATTGACAAATAGATAATGCCCCTAAGGGTCGTACAGAAAAGGGCGGCCTGGCAGAAATAGTGAAGGAGCAAAGTTCTACGGCGCAGCAAACCTTGGCGGTTGGTGTGGGGGAACCAAAGTGTGTCGTGCCTAAGGTAATAGTTAAAGATAGTACAGGAGGGGGACATGGGCAGGCAACGCAAAGGTCATTGCGGGAAATAAGACCAAGGGCCCAGGGGGGTGCAGAATGGAGTGGAGAGGGTGTGAGACTTATCTCATGGAATATAGCGGGCATAGCGGGCAAATTTAACAACAAGGAATGGGTTGACTTCATTAGGAAATTTAATATCATATGTGTACAGGAGACATGGGCTGTGGAGAATAACTACCATCTGCAGGGGTACAAGTGCTTTTTTGTTCCCGCCCGAAAATCCAGCTCAGGGAGAGCAATGGGTGGTTTGTCCCTCTATGTAGATCTAGACCTTCCAGGCACCTGGTCCTCCCCAGACTGGTTCTCATACGGGATCCAGGCAGCTCGGTTCCAAGGAAAGGGGTTACGATTCTCTGTTTTTAACATATACAACACCGAGATAGCAAATAACCATACCCCGGTATTAACTGAACTCGACCAAAGGTTAGGAAAAGAAATCACATCCCAGAATAAGGGCTCGCCTCTTGGATTGCTTGTGGTGGGGGATTTTAACTGTCACCTCTGCCCGGCACTGGTTAAAGCGAACACAGATTGGGCGCAATGCCCAATTGAGAAGGGGCCGCATTTTTCTCACTCGCCTACTGGGTCGGCTCTTAGGTTGCTTCGGCTTAAGTACGACCTAGAGCACCCCATTAATATGATAGACCCACAGTCGGATGGTACACTCCCACCAACTTTTAAGGGCAGGGGCTGCTCGTCTATTATAGATTATATTCTGGTCTCGAGATCCCTGGTTAACAAAGTAATCAGTGTAGGGATAGACTGGAACAGCTTCAGTGACCATAACCCGCTTGTCCTAATGCTCGTATATAGGGCGGGTATTGGTTCCAATGCCCATCGTTCAATTGTGGAGAGGGTCACCGATCAAGGCAGGAGACTGAAATGGTCCAAAATAGATGGGGCAAAGTTTTATAAAAACTTGAGTGATAAGGGTTTGCCGGCCATAAATGACTGTTTGGATCTGGAGGTCCAGGGACCAAGGTTATTAGAAGCTTTCGGCCACATTGCCAACCTGATTGACGGACTACTAAGTTCCAGTGTGCCCACACATAACTTGGTCAATCCCCGGTGGTTTGATAAAGATTGTTCCAAGGCACTGAGGGAACTGAAATGCTCTCTTAAGTCAAAACCACGTGACCCACAAGAAATTAGGGCATGCAGAGAAAAATATAAAAAAGAGACCAAAAGGAGGAAACTTACCCTGCAGGCAGAAGCTTGGGCAGATCTGAGAGAGGCAGGGGAAAGAAGGGACCTAGCGGGGTTCTGGAGAATCATCAATAAACCGACCTTTCAAGAAAATGATTCTCCGGAGATAGGGGCTAACATCCTCCCGGAGCAGTGGGTTACACACTTTAGGAGTTTATATAATCATGAACCGGGCACCCATGTAGAGTCATCAGTAACCCCAAGTCAGGCTCCCCCGGTAGTATTCACTCTTAAGGAGATCACAGCAAGGATGGAGAGTCTAACTAAGAACAAAGCCCCGGGCCCAGACGGAATTCCCCCTGACCTCTTTCTCAGTAATATAGATCTATGGGCCCCCCTGATGACTAGGGTCCTAAATACTGCTATCACCTGCGGTCTACCTCCATCATGGTCTAAAGCGATCATCGTGCCAATTTTTAAAAAGGGCAACAAGGACGACCCTAAATGTTATCGGCCTATTTCCCTGATTGACGTCTTGGCCAAACTTCTGGGAAGGGCACTCCTGAACAGATTGTCCGAGTGGACCGAGGAGAATAATATCTTCTCGGACACCCAATATGGGTTCAGGTCAGGGAGGTCCACCAGTGACCAATGCCTGAACCTATATATGCTGACTGCCAAATATACCCTGGCCAGTGATGAACCCATTTATATGGGATTCATGGACCTGGCAGCAACATTCGATCACGTCAACAGAGGGAAGCTGTGGGACATGATGGCAGGCATGGGGATCGAGAGTGGTCTAATCACCCTATTAAGAGAGCTGCATAGCGACACTACGGCTAAAGTTAGATTTAACAGGGAGGGTGGATTGTCTGACTCCTTTCCATGTAAAAGTGGAGTCAGACAAGGTTGTATTCTTGCCCCTTTTTTGTTCTCCTTTTACATTAACAATCTGGAACAGTTTCTTTTGGGTCCAAAGGCAGATTCTCCAAGGGTGGGGACGCGGCACATCCCTGTCCTGCTTTACGCAGACGACGCGGTCTTGCTTGCGCGTACACCCCGAAGCCTACAGATTTTGATAGATGGGTTCGTCAAGTTCATGAGTGACCTGGACTTATCTGTCAACCTAAGCAAATCTTACGTGCTCCTGGCAGGCAAAAAACCTTCCTCTAAATTTTCTTACACAATAGGCACCCATTGTCTAGAGGAGGTTAAAACGTTCTCCTATCTCGGAGTAACTTTTGACGGTGCTCTTCAATTTAACTCCTTGGTGGCAGAACGTTGTAACATAATGATTGCCTCTAACGGGGCAATAGCCGGATATGGCAGGAGGTTGGGCAGATGGAGTCCGGAACAGGTGATGAACCTGTACGGCTCCATAACATGCGCCAAAGTAAGCTATGGGGCAGAAGTTTGGGGCTTTGTGAATACCTCTAGAATTGAACAGGAAGAAAACAGACACCTGAAATCTATCCTGAGGGCACCACCCAGTACTGCTGGATTCATAGCTCACAGTGAGCTAGGGAGGCCATACCTGGTTGATTTGTTAAAACTTAGGCCAATTGTGGCGTGGCTAAAAATCTGGGTAAATCCAGATGCGCACTTAAGCAGGAAAATTTTACAGGACTGCTTAGGTAGGACTCACTGTATGCGCATCCCATGGCTTAAATATGTGAGAAATACTCTTGAGGATCTAGGGTTTGGAAACCTCTTCAAGAACCCCTCCACCATTTCAGCACAGCACAAGAAACAAGTAGGGGAAATTTTCCTACAGCGGAAAATCCAATGCCGGGCTGTGGCTGAAGGAGAGAAAAAGTCTGTGAGGGCTCATAATCTGGTGAAGAGTGTGGAGGGTATGGAGCCCTATCTGTATCTTGTACATAATACACAGGATAGATTTCTTATGTGCCGTTTTAGACTGAACCTACTTTCTTTTATGCTGGCTTCACCAGCAGGTTTCACTACGTCAATCGAGCAAAAGGGACCCTGCGGCTGCGACAACCGGTCTCCGCAGGATTCCCTTCATTTTATCTTGCTTTGCCCTTATTTTTCCATGCCCAGGCGTAGATTCCTAGTAAAAATCTTTAAAAAAGCCCACCTGGAACATGCCAGAGATGCTTTAGTCTATTTGCAAAAAGCTTCTGACCCGCTAACCTTGTGTTGTGTTATGAATTTTATCAAGGTTGCGGTCCGACTAAGGATGACGAGGGGAGAGGAATGAAAGACTCGGGACTCTCTGTTTTAAACTCACGGCCCTGTATGTCAGTATTTTATTGTATTATCTATGTACAAGGATCTTGACTAATATTTAATGCTTTTTTATCTATGTATATGTATGTGTGCTTTTATGGTGTTTTTTAATCACCGAATAAAGATTCTTGAATTGAATTGAATACTGTGTTGTGTTATTCTGCCCTGGGAAGGGGTTCCATGGGTGTTGTGTGTGTGTTCCCACACAACTCCCATGGTTTTTGACGCATTCCCAGATTTAGCAGAACTGGTAAACCAGGGAATGCGCCAGTAAGATGTGCTTCTCAGGTGAGGTGCAACTAGGAGAAATAACTTTAGTTCTCCTCGTTACTTCCACTGGGTTTATAAGGGAATAGGGTGGGAAGTAATTTAATTATAATTCATTACATTTTTAAATATATTTATTGGTATTTATTTTGAATTAATTGATATTTAAATTTTTAGTTGGTAATTATTTAAAATATGATTGGTAATTCATTTTTATTAATAGTTTAATTGATAATTATGTTAAATGTATTAATTTATTTTCTGTAGCGGGTTGTGGGTTTATAGGGTAATAGGGTGGGAAGTAATTTAATTGTAATCAATTAAATATTTTAATTTATTTATTGGTTTTGTTTTGTTGTAATTTTTAATTATATTTTAATTGTTAATTAATTAATTGTTAATTGGTAAATAATTTGTAGTAATATGTAATTATTTGTATTTTTTAATTGATTAATTAATATATTCATATAAAATTGTAAATTACTTTTAATTAATTTGTATTTGATATTAATATTTAATTATTTTTTATTCATATATGAAGTATTTACTTTCCCTACTGTTGCACTCTCTGAAGTGTGAATAGTAATTTTTAACCCCTACACTATCCAACGCTTTCCCTACTGATGCACTCACTGGAGTGGGAATAGTAATTTTTTCCCCTACCCTATCCAATGCTTTCCCTACTGTTGCACTCTTTGCAGTGGGAATAGTAATTTTTACCCCTACGCTATCCAACACTTTCCCTACTGTTGCACTCTTTGGAGTGGGAATAGTAATTTTTACCCCTACGCTGTCCAACACTTTCCCTACTGTTGCACTCACTGGAGTAGGAATAGTAATGTTTACTCTTACGCTATCCAACACTTTCCCTACTGTTGCACTCTCTGGAGTGGGAATAGAATTTTAACCCTCCCGCTATCCAACGCTATCCCTACTTTTGCACTTTCTGGAGTGGGAATAGTAAATTTTACCCCTATGCTATCCAACACTTTCCCTACTGTCGCACTCTCTGGAGTGGGAATAGTATTTTTTACCCTCCCACTATCCAACGTTTTCTCTACTGTTGCATTCTCCGGAGTGGGAATAGTAATTTTTACCCCTACGCTATCCAACGCTTTCTCTACTGTTGCACTCGCTGGAGTGGGAATAGTAATTTTTACTCCTACGCTATCCAACACTTTCCCTACTGTTGCACTTTTTGGAGTGGGAATAGTCATTTTTACCCCTACGCTATATAACGCTTTCCCTACTGTTGCACTCACTGGAGTGGGAATGTAATTTTAACCCTCCCGCTATCCAACGCTTTCCCTACTGTTGCACTCCCTGGAGTGGGAATTGTAATTTTTACCCTCCCGCTATCCAATGCTTTCCCTACTGTTGCACTCACTGGAGTGGAAATAGTACATTTTATGCCTACGCTATCCAACACTTTCCCTACTGTTGCACTCTTTGGAGTGTGAATAGTAATTTTAACCCCTACGCTATCCAACGCTTTTCCTACTGTTGCACTCACTGGAGTGGGAATAGTAATTTTTACCCCTACGCTATCCAACGCTTTCCCTACTGTTGCACCCACTGAATTGGGAATAGTAATTTTTACTCCTACGCTATCCAACACTTTCCCTACTGTTGCACTCTCTGGAGTGGGAATAGTAATTTTATCCCTCCTGCTAGCCAACACTTTCCCTACTGTTGCACTTTCTGGAGTGGGAATAGTAATTTTTACCCCTACGCTATCCAATGCTTTCCCTACTGTTGCACTCGCTGGAGTGGGAATAGTAATTTTTACTCCTACTCTATCCAACACTTTCCCTACTGTTGCACTTTTTGGAGTGGGAATAGTAATTTTTACCCCTAGGCTATCTAACGATTTCCCTACTGTTGCACTCACTGGAGTGGGAATGTAATTTTAACCCTCCCGCTATCCAACGCTTTCACTAATGTTGCCCTCCCTGGAGTGGGAATAGTAATTTTTACCCTCCCGCTATCCATTGCTTTCCCTACTGTTTGCACTCACTGGATTGGAAATAGTCAATTTTATGCCTACACTATCCAACGCTTTCCCTACTGTTGCACTCTTTGGAGTGGGAATAGTAATTTTTACCCCTACGCTATCCAACGCTTTTCCTACTGTTGCACTCACTGGAGTGGGAATACTAATTTTTACCCCTACGCTATCCAACGCTTTCCCTATAGTTGCACTCACTGAATTGGGAATAGTAATTTTTACTCCTACGCTATCCAACACTTTCCCTACTGTTGCACTCTCTAGAGTGGGAATAGTAATTTTAACCCTCCTGCTATCCAACGCTTTTCCCCACTGTTGCACTTTCTGGAGTGGGAATAGTAATTTTTACCCCTACGCTATCCAATGCTTTCCCTACTGTTGCACTCTTTGGAGTGGGAATAGTAATTTTTACCCCTACGCTATCTAATGCTTTCCCTACTGTTGCACCCACTGGAGTTGGAATAGTAATCTATACCCCTACGGTATACAACGCTTTCCCTACTGTTGCACTCTTTGGAGTGGGAATAGTAATTTTAACTCTCCTGCTATCCAACACTTTCCCTACTGTTGCTCTCTCTGGAGTGGGAATAGTAATTTTAACCCTCCCGCTACCCTACTCTTTCTCTACTGTTGCACTCTCTGGAGTGGGAATAGTAATTTTTACACCTACGCTATCCAACGCTTTCTCTACTGTTGCACTTTCTGAAGTGGGAATAGTAATTTTTACCCTCCTGCTATCCAACGCTTTCTCTACTGTTGCATTTACTGGAGTGGTAATAGTAATTGTTACCCTCCTGCTATCATATGGTAAAAATATAGTATCTTTTTTATTAATATTATGTTTATATATATATTTTTGTTAAAAATGTACTTGTATGTTTATTTATTTTTAACTTAAATTAATTATTTATTAATTTTAAGGTTATTTAAGTATTTTAAGTATGTTTAAGTTAATTATATTTATTTTTCATTACTTTTACATTACTTTTAATATATTTTCAAAATTCGATATTTTGACTAACTATATTTTTTACATCGATATTTTTGATTCAAAATTTTTGTACTTACCTGTTTGGAGATAGGAAGTCGATATTTTGGTATTCTATATTTTTTACTCGATATTTTGCTACATCGATATTTTTGTCATCGATATTATGTCAGTGATCCATGCCTGACCTTCCTGCACATGTTCCGGAGAGAGTTGCAGTTTATTTCTTTGGACCTCTAAGAAATGGACATCACCTCATCGAAGTCATCAATGAATATCAGTGTTTTCCTTTGGTAGAAGTCTTTTCATCAACAACCCATGAAAAAGTAATCTAGTGGCTCAATAACATCTTTGCAGCTTGAGGCACCCCCGCTATTCCCAAGTCTGAGTTTCATGTTTGACTCAATGTCAACTATCAAAAGAGTAGAATGGCCCCAGGCCAATGGGGTTGTTGAATGATTCATAGGTGCCCTTAAGAAGGTAATTCAGAAATCATTGACAGATGGAATCAATCTCAATCAATCCATGTGTCAGGCCATTTTTGCCTATTGATCAACTCCACACTCCAAAAAGTGGTGGCCCAGCAACCTTGCTATTTGGGCGAGACATCAGAACCAAACTACCACAATTGACATCGGACTGATGGATGAATGAGGTTCGTGCCACAGATACTTCTCGAAAGTACAAGAGGAAAACATTTGCTGATCAGCGCCGACACGCCCAGGAAACAGTCTTCAGAACTTTACATTACATTACATTACTAGTGAAACAGAAAAGGAAGGGAAAAATGGAGGCTCCATTTGATGCCTACCCTTTGAGGGTTTTAAAGTGCAAAGGACACATGGTGACAGAACATGGTCCCGGAAAGTCCATCAGACTGTACTTGTCACACTTTAAACACCAACCTCAATGTGCGTCAGCTCCTGATATTAAGAGTGAGGTGATCCTGTCTACCTGTGCAGATAAAGCATCTGAACCAATGCCATCGGTGCCAGAACAAAGTGCCCCTCAACTACCTCAAAGCACCCAATCTGGCCGACTACTCTGAGTGCCTAGACAACTCATTGAGCAGCTAATATGCTTATTCTGTCTGTACTTTTTATTTAACAAAGAGGGAGATGTAGTGTCTTGAGATTGTGCACGTTAGGATCCTTGTGGTTGTGTGTGGACTCCAAACCAGAATTATGTAATCTGCTGGGAGGTGTTACGTTGTGGTTCTTAAAGTTATGAACCAATGCATTCAGTGTGTGGTTGTTTGTTGAAAAATATAGATGTATATTGCAGAGCTCAATGTGCAGCATATTTCATTTGCATGCACTCAGGCAGGGGAGGAGGCTACCCTGTATTTGTTTTGTCAAGCAACAAAGAAGCAATGAGGTTAATTATATTGGAGCTAGCTCGGGACCTTTAGTAGCAACACAGACTTGGGCCAGATTCCAGCACAACATCCAAAAATGTTTAAAATCTAGCACTAATGATGCAATCAATTCCCTTCAGTGGCAGACTGCTTACCTGTGATTTCCTATCAGAAAATGTGACATAAAAAGGAACAGTCCTCATTGAGTAAGAACTCCCTAGACCAAAAAACAAGCCATTTAACATGAAGAATGAATAGAGAGAATAAGTCATTGTGACAATATCTGCAAATTAGGGTGACATATCCAACTTCTTCAAGAACATGCAGGAGGCACACTGAGAGCCATGTAATTTACTAAATCTGTCACACCCGCAATTGGATATTTATTAACCTGTAGAAAATAGGCATAAATAATTAGATTTATAAAATGGATAAGTACATTATTGTGTTGAACCTGTGGCCTCCATACTTTCTGCATTTGTCAAAAGCACAATTCAGTTTCTTGCATTGTCCTTGCATTAAGTGATTCACTAATCCACACAACCTCAGACAAACTCACCCTTCATTTAACAGGCATGTTTATTGATATAAAATACAGACCTATTATCTAAACAATGAAATTAATGATTAAGGGGCCAATTTAGAATTTGGCAAACCGAGGTTTGGAAGCCAGGGCGACAGAGTAATTCTCTCTATCAATTTGGCTGCACCACTGCCCACCAAATTTGGTAATGCCTGCCAAGCCGATGATCATTTTTTAAGGCATTGTCAGGAATCGCTGTCATGCCAGTTCCTGTCGATGCTTTTTGTAGTTTGACCCACAACTCAGTTTTTTTCAAAAAGAAAATCCCAAATTGTTATTTTTCTCATTGAAAATAAGAAAGATAATGCTCCCCTCAAGAAGGGAGTCCCTTTTTTGATGGTGAGGGGAGTATTTTGTCGTTTTATTCTTGATGGTGACGGGCCGAGAAAGCTGACCTGTGATTCCGCCAATATAAATGAGTTGGGTGGATTTAGAGGTCAAACTCTTATGGCCTGTACTCTGTCAGGCTGTCAGAGGGGTTTAATCGTAGCAGAGATGGAGCAGTTTCCGCCATGATTAAAAAGAAGGTCCACCCGCTTTAAATGAGGTGAACGGACCATACTTAGGGGGTCATTAGGATGACGGGCGGACTTGGTCCGCCTGCCATCCTATCGGTACACGGCGATCACCCGCCATAAGGGTGGTATTACGATGCGGCCGCCACAGTGGCGGCTGCATCCTGCATTTATAACATTGTGGCGGGCGGTGCTCTCTGCACCGCCCGCCACAATGCCATAAATGCGGTGCCTACCGCATTGTTTATGCAAATGCAGGGGGGTACCACAGGTCCCCCCCCCGTGTGCACCCCCACCCCTCCTTAACTTTGGGGGCCCTGCGGGCCCCAAAGTGATATTGCTGGCCGCCACCTTAATATTCCTTTTCCGCCCCGGCCACAAGGCGACCGGGGCGGAAAAGCGTCGGACGGTGTTTCCGTCCACCACGGTCCCCCCCACCATACTAATATGGCGGGGGGGATTCGGGAGAGGATGGCGGGCTGATTGCCCCCGCCAGGCTGGCGGTGGCTTACCCCAGCCTGGCGGGGGCAATCCGCCCGCCATCCTATTGGGCCCCATAGTCTTGGTGGTATGAATACTCCATTGTCGTTGTCACCTAGTGGCCATACCACCAAAGATATAAAAAAGGCCCGTAGTTATTATTCACTTACCTGTTGTACTGATAAACATTTTAATGTAATATATCTAATAGTAATTGATGTTGGCAACTGTCCTATTGTTTCAAACTAACAGCATCTAACTTGTGCTAGTTTTCATTTGTAGTGTGAATGATGTCGAATGCATATTTTACCTTGAACCTTGATAATTAAATTTACTACTGAAAGGAATCAGGCTGATAACACTGCCACTTCCTAGAAAGTGAAATACATGGCTATTTTAAGATTATGTGAACAAAACATCATGTCTACACAAAGACTCATTTCACCAATTCACAATCTATGAAGACATAACATATGTTATTTAATCATGTCAACCTCCTATTTTCACAGAATGATTTGAGAAGGATGTGTATTTCCTATTGATAATAAAAAACAAATACAATCACTAAAGGCAATAAAGAGAAACGAGTTTCATATAAAAAAGAACTCGCCTGCCACAATAATGAACACAAATAGACATGTTGCATACAATATTAAACAATTTAAAATTAATGCAGTGCAATTCCGAGAATTCCTCCTATGTAATTTTTTTCGATCACTTTCTAATGTGATTAACACCTAGCGGATAAAATATTGCATTTCAGGAAACCCGAAATGGTACAACATGCAATATAGCATTCGAGAATCCATTAAAAGTGTGAAGGCGTAGACCCTTTGTTCTTGTAAAATGAAATGTCTCAGTTTGCCGGAGATCTAAAAATAT
The DNA here is from genome assembly GCF_964263255.1 of Lissotriton vulgaris. Lineage (NCBI taxonomy): Eukaryota > Metazoa > Chordata > Amphibia > Caudata > Salamandridae > Lissotriton > Lissotriton vulgaris. The sequence continues at coordinate 478,066 of NW_028241980.1, forward strand.
GCTTTTTTTAATTTAATCATAATTGAGACAAGAAAAAAGTTCATTTGTGATAAAATCACACACTTATTAACTGAGTCTATGTTCTTTTATTTTCATTTTTTTTTAGAAATTATGGCACTGTTACTGGATATTTCCAAGGGTCCACAAATTCTGCAAGAATCATATCGTATTGGAGCACATTGCACTCTTTTTCATGAGTGGTGAGGCGGGGAAAAACAGCCTTTACAGCAGTCTTTGCAACACAATGCCACTACCATGTAGCATTAATCATGCATATAAGTACCACGCAGGAGGAATTTGCACCTATACCATGCATGCCTTTACAACGCAAGTAAATATATATTTTTTAAATTACATGATAATTATGTTATTTTAAAAAAAAAATTGGCCCCAGGAACAACATATACCAGGACCTGACATCTTTTACAGGAGGAAGGGGAATAGGATGTTCCTCCCTGGGACTAATTTGGCCTCAGGCCTGGCTTTATTATTAGGCTGGTCAATTTTAGACCTGGTGACCCTAATCCCGGTTGCTTATTTGGGGGAGGGTGGTACATACCTACCGCCCCCCACCCCTTCGCAGGCCAATTATAACCCTACACACCCCATTCCCAGGGCTCCAGCACATGTTTTAGAGGACAAGGGCACACAGACCCAGACCCCTCCCCGGGCTGACTTGAACCTAGGGGATCCCATTCCCCAAGGCCAAGTGCAATAAAGGTGGGTATCCTGGTACCATAGTGTTTTTGGGGGTCATGAGGTTAACCCCAAGGCCCTGGGTGCCACCCAGCTCCCCTCATTCAGCAGTATTTGGAGCTGTTTCTGCAGGCTGGGAAACAGATTTAAAATCTGCTCTGAGTGGGCAAGAGCATTTTTGAAGTCCCTGTCTGCTTGGAGCGGACTTGGGGCCTCATTAGGATGGCGGACGGACCTGCGCTCGTCCGCCACCCCCGAGGTGGAGGGACCGTCCGCAGGGGCAGCAGAGGTCCCTCCGAGCGAATTAGGATGTGACCGCCACCCTGGTGGTCACATCCTGTATATTTAACATTGCGACGGGTGCTGCTTGAAGCATAGGTACCCCCATGTGCACCCCCCAGCCCCCAACACCCTGGGGGCCTGCAGGGGCCCCCCAGAAGCTATTTTCCACATGCTTTTCCACGGCGGTGAATCCGCCACGGAAAAGCATGTTTTTACACACATTGTAATTTGGCTGGCGGTGTCTTGCAGACACCTCCACCAAATTGCGGCCAACACCCCGCGGATCAGCGGCGGACGGATCTGCCATCCGCCGCTGGTCCCACGCCATCCTAATCTGGCGGTGGGTGTTTTGAAGGGCTGCAGCTGTGATTCCGCATCCCCCAGGCCGGCGGTGGCTTCCGCCGGCCCGGAGGATGCGGAATCACCGCAATCCTAATTGGCCCCTTGATGTTTGATCCCACTTGGCAGGAGATTTATAAATGCTCCCACCAAGCATAAGCAAATACGGGGTGCAGCCTATGCTGCAGCCCCCTCCCCTATATATAATCAGTCTCTGGGGTAGGCACCACAAGGGGTTAGGAAAGTAAATGTGGCCCAGCCAACTTTTATTTTTATCCTGCAACTGTCTCTCTGGATCCCTCAATGGGGCCTAGGGGTCAGGGTAGCCCACTCTGCCCCCATATATCTTTAGGCTTTTTTAGCTTCAGGACAGGGGACTAACTCCCTTAGTCCTGTAATGTCTGACAACAACATTGCAGTCAATAAGAGTTCTCGCTCGTCTAGGAGTCTGACTCCCACAGTGAAGAGATAACCGAAGGGAAATAAAGCTCCCAGGGCCAATCAGAATGCTCTATTTCTAAATTGGTGCTCCTGTGAGAGTCTCTGAGATTCTTGCACGCCAAAGTGCCTAAATATAAAATTTATTTTTGGACCTTAATTTCTCCTAAAATATGAAAATACTTACACCAAATAACAAAAAGCACAATCTGCGGACCAAGATTTAGCTTCCTGCCAAATTTGGTGGAATTCCTTTTAACAGTTTTTGCTGTAGCCTGTCTTAATGGAAGCCTAGGAAAAATTCATGGGGACCCTCCTTTTTTTTCTCAGCCCCTGGTTGATGGATTACTCCGAACCTTTTCATGCACAAACTATTCAAAGAGTAGCACCTTTTTTTGGAAGTTTCGTGGAGATTCATCAAATGAGGCCAACATTATTAGAAACAAACTAGATGCTTTTCCTATGGAAAAACGATCTTAACTATACCTACCTAGTGGCAACTGCCACTGGTTAATGTATCCATTTATATCTATCTGTATAATATGTTTTTTATATCTATAGCTAGCCTATTGGGGAGATCTGTTAAGCAATGGCCAAGAAAAAAGAGAGGTCCTAAAATGTAAAATCCCAATGCATTTTTCATAGACTTCTTTAAGACAGGTTATAGCGAAAACTGCTGAATGGAATTACACCAAATTTGGCAGGAAGCTAGATCTTGGTCTTCAGATTGTGCTTTTTTTGACTTGGTGTAAAACCATTTAGCAGTTATTGAGATATTAACGGTAAAATATTGTATATTTTAGCAGTTATGCTCACAGAGTTTTGCACGGCAAGAGTGCGAAATCAAAAATGGAGCCTTATGATTGGTGAGAGGCCTGTTTTTCCCATGAGCCTTCGTGAGTCAAGTGAGTGCTCTGATTGGCTGGCTGTTGGAATGTTAGAAATCAAATGGCTGCCATTACTGTGAAAGATTGGAGTTGTTGTGAAGATGAACTAAAGAAACTATTTAAAGGGGCAGCAGAAAGGTATGCTGCCCCCTAAATTTAGAGAGAAGGTGTTGAGGATTGGAGAGTATGTGCTGGCTTTCTGTGTTCACCATGCCACGAACCCCGCATCACGAACACCTCATTCACCATGCTCACCCCTGCGCTCTCACTATCGTGCCGTGCTCCTGTCGGTGGCCCATTGGATCACAACACATCTTGGTCATGAGAGTCGGGCTGCGAGCTGTGAGCTGTAAGCTGTACTGAGGAGAGGCCCTGAGTCACAGCGTATGAAGTGAGTGGCATAGCAGCTAAGCAGCACAGAGCGGGAGATCTGAGGAGCACTTTGAACCTCAACCTCCTGCTGCTCTGTGGTCCCCCGGCAGTATACAACCTTGTTCTAACCTTATTCAGCCTGTAAGCTACTGTGGGAGGCAGCTGGTATTGTGTGGGTGACAACACTGAAGGGTTTCACCTTCTAGCTACCTGTCACCAGCCACCTGTCACCACCAGTCATCACCGCTAGCTCATAAGGGGTAAACAAGGTAATCCCCTAATGCCTATTTCAGCACTTGCTGCCTCCAGATTACATATCACTTTCGGTGGTGTGGGGTCAGTGAGGTGTGTTCAGCTCTAGAAGCCACTATCATAATGGGTATAGCCCGGTTGTCACAGGATCAGTGTGGCTACGACCAGGAGTGGCTTGTGGCTCCAGTGAGCTCCCGTCTTCTCAGACTGTCTCCTCCCCAACTAGTTCAGAATTTAGTGTAATCATACTTGTCACGGGTTTAAACAGCCCTACAGCCCCTGACTTAAAAAAGCAGCAGTGGGGTGAAGAGGTCCAGAAGGATGATGTGGGTGCTACCATTAGCCCTCAAGCGCAGGAATCTATCCAAAGCTGCAAACCCAGCATCTGCTAGTGATCCCCTGTCTCTTGATTCTGAAGCTGGACCTTTGGTTACAAACTCTGTACTCAAACCCATGCAGCAAGACCTGATAATGGGGCTGGTCCGATAGGCCTGTACATATCCACCCTGGCGGACCTTTTCACCAGGGAATCATCATAAATTGAACTTAAACACTCACTGCAAGAGGGAAATACCTCTTTATGCATCCTTATAGAGTTGGTTGTGTAGCGGCAGGAACCACAAGTGCTATTTTTCAAGCAGCCCGCTGTCTCCAAGTGATAGTGGCAATAATGGCAATGCCAAATTATGCCTGGAAGTCTGCCCTAAAGGTCATCTAATAGATTCTAGGGTCAGGCACCATCTTTCTTCTGCCCCAACAACTGCTTATTCTTTTGGTGGCCTCACTGCAAGCATGTTACCACAGGTCCTCTTAGAGGCTATTACTCCTCCTCGCCCATTATCAATTACTGCAGGATGTTGGGTTAGCCTTGATTCACCATAATGCAGTTTCCAAGTGCGACATAAACACCTCATCAGTAAGTCCAACACTGGTAATCTCTCAAGAGCGTGATTCTACACATAGGCGGAGCAGCACTAGTCAGAGCCAAACTTGGAGCTAGCCATAAAATGTCAATTTAGTACACCATCAGCTCGGCAGGACCCAGCGACCGTGGGGAGCATTGCTCTATTATCGCCAACAAAATTCTCTGGCAATATTCACTCTAAGGCTGTCTGCTTGGAGCTGAACGATCAATCATTATTGGAGTTGCCACTCTCCATTCCCAAGGAGCCTTGTAACTGTGGCCCAAATAGTAATGGTAGTCCCTGTCCCCCCAGCAGTTTCGGGCACCATCTGGCCAGAACACCTGCAAACCCTGAAGCCAACGAAAGCTGCCCTCAACTACCATTCAGTTAAGTTGGATCTTCTAGTCAACCTTTTGAACACCCTTGCTGCTTTTACTACTGTAATTGATAATAAACTTGACATGCTAAACAAATAATCAGTGCTCAATCCAGTTTCAACTTGGCACAGACTGTATGCTACTGCTCTCCAATTATCGATAATCTGTCATCTTTCCCAGCCTTCCACAACATGAACCTATCTGAGATCAAATACATCAGAAAAGGAATTGGGAAAAGGCCAAACCTGGTTGCTGTACCCAGTCCTCAAACTCCCCACGTCAGTGGGAAGCTCAACCCGCGGTCAATTGTCATGGAACAGAGTGTACTCCACCTTGCAGGGTAGAGCAGACAGGTCAAGTCACAGTTGGGGCCTCTCCAGGAGTACATGCCACACACTCTCAGGAAGTGGACTGTGGGGAGGAGAACCCGGGGATGATGAAGGGCATCCACTAGGAAAATCCTCCTCAGTATAAATTGGCCACTGTTGAGTTGTCCATTGCATGGTCTCCTCCTACTATTCTTACTACAACTCGCTCGGCCTTAAGTTTGTCTACATCTCCCTTAATTCAAAGGGAGAGGAAGCGTTGCAAAAACAACAAAATAAAAATAGCAAGAGTTCTTCTTTAGTGCCCCATCAACTTAGATACACAATTTTTTCAAAAAGGAGCAGCACAAGTACTGTGCAGCTAGATGAAGGAAGGTGCACCCATTTGTCCACAGAGTCACCTCAATGAGAAAATAATGCTGCCACTGGCACTGCCAACTCAAATGCTCATTTAAATTTTCTGAGCAGGAAATCAAGTCAAGAAGAAAGTAACTCGTGCTGAACAGTTCAGAATGTGCAAGATGGTGTGTGTTCGAGCCACCCAGAAAGGAAGGATGAGCTTGTTCCCATAGCTTTAAGGGTGGGACGGAATTTGGGCTGCTCAGGCTGTTCCCCAGGATCTCTTATTTGTGAGAACCCGGGTAGCATTTCAGTCACTATTCAACAAGCAATTTCTTATCAGTCCATGGTGGCCTTAAAAAAACAAGAAGTGTGCCTTTCATGGACACCCAGACCAAAAAGGGCCCTGAATCACCTGCTGAGTTGCTCATTGGTGGAAGATGCCTTGGGAGGATCTAATGCTCCAACTGCCACCCAGGCTCTCTCTACATCACATTCAAGCCAAGGCACTGCATCAGCCCAAGTCAAACTGTTAGTTATCCCTGAATGCCACTCTCTGGGCCCCATAACATACTGAGCTGGGGAAACAAGCTAAGTCCAATTGAGGCCATTCCAGAGCTCAACCATTTGGAATCAAAGAATATTATCTCAATTGAGTTATTTACTTACCCCAAGGGATGAAAAGAACTCTGACCCAACATTGGGGACGTTTGGTTCCCCGGACCATATGCAAAAGCACTGGTCAAAAGAGAAGGTGTTTAACTCCAGGGGCATCAACCTTAGCCTTCAAAGAAAAAAAGGATATCAGTGGTTCTCACGAAATAGCATATAGCATTCCCTGTGCCTAAGCAGGAGGTATTTTACATCTTGAAAAGTGCATTAGGCTGTACTAATTCAGTTCCCAGACACCAGCAGATGGAGGCAGGTAAGCCCTCAAGGGCTGAGTAGAGTTGGCTGCTTCAACCTTAGGGTCTTATTTATAAGAGGCCTGTGCCATCGGAGCATCACTCTTTTTGACGTTCCGGTGGCGGAGGCCTCTCAATCATATCTATGAGCCACCCTGCATGGCTTTGCATGTCCTCCTAGTTATGGAGTAAAGCAAGGCAGTGCAAAGTGCTATGTTGTCTTACTCTGCGTCAAGGAGGCATTCCATGGGTGTTATGATGGGTCTTTCCAGGGAACACCCATGGATTTTGACTCTGCCCTAGATCCACAAAAGCCAGTAAACCTGGGGCAGCTCACCAGTTCTGGACCAAACTCTTGTGCAAGAGTAAAAAGAGTAACTGCAAGAACTTACGGACTTTGATCAATTGGCAGATGAGTTGACCAGACAGAACTGGAAGTGCCAATATCTCTTAATCCCAATGGTCATCTTTTCTGGCAAAACACTTTAGTGACTCGGCAGAAAACTTACACTGCTATGCTACCCATCAAGGAAGTCAGCCCTGTCCAATAAGCACTTCAGCGACTCCCAGCCCTGTTAGTCCTCAAGGTTCTGAAGGTTTACTTTTCCCTCCAGTCTCTTTCTTGACACACCAGCTGAACCTGGTCCTGGCAAAGGTTAGATCTTATAGGCCCTTAGGCCAAATGGTCTTCCACAGACACTTTTTAAGCAGGACATATCCATTAGGGCCAGCAAATTCATGCCCCCATTTGATTAATGTCTAAGGAGCTCAACAATTCTGGGCTCACAGCGTGCTGCCATCACCCAGCCTATTTATGAAGGCGGCTCTAAATCCAGACCCATTAATCCAGACCTACCCCTGTAACCAGGGTGTGCAGTTTTAAACTTCTATTTTGATCTGACAAAATAAACCTGTTGCCAGTCCTAAACCATATATGTTAATGCTTATATATGTCACCTCTAAGCAGAGGTGTAATTTAATCAAAATGGTTGGGGTAGCGATAGTTAAATCCGATACACTTTGACTCTGATGATGTGATAGGATGTGACCTCATATGACTGTAGACCCTGATGACATCACATGAAGATATGCAACATAAATTTGGCTCTAATCACATCATAGATGCGCTGTGTCAGCTCAAGTGTAAGGTTATCAAAATAGCAAAATATTACCAAAAAAGTTTAAAAAGCATTATTAGCTGAACAGTTATGATCTGTCAAGGGAACAGCAATGGTAAGCAACGATGATATGCTGCAGGTGCAACCTTAGCAGGCCCAAATGCAGTTCTCAAATGCCTAAGCTCTATATTCTTTTTCCCAGACTCAACAATAGTCTGCAGAATAATTTGACTATGCTCACCCATAATTTCCCCAGAATTGTATCTCATTTGTCCATGCGTATCTCTATTAATACTGCGTCAATATTCATTAACCCTGGCTCAATCATAATGTGCTCAGGATTAACCATCTTATACCATATATAAACTTACATAAAGAGATCTAACCCTAGGATCTCCTTTTGGGGCAGTAAATCTCCTGCCATTTTCAGACAATTAAGCATGGCCTCTGGGGAGGGAGAAACTGCTTGCCCATCTAAACTAGATGTCTTGGGGAACTAGTATATATAATCAAGGTTATCATATCCACACTTTGTGCTCAAAAGGATGTCAGACACCAAATTAATTGACAACATATTTTTTACATGTTACCATACATTTATGTAGTCATTATTTCTAATAAAGATCAGTGTAAATGTCATTTTAAACATGATCAAGAGAAACAAAAAGTAAACATGAGTCAAAGATACACAGATACAAACAATTCATCCTTGACATTTTAGATGACAGTATTAATTTATATAACTTTTTCATGATAATTGCTCTGAAATTCGTTCATTCAGTGCGGCCTGGTGGCTGAAAAACTCTTGAGACAGCTCTGTGACTCATTCAAACCACACATTCAATTTGACATATTTGTGTACAGTTTAAATCATATTTTAGACATTATGTCACATTCCCTTAGCCTCCTCCACAGTTTCACTTACAAACGCACACCCACACCTGCACACACACACACACATACACACACATGCATGCACACACACACACACACACACACACTCCCTCCCCCAATGTTTTAGTCACTGGAAGATGCTCTATCACAAAATTAATTTATAAAAAACGCCTTTGCCACTGGATTCAAGCTAACCTGGCTGATGAGGGGTGTTACCCCGAAACCGGTCCCAGGATGCTTGTTTCCGGTTCAGGGAAGACATGGCTTGGCAGTTAGGGCTGGACTGTTCCCATGAGGCACAGGATCAAGACTGATTTGCATATAGCGGTGTCTGAACTGAGGTGGCGCAGTGAGCTAAAGAACGATAATGGATTCAACCCAGATCTGTGACTGGGGGTGTCTGAAAATTTTCAGTGCTCTGTCCATCATCTCCTTCTGTTTGCTTTGTTCGCCCTAAGTTTGCAGGGCATGCCCAGACGTGGGTCGCTTGCTGACTTTGCCACTGGATTCAAGCTAGCCTGGCTGATGAACATTGTTACCCCAAAACTGATCCCAGTATGCTTGTTTCCGGTTCAGGGAAGACCTGGCTTGGCAGTACGGGCTGGACTGTTCCCATGAGGCACAGGGTCAAGTCTGATTTGTATATAGCTGGGTCTGAACTGAGGTGGCAAAGTGAGCTAAAGATAGATGATGGATTCTACCCAGATTTGTGACTGGGAGTGAGTGTATGAAAAGTGTCAGTGCTCTGTCCATCATCGCCTTGTGTTTGCATCATAATCCTTTAGCCTCCTTCCACAGTTTTGCACACATGCACATGCACACACATGCACACGCACACACACCCACACACACATACACACACACACATGCACCCTCCCCAATGTTGTAGTCACAGGAAAATGTTTTATAACAAAATTAATAGTTCAAAACCGACTTCACATTCTATACATATTGTTACCCTAACAATGGTCTATGATTTCACATGGCGCCCAAGCTGCCTGGCTCCAATGCAGGCACTGTTGCACCATGGTGCAAAGGTGCCTGTGTTGCAGACAGGATTGTGTCTGTGCAGGAAGTCACACCATCCAACACTGAAGCAATCCACAGAGGGGTTTCCTCTTTCTAAGTGTGCTTCAGAACGCAGCACACAACAAGGTAAAATAATACAATTTCTCATGTTGTGCCTCCCCTGGGAAGGCAAAGCATTTTGACACATTCCCAGGTTTATCTGTGTTGGTAAATCTTGGAATGCTCCAAAATCCATGGGTGGATGCATGGGAACACCCACACTCCACCCATACCTTCCCAGGGCATAGTAACGCAAGGCAGTGACTTGACCTGCCTTGCATTACTCCAGATTTACCAAACACCACATGGGCACACAAGGTGGCCTTGTATTGCTTGGTAAATCTAACTATAGTATTGGTTTGCCCATGCGAGACGCTGCATGACTCAAGGGCAACCCAATACTATGATATATCTGGTCCTGAATTTTAAAACGTATGCAATGCTTGCTGATGTGCAAGTAACAAAGCTAAAACCTGGCCAGTCAGAATAAAATTGCACAGATTTGTAAATCTTTACTTAAAGGAATATCTTAATGAAAGAGTATTTCCTTTGGTATGTTTGGCTTTTAATTTTAATGTGAATTGGATTATTTTCGTCTTCAGATAAAAAAGAAAACAACTGATTTACAAAGTTGAAAACAACTGCTTTAAAATGTTTAAACTGAGTAAGGCCTTGTTGCTGTATAGGTTCCCATGGCTTAGCTCTGAAAACATTCTGTCTCAGGATTTTGTGTTTCATGATGTTAATTTAGGCATGGTCTGGTAGCATAATGAGATCGTTTTTGTTTGTGCAGTTGTTTTTTAAGAATATGACCCAACATAATAAACATTCCTAAACAAAATGGAAGAGGAAAATAGTCTATTGTGCAGCTGTTTGGGAAGTTCTGTACTGGATGTGCCAAGCATGCTTTCTCACAATGGCCCCTCTAATGCCAGGGGTCGCAAGGACAGTGCCAGTTGTCGCAAAACACATATCAGGGGTCACAGTTCCAACCCCTGGTAACACATAAATGATGTTCATGCACCTAAGGTAGGCCCTAAATTCCAATAGGGCTGGGTTCATTTTATTTAAAAAAAGAACTGGGGCATGTATATGTAATGTTTTACATGTACTGGAAGTGAAAAATATCAAAAGTCATATTTCACAATGGCAAGGCTGGCTCCCCCATAGGTTAATGCACATTTACATTGCTAAATACAATTTGGGAGCAGCTAGTGATGTGGTTCAAGGACTGTTTTATTGGTAAATCCAACTAAATGATCAAGTAAGATTTTATATTACTATTTTGGAATTTACACTTTTAGAAAGTTGTCAATATCCTGCCTAAGCCAAAAGGTGCTGTTTTACTAGTGCCCAATGTCACTTGACTTCTGATGGCTCTCCCGTGGTAAGATGTGGATTGCTCCCAGGCAGTGGACAAAGGGCTTGGGTGAGTGAAAACATTTTTTGTTCCTTGAGAAGGATGGATCGTAGCTGTGCTGAGTCTCCTCCTGAGTTTCAAAGAATGCCTATCTTGTCACTGGCAGATGTAGCTCACACCTATGCCTTCCTCCCTTTTTCCTCACTAGTCAGCTTGGCTCCAAAATCGGTGGTGAGGGGGGTCTTTCCCACATTGAATTTGGAGTGACTACAAATGAGAGTCTGCCCTTTATAATTGCTGCATCTATTGGTGGGCACACAGTCCAATACTTTCCCTAGTGTTACATAGACTGCAGTGAGAATAGTAAGTTTATTCCTGCCAGAGTCCATCAGTGTCTATATTGTTGCATGAACTGGAGTTGCAATAGTAAATGTAATCTCTTCAGGGTCCAACACTTTCACTACTGTTGTGTGCACTAGAGTGGGAATAGTAAATCAAACCTTTCCAGAGGCCAAAGTTTTCCCTACTTTGCTTGCACCACAAAAGGAACTCCACACAAGGTTACATATAAAAATCGCCTTTGTTTTATAAGAACCACATTAGAAACCTAATCACACATTACACTGCGCCAAATGGCATGGGCAATATTCACAGGGGATTATATACAAACCACTGAATTGGTCATGGAGGGTTTGTTTTTCTGCAATTTATCTATCTTTCATAACTCTTCCTGAGTCTCCTTTTTTTTCTTACTTTGTTTCTCCAAAATCACTTGTTGAACAACTTGACAAATGAGAATTGGTATTTGAGTGTATATCACGACTGTAACCGAAGTGATTTTGATAACATGCTCGATGGTCCGGTGCAGCTAGAACAGTAGGGAGTTGGTTTTCTGGTAATATTTTTCACTGTGTTGGGGTGTTGAATAATTGAGGGTATTATGATATAATCAGGGTATATATATCAATTTTTGTATGTAGTAATAATATATCGGTATCCATGCACCATCAAAGTATGCATACACAATATATTAGCAAATATATAACATTAAAAAGACAGTTAAAACCAACAGGTAGTTTATTCATACAATAAAATCAACACTACTTCAAATCCATTCCTATATACAAGTGGTGCAAAGATGGACTTGAGCTATCTACAAACAAGCAAAAAAAGAAATGCACATTTTTATCACAAATCTCATAGGAATATAAAAATTCAAAATATGTATAAATTAAAATTAATTGATATTCAAGATACATCTTGTTAACAATGCTACCCTTATTGTAATTTTGTTATGCTTAAATCAAACCGCCCGTAAAAATTTACTAATAGCAAAGGGGAGTTATCACTCTTTAAAAATCTATAAGCACTTAGATATCTGATCAAACCCAAGTTCCAACATAATGGGCTGATCCATTTCCGGTGAGACTCAAGATACCCAGGACAAAAAAAGCAGTATAAGTATCTCGTCTTCGCTTTTCAAGCCACAGGCTTGGCAAATAGTAGAGGCTAGGTCTTTATTCCATTTAATAGTAAAAGATCTCAAAGGGAGAATACTAAAGCGAAAACGGATATACATGCTTTTTGTTAAAGGTGTAGAAACAGAATCTAAAAATTCTTCAAAACATGGAAAGGGCTTTATATCTAAGAACCTATTAATCAAGGAACCATTTAACCTGTTGTTAGTGTAACCCTCCTGGATGTATGACCAATAGCAGGATTCCAGGACATTAAGGTCAGCTTTGCAACTAATCAATGGGTCAGCCCATAGCCTTTGCCGTCCCAACCTACTCATCTAAACAGAAACAAATTGTACCCATAGCACTGACTTGACACCTGCAACGTTTAGTAAACCCACAAGGGACTCTCTGTACTCACTGAACTTAGGTGTAAGCCATAAACAGACCCAACAACCGAGCAGTCTAAGTGCGGCCAGATCAGTATTTTGTTTCATTCCAAAGTCAAAGTATAGCGGATTAAGAGGCAAACTGTTTGGAAGAGAAACAACTGCCTGGCGAACTTGTTTTCAGCAGTGGATAATAAAGAAGCATCAGTGCAACCTCTGTTCTCTATACCACAAAGTGCAGTGCCTTGGGGATTAGCACTATATACTTCAAGGACCGGTGAAACTGAACATGAGCTTGTTTGCCTATGCAGTCTGATGATGGTGTACGACCTATGCTCGATTGATAATGAGCTTTTTCTAAGTTGTCCTATCCACTTAAAATTCTCCATTACTTGCCCCCCCCCCGCCAGGTAATCAAAGCGCTGCATCTTCTCTAAGGCTTCTCCACCTACTCGGATGATAGCATATTTAGCCACTCCCTTCCCAAGCACCATACATTTGGTTTTATTAACATTAAGCTCCTAACCCCTAGACATAGAGAAACTTGAGAATTTATCAATCAGGAGCCGGAGCCCCATGGGTGTCTTGGAAATAAGGAGGGAATCATCTGCGAATTAAAGAATAGGTACTTTTCTGTTGCTCTGTGCATTAGAATCATTTCTACAGTTCACAAAGATGTCATTTAAAGGGGGAATGGTGTGTGAGCAACAAGTCACCCTTTGTGCCCAATACGCTAGATAGGAATGCGTTCAGTTAGTTCACCCATATGACCAAAGCAAACCTGGGCAAAAATGTTTTTGTGGGGTTGAGACATAAGGTGAATCAGATTCCCAGGGACCTGCGTAGTTGATAAAACATGCCACAAGTTAATGCGTGGGATATGATCAAAAGCAGCTCTAAGATCTATAAACTCCACATAAAGCTTTTGATGACATAATAAGGCATATTTCCAATACAATGTGGCAAATCTGAAAATTTGGTCAGTGGTACTCATCTTTGGTCAAAACCCAGCTTGAATGGCAGACATGATATTATTAGAATCCACCCAGTTTGACAGTTTCTCAAGAACTTGTTCAGCAAAGATATTCTGTGCATTATCTGGTAAACTGATTGGTCTGTAGTTTGAGGGGGCACATGCATCACCTTTTTTATATATTGTAATAATCTCAGCTCCTCTCCATGAGTCTGGTATCTCACCTCCTACTGCTAGGGCATTCAAAAGTAAATTTAAATAAACTGTCCAGATCAGGGGCTCAGATTCGTTTACATCTCCTGGGATTTTATCCAGGCCAGGTGCTTTGGCAGATTTTAACGAGTCAATAGCTCTAGCTGTATCCTGCAGGCTACAAACAAAGGGGTCAGCAGTCTCTATAGCATCAGGACGGGATGTTTCCAGAATAGTCTCCTGATCACTGCCCAGCCTCAAATTATTGTGAGATGTTGCCTCATAGAGATCAGAGAAATGGGACACCCATTTTTTCACAGAAATATGATGATTGTAGCTATTCACTTTTTCTGTTCTACCTTGGGCTACTGTAAGCCAAAATGACCAATTGCCATTTGTTTTAACAGCAGACAGCATATCTTTCCAAATTTTTTCATCCCAATTCTTTTTTGTTAGATTTAAAGAAGCTTTTTAAAGGCATCTAGATTTGGCTATTAGAGTCCTGTCACCACCTAGAACCGCTGAACTCAAGGAACAGTCTGTCTGCAGGCAAGATCGTACCATTTTATCACTTTGCCAAGGCTGGTTTCTTAAGAACTCCATCCATCATCTCCTTTTGTTTGCTTTCTTGGTCAGCATTGCTATCTGGCTCAGCAGTTTTTGATTGGACAACACATTTGGCCACGAGATATAACGCCAACAACTAGCTAATATGGGTTCCAGCACTAATGTGTAACATATATTTGTTTTCCTTTCCAGGGATGCCACAGTTAGTATTAACCCCTTGCATGCTGGTGACGGCTCCCGTCCGTCATGGCACACAGTGCTCGTGTGCTGATGACTGCCGGGAGCCGTCACGACCATGCCGGCGATCGGAATGTGCCGCACAGGAGCGGAATTCCGGCCGCGGGCAAGGGGTTAAATTCAGGGAGTCATAGTCACTATCAGGTCGCCAATCCACTTTCATATTGACCAGGAGTGGCCACACTCTCACATCTAAGATAACAAAAACGATAACACTTGTATAGGAATCTCTCTTGAAAGTGGAAGCTCGATCTGGATCAGAAATGGTACGTCCTTTACATGCCCTCAGCCCTCTGTCAAACGTTAGAGAGGCTAAATTGAGTGTAGTCACTGAAAAGTTAGCCCTGGGTTTTCCTGTTAATGATAGAATGTCCCACATTTCATCTTCCTTTTCTATGATCTCATTGATATATGAGGAAGGTTTATAGGATGTATTAAAATCACCAGGCAATACTGTTTTTGTGTTTGGATGTAAAGATTCTAAAAGTTCTTCAAAAATAGATAAAGTGGGACAGGGCCGGCTTTAGTGCTGGTGGTGCCCTGTGCGACATTGTTTATTGGCGCCCCCCAAGGACTACCTTCGTCGGGGATTCCCTTACTACCACTCTTCAACAGGGCTCTTCAAGTCTCCATAGCTACTCTCTCACATATGCATTACATTAGTTTTATAGCACCACTAATACCAGTTTAGTGTGTCAGACCCTTTTACACAGAGACAATCAATCCAGTAGCGTAGCTAGCCCTTTTGCTGCCTGTGGCGGTCACTGCATTTGCCACCCCGCGGAGGCCTATTGAAGCGTAGGCCGCGGCGGCCTATTGAAGAGTGGGGGTGGGGGGGATTTCCGAAGCACACCGACAGGTAAGAGTTGGGAGAGGCCACTGCCGCCAAAGCTTGTGCCGCCTGGGGTGGTCTGCCCCCTCCTCTTCCCCTTGCTACCCATACTGAATCAATTAAACATGTGGAAATCAGTTTATGGGAAACGTTACATAAGACAGAGGACTAGAAAAAGAGTCATCTCATCCATACTTGTAGGCAGTATCATTTAAGAGTGCTTGGTCTGGAGAAGCACAAACTTAGAATATAAAACTTGATACCGTGGTTGTGGGTTCTCTTTAATAATAAGAATTGATCTCTGCCCAAATGAACCCATTTTGCAACATTAGAATAATGAAAGACTAGGGAAAAATCATAACGCTCTAACCTATACCATGCAGTTTTCATTCAGCTCTTTGATGACAGTTAATAGCTCCCTGTTCTACATTAGGATTTTAACTTAAAAACTGCAAGTAACAATAGGATCTCACTGCCAAAAGCAGTAACCTACTGACTTATTCACATTATATGCTCTTTGTAATGTGCATGGTACGTGTTCTTTGGAGCAGGCACATTAACCCTCTGTTCTACCTTACAATTAATCAAAACTTCCACTTAACAAATCCCAAATCTATCTCTCTCCAGAAAGAATATTAATCAACGGAGTTATTGTGACATGTTTATTGTTGCCTGAAAACTGCAGGAAGAAAATAATGCAGCAGCAGGTGCATTTAAAACCATGATATATGTTGCACCACCACAGAGTCGCCCCTGCCTAAAACTTACATATTTCAATTAACAAACTGAAAGTGAATTACATAAAAGTTAAGCTAGCGTGGGTTGTCTCTGGTAATCAAGGCGGTAAGAAGAAATACTGATAGTGCACGTAGAGAGCGGAGCTCGGCTCTATGTGCCTGGATCAATTAAATAAAATCCCCGAACGTTTGCCCGAAACGTTTTATTTTATTTTCTGAGTCATATTCAAAGCAAATATTTAACTGCAGGGTGAGGGTGGACATAAAAGTGTGTCTCCTGATCTGTTTAACACTGTTTTCTCTCTTTCTAAAGTTTAACATTGTGGAAAAGAAAGAGGGACAACAGTGTTCAACAGTGCAGGCTTTTGGGCAATGCGACTGGTGCCGATTTCAGAGCACCAATGTGGCCCCCCTGACCTTGGCACCCGGTGCGGTGGCACCGCTCGCACCGCCCAAAAGCCAGCACTGAAGTCGGAGCTTCACTACTTGCCAAGGTCTTTCCCACATATATGTTTATAAAAAACACAAGCTAAGCCCTGTGTGGAGAGTTACACGATTCCCCATCAATTCAGGGCATTTTGACTGTAATAAAGTGTATGAGCTAAATACTGTCACATAGATTCATCATCGGCATGTTTTGCGAGTCTGTAATAGTGATTATTAAGGAATCGCTATTACAGACTCGCAAAACGGGATTCATGTAGAAATCGCAATATTTATTGCGATTTCTACAGCTTCCTTATTTGCGATTAGCTAATTGCTAATCGCAAATAAGGAATAACTCCCCATTCATTCCTACGGGCCTAAAGACCCATAGGAATGAATGGGAATACATATCAATGTGCGAATCGCTATTAGCGATTCGCATGTTGAGTTTGCTATTTCAAGGGTGCAGGGGTGTCCAAAGGACACCCTGTTGCACCCCTGAAATGATATTGGATGCTGGTGTAACGCACACACATGTCCCAAGGACATGTGTGTGTGTAACATACAACTTAGAAAAATGCACTTAAGTGCATTTTTCTAAGTTTCCGCTATTTACCACGAGGTTTGACTTTACGGTAAATAGCGGGCCAAAAAAGCGATTTCGCAATTTTTAAATGTTTCATGAATTGCATTTAAGGAATCTCAAATAGAGATTCCTTAAATGCAATTCCTCGCAAATTTGCGAATTCTATATTAGCGATTTTTGCATTGGATGATGAATCCCAAATGCAAAAATTGCGCTTGCAAAGGGCCAGATTCTCAGAATCTGGCCCTTTGCGAGCCAAATTTTTTATTCCTAATTAGAATCAGAAGACCCACAATTGCACTACTATAGAGCTTGGGGGGGGGGGGGGGTGCTTCGATACTAAAAATAATAAAGCCATCTACAAACACTTTTTCAGTAGCCCAAGTCTCTTGGACCATGCAAACATCATGATCACCAATATACAACTCTCAATCAGTATCAACCAATTTTGATGAAATTCCTGCCAAATTCCAATATAGTAGGCTAATACTAGATTGTGACTAATTGTCCCCAACTGCCTCAGAGCCCAAATTACTAAGTGGACATAAAGCTGCCTCTGTATGCATGCTAATTTTGCCATCTACAGGTCTCCAAAGAATCAGACCCGTGTATGTCTCTAGCAGAAGTTTCAAAAAGACTACCCATGCATGACAGGCCAGCTGTAATTTATTTTCCCCAGCATTTAGCCTCACTTCCACCCAAAAAGTCACTGCAGCCAGATACAGCCAAAGTAGTGCTGGCTTCTGCTACCATTATTAAAAGAGTTGACTGTGACACCAATTAGCTCAGATAGTACACTTTCAGGTAATACACTCTCAGGGGGTAAGCAAGGAGACACTATAGCCTACATATTCAGTCAATCAATTGCATTTAGATTTGACACATCAGTGAGCAATGAAGTGGCATTACCCTGCTGGGTTGTACTGGGAGAATGCACAATAGAGTTTTAAAAATACTATCAGAGGGAGAAACTGCTTTCAATCTCATTCCCAGCGCCCTTGCCCCCCAGAAGATGACAGGTTCGAAATTCAAAGTTGATAAGATTCTTGACCAACTGATTCACACAATATAACCTGAATGTAATCATAAGGCGATGTATCAAATGAGCACCATCTAGCATGCATAATATCAGACCTGATCAGAGAAAGGAAATTCCGCTTTACCCTAAGCCAATAAATGACTTTGTTGATTAAAGCGTCAGCGTCCTCAAAAGCTCCAGGTTTTAGTTTAGGTACCTGTGTCATATAAATCGTATTTCTAGAGTTAAGTCCTAAGCGAGCTGGATGAAGTGGAACTTCCGAAGAATAAAAATGGCAAGAATGAGGAGTAGGTACACTAGAAATAACTGGTATACAATGAGTTCTCCTAGTGGCAGGGTCCCTTAACCCCTTGCATGCTGATGACGTCCCCCGTCCGTCATGCAGCACGGTGGGCGCGTGCTGAGGACGGCTGGGGGCCGTCATGAACCCGCCCACTCTTTAGAAGTGCCGCACAGGCGCAGAATCGCGGCCGCACGCAAGGGGTTAAACCCATGTTGTGCTTGCCGTGCAGTGGTCTACTGGCTTGCTGTTGGAGGCAGACTGTGTATGGGGCCTTATGGGCCTTATAGGAGAAATTGAACAAGAGACACGTTTGGGTAGACTATTTACCACATCTGGTCTAGCTGAACGAGCATGACAGTAATTTGTCACAGAGAACAGAGTCTGATTTATTTTGTTTGTGTCTGCTGCTAGAGTAATACAACTGCAGCCTTGTTGATCTGCCGGGTGGGGCCCAGAGGTGCCTGTACAACTCACATGGTTATAAGAGCAACAAGGCTTTTTAGTCTGTAAAATAGTGACCTGACCAAGAAATCAAGCTGCTTAGATGTTCCGATTTAGAGTTTAATACTTGCAAATTAATTTAGTCTCTTGATTCCCCTGAGACTTGATGTGTCACTTTATCAATTTGGCAAATGAGGGCCATATTATCAAGACAGGCGATAAAATTATCGCCGCTTTAGCGGCAGAAAACTGCAGCTAAAACGGCGATAATGGGCTTGATAATATGCTCTATGGTATTCTAATTGAAGCTCAGGTTAGATGTCCTTCACATCTAACATGGGCTTCAATTGGAATTCCATAGAGCATATTATCAAGCCCATTATCACCATTTTAGCGCAGTTTTCGCCGCTAAAGCGCAATCATTTTATCGCCTGTCTTGATAATACCCCCCTGAGTTTTTATGAGATAGCTTCTCGGAAACAGAGGTCCCTCCAGTATCGCCAATGGTTGATAAAACAGCAAATTGATTGTGGCAATGAACGTTAGGAACAATGTGATTTCAGGAAATATCGAACATGGAACCGGAGTGAGCGGCTCAGTGAATAGTGATTACTTTGACTTAAGTAAAGCACTCCCTATAGTCTCTATACTATAGTGTCAAGGTGATGGTAGCCTCAGCCAGAGGTACTTGTGGGGTGAGCAGTAGCGCCTGCATCCATACCTGAGGCAGATGATTGTTTGGTTTTTAGGAACATATTGGGAACCCTTGATGGTTTATCCTTCCCTTTGTTGGTTCTAGGGTTCAAAAGGGACTCCACCTCTTCAAATAACGAATCAATATCTGCCAGCATATTAGAATTAGAGTGTGGGGGAGCCTCAGGATTTTTGTTCACTGGCTTCTGTGGTTTCTTGGCATTGATCTCCGGTTTAACAGGGTCACCTGCTTTCCATTTGCCCATGGTATGGCGGTACCAAGCACCCTCGCTCAGCAGAACACGGGGATAGAATGTAACATTTCGAGTACACAACTTACTTGGCCCCCGATACAGAGATGGAAGAGAATAGGCCCAGCCCGGCCTATTTTGGTTGATGACGGGTGAAGACGTGCCCGGTCTTGGCCCAGTCCACGCCAAGGTGCACACCCGGGCACGACCCATGCGTGTCCTGCCCTGCTGGACTACTTCAGTGATCTTGCAAGTTTGCAGCCTCCTGTCTCCACCTTCAGCCTTGTGGAATGCTGAGGGACCGAGTCCCCCAACACTTGTAGAGAATGACATGGTATTTACCTTGCAATGAATCATGTGGGCTTAGCAATCACCTTGTAAATGGATGTCACCTTGTAAAAGACATAAGGGAACCATCCCCGTAGGATTGTGTGGCCATCAGCACCGCTCTGGCGCAAGGTGGTCATTGCAGGGAGCCGGGCTGTCTGCCTCACTATTGCGGCTACACCAGGAAGAGAATGACCCCTTGCGCACTGGTTCTAAGCCGGAGGCGCAGTGCTGATTCATCACCGGGGCATGTCGGCCTCAGACTGCCAGTGTGGTGAGGGCAGGCTCCCTCTCCTGGGCTAGGCACAGAGAACTTCTCAAGTTGTGGCACTGAGCGGGAAAGCAATGCCGCTCCTTCCTGCCATAGCACGTCCTCGCTGCTCCGAGGCTTGAAACGGCGTCCCGCTGTATTTTGTATGTATTTTGTAGATTTACTTTATTGATCATGTTGATAGAATGGAATATGGACTGTAACAACCCATAGTGGGAAGGAATTTGGGACCTTTTTTGATTCTTTTTGACATTTAGCCACTTGGTTGTTATCTGTCATACCAAGCATATAATTGGGCAAAATTGACATTATGGAGCATAACATTCTCAGTGTATTATTAGATGATCAGCTACTTGGCTGTGATCCATGCCACAGTGTGTCTTCTTCTGACCAAGTCACACTGCGCCATGGTTGGAATTATGTATTTTCGGTTCGAGTACATAGTTTAACTCTGGTGCAATATGAGGCATTATAAATGTGTATATACGTATAAAAAACTGCTCTTCCAAAGAGACACATTGCCGATGAACCTATGGCCGCCTTTTGACAATTTATAGATTTATCCTCGTTTTTTTGTATTACAATGCCTAATTAATTCCCATTGAGTACCAAACTAAATAAATTAAAATTTAAAGTCAATATGGTTTATTGTGAATTAACCATCATGATCGACATTGTTTTGTTTAAACTATTTTCTTTATGTGTATAAATTAACCCTGGGCGAAGCACTACGCTCCGTTTGCGGAGTTTGCGGAGTTTTGGCAACTCCGCGTTCCGCGGAGTTCGCGTAGCTGCCGATAACTCCGCTATCCGGTGCGGAGCGTAGTTGTCGCGCGCTAAATAACATTGTCGCGCGCTAAATAACATTATCGCGTGCGCGGCAATGGCTTACCTTGGTTCTGCGTTGGCTTTTTCCCGGTCGCGTCGGCCACCATGTTTGTAAACCCTTCCGTGCAGCTGTGCGAACGCGATAACGTCATTGGAAGCGCGATAAAGCCATAAGGACGCGCGAGTATGTTTGTTGGTAAGATCGAGTTGCCGAACACGCAGAACCTGCAATCTTGCACAGAATAACTCGCGAGCATGTTAAAAGTTAAACCATAATAATAAATTACCATTTTGGTTAGCAAACAAGTGAGAAACCCCTCAAAGTTGTACCTTTGGATGTATTTTTTGGGGGGAAGGAGTCCTCTTTCTGTTTCTACTGTATTTTTGAATATTAAGGAGGAAGGGCTCTGGAGTTTACAACTTCCTGTTCCTGTTCACCAGGCTCCTCCCAGTGCTTTGTCCATGAGGTGGTCACTTTCATTTGGATTTTGAGCTGGCAGGATCACTTTCTGTGTGTGTTGGCTGCATTACTGCTTTTTTTGAATCTTACTGAGGACTTTTGGATTTTGAATTCTCTTTTTCAAGTAAGTTCAGTAATGTATGAGTGAGTATGATGTTGTAGACTTGTGTTTGTTTGATTTAAAATGTTTTAACTACATTATTCATTCCTTGATTTAAATTATTGATGGGTGCCTACTTTTATGAGGTCCCAACTTGTATTTCTTTTTAAATTTCATCCAGGCTACATAGAGAGGTACCCATGGGTACAAAATCATAATTCTGTGTTTACATTTTTATTCAAGTTTGTAAACAAACATCATGGCTGGCATTGGATTATGGTCATCATTCTGCAATAGCAATGTCTGCTGTGGAATTTCTGTTTGTGTAATGAAAAAGTTTTTTTATTTTTTTAAGCCAATAGCTGACCCTAGTACTCCATGTAGTTAGTGTGTAGGCATGTTTGAGTTCATTGTAATAACTTTCTGTGGTTGGCCTGGCCATGTGTTGTTGGCGGCCATTTTATGTTTCCCAGCCACTTTGGTCTTGCCATAGGCCTCCAAACTTGTGGCCTACTCTTCCAGTAGGCCAGAGGTACTAGTCATAGGGTCATGAAAGGTAATCAACTGTTTTTCTGGTGTACCTCTAATTAGGAAATCATGGATGGACTGGATTGATTTAGAAAATCTTATGTTTATGTGTGGGGTATGTCAGGTTTCGGGTGTCTGTCAATTTCTGCCATTAGGTAACCCTAGGAATACAGCTCGGGTAGTTTTGGTAACGTCGCGCCGTGTGGGAACGCGACCTTACCTTTTTTGTCTTTTTCGCGCGCTCAATGTACTGGCTCGGGAACGCGATAACGACTTTTTACTCGATTCGCGTTGCCGAACACGCCGATTTTGCATTCTCGCGAACAATATGTCCCGAGTTGCATAAAAGTTCCTCGAAAATGTTTAATGTGTCCCCTGTGCTACCAAAAAGTCCTCATTTTTTGTGTTATTTACTTCTTTGGTTGTAGCTTTGTCTTCCTGGAGCATGGGCCACTCCCAGTTCCTTTCTGTCCTCTATGTAATGATTTCTTGTTTATGGTTGGGGTGACCAATTTGGGGGGTGGTGTCTGGTGTGTTCATTTTGTGAAGCAAAGCATTGTCCCTTTGGCATAGGCATTTATTGTCTGTCCTCTCTTTCTTTTCATGTAGTGGTGAGGGCCATTTTGTGTGTACTTCCTTTGTGATGATTCTGCGATGTTGTTGTTGGTGGGCAGGCTATGTGGTGGCGGCCATTTTGTGTATGCTTCCTTTGTGACTGATTTTGCCATGTGGTGGAGGCCATTTTGGGTGCATCCCCTTTCCATGTTGTCTTTGGGTGTCCCTGTCCTCCTGGCCCTATGGAGGCGGCCATTTTCTGTGTTCTTCCCTGGTCCTCTTCTTTTGCCATAGCCATCCAAGGCTTTTGTAGGTACTACCACTCAAAGCCATAGGTGCATTCAAGTTAATCAACTATTTTTGGGGTGTAACTTTAATTACACCGTGTATGGCTTTGGATTGCTTCACATTTTTTTGTAATGGTGGTACTTTTAGTTTTTTGGTTGCTTGTGTGTAGCTATTATGGCACTCCCTGCCATTAGGTAACCCTAGGAATACAGCTCGGGTAGTTTTGGTAACGTCGCGCCGTGTGGGAACGCGACCTTACCTTTTTTGTCTTTTTCGCGCGCTCAATGTACTGGCTCGGGAACGCGATAACGACTTTTTACTCGATTCGCGTTGCCGAACACGCCGATTTTGCATTCTCGCGAACAATATGTCCCGAGTTGCATAAAAGTTCCTCGAAAATGTTTAATGTGTCCCCTGTGCTACCAAAAAGTCCTCATTTTTTGTGTTATTTACTTCTTTGGTTGTAGCTTTGTCTTCCTGGAGCATGGGCCACTCCCAGTTCCTTTCTGTCCTCTATGTAATGATTTCTTGTTTATGGTTGGGGTGACCAATTTGGGGGGTGGTGTCTGGTGTGTTCATTTTGTGAAGCAAAGCATTGTCCCTTTGGCATAGGCATTTATTGTCTGTCCTCTCTTTCTTTTCATGTAGTGGTGAGGGCCATTTTGTGTGTACTTCCTTTGTGATGATTCTGCGATGTTGTTGTTGGTGGGCAGGCTATGTGGTGGCGGCCATTTTGTGTATGCTTCCTTTGTGACTGATTTTGCCATGTGGTGGAGGCCATTTTGGGTGCATCCCCTTTCCATGTTGTCTTTGGGTGTCCCTGTCCTCCTGGCCCTATGGAGGCGGCCATTTTCTGTGTTCTTCCCTGGTCCTCTTCTTTTGCCATAGCCATTCAAGGCTTTTGTAGGTACTACCACTCAAAGCCATAGGTGCATTCAAGTTAATCAACTATTTTTGGGGTGTAACTTTAATTACACCGTGTATGGCTTTGGATTGCTTCACATTTTTTTGTAATGGTGGTACTTTTAGTTTTTTGGTTGCTTGTGTGTAGCTATTATGGCACTCCCTGCCATTAGGTAACCCTAGGAATACAGCTCGGGTAGTTTTGGTAACGTCGCGCCGTGTGGGAACGCGACCTTACCTTTTTTGTCTTTTTCGCGCGCTCAATGTACTGGCTCGGGAACGCGATAACGACTTTTTACTCGATTCGCGTTGCCGAACACGCCGATTTTGCATTCTCGCGAACAATATGTCCCGAGTTGCATAAAAGTTCCTCGAAAATGTTTAATGTGTCCCCTGTGCTACCAAAAAGTCCTCATTTTTTGTGTTATTTACTTCTTTGGTTGTAGCTTTGTCTTCCTGGAGCATGGGCCACTCCCAGTTCCTTTCTGTCCTCTATGTAATGATTTCTTGTTTATGGTTGGGGTGACCAATTTGGGGGGTGGTGTCTGGTGTGTTCATTTTGTGAAGCAAAGCATTGTCCCTTTGGCATAGGCATTTATTGTCTGTCCTCTCTTTCTTTTCATGTAGTGGTGAGGGCCATTTTGTGTGTACTTCCTTTGTGATGATTCTGCGATGTTGTTGTTGGTGGGCAGGCTATGTGGTGGCGGCCATTTTGTGTATGCTTCCTTTGTGACTGATTTTGCCATGTGGTGGAGGCCATTTTGGGTGCATCCCCTTTCCATGTTGTCTTTGGGTGTCCCTGTCCTCCTGGCCCTATGGAGGCGGCCATTTTCTGTGTCCTTCCCTGGTCCTCTTCTTTTGCCATAGCCATCCAAGGCTTTTGTAGGTACTACCACTCAAAGCCATAGGTGCATTCAAGTTAATCAACTATTTTTGGGGTGTAACTTTAATTACACCGTGTATGGCTTTGGATTGCTTCACATTTTTTTGTAATGGTGGTACTTTTAGTTTTTTGGTTGCTTGTGTGTAGCTATTATGGCACTCCCTGCCATTAGGTAACCCTAGGAATACAGCTCGGGTAGTTTTGGTAACGTCGCGCCGTGTGGGAACGCGACCTTACCTTTTTTGTCTTTTTCGCGCGCTCAATGTACTGGCTCGGGAACGCGATAACGACTTTTTACTCGATTCGCGTTGCCGAACACGCCGATTTTGCATTCTCGCGAACAATATGTCCCGAGTTGCATAAAAGTTCCTCGAAAATGTTTAATGTGTCCCCTGTGCTACCAAAAAGTCCTCATTTTTTGTGTTATTTACTTCTTTGGTTGTAGCTTTGTCTTCCTGGAGCATGGGCCACTCCCAGTTCCTTTCTGTCCTCTATGTAATGATTTCTTGTTTATGGTTGGGGTGACCAATTTGGGGGGTGGTGTCTGGTGTGTTCATTTTGTGAAGCAAAGCATTGTCCCTTTGGCATAGGCATTTATTGTCTGTCCTCTCTTTCTTTTCATGTAGTGGTGAGGGCCATTTTGTGTGTACTTCCTTTGTGATGATTCTGCGATGTTGTTGTTGGTGGGCAGGCTATGTGGTGGCGGCCATTTTGTGTATGCTTCCTTTGTGACTGATTTTGCCATGTGGTGGAGGCCATTTTGGGTGCATCCCCTTTCCATGTTGTCTTTGGGTGTCCCTGTCCTCCTGGCCCTATGGAGGCGGCCATTTTCTGTGTCCTTCCCTGGTCCTCTTCTTTTGCCATAGCCATCCAAGGCTTTTGTAGGTACTACCACTCAAAGCCATAGGTGCATTCAAGTTAATCAACTATTTTTGGGGTGTAACTTTAATTACACCGTGTATGGCTTTGGATTGCTTCACATTTTTTTGTAATGGTGGTACTTTTAGTTTTTTGGTTGCTTGTGTGTAGCTATTATGGCACTCCCTGCCATTAGGTAACCCTAGGAATACAGCTCGGGTAGTTTTGGTAACGTCGCGCCGTGTGGGAACGCGACCTTACCTTTTTTGTCTTTTTCGCGCGCTCAATGTACTGGCTCGGGAACGCGATAACGACTTTTTACTCGATTCGCGTTGCCGAACACGCCGATTTTGCATTCTCGCGAACAATATGTCCCGAGTTGCATAAAAGTTCCTCGAAAATGTTTAATGTGTCCCCTGTGCTACCAAAAAGTCCTCATTTTTTGTGTTATTTACTTCTTTGGTTGTAGCTTTGTCTTCCTGGAGCATGGGCCACTCCCAGTTCCTTTCTGTCCTCTATGTAATGATTTCTTGTTTATGGTTGGGGTGACCAATTTGGGGGGTGGTGTCTGGTGTGTTCATTTTGTGAAGCAAAGCATTGTCCCTTTGGCATAGGCATTTATTGTCTGTCCTCTCTTTCTTTTCATGTAGTGGTGAGGGCCATTTTGTGTGTACTTCCTTTGTGATGATTCTGCGATGTTGTTGTTGGTGGGCAGGCTATGTGGTGGCGGCCATTTT
This sequence comes from Lissotriton vulgaris, assembly GCF_964263255.1. Classification (NCBI taxonomy): domain Eukaryota; kingdom Metazoa; phylum Chordata; class Amphibia; order Caudata; family Salamandridae; genus Lissotriton; species Lissotriton vulgaris. The sequence continues at coordinate 504,465 of NW_028241980.1, forward strand.
GTGTATGCTTCCTTTGTGACTGATTTTGCCATGTGGTGGAGGCCATTTTGGGTGCATCCCCTTTCCATGTTGTCTTTGGGTGTCCCTGTCCTCCTGGCCCTATGGAGGCGGCCATTTTCTGTGTCCTTCCCTGGTCCTCTTCTTTTGCCATAGCCATCCAAGGCTTTTGTAGGTACTACCACTCAAAGCCATAGGTGCATTCAAGTTAATCAACTATTTTTGGGGTGTAACTTTAATTACACCGTGTATGGCTTTGGATTGCTTCACATTTTTTTGTAATGGTGGTACTTTTAGTTTTTTGGTTGCTTGTGTGTAGCTATTATGGCACTCCCTGCCATTAGGTAACCCTAGGAATACAGCTCGGGTAGTTTTGGTAACGTCGCGCCGTGTGGGAACGCGACCTTACCTTTTTTGTCTTTTTCGCGCGCTCAATGTACTGGCTCGGGAACGCGATAACGACTTTTTACTCGATTCGCGTTGCCGAACACGCCGATTTTGCATTCTCGCGAACAATATGTCCCGAGTTGCATAAAAGTTCCTCGAAAATGTTTAATGTGTCCCCTGTGCTACCAAAAAGTCCTCATTTTTTGTGTTATTTACTTCTTTGGTTGTAGCTTTGTCTTCCTGGACAGGCCATGTGGTGGCGGCCATTTTGTAGGTACTTCCTTTGTGCATTTATCATTGGCCTCCCTGCTTTTGGTCTGATCTGATAGTAGGGCAGACTCCCAGAGGTGGTAGTTAGTTACTAGTGAACGGGGCTGCTTTATGTAGCTGTTTCTATTTGGTCTATTTAATTACCATCATTACGGCATGTGTGTATGCCATTGCATTTCCAAGTTGGTTGTCTGGGCAGGGGGGTAGGTAACTTTTTTGTGTGTGGAATAATTTTATGACTTGTATGTGTTTTTGCCGTGAAGTTTTACAAACTCTTAGCCATGGTGTATTTTGATTTTCCTTGCATTAACCTGTCATGACTCATGTGTAGCAGGCAACCTCCTTTTTCTGTCCATGTTGGTATATGATAGGCCTGCTTGACTTTATTATTGGTTATTTCTAGCTGGGAGCTGTGGTGCTCGTACTATTAGTCTTCTTTTTTGTGTTTTATACATTGCCCTGTGTGTCTTTCAATTGTTCATGTGTTGTTGGCTTACTGCTTGTTTGACTGACGTTTTCTGTCTTCTTTGCTTGTAGGTGCACAGAAAAAGACTGAGGAGGTGCTGGCTGTTTTCATCCATCGCCCGTTCAACTGCCAGACGGACGTCCTTCAATTGTACGCCACGTGTGGGGTGTGACTCATCTGACCACACATCTCTGCAATTTGTGCTACTGAGTGCTGCTGTGTGCTGCTGACATCAGAAGAAGATGGGTCCTAAGAGAGCAGTTACCAGGTCCTCCACCACCAAGAAAGTTGCTGAGAAGAAGGTACAGAAAAAGGAAGTGTCACTTAAGGCTGGTATGGACCCCCAAACCTTTTTTGGGCCCCCAAAACGTACGCCTGCAGCAGCGGTGTCCATGGTGCAAGCTGGAGCCAGCACATCGGCATTAGCGGGGGCAAGCCACCAACCCAGGGCCAAGCACATGAGGGTCGAAGAGGTAGCCGACATAGTGTTACAAAGCAGTGATACTGAGCCTGAACTTAACTTATCGCTGTCTCAAAGTAGCACACAATCTATGCAAGCTGAAAGTGCTGACCAACCGCCGCCAGCAGTAGATGTTCAACAACCACAACCACCGCCCGCAATAGTTGTTCAACAACAACAACCAAATCCCACAGTAGTAGTTGTTGAAGAACCACAGCACGCTATAGTACTTCCTCAAGAACAACAACCACCGTCTCCACACGCAATAGTGGAAGTTGTTCCTCCCGATGTCGGGGCAGTTCAGGAAGTAGAGCCTCATTCCGAGCAAGAAGAAGAGGAAGCCACTTCTGGAGGTGATCTACTGTCTTTAACTTTACGAAAGGAAAGGAGGGTTAGTGGCAGTGCATCGAGTTCTTCGCATAGCATCCCTTCAGATGACCTTGATGAGGAGTATCATCCACGACGAAGAACTGAGCATTCAAAGAAGAGGCATCAAAAGACCAGGCTGGGAAAAAGGAAGGATCCGTCAAGGCTTGAACTTCCGGAGTTCGATGTAGGTGAACAGGATGCTGATGGTGATAAAGACGGGTCTGACACTGACAATGTCATCATCACAAGCGTTATTCCTGGTGCAGAGGATGTAGAGACCAGCATTTTCACCCTATCTAGAAGGGCTGCGATTAGTGATGAGCAGGTAGCACGTGTAACTCCTACACACTCAGCGCCCAAAGTAACACCAGCTCCCATTTTTGCATCAGCGAAGGCCCGGCAGCGTGCGACATCCAGCGCAAGCGCCACCTCAACAGAAGGAGGTAGTGGCAGTACTAGTACTGAACTGTCACATAGGGAAATGCAACCAAAAGGCTCCAGTTCATCCGGGATTGGAAGTGGGTCCTCCTCTTCCTATGGCAGGAGACAAAAGTTTAGCTCCCCAGTCTGGGATTTTTTTACGGTTCACCCACATCAGGAGAACATTGCTATATGCTCCATTTGTCACACCAATGTTAGTCGTGGTAAGATTGGTACAAACTATGGTACTGGAGGCCCAACGACCCATATGAAAAAAACACACACAATTGTATGGGAGAACCACCTTGCAAGCTTACAAAAAGATGTAAGCACTGGTGTTGGTGGGGAGGATACAGTACTACAAGGTCGACTCATGGAAGAAGAGGGAGACGATGACCTATCTGGGAGTGGTACACCAATGAGCCCTGTCGCCAGCACTGGAGTGGTGCAGTCCAAATCCTCAGCATCAGCAACTTCTCAGTGGCACCAGAGTCAGCCGGAGACACCAAGGGCAAGGAGTGAAAAGTCTGCGTTGAAAGGTGGTCCGTCTAGCAGAACAGACAGAATTACCAAGCAGCTTACCATTACTGGCATGTTTAGGCAGGAGGGAAAGTACGAGCGGAACCACCCAACAGCACGTTTGTACAATGCGAAACTTGCAAAAATGTTGGCACTGGACCTTCTCCCATTTTCATTTGTTGAGGCAGTGGGATTTCGGCAATTAGTGGCAACACTCGCCCCAAAATGGGACGTTCCCAGTCGCTACTATTTTGCAAGAGTTGCTATTCCAGCACTACACCACGACATGCTGGGATTGATTGGGAAAGCCTTACAACAGAGTGTTGTCCATTGTATCCACCTGACAACCGACATGTGGAGCAGTCGCGAAGCCACAGCAGATTACATGTGCATCACCGCACACTGGATCTCTTTTGCAGGTGTGAAAGACAAGTTAACATCAGGCCTTCTTGATGTTGCTGGGATTTTCAATGACACTCGCAAACATGCAACTGTAGCCATGTTTGGTATGGAGAAAACTCATACTGCTGACAACATTTTGTCTGACTTTAACAGCAAGGTCTTTGAATGGCTGAAACCAAGAGGCCTTAAGATTGGTTTTGTTGCCACCGACAATGGCAGTAATGTAGTGAGGGCAATGAAAGATGGACAGTATTTCAGGGTACCCTGTTTGGCACACTGCATTAACTTAGTCGTGCAAGACTTTCTGAAACATGAACAACAAGTCAGCAACATACTGACCATCTGCAGAAGAATATGCACGCATTTTAACCATTCTTTCAAAGCGCGGAAGCTGCTACGCGTCATTCAGCGGGAGCATAATTTGCCAGTCAAGCACTGATCCAGGAGGTCCCAACACGTTGGAACTCGACTTATTTCATGCTTGAGCGTCTCTTTGAGCAGTACATACCACTGAATGCTTATGTAATGTCAAGAAGATTAGTGGATCCTACTGTTAATCTTAAAAGCCTGACCGTTGAGATGTGGCAGTGGGACATCATTAAATGCTTGACAGAGATGCTACAACCTTTTGAGGTGTTCACACGTGCAGTTAGCAGGGAGGACTGTACTATGGGCCAAGCAATCCCATTGTTGTACATGCTCGAGCAACAGCTGAAGGAGGTCTGTGAAGCATACGAAGGTGACGAAGAAAAAGTTGATGCATGTACCTTGGCCAAGGCCTTACGCAACCGCTTATCTGTAAATGCAAGGCTTAAAATGATTGTGTCAGATCCAAATTACATAACTGCAACAATCTTGGATCCACGGTACAAATTGTTTGTCAGCAGTAGCGCAGTCATTCCTTTTTCAGATGGGGATGTTGCCAATTACAAAAGTTCCATAGCTGTGGAAGCTAATGATTTCGAAACTGAACGGCTGTTACTTAAAGGCCTGACAGTGCCAGCCCAGGACAGTCAAAGTACTCCAGGCCATCCTCCTGAGGCAACTCTGGCAAGTTCATCACAGCATGAGAGCGGTGCGTCCGCTTCCCAGCAGGCACCAACAGTACCAAAAGCAGCACCTGCACGATCTGATTCAGCAGACACAACCAAAAGCATAACTGCTTTTTTTCTACAGAAGGGAATGGGTAAGTCTGTTGCTGTTGCAAAGGGGAAAGAGGAGCAGCAAAGCCGAGCACCATTGAACACTGAGCGGATGGTTCAGGCCTATCTGGATGACACAACAGAGGTGTTCATGGAGCAAAGCCCATTGGTCTATTGGTATGAAAGAAGGAGACAGTGGCCAGTGCTGAGCAGGCTGGCGATAAAGTATTTGGCTTGTCCTGTAGCCAGTGTCGCCTCTGAGCGGGTTTTCAGTGCTGCTGGTGCCATTGTGACATCGAAAAGGACCAGTCTCTCCCCCAAAAGCGTCGAGAGGCTGACAATGATAAAAATGAATCAACACTTCATACCACCAGACTATACTGTACGTGAATCAGAGCAGGATGAAGAAAGCGAGCCCGAAGAATTTATCACTGCTGGGTTACATGACCTACTGCTGTCCAGACCCGCAGAGTTTGAGGACGAGCACCTCTTCCCTGACCAATAGGCTGTTAAATTGTGACTTTTTCCCTTCTTTTATTTGTGTTATTTATTTTCTTATTAAAAATGACTTTCTGGTGCATAACTGCTAATCTTAAAATAAAAAGCTCAACCAAATCCATCCCCACCACTCATTCTTTTAATGTACCTACTGGAGTTGCACACCTGTGCATTTTATTTTCGCTGTATCTTTTTTAGTTACCTCCTGGAGTTGCACGCCTGTGCATTTATGTTCCATGTTGACTGCACTCCTCAGAGTCTTGCTGCATCTTCTTGACTCCCACTCAAGTCAATACAATTCCATCTTGGCAGCCATACATTTGATGTTGTAGATGGAGTATAGTACAATAACAATAATGCAGCCTCTAACAGTCCCTCCATAATAAGTGAACCGTACATGACTACAGCCATCCTCTATTTCATTTGAAATCTGCAACTCATAATAACTGCCTTGCTGAGTCTTACTGTTAAGGCTACCACCTCTGTCTGCAGGCATTCAGAGACGACTCTTCGGTGTCAAAAGAAACTTGAGCAGGCATCCACAACTGAAGTCAACTTGTTGTGATGATGACTCGCATTACAAAGGCTCGGCAGCATCTGTGATCAATCTTCTGACAGTGAAAGAGAAGAAGAGCAAAACAGGTATAAAAATGAATGCCATGCATTGCATGGGATGTATTTTTTGGCTGACTCTGAGCTAATGTGCATGGAGTTGAAGTATATTAGTAACTTCAGTTCAGACTCACGTGATAGCCAATTCTTCCATGTTATTTACTAATAATAGAAATTATTTACGCACTTGTGTTCCTACTACTACAGATGCAGTCAGGACTTAATTTATCTTTGCTGTCCGGCGGTTGGATCTGAGCTGATTGATGCACGATGTTTCTTGGAGTGGAATACAAGGTAATAAATAAAATACAAATAAGAGTCACAGCACAGTAGACCCAGGCTACTACATGTTTGTGCACAGTGCTGTGGTAGAGTACAATAGTGGTATGATTGATGACTGAGAATGACGCATTGATTTTGTTGATTAATTTTGTAAATGCTAGGTTGCTTTTTCAATTTCATTCACCTTTCTGTGGGTCTGAAATTTTTAGGGAAATGCAGTTTGTATAACGGCCAAACCTGTGTCGTCGTGGGCCTGTTGTTGTGTGCTTGCTCCTGTCTTTTTTTGTACTTCTACATTAAAAATGATATGCAACTAGTAGACTTATACAAATTGTATCCAAGCCGCCTCAGTCTGAAAGTCCTCTCATACGACTACTCCTCTTGTTTTGTATTGTTTTTTTATCTTCACTGTATTACAATTTGTTTAGGTCATTCACATTCTTTTGTATTTGCCTTTTCTTTTTCAGGCTGGACATCTTTCACGGTTCACCCACTGCTTTATAGTATGAGCATCAACTCTCATCCTTACCACAGATCCTCATCATCAAGCAATTGGATTGCGGGAAACCAAGAATCATATTCAGCGTGTCCTTTTCTTACGTCCATTGCTCACAATCATTAGCTAGCTGATCAACATCATAAATCATCGTCTTCATTGTTTTGCTTTTGTTGTCTCCAATCTCCATGCGTACTGTTTTTCTTTCTCAAACCTTTCCCAAAACCCCCGTACCCATCCATTAAACAATCCCTAACCCTCTTCCCCCGGGCTGCGTGGTTACATTGAGGTGTGATGTTTCTTACATTAAATATACACCAACAATTTGATCACGCGCTTGCTGGGGCAGATGTGGTCAAAGCAACAATAGTGAAATGTCAACAAGGCATGGCCAGGATCTTCTGCGGCTTCCCAACTCAAGCTCTGTGTATAACGCCAAATAATTTACCATTTTACATCAAACAACGAATGCATCTAATGAATTGGCGTAATTTATTTTTTGGGTTTAAAGTGTAAAGCATTTATGATTTAGAAGAGTTTGACGTTGCCGTGAGTACTACAAGTAACGTTGAACTTCTTATCTTCTCTTGCACTTTGTTTCCAGTCCCCAAAACCATTGTTTTGTTTCAGTTTAGCAGTTGCAATATTGGGTCACCCATGCAATGTACTGTACTTACTTATACTACCCCCACATTGTCTGTCACGCGAATGACTGTCTCTTTCTTTTTGTCGCTACTGGCAGGGTCTGTCTACTATCACAGAAGTTCTGATTCTGAACCACAGATTCTTCGCCATTGTCTTGGAAATCAAATGCAGCCCTTGCAGTGCCACACTTCATGATAAATCATCATCATCTCATCAGCAATCACAGGTAAGATAAGTTTGCAGTGAGGTATAACGCAAGACAGACTGGTCGTTCTTCTAATACTACCAATATAACTCGGTGAGGGTTTACTGCATCTATCTGTTTGCATGTTAAAGATGTGGGCAATATATTTTATTATTAAAAAGCACTGTCCGCCGACCTGCATGGCCAAATTAAACCTTGCGAGGTTGCACAACGTACATTATTTGGTGAAACACTCCCCCCTCCAACTTACAAGAAACGCAAATGAACTTCAAATGTTTTCTTTTTACAATAACTTTGTCTCGTTTATTTTAACATAATGTAATATATATATAAAACTAAAGATGATACAAAAATATATATAAATCCTACACCAAGCTGTCCCCCTACCCGCCTCCCCTAACCCCAACCAAATTCCCACGCTCAATGTCATGTAAAAAAATAGTAAAAACCCAACACCCAATTCCCACCCACCAACAAAAGGATTGAAAAAGGGGCAAACAGGGTCCATCTCATAGCCGGCGGGCTTTTAAGTGTTGATCCACCAGGATCTTGACACGCTCCTCTATCTGTTTTTTAGTCTGACTGCTTTGAGCCTCCAGCCTGGCTACCCGGAGGAGAATTTTGCGCTGGAACTGGCGGCACCTACATTGGCAGCCATGTTGTTGTGGGGGGGTGGACGATGCAGGGAAAATCTGGCGGCGGGCGGCTGCCTGAGCACGCCGACGTACTCCTGCAGGCTTGGGGGCCGGGGCATTGGAAGAGGCAGCAGCTGCTGCCGCCGCCTCCTCCTCCTCCTCCTCGGCCTGAGCCACCAGCCGGCGGTAGGCCTCAACGATGGCCTGCAGTTTCCGCTGACGGGCCCGGACTGCCAGCTCCTTCCTGGTTGGTTTAGAAGGAGTAACTATAAAGAAAGAGACAGAATTGTTGTAATCAAAAATCCCAGCAAATAAAGAACGCAAAATGGATCCAACACATAGTGGGCGGCACAGTACAGTAGCAATAGCAAGCAAGTTGAGTACCTAAAATGTTGTTTTATCTATCTTGAACATTCTATTCTACGCCTTATATACTTCATTTGTCTGCCTTTTTGGCACGGCATTATGCCTGCCCTAGTAACATAGTATGGGTGTACTTGAACGGTCACATACGAACACCTGTCTTTTTCATATCTCGTTCTTTTATATCATATACTCTGTGCTTCCGGGAAAAGTGACAGTCTCAAACTAACATTAAATTAACAGTGGCCAGCTAGTACTAATAAATGTCTACTCTAGAGACTATCATTCTTTATATCGCCAACAAACGTTAGGTGGTTTGTGTTTCGCCAGCAACGACCCAGAATGCATCCAGTGGTCCCCTCCTTCCCTTGCCTTTGTGTTTAACCAAAACACCGCTGCCAACACTAGTATCCACTATCCACTAACCACCAATATTGGATGTGTCTCCCACCCACGCAGGCAGCTGTGTTTTCCACTTTCTATGCTTCCACAACAACCCACGCATCCAACTGCTCTCAAACACCTGCATTGCTGATTCCAAAGTATCCTTCTATATTATATGATTAGAGCTTTTTCCTTGCAACTTTCATCATACTTTAGTTAAATCAATCTCATGTTAATCCATCGCGGTCATGTAATGTTGTGGATAACACTTTTTTAGTCTGCCACCAACCTTTCACAGCTGAGTTGTAGTCACATAGAAGAGGCATGTATAACTAATTTTATCAATTCTGGCCGGTGGTAATGCTTTTGCTAAGCTTGGTAATGAGAACAGTGGCGTCATATATTGTCCAGTAGAACTTCAAGTTCACTATAAATATCAGAGTACAGTGAGGAAGTTTTCCCCACCCACCAAGTAATGCGGATCACTATTGAATGTAACTTACCATCGCCCACCGTTGTTGTCTCCTCCCCCGCTGCTGCCGGTGCTGCTGTAGGTGCCTCTGGTGGTCCTCCATTCCCCTCCGGGATCGCCTCTGCTGACGGCGTTGCAGCGCCGCTGCCCCCGTCGGCACTGGTGGATGGTACCGGTTCTGCAAAAATAAAAATAAGTAATTAAGTACACCTTTTTAGATGGATGCACAGCCCCCATTGTACTTGTTCACCAAGAACGGAGTTCTGCAAAACAGTTAAGTACAACGTAATCACTAGTAGTCCACATTGCCTAGTACAGCAGAGTAAGTAACACACTACACATATCAGCATTTATTTGGTATGGTATGGTACCCAAGCTCATCTCATCTATTCTATACTGGTACTCTAGTCCTTGGAAAGTTAGACTGAACCATGTAACCTAACCAGTTTACTTTGTACATCAATGACATGTCTACAGTTTTGCGCATGCTACCTCACAGCTTGTTGCGCAGTACGAGGAGACGCCTTTGAGGCCACATGATAGTTCAAAGCATACACCTGAAGAGTTTGGAAAATAGAGGCCCGTATTTACTTTTTGAATGTGGATTGTGGAGTCCAGTTTCCTTACAGCCTCAGGTTACACCTTCTTTTTTGCATGACAGCTAAAAAGTTGAATAAATGTATGTAATGTTTTCATACTGTCTAACGTGCACCACTTTTGTCATTATCTTTCGGCAGATGAGAAGATTTACTTCTACGAAGCAAAGATTTGCAGAGCTTACCAACAAGAGGCATATGCAACCAGTATACGCTCAATGGTGAGGGGTCTCGGACATTTCCCACATTTCCCTATCGTGCACTGGTAGCTGTACAAATGTAGGATACTTTTTATTGAGCCTTTTTTAACTCTGGATTTCTTCTGGTGGCCCTGCCCTTGACGTATTTGACAGAACAACTTAAAAACATTGATGTTACTTACTTAGTTACTTCTAACAAAATAAAGGTTTTGAAGTACCACATTGACTCGGGAGTATATTTTCAGTGTCTGTTGTCTTGTAGACTTACACGAGAGAGTGAGAAAAAGGGGGTTACTTAGGTTATGGATTGTGTAATAAAAAAAGCATTTGGCATCTTCATATTGGGGTTCAGGAAAGGGGTAATTGAATAATTGACCAATGACTGAGCCCATATAGGTTGTCGTTCATTGAATTGTGGGTTCCTCTGAGTTCTGTGACTGAGGTGTAAGACTGTAAGTAAGTAAGGTCCAACCTGCCTATCAACAACAACAACATCCAATTTTGGGGTGCATACATAGTTATGTATGTCACTGCATAGAAGAATACCTGCAAGAGTAGTAGTGGTATTCTTCTTACTAACGCTTACAAAATAGTAGACCATTATCTGCATGCATACTTGGTTGGTGTCAATTGCCAAAGAAGAGACATTATAGAGGAAAAAGCATAAGACAGGAGTGGACCCTGTGCCTTCCGCTATTCGATCACAGATTTTTTGAAAAGATTGATACCTTAACTAAACAGTTAGGTGAAATGTCATTCGGTTGGAAAAAAAGCTCCGTTAGAAAGTTAGGGAAATATCATTGTTCCAAAAGAAAACACTGTTGGACTTACTAGGGACAGCAGCAGGATCCTCAGTAGAGGAGCTCTGTGCCTGTGGTTCACAATCACGTTCACCCGCCGACTCGGTCCCAGCCTTCTGCTTGCCCCTGGGTTCTGTGGTTCATGTAAGAAATAATAAAGAAAGAGAAAACATTGAGTGCTGTGAAACATAGACAGCAAGCATTTCAAAAACCACTGCTACAACATTAAAAGAAACAAACATTGGTCTACCAAATGACTACTGCCTTGCATGATTCACTGACTAGTGTACTTGGTGAAAACAAATCAAATGTTCCATAAACATTCTGATTGCAGATTACTAAGTAACACAGAGGCAGTAAGACCTGAACAACACCACAGATTCAAGAATGTAAGTAGCCATTTCTTTTTCATTTTTTGCCAGCAAAATACATAGATCGCAAGGAGGAGACAAGCTTAACTTTGTGCATACTAACTAACACGAAATTGTACGTTCATGGCATCATATTTTGTTTTGCTACTGACTGAATGCTACTGCTGCCCTACCCACTCAATAAACAAACTACATCAGTTCTATGGAGGGCTGAGGCAGGGGCAGCTATAGGCTCATGGTGGTCCTGGACTCCTGGCCAGGGAGCGTAGGTGGGGGGCCCGGAAGAGGAGGTCGGGGCGGAGCACGGAGGCCAGTGAAGAGGGGGGAGTCAGGGTGTTTGGAAGTGGAACAGAGCCGGAGGCACCAAATCCCTGCCAGGGGCCGCCACGCAAATATGTATCCATCCTCTGAGGATTATTAAATTAAGGATATATATTGGTGGGGTGGCCCCTGGCGTTTGGTGGCCCTGTGCAGTTGCACAGCTTGAACATGCCTAAATCCGGCCCTGGCTGAGGTAAGAAGAACAAAGTAACTTTTGCATTCATTGCCAGAGGAGTATTATTCATGCAGAAGAGAAGGCCGTGAAAAAAAGATACAATATGCATTGCAAACACGTACAATTATCCATCAACGGCTATTTCACTGACGGACAAAGGAAGGACAAGAAGACTCTATTAATAGCATTAACTAACTTCAGTTCTCTACAATAAAGAAAATCTCACACCAATAAACAGCAAAAGCTAGCGCCAAATTGAACACGCAAGAGTCAGTGAAGATGAAGAAGCGCAGCATAGACCAGTGGCATACAATTACAGTAGATATAATAACGGAATACATCGGAAATGTAACTAGGAGCACCAGTCATTGCGTTACTTATTCAGCCAAGATTTACAAAGATACAACAACAATACTTATACTACTATAGTATAGAGATATATTACACACACTTTTTTTTTGGGTAGCCACTCACCAAGACCCACGACCTCGACGCCAAGCAGGTCCAACAGGTCCTGCTCCCGGTCCAAAATGTCTGCCCAACGGTGGGTCAGCTGGTGGTGGGTACGCCGGATACCGGAGCAGCGGAAGACTGCCCGGCGCACCTTCACCCACCGCCGGAGACGCTCCTCAATATGCTGGTAGCCGGAGCCGGGCCTGCCACCTGCTGCCAACATCAAGGGGAGGTAGCGCTGGATAAAAAAAACAAGGGCAGCCACCTCCTCCTCCCCAAAAAGTTGGCGGGGCCTCACCCCTTGGGGGCGCATTCTGCCGCAAGGCAGCCTAGTTTTTTGGGGCACTGGCGCCTTGCCCTTTGAGCCGCCGCTGCTGCTGGCGCCCTTGACCATGGTTCTGGGTGGAGGGTAGAAGAAAACTAAAAGTTCAAGACAAAAAGGTAGGGGAAAGAAGAAGCAAGGTAAAAGAACAAGAAGGAAGTAAAAAGCAATAGAAAAGTTGTAAAAGTAGAAATAAAATGAAAAATATAAACCTAGGCACAGAGAGAAATAGGTAATAACTAAAGAAAGTTAGAAAAAGTGGGTAAAAAGACAAGGATTAAAGAGATTTTAACTGGATGCAAAAGTAGGCCCAAAACCATAGCCAGAGTGTGTGATCCACAAGATGGCTGCGCCCATCGCGACCGCATGGGTAGGTTCGCGCGATATTTAGCGCGATCACGCACTTTTGTAGTGCGAACGAGAAGATGAGTTCCCGAACATGTCTTGCACAACGCGACCACGTTAATTGTGACCCGGAACAGGAAATAAGGGAACGCAAGCAGGCGGGACAAACCTCTGTGGTAATTTAGCGCGCTAGCCATCCCGAGCATGCAGGCAACGCCCCGAACACGCGCACCGCGCTCCCGAAGACGAAAAACGGCGCGCGAACGGGCCCAGCAAGCAACTCCGCATGTTTGCGGAGCTACGCGTAGTTCGCGGAGTGCAACTACGTCTTCGCGTAGCTCCGCGGAGTCCGACTCCGCGAACTACGCCCAGGGTTAGTATAAATGGACCAACAAGCCCTCATTCTTAAGGTGATGGGGCATGGTGCATTTTTAACCAGACCATGATGAAGCCCCCAAAGGGGTGAAACGCGTAGCCGAATACACTTTTTGAATTGGAGTTGTGGTGTGCGAGTCTTTTCGGTACTCCTGCATGTTTGGATTCCTCTTTGTGCGGATATTAACACTGGTCGTGCACCCGTGAACTTGCACCTTTCCCATCAGGTGGACGAGGCTGGGCTGCTGCAGGAGAGGTGTTTTCAACATATATATATATAGATATATTCATAATTATATATACACACATCCATACAAAATAAGATTTCAACATTCAACCAAACATGTATAAACACCCACACGCAGATATTTATTAGAACTTTATAGATGGCCCCACCCGTTTTATTGGTGGCCCAATGTGTGCTCCCCTAAACTTCGCTTCTAAGCCTGTTACTGCTTTCCTCTATTACCTTTGCTCCTCATTGGTCACCCTCAGGGCATGACTGGCTACTGGGCAGTTTGGAATGCTGCTGAGCTGGGGGCTGATTTCGTTCATGGAGACCTGCATGTGCTAAACGAAATTTGTTTTGCTTTAATTATTTTGACGCATACGCAGGTCTCCGTGAACAAAATCAGCCCCCACCGCAGTGAAATCATCCCCCAGCTCAGCTGCATTCCAAACTGCCCAGTAGTCAGTCCGGCCCTGGTCAGCCTAAACCTCTTTCCTCTCAAAACCACCACTGTCAATTTCTTCTCACAATCCCTTTCCTTTTTTAACCATTTTCCAAGTTTTCAGTGTATTCAATAAATGGTTGCCCAACAACAATTCACTTGCCATCTCCATCCTATCTCTTCGTTATTCCAATTAGAGCTGATTGGCAGGGTTCAGAGATGGGAAGGGAGCCATCATTGCAAAAGTTATTCATGAAGTCTTCCTTGCAAATCCGTCATTACTTTTCTTAGGAAGAGAAACTGGTGTATATTGAAGGGTACTTTTACTTCATTGCAGTTCTGTTTGTATGAGAAACTGAGGTCTGGTGGCAAGGAAACCTTCATAATAGTTATTCTTTATTTCTACGTTATACAAATGAAAGATAGACTGTAAGAAAGACCCCCTTGGAGTTCGACCCCCATTAAACACAGAAAAGAAAAGAAAAGAAAAGAAAGCCACTAAGAAGAATACAAAAGAAAAAAGGGAGCAAGCTTAAATTTCAAAAATTCACTCTTTTAAACAATCCAGTGGAGTCTCCAGTAACACAAGTAACACCGACGGTGAATTCTTTGAACCCTACAGCTGAAGCATATCGCCCACCCCCAGCAACTAAAATAACTGAGCCAAAGATCAACGACACAAAAGAATTACAAGACAACAAATCCCAGTTATGGGAAGGTACTCCATCAAAGCACGTAATAATCGAAGAACTCTTCCCTACAGACAATATGCCATTCAATCGAGGCAGAATAATTAATCTTTTACAACAAATTCCATCACTGCAATCTCTTACAAGTAACGAAATAGATCTGGTACTTTTTCCAAACAAAAATAATGACAAATTAGCACAAGTTTCATTTCTGTCTCCAGTTCTCCCAGGAATAATAATTAGAGAGAAGGAAATTTTACACAAGAATGGCTATGGTGTGATCTCAGTACCTGAATCCAGAAGAAGTATTCAAAACAACTACTTAGTTGGTCAATTTGACAAAAGAAATAATATCTTTAGTACTAAATGGGGAGACTCTGCATCTAATAATATGGGAAAAGATCCACTAAAAATTCTAGTAACTCATGGTGAAAAGACAGTATGGTCCTGTGAATCTGAACTAAGCAATGTTGGGAATTCAATAAAATCCTGGGCATGGTTATCGACAACTTTAAACTGTAAAAAAACGGATAAACCTCAACAACATCCTGTTTAGCAAAGGCTTGACGATAGCAACATGGAATCTGGACGGGAAAACAGCTAAAAAAATAAAAGAAGCAACAAAAGATCTACCAGATATCCTTGCTTTACAGGAAACATGGTCAATTGAATCCTTCTCACAAAAAGGATACTATGTCTATGAGATTCCCGCAAAAAGATCTAAAAGGGGCCATGCGAAGGGAGGTTTGGCAATCTTACTACGTGAGGAATATTCTTGGTCACAAGAAACTATCGATACTAACTCAGATAACCTGCAATGTATTAAGGTGCCAATCAAATCTCAACCAGCATCCTCCCAGAATAAAATACTGCTATTTAACATCTATGCTCCTCCCAGTAATGAAAATGATACCTTATTTGATCATTTAATGGAAATTATTACTCATATACTTGATGATCGCCACTATATGCCATACATTATTATGGGTGACTTGAACGCCAAAATTTCGAATAGAGAAATAGAGAAATGGGCTAAACTTTTCAAAGAGGAATCTCTTGATATATCTCTCCCACAACTCCCTAAAGGAGCAAAATCAGATAGGAGAGGTAGATCACTACTATCATTCCTTCCTAGTATAAATGGGATAATTTTAAATGGTAATATTAAGGGAGATAAACCAGCATCCCATACAAGGCAGGGAAATGGAGCTACTTCGACCCTTGATTACTTCATCTGTGGGATGGAAGAAAAAGAACAAATCACCCAACTCTCAATTAACTTTAAAGAAGATAGCGATCACGCACTTTTACATTTAACAACTCTTTGGACACCACAGACCAGTTATATGAACCAGCCAATATTTTTCAAAACTGAAACCGAAGTAAATATTGTCCAACGCCGAATTTATTGGTGCTCGGAAAACCTGGATTATTTAAAAACTCTACTCGCTCATACCCAGTTGTTGACCACCATTTACTCAGAAGATCCCATACAGAACTTCGAAAATTTAATTTATCATCTCAAGTACGCAATACAAAGCAAATCACAACAGGATAGATCAGTGAAAAGTAAAAATACTAGTAGGAAAAAAAACTGGAATCTACCTACTGTAAAAAAGCTTAACAGACTTATCCGAGCCCAACATCTGAGTTTCTCTTTGGTACATAAAGCAGAAATCAATAGATTAAAGAATCAAATACGAAGAGAAAAGACTAAACAGAAAAAACTGGTTCAGGACTCCAACTGGATTGATATCCAATTAGCAGTCAAACAATGTAATCAACGCAAATACTGGTCTCTAATTGCGAAAATGACAGGATCAAAAAAGAAGCTGGAAGCGACCCCTGTATCAGAGGAAGACTGGGATAGTTACTTAAGCGTGTTATATAAATCTAATTCAACAACTATGGTAAGGGGGGCTGCTGTTCAAGAGATGGAAATCGAAGATACTAAGACCATCAAGACCTCGGCAGTCTCTATTGCTATGAATATTAGAAAGGCGAGAAGTACGGGAGCATCCGGCCCAGACCAGATCCCAATTAAGATCTACCAGGCCGATCCTAAGAAGTGGAGCCTGATGCTCTCACCTTTGTTTAATTACATTTTTGACTCAGGAAATGTACCAAAGTCCTGGCAGGGAAGCATAATTATTCCCATACACAAAAAAGGAAACAGAAACACAGCAGTAAATTACAGACAAATAGCGTTGATGGACGCTGCTGGGAAGATCTTCGCATCGGAAATATTGGACAGATTAAAATCCTGGGCATTTTCGCTGGATCTAATTCCCATGTTTCAGGCTGGATTTCGTCCTAACTACTCAGTTACAGATAATATAGCAATTTTCCAAACATTACTTGACAAATATGTAGTAGGGAAGTCACAACCCATATACGCAGCATTCATCGATTACACCACTGCCTTTGATCGAGTGGATAGACCGACCCTGTGGAATAAACTAAAAAGGATGGTAATTCCTGAACTACTGCTACAGGCTATAGTAAACCTCCACAGCAACACTTGGTGCAGAGTACAAATGGGGAGCGACAAGGGCTTATCTAAAATAATATGGACATCAAACAGACTAAAACAAGGGTGTCTCTTAGCCCCGATTTTGTTTTCCTTGTACTTAAGCGATTTACCATCTCGACTGCAGCAAGGGGTATGCACGCCCCCGAAAATCGCCACTCAACACATACATGCTCTATTTTATGCGGACGACATAGTCATGTTTGACTTAACACCGTTTGGTCTTCAACGCCTTTTAGACATTTTACATAACTATTCTAAGGAAAATGTTCTAATTCCTAACATAAATAAAACAAAAGTGGTCGCATTTTCGAAAAAGAAAAAAGGTGTTAGGTATTGCTGGAAGCTGGGGGAAGAGAGAGTAGAGCAAGTAGAGGAATATACCTATCTGGGCAGAATTTTTTCTAGCAATATGAACAACACGAAACAAATTAACCATTTAAAAAGGAAATGTGACTTACACGCTGGGGCCATTTCTCGATTGTACTCGGCAACTGGTAACAGGAATTTCTCGGCATTAATAAAAGTCTATAAAGCTAAGATACCCCCGGTTCTGTCATATGCCTCTGAATATATTCCTTCAAAACAATGGTCCTACATGGATTTAAAAGAGGGCAAAACACTAAAGAAAATAATGAAAGTCTCAACTTCTACACCAGTACAGGCACTAAGACTGAAATTTTCCATCACCAGCGCATATGCTACAGCTATAACAAACATCATTAGATGGGCTTACAACCTTCTCCATTCTAAAGAAGATACTTTACGAGGCCTGTTAAAGATCGAGACATTTGATAAAAATTCCACCCACCTTACCTTTTTCAGAAATATGAGAGAGGCATTTCAGTTAGAAAAAATTAGCTCAGAAATGTTGTTATCTTGGACACCTGCTCAACTCAAACTCTTCCTAAAAAACTTTTCCCCCAAGTTGAGTTTCGAGCTTGATCAATTACACTGCTTTAAACTATCCGTGTATAAATCTTATGCTAACTCTTTGGAATATAAGCATGATCAGCCTTATTTACACTATTCTCTCACACACAGTGCAAGGCGGGCTATTATGATGTTGCGTATGGATATACTACCCGTGCTAACCTTTACCTCTACCTGGAGAATAGATGGTTCTACGCTATGTACCCTCTGCCAGGGGGGTAAACAGAATCTTGAGCATCTCTTATTTATATGCCCAAACATCAAAGTGGTAAATGCTCGGTTAACGTGTCTTGATCCCATCTATCGGACATGTAGGATTGTTAATGCTAAAGATCTGCTATTAATATGCAAAAGGCCGCCAAATTAATTTGTTTGCTATAAAATCTATAAATTTTTAAAAATTTCACTGAAAATGTATTAAATTGTATAAATAACTGTGTGTACATTTTTAAACAAATTTGTGGTCCTCAACAGAGTACCGAAACAAATAAAATCTTTTTGACTTTGACACAGAAAGAAAAACAGGACTTCAGTGAATGCCAGGTGGATTTCAGTATGGTCCTTCTCTGTTTTCTTTCCATTACATTATCTTGGTAATGTTCTGTTTCCTTGATTTAGAGCATTAAACACAGTTATATTGGCGTTGCTAGTGCTTGTTTTATTTGGAACCCAGGTGGTAGTGTCCGCCATTCTATTTGTCCTCGCTAGAATTAAAAGCTTTTTCAGGAGGCAGCCAAAACATATTTTAATGTAGGTATATTATGGAGCTAGAAGCTATTTTTTACTCACATAATAGCTTTCAACTAGCCTTTCAGAAGAATAGACCTTGGAGCATAAACATTTGAACAGCATGTCTTCACAAAACGGAGCGCTAGCTTCATAGCAATGGAAACATAAAAAGACAGCTCTGTTTTTGGCAAGGAATGGATTAATCGCTAGCGTTAATAATACATGCTGTGCTTTGTTTGCATTTTGTTTTTCATATTCCCATTGGAGGTCAATCCTGGAAGGGGATTTCATCCAACAACACTCACATTTGTGCACTATATGGATTTATTCAAAGTGCTGAATCATTCAAAAGTGGCCATTAGTTCACGGCGTGAAGACGACTTCTGGACAGACTGCCAGAGTTGGACAAGCAGCTTCCAGCATGGGGACTTCTCTTTTTTGTGTGTAGTTTGAGTTTTAAATTTCTGTTACATTGGTGCAATTAATCTTGCCTAATTTTGAAAATGTTGTGTTACTCTTGTATTGCAAAAAGCCAAAATTACACTGTTAGGCTATGCCACATAATTTGGCATCGTTAGTGACATAAATTTAGCGCAGGTGAACAATGCTCACAAACCGAATTTGAATGTCTGTTGATTGCGGTTTTAGGGCGTTTTATGCTATTGTTTACCGTGAAAAGCATCCTCAAGTTCAAAATGGACATGAAAATCAATGTTTTGCTAAAATGTGGTGCACAGTGCCAGACTTGCATTTCGTGCCATTTCGCAATGTTTCACAATGTTCATGTAATCACACAAATTCAATTGGTGCTATTTTCACATACCATTTGTTTGGGGATTTAAAACAAGCATTTGCAATGCAATCAGTCTCGCCTTTGGGACCTTATATGTATTTAGCTATTCAGGACATTAGCCTGGGTGCTGAAACATCTAGTGTTCTTAAACATGGGAAAGTAAGCACCAAATTGTGTGACACTCCAGACATGTGAAAGGACCTGCGTCAGTCTTACGCCTGCTGTGAGGCAGGCGCAAGATTTTGACGCAACAGTGTCCTAAACGTGACGCAGTGAAATCTCATAGATTTCACTGCGTCACTTCTACGACCCTTTCTTGCGTCAATACGCCCCCTTGCATACATTATACCTGGCGCAGGTATAATGTGGCGCAGGGGTTTACAAAGTGACGCATCTACCTAGATGCGTCACTTTGTAAATATGGAGCAACAAGGCACATTTTTTACGCCACTGGTGCGTCACAAAAAGTGACGCACCGGCGGCGTAAAAGTGACGCACAGCCTCATAAATGAGGCCCTATATGTGGTATACTTTGTGTAACGTGCGGATTGGATGTAATATAGAGATGTGCCCAGGTATGCCCAAATTAACAAATGAAGCCTGTCAGATATACCTAAATATAAGGCACATTTACAAGCCCCTACTGCCACCGGAGCGCCAATTATTTTGACTCTAAGTGGCGCTATATACTGGCCCATATTTACAAGGACACGCAAAGTCACTTTGCATGGCTTTACACAGCCTTGTAAATATGGATCTCTTTCACGCAGTACTCTGCGCAAAGAGGCATGTCATATTTGTTGCTGGGGGTGTTCCCACGCAACACCCATGGCTTTTTGACACTATCCCAGATTTTAAAGTATTTATATATCTGAGGCAGCACCAAAAAGTGGAGCCTTTCTACGGGAGGCGTTAAAGTGGCGCAACAAGGAGACATAATTGTGGTTCTCCTTGTTAATTGCTTTCTATATATGCTACATTCTGCAACACACATAGACAGAGCAAAATCCCATTAATGATTGTTTTTGTGCAGGAAGGTATCTCTTTCTTAACAAATACGATCATCCCTTCAATGCAGGCACTCTTACACCATGGTACAATGGAGCCTGCATTTGCACAAGCCTGCTGTTTGTGGGCAGGGGAGAGCACAAGGGTGCGCTACATTCTTGTAAATATGTTGCATCCCTGCATTTTTTAAATGCCGCAACTCAGCGCAGCAAAATTGCTTGCGGCACTGTGCCATTTCATAGTACATATGCCTCAAAATTTGCTGTAGACATAAGCAAATAGGTAAATTCATGTGCATAGATAAAACTCCATCAAGATAAAGATATTGCTGTGTTTTTTTCCTGGTATGCTCTGCATCTCCAAATGTCTCACAAAGAATCACATTGGAATACTGAAAACATTGAAAAGCCCAGGACCATATGACCAAGAACAACTTTGCTAAAGGGGCAGGCAAACACAGTAAAAATCAAATTTTTCCACCTTACAAATGATAAAATAATCTGCGTTCAGTAACCAACCAAAACATCACCTACCATCACTTACAGCAATCATAATGTAAATTCTCTAAGAATATGTAAATTCAGACACGCAAAAGGCAGCTCAAACACACCTACTCATCTACCAGTATTATACACCAAATCCTCTTCATGACAATAATTGAAATCCTACCACCAACAGCGAAGATAAAGCGCATTCATTACCTTGATGCACCCTGAACAGCAGCCACTTCACAGCTCATCCAAACCCAAGTGCTGGCCTACTGCAAGTGGAAAAGACCATTACTCTCGCACCACAAAAGTAGAAATACCACTCGCAGCAGAAAAGTAAAGTATCAGGCTTATTGGGCACTCTTCATACTTGGAGATACACAGCAAAGCCTCAATATAAGCTTGCACACAACTCCTTTATGCAGTAACCCTCATCTAAGCAAACGTTTACACTTTTCCACCGTGCCAGACAGCATTACCAGGCAAAAGTGTATAACCAGAATTTCCAAAAAAACACACACTACCATTTCTTAACCCCTGTAACCCATAGAGCCATCGCAAATGAAAACTTTAAAATAAATGCACCAGGAAAACAGTCACCAAAATCTCCCAACGCCGATACTACAGCAGTGACAAAACAGCCGAAAACCCAATCAGCCACAGACATAACCTAAAAACATGAATGAATGGGTAGCCAATTCAGTCACTCACAACACTACAATACAGGTACCCCACCAACCCCCCACAAACGGTTGTTCATTACATCAGAGAAACTAAAAATGGGTGCCATGGCAAGCCATGTGCAACCAACGCTAGTAGTCAGAAAGTATTCTAAGTGAATACTCCGATCCAGTCACTCAGCAGTGACACACCGGGCCGTATTAAGATCTTGGCAGACGGGTTACTCTGTTACAATGGTGATGATATACCATCTGGCATCCTTTAGGATGTAATGGAATTTACATTTCGGCGGATGATATATCCATCACCATTGTGACACAGACATCCATCCACCAAGATCACAATCAGGCACTGTACAGACTTCCAAGGATGCTTGTTTGCAGGCCAGGAAGGTCCTAGCCTGACAGTTCAAGTGGACTGTTCCCATGGGGAGCAGGGTCAAGACTAATTTGCATATGGCTGGGTCTAAACTGGTGTGGCATAGCGAGCAAACGAATGATGCATTTAGCCCAGATCTCCTAACTGGGGTTGGGGGGCAGTGTTTGGAAAGTTTCAGCACTCTGTCCATCATCTTGTTGTGTTTGCCTGTACAGACTTCTGCCACACAGAACCTTCTAACAACCACTAGCATACAAATAAATAATACTTGCTCATTCACACCATGAAATGCACTATGCAGAGCATTGTTAAAGCAGATGTGCATGCCTTGTTAGAATCACAAACTGGCATGATAGTATTCCATTTCTGCATGTTTTCACTTCTTCTAAGGAACACAATTATACCTAATATTAAGCTCCCATACATTCAATATGAATTATTTATTTTGAGCAAGTACTTTTCCACATTTCACAGGACATTGCTTGTAAAATGCCAATGTCAACTTAAAAAAGTAGCACCGGCCAATATGATACGAGGCTATTCATTCTTGTGAACGCACATGTTCAACCCCATTTAAGATAGCAGCGTGGGTGTTTTGTTCCACAAAGAGAAGCAAGTGGTGACAGCAACATAATTTCATGAAGATTTTGTAGATGATTGTTTTCTCACAATCCTCTTGTTCTGAGACTAGGGAAAGTAAGTAATTCTTATGGAAACAATTGCCAAACAGAGTGGGTGCATATTTTCACCTTTGCTAAGAACACTGCTATTTGGGCACTCAGATGTGAAGATGCAGTAGGTTGGAGTCTTTTGGCCCGATTCACAAAGGCAAAATTAGACCAAAAGTCAAACTTAGACCAATGGTCTAACTTTACTACTTTTCGGTATTCACAAAGGTAAGCTACTACTAGTGACTTTACTATTAGTGACTAGTAATAGAGCTACTAGTATTTAAAGTTAGTCTTTTGGTCCTGAAGTCGAACATTAGATCTGTAGTCTAAAGTTAGACTTCAGGAGTAAAGTTAGACTTGATGTCTAAACTTAGATTTCAGGTTTAAACGTAGACTTCAGGTTCACGTTTACTTTGTCAATCAGGCCCTTAGAGTCTAGCAACTCATCTATTTGCAGCGATAAACTTATCAAAAATTTGCCTTCCACAAAAACCCACTCTGAAATGGCAAGCAACTTACCAAAAACAGTTGCCTAAAGGAACACATGTAACTTGTTGGCAATGCATTGTGTTGGCCAATCCTCTAAACCCTCTGCCTTATTGAAAATGTCCACTTTGGGAAAACCAAGTTGAAACTAACTATGCATTGTGTAATCACACATTAAGGGGTCGATTCCGATACGGGAAAAAACGCTCTGAATTGCTGCTCGGAGCGTTTTTCCTGTACGAATCGTACCCTGCAATGTCCTCCGTACGTTCGATGTAGTACGATTCCCTCCCAAAGCAGCTCCCCGTACGAATCGTACCAGGAACCGTACGACTCGTATTCCCGTACGAATCTCCACCGGAACACGCAGCAAGCAACGTTTGTACATTTCGACACAGGTTTTCCCGACCCAGCAAGTGCGATCCGTGTCGGGTAAGCACCGTACGACCCTTTTTCTACGGGAGCTGAAAACTGCTGCAAAAGCAGAGTTCGCCTCAAAACAGGTACGGAACCGCCCTCTCAAGTACGGTGCTTACACCCCATGATCGCAGGGGTACGGTGCGTACCACTGCGATCATGGGGGGTACGCACCGTACCCCGCGATCATAGGGTGTACGCACCGTACCCCGTGATCATGGGGTGTACGGCGCGTACACCCTGCGATCATAGCAAGAAGCACTGCTCTCACACACATTAACCCCTTAAGTGCTGCGAACATTCAGCGGACGTCGCGTGCACTACCTCGCTAGTGCTGCGCACGCCCGCTGAACATTCCGATCCCGCCCGCGCAATGGAACGTCCGCACTGGGGCGGAATTTGCGGCGCGCTTAACGGGTTAATAGTGACCATATTTGAGAGTATTATGTATTGGCTAATCCCGGTAAAAAATGTCCACTATTGATGTGCGTGCATTCATGGCAGCCATTTTGGAAGGGAATTGTAAACATAAATCAAATACATCAAAAGCTGCCCTCTGCCCATGCATGTACACACCTGGGTAGCCATCTTGAAATGATCAAAAAACATTTTTAGATGTCAACGAACAATTAGTGACAGGAATTAGCAGATAAGATGATCCTGGATGGGGGTGGTAACGGGGAGGTAGTTTAAAAAGAGGGGAACATTGCAACAGGAGCAGACAGAAAGAGAGGGTGACATAATACCCCTTCAAATTCATTTCAAAACAAGGTCTGCCTTCAATCAACTGAAACACTCTGGGGAGAACAAAAACAGTATTATGGAGGAAAGTAATGAGGCAATCACAGGGCACCTCCATGTTATGAGGAGAAGACTTCATAATCACAGTGGTGACTGAAATCTTGTGAGCTCAAAGAAAATGGAACAGGATAAAGAAGATGGGGTAAAAGATCTCTTCAGCTGCAAGAAGAACATTGCTTTGACCTCCATTGAGCGATGTTAATCATGGAGTTCTGAGCCTCTTGGAGAGGTGAGCCACAAAGCTCCAACCACAAGTCTAGACAGGTTCTTTTTGAAAACATATTTAATAGGCTTATGAGAGTCTCACAGAAACGCTTCCGATAGTGCAGTGCTTACCCCAGACATCTCTAGTTGTGAACGCACTGCCAATGGCCATAAGATCAAAAGCTGCCATTTGGTCTTATAGACCACCTGAAGGTTCTACGTGATATCCATTAATGGTCCCATCTGTGCAATGAATAATGAGGATACTTCTGAGTATGTGAACAATGGCCTTTTTAACAATGCAGGCTGTGAATGAACTGAGATA
Organism: Lissotriton vulgaris; assembly: GCF_964263255.1. Taxonomy (NCBI): domain Eukaryota; kingdom Metazoa; phylum Chordata; class Amphibia; order Caudata; family Salamandridae; genus Lissotriton; species Lissotriton vulgaris. Next base: position 529,251 of record NW_028241980.1, read on the forward strand.
TAGTACTACAGAGTAATCAGACTCTATAACTTCTTAATTGACCAAGGGTCTGATTTAGAGGAAGGCCTATCCGATAAATGTGCGTGGCAATTCTGGTTACTTCCATCCACATTTTTGGGGGATTTCTCTGCTCGTGCCAGGTGCTCTGCAAAGTGATATTGGAAAGTGGTTGACCCTCAACTTGCACTAATGCTTATGTCTTCACCAGCCGCAGCAAGTCCATCGGGGCTGAGGGGCCATGCCCGCCTCCCCACTGTTTGCCCCTCATGAACAGTGTTTTTCAGGTAAGGCAGCCAGCATCCAGACATGTGCTTAATGTGCGGGCTCCTGGCTGCCTGTCCTGAACTTTGCTGGGCTGAGAAAGTCACAGCTCCTGGGGGCGTGACCTCCTCAACTCAGCAAAAGTCCTTGAGTCCCTCAACTCAGCGACAAGGGGTAGCGTCACTGATTGCCTCGCACCTGGGTACTTCAGTTTTAAGCCCAGAAGCGCCCATGGTCGAGTGTCAATCAGTGACACTTCATCACAGAGTGGAGTGGGTTCAGCAGTCTCACTGACCCCATCCCACTCTGCGATGACGTTGGGACTGTTCCCTTCCCTCATTGGCTGACCTCTGAGGCAGAGCTGCAGGTAAGTGTGTGCGTTTTTATAAATTACTATTTGGTGCGTGTGTGTATGTATGAATGTTTGGTAATGAGTGTTGTTAATGGATGTATTTGTGTGTGCGCAAGTGTGAATTCATGACTGTGAATGTGTGCGTGAGCTTTTGCATGTGTGTCCTGTCTGACCCCCCCCCCCCCCCACCTAAACTTACCGCCTGCCACTGGTCTTCGCTGGTTGTGAATAGACAAAATGTTAAAGCAATCTCTCTCTCTCATTAATTCGGATCTCCATTGACAACCTTTGTCAGAGTATTGCGGTAATGGGGCGAACCACATTTGGGCTGCCTATAAATACCTGTCCAGGGAATATGTTATGCATTGTGCACATATACCGTCTGTGTTGAGGTGTCTGATAGAGGCAATGTATTAAAAGGATTAAACTATTTATTTTTAAATAATATTTAAAATCCTTCTCTCGAGTGATACACCGGAAACCTTCAATGTTAGCAAGTAGACTCTTTCCTACTGTGACACTTCAACACATTCGTCCAATCATAAGCGACAGTTTGGAAAGTTAGCACTGGACAAGCCTTTCATGTTTAGAAGCCACTTTCAAAGAATCAATAAGGGAAGGAGCTGTTGGGGACTCTGACCTGCTCAGACTCCCTGGTTATGTTACAAGAAGTGACCCATAACAAAGTCCAAAACCTTTTAAGACAATGCAGTGCTTATGTAGCTGCTCTTCGCTTCCCTGAGAAAAATAACACACAGTTACAGATACAGCATATGCAGATAAGCATACATTGTAGCTATGTGGCCCAAGATATTCCATGGCAGCCAGTACCCAAAACAAGAGATGGTCAAAGGGTAGGAAGCTGGAAATCAGCGTGGGGATGACAGGGGAAGCATACAACCGTAGGTATTAGAGGTTCTGATGATTCCATGAGAAACTGGGGTGGCATTGTGAGCAAAAGAATGGTGGATTTAACCCAGATCTCTTGACTGGGGGTGAATGATTTGATTTGTTCTGCATTCCGTCCATCAATTGTGTGTCTTTTGATTCCATGAGAGCACTGGAAATGTATGCTGTGGGGTTCTGAAGGTAACCATGGGAGTTAGGAGTCTGGAGTTGACACATGAGAGTTTCCTGTGAACCTGCCTAGAGCTTTACCCTGAAAGCGACTGGTGTGGGAACTACAAGCAAGGTGATCCTAGAAGAAGGAAATCTTCAAGGCAGAAGAGTCTGTCACCATATAGGCATCAACCCCGACCTTGGTGACAATTCTGACTCCAGCTAGGATGTTGTTCTCTTCAGGCCGCTCACAAGGCAATGGAATGCAGGATATGCATTTTGTCATGGCTTCATTCCAGCCTACTATGGTCATCAAACCAGTAGGCACTTCAATTGTCTCCTACTGGGGCCATGGCAATGTGAGTGGCACAGAGGCAGGTGCCAGCGTCACCGCACTCTTGAAGCCTTGTTTTGTATTGATTTAGCTGCAATGGGATAGCTCCTTTAAACTGAGTCCTGTCAAGATCATATGCAGGGTCAAGTACCACTGATCACTGATGGCACACTGTAAAAGCAGTGAGTGTAGCTTTCAGCACCAGGTACAATAGTGCTACACATACTTAAGTGGAATATTATTCTATGAGGATGATGCTTTGGAGCAAAGAATGGTAATATGCACACCTCAACTACTGCTCCCAATGTGTGCCCCACAAGTGCAGTAACTTTGTGAATTATATTATTTCATAACCATTAGTCAACTCAGCATATATATTTATTTTCTTCTGGTTTATCAGTAATACACATGCATTGTGAGGTAATTGATTAACTTCTCAGCTTGGATTTCTGTGAATCGAGCGTTCCCTTTCTTTGGCTTTCTGGGTATATGTCACATAGTGCCAGTGCCTGAGTGGGGTACATTCTGCTTTCCTCCCTTATCCTCCACAATGCAATCAGTAAATCTGCCACCACAAATTTTAGAGGTTCTAGGACGCTCATAGATTGCATGGAGGTAATGGTACAATACTTTTTAAACATTTCTTTGTGCTCTTAGGTCATCCCTTTCCAGGCCTGAGAGGAAGATATTTTTGCTACTGCAATCTTTAGCATTAGGGAATTCTATTAACATCTCTGAGATGTGGTACTGCAACAGGATGGGCAGTTAGATGAGTATGAAGAAGTGGTTAATTAGGATATGAGAACATTTGATGTCCAACCCATGCTAGATGCACTCTACCACAGAAATTTCAAGATCATACAGAGGCAAAGAGAGGGTTTTGATTCATTTGTCACTGCCTTTATCAGGTTAATTGTCCCTTTTAAAACTTCACTGACCTGCTGATTAATACCAGTTCATCAGCCACAACAGTGATAGAAACACTCAACAGAAACTCTAGACCGTGGGCAATGGAATGCTTGAGGAAGTCATCAAAATAGCAAAAATCATTGAGACTTCCCAAATTTCAATTACAGAACTTAAAGTAACACATGATGAATCAGTATGTGCTGTGCTTCAGAGAATAAAGGGTGGAAAATTGAGACAAAGCACGGTGATAATAATATTTCCAAACAGCATATTTCCTGTTTTAGGTATGGGTTCTCTAGTCATGTCATAGGGTATGAACTCTGCCTGTATGGCACTCACTTGGCAAGATTGGACACTATGCTAACGTTTACCTAAATTCTGGCTATTGCTCATTGAGGGTAGTGAGTGTTGTCCTGGAAAATAAACAAAGAGGATGTTGAGCTATTGTGCAGGAGGATACCCAAGGCTTTGTGTTGGTTGTCACGTCACTTGATGGTGGCATCATGAAGACTGATCCAGTGAAATATGTGGATTCCAATCATAATTTTAAGGTGGGAGGCGTGTGCATCATCTGATTGGTTTCATGAATTATTTGAGAAAATATGGAATATGAATGAACTCCAGCCACCAAACAGGGAACCTGTATTGTACGAGGGAAGACAGATAGGTTTATTAAACTTCTTTAAAGATATACTGAAATTAAGGGGTGAAAGATGCAGGTATAGGTATATGTGGCAGGCAGAGTCTAAACATCCCGGGTTAGTCTCATCTGGACCTATTGGGGATGAATTTGAAACCATAGGCTAGAGCGCAGACGTTGATGATAAAGGAAGAAAATGTGAAAGATGAGCTGGAGCTAAGGCTTCCAGGGGGATTCACAGATGAATTAGTCAAGATTAAATGGTTCAAACACAACATCTGGGGAACAGAGGACGCCATTTCTGTGAAATGCAATCTGAAGGGTTTTCTGTTAACTTTAAGGTCTGACCTAGAAAAGGCGAGCTGGTGAAATTTTGGAAGCACAGAATCATCAAACTGGTTGAGTCGACATTATAGCTCACTATCCTGGTGGTAGCTAGAATACGTAATGGTTTCGTTGAGAGTCTGTTAGGACCTATATAGTCTCAACAAAGAAATTTGTGTAAATTCTCACCTCCTGCCAAAATCAACAACTTTTTTAGGTATGCTGGGTGGGGCAAGGTGACAGATCCACTACATATCACCAAATACAGCTGGCACCCGATGCAAGACATTTTTTTGGCATCAATTCTCCCATTAGCACCTTCCTCTATTTTCATATGTTATTTTGTTCAGAATCAGAAGCTTGAGAGTTTCATAGGATTCAACATCTATTAGGAGAAATGAATGGGGTGCCTTTATCCAAGATTATGTAATGAACTTTGCTAAGGCTCATCAGGAAAATGACTGTATTTTGAGTTAAGGTGCTTAGTATTTTCCTGGATATTGGGTTGGTTGCTAAAAACGTGTTAGAGAAGAGGCAGGTAGAGTTTCTGGGACATGTGATATCTAAGGAAGACACAAAGCTGCACCTTGGTCTGGTCAAAGCTGTTACTGAGGCTTCAATGCTTAAAGACAAGGAGGGTCTCCAATCATTTAGAGGTCTTTGTAAGTTTCATTCAAGGTTTACACCAGCCCATGCTACAAAGATTAAGTGTTTGCCAAACATGTTCAAAAAAATTATACTGTTCTGCAGAGTTGAGTAATATCAGTCAATGTTTCAGTGGGTTAGGAGGGGCGGGCGGAACCCACATGCTCTGCTGCTGAGGCACGGTCGACTCCTTCTTTCCTCCCTTGAGGCATCTGTTTCCAGCTTCAGGTCACCAACGCAGTCCCGAGTAGCTGATGTTTGCTGGTGAGAAACGCAGCTTTGCGACTTTACAGCATGACTAATGCCGGACTCGTAGAGACCAGTAGTGGGGAACCAGCAATTAGCGGATATCATGAAAGGGTGGTTCCATAGAGGGAAATGCAGCCTGAGATGGATTGCTGGCTGTGACATTTTCAGTTAAACATCTGCACTCTTTTTGCTTAATGGTGGTTCTTCCTCAACAGCAAGATACCAAGACACCGCGCTTGAACCAGCAGGTGCCACAGGAAGTATCCAGCAGGGGATGATACCACCAGGTTTCTGACCGAGGGTAACTGCTTTGACAGATTGAATCAATATAGGCACTTTCTTTCCCCTGGTCAAGGGGCACTGGGCAGGGTCCCCCCAAGTGACAAAAATACTTTTAAAATGAAACACTTGTGTGCTTATGGCCATGTGAGGCTTACATGACAGGAATTGAACTCTTTTTCATATGAGAACTGAGACGGTATCCTAGCAGTAAGGAAACAAGTATGGCAAAACATCTCAGAGCGGGAAATCCTGTTGACAGTTCCGATCTGTCTGCAGTAACTGCACTTAAAGATAAAAAACGCGCGACCCTAGCAAAGTCAACAACAGCAATGGCGAATCACAGTCTACATGCGGGCCAAGGGCCAGGGACAGCAATGAGCTTATTAGGCTCCAAAGAAGTTTGCCATCTCTAAGGTTCGTGAGGTGGCCCCAGGTTCTGTTTCTCAGGAGCTGGGTAGAGAAGGCGCAGCATCAGAAATCAACTTGCATCTAGGGGAAACTGCCTTGTTTAATAATGAGAATGCTAAGATTATGGACAAGACAAATGTACCTATCAGAGACACAATAGAGGCTGATATGAAGCTAGTAAAAGCAAAGGATTAGTCCCCTTTTTTTAAAAGGGAAAACAGCTCCAGCAAGTAAGCTTTCTGACACCCGAGCTCTACTAGATCCCCAGACCTCTGTATTGGGTAACACACTGGAGTCATCTCAGCTGGAGGCCTGCAATTTTCCAGTTTCCCAGTCCACTAGCCATGATGCCAGCCTTGAAGTAAAAGTACAGCAGAATGTTCAGGAAGGCACAGTGGTCTCTGCGCAGTGTGACATTAAAATAGTGTTAAACGTTATCCTGGATGAAATCAGGGATTTCAAGGCCACCAAAGCACTTGAAATTGCAGCCTTACGTCAGACGCTATCTAAAATCAAAGAGACTAGGATGCATTTTCCAGAAAGGCTGCAGGAAGGTAAATCTAGAATTTCGCAGCTAGACAATGGAGTAAAAAATCGAAGAGTTGGAAAATCATTCACGTAGTTCCAACACTAGGCTAGTAGGGAGACTGGAGGGCTGTGTGGGCCCCCAAGTCCTTTAATGGGCAGAATCATTCCTAAAGGCTCAAATTCTGCCAGTATATCCAGGAGATCTGACTAATACGAAGGTACATTGGGTTTCATCACAAACATTTTCAAATTCAAAACTGCCACATTCACTATTCGTGAATTCCGCTGACTTTCGGGGTAAAGAACATATATTAAGCAAGACCATTGAGAAGAAACAGTTCTCCACACCAGAAATTATCAATTTCAATTTTTTTTATATGTCTGCTACTGCAGCTTTGGTGCAGAAAAAAGTATGCAAAATGCTTTGCCTGTTTAAAGCACAGGGGGCCCACAGCCACTACTGCACAGCAATCCAAGTTGAATGTTCTGCTTAAAGGACAATTTCATATGTTCATGAATCTAGCAGAGGCCCAGGAGCTCCCGCAGAAGTTCTCAAACTGATTAATTTCATGAATCTCGTGTATGTGGCACGCTCGGGGATCTGGGCCAGGTTAATGACGTGGACTAGAATGGTGTCACTAAGAGGCATGTTTGGTCAGGATGCTCAAAATGTTTGGGGCCTTAAGATGATTACTGTCGCAGTCATCGGAGGGAGACTGGATGCCCTCCAGGTGCAACAAAATGGCACCCTGTCAAGTTAGGAGGGCAGAGAGAGGTAGTGTGGGCAATTCCCCTCTTGCAGCAGTTAGGGGATCACAGGGGCATGAGGGATGTCTGAGATTAGGTTCGGGGTATGGGTTTGGGTAGCTGGGAGCATATTTAGTAAAAATTAGCTATTTATTTACTGATGATGTAATTTCAGGTATACAGATGCAATCATGACTAGCAAATCACAGGTCTGTAGAAATAGGACATTACAAAGGGAAGGAATTAGAGACTGTTCAGATAGATAATGAGTCAACAAATCAAAATTATTACTTGCAATGTGAATGGGTTGCCGAGTAAGGAGAAAACTGGGGTCCTGTTAAAATGGCTAACCTCGTTTAATTCGGAGGTCATTTTCCTACAGGAACTTTACCTCAAAAACAATACGCCCAGATTACACATTCCAGGGAAATACTCTATAGCGTTCTACACTTTTGCAGACATGGTAATACGTGGAGTGGCCATACTGCTTTCCAGCTCTGTAGACTGGCAACTTAAAAAGGTCTAAGGGATCACAAGGGCAGGTAGATCTGGATCAAAGTGAGTGTTGCAGATGAGGTGTTGAAGATTTCAATTATTATGGCCCCATATTAGATTACACTGAGGCTTTGAACACATTTACAACTCAGCATTGCAGAAAGATGGATCCTTAGTATTGAGGGGGATTTTAACCATATACAAGACTTAAGATATGATATGTTAAATAGGGTTAGGAGCCGGATGAAACCTAAAACCACCAAGCTTTTTGATATATTTAAGCAGGATTGAGCATTGGTCGAACCCTGGTGGTTAGCCCACCCTAAATTCACTCAATACACCTATTACTCCCTGGGATTCCAGTCTACTTCTCACCTGGACTTTTTCCTCATGACACATTCATAAGAGATAAGAGCCAGTCCTGTTTCTGATCACTCAATAGTTTCCATGGCCAACATTTTAGAAATAAACCAGAGAATGAAGTCAATAAGGCAATTTAACAAGGCTCTCCATTTGGATCAAACTTGGGTTAGAGACACCAATCAATTTATTTGAGAGTTTTTTTAAAATAAACACTAACTCTGCTCCTCTGTTTATAGTCTTGGAAGCCTTTAGGAGGTCATGTGATCTCATACAAGACTAAATCAATCCGGCATGGGCAGATAAGATACAGAGGCTACAGGCAGTGGTAGATGGTGCCCATAGTCAGCTCTCAGGATCGCTGGGTGTACTATGTCGACAATAAATAATCAGCCCCTGCAAACCAGTTATCAAGAGCAGAACAAGAATGTATAGCTTTTTGCCTATGAGAGAAAATCACAGGCAGCAGAGATCACCAACAGGAGCTCTATGAGGAGAGCCAACAGGTAAGGCCTTCTCTGGCATGGGCAGCCGCAACACATAGGTATGGGCAAACTATCAATAACATTTGGAATACTTCCACAGGAGTAGTGGAGATCAAAGATATAGAGATAGCTGTGGTGTTCTTAAATCATTTTAGACTCATTTATGAAGAATTTGATTGAAATAGAGAGGAAGATCTTCACTAGTCTTTTGATGGGCTACAACTCCCAAAAGTCACAAACATTCAAAAAATGTCACTTTCGACATGGGCCGCCTCAATCCAATGGCTGACCAGCAGTGCAGAATGTTTCATAAGCTCGACGTTGGACTCGTGTTCCCCAATTCTTTTTCTGAATTCCCTGCCACTTTCGCCAACATAGGCCAAATTTCAGGGACACAGAATGATGTACACGATGTTTGACATGCAGCAGTTGGTCATTTCTGAGAGAAAGACCGTTCTATCTTTTTATTCGGATGTTGTCGCTGACAATAGCGTTGGGGCACGCTAGGCATGAGCCACATCGGTGCTTGCCTTTAATGGGCTCACCTCCTGTGATAGATTTTTGACAGAAAGGATCTGTAGTGATGAAGGTCCACTCAGGACAGTTGTATTTCAAGATGATTTATTTCATGAAGATAACAGGTAGTAAGGTACAGGACATCATGTAGATAAGTAGTAAATCAGAGCCCCACCAGGAGCTGCCTGTCAGCTGCTCAGCCCATGACCAACTGTCACTCTGCCTCTCACAGTCCCAACATTCCGAGGTATCATCAGACTCCAACATTCCAATGAGTCAGAGCACAGACACTGGCTGAGCAGGGAAGGTAAAACACCTTACAATAAATATGCTGGATACTACATATATCCCCTTTCCTTCTAACGGAAGAACAATTTAAAATATGATGAAGAAATAAAGAGAGTGAACAAAGAACAGATGGCAAGAAAGGAACAACAGAGGGAACGTCAAGGAAAAGTGAGAGAAAGGCAAAGCGAAAAGTCAGGAAGGAGAATACGAAAAAGAAGCAAAGAGAAAGAATATACATGTGGGAATGACCCAAACACTACAACAATGAAACGAATACAGAAACAGGAGTACTGAAAAGGAGAGAGAGCAGAGAAAGGCGAAAGAAGCAGAGAGTGAATAAGAACGAAAAGGAAATACGCATACTCACCAACAGAAGGTAAGAAGGAGAAGGAAGCAGAGGAGTAAGAGAAGCAAACAACCAGTAAACAGAGAGATATGGACGTACCAAGGGCTAACCCCCAAACTCACCCACTGGCCAGGCAGGCAGGAAGGGAAGGAAGAGCAAGGCACAACGCAAACCGGACACCAGCCTACACACAGATGCAAAGAAGAGGGAGGAATGATCTCCTCTGGAAAAAGGAAGAGAAAGAGAGAAAATACAACGAGGAAAGATGAAGAAGAAACAACAACAGGAGGGAAGGCTGGAGACAAAGCAAGACCAATGGCAATGTAAGTCCAGAAACCAAGGATGAAAATAGGTAAGACATCACGAGGAAGAACTGGACATAATGGAAACAGAGAAGAAGAAAAGAAGTGCAATAGTACAATGATCCTCTCCCGATTTCCCCCCTAAAAAATCAATCAATAACGAGATAACATTGCGTTGAGAGTATAGCAATAAAACTCAATGTAGAAAGACAAATACAGCCAATGGGACTAAGTCCCATGACCGTGCTCTACTCCTATGCAAGAGTGTGAGGCGCAATGTGAATGGGACTGTAACCCAAATGTCGCCCAAGGAGGGTAAAAATGTAAATGGGTAAAAGACCCATAAAATTGTGCCCTGTGTAAGGGTACTATGTACATATAAAATGGGACTGTGACCCATAAGATGCCCTGTGTGAGGGTGAAAATGTAAATATAAATAGGACTGTAATCCATAAGGCACCCTGTGTGAGGGTAACAATGTAAAGGTAAATGGGACTGTAACCCGTAAGACACCCTGTGTGAGGGTGACCATGTAAAAGTAAATGGGACTGTAACCCATAAGACACCCTATGTGAGGGTGAAAATTTAAAAGTAAATGGGACTGTAACCCATGAGACGGTGCACTGTGTGAGGGTAAAAACTGTATGAAACGGTGCCCTTTGAAAGGGTGGAAACTGTGAATGGCCTGTGTAGGCAAGTAGATGGGCAAATGGGGCTTGTACCCATACCCATCCCTATGTAGGGAAGATTAAAGTGTGAAAAGGAACATAATTGCATCAAAACAGATGAATTCCATCATGAGTTGACTTTGCTTACAGTTTTTAGCGTACACATAAATAAATATAATAACAGTAAGACCGGTTATATGTGACTCCTTTCTAACATAGCATGAAGCCTGTACTATTTCGCGACTTTCAACCCATCACATGAAACCCAAAGTCACAAGTTTTGTTAAAGGCAATGCACAATCAGTCCATCTGAAGAGAAAGAAAGAAATGAAAGTTTAAGGCAACACTGCTCCCATGACCAACGGTCACTCTGCTTCTCACAGTCCCAACATTCTGAGGTATCATCAGACTCCAACATTCCAATGAGTCAGAGCACAGACACTGGCTGAGCAGGGAAGGTAAAACACCTTACAATAAATATGCAGGATACTACAGAATCACGTTCACAGCTCTTCGCTCTAACCAAGAAGTTGCTAAGGTTTTTATTCTTCTTGAAAGCGAAGAGAGGTCACAGGAGTTTGTATTCATCTTCGCCAATGCTGTTCGCTGCATCAACAGAAGTGTTTCTATCATTATTGGTCAATTTTATGGAAGCGGATGTGTCCTTGTTGGAGTTAGATGACATCATCTACAGAAAGATTCATAGTGCCCCTTAGTAACAGAAAGCTGCATTTGATGTGAGGAGCATGTGTGAAGCATGTACATTTGATTGTGAGTGATATAGTTTGGATACACAAGCCTGGTATTGTTAGGAAAGGAGAATCCAAGCCTGAGGTCCTGTTGGTGATGACCGGGTTTGTGGTAATCCAAATAGAGTGCAAGGACAATACTGATGAAATGTTAAATGGTTGTCAAACTGTCCCCATTGATGCCTCTCAACCAGAAAAAGTGCAGTCTGTGTCTCAGGGTGTAAAAAGAAGTGATCGTATCGGGTGATTCCAGATTAGGCTCCCTTGATTTAGTTTATCAGTTTTTCTTTATTGTTTCAGCCGTTTTCTGTCTCACAATTTTCACAGTTGGATATGTTTGATACTTTATGTGTATTTAGATATTTTATTCAGTAGTTTTGTTTTATAAACTTTTGGGCAGGATTAAGTTTTTGTTTCTCTTTAAAAAAATGACATATTGATGTTCTGTCCTCCATTGGCGGAATTCAGAAACTTGCTAGAGGTTTTAATCACTCTGAGGGAGCACTGAAACGTTAAGCAGCAGGGGTTACAAAGGTGGCAGTTATGGCTTGGAGGCCGGGCTGGGCAGCTTCTTGGTGACTCACTTCTTTGTCCGCTTGAAAAAAAACTACTTAAGTCTTATGCTCAGAGTTAAACTTGATGCTTCACAGCACATTGCCAAGCACAAGTTATTCTGAACCACTAACATCTATGTCTGGGTGCAGGAAAATTATTTTTATCCGATAATGTTCAATGTGGGAACTCTGAACGCTCACATGATTCGAGCGAGATCGTCTTAATAACATCCTAACCACAAAGAACCAATCCAGGGACATTAATTTTTCACTGTAAACAGAACGACCATCTTGAAATAAGACTGTCACTTTTTAAGTGCCATAATACCTATCCCTTCCTACATTAATCACGTTCAAGAGAGATCTTGCATCTTACTATGTTATTAACTATTATGTGTATCAGCGGAAAATGCACAACAATACTATGTTGATGCAGAAGGATGTTTCATGCAATATCTATACAGAGTTTCATGACCTAACAGGCACGTAATTGACATATACTGAACAAAAAATTGACATCGGACATAACTTTGGTTTGAGTCATGTGATGAGAGAATAGCATACAAATTTCTCTTTTGTGTAGCTTTGTGCTTTGTTCACTGCAAGACATTTTATAAGGCAATTTTGCCTTTGAAGGTTTGACAACCGCTGTGCGGGTTTGTAGTGTGTTAAGCTAAGAACATGTATTCCACATCTATGCTTATAAACTTTTGCTGCCTGTAATATAATTTATGTCTCTTGTCTGGCATTGATGGCTGCTGCTATGGTGGAAATACAGTATTTTGGTCCAAGATGTGGTTGATACCTTCCTTGTAAGGCATTTTGCACCTGTGTTTGTGCGTCACTCACGATTAGGGAAAAGATTCTCACTGCAAACAAATAGTAAGGGCTGCTCAGTGGCATAGGCCTGTGTCAACATGGACGCCTCTTTCCTGAAACGGTTGTAGTGCCACGCAAATTCAAATAAGCCAGATGGGGATTGCATTCAGAAATGTGAGAAAGTGGCTCATGACTCATCATGGTTTACACAAAAAAAGTTTGAAAATAGTTACGTTTGGTTCATTTAGTTGATTGCATATGTTCACACTGCTCGCGTTTGGATATGAAATTTGTTACAGAAGACAGATATTTTAAACAAGCTTTGCGATGCAGCACTGCCGTACTCAATCTTGTGATTACATTTTCTGAAATATGTCCAGACAAAAATCTTTAATTTAGACATGAGAAAAGGATGCAGGATTCATAATGATGGCATGCAAAATGTTAGGCTTATTTTATGTATTGTAATTGTATTATAGACACATGTATACAAAGCGTACTCCCCCTGATGAGTCGTGTGTGTGCACTATACACAGGGGTCGATTCCGATTCGGGAAAATAAGCGTCCGTCCGAATCGTATCCGGAGCACTCGCCGTACGAATCGTACATGTCCGTCCGATTTGCGTAGTACGATACGTTTCCCGTCAATCCATCCGAATCGTCGCGGATCATATGAATTGCAAGGCTGAAACCGTACGACACGGATCCGCACAGTGAACCGTACGATCCGTAAACATGCCGTACGACCCGACGAGTACGATCCGGACCGGGGGATGAGGACGCGATTTGTACGGTCCACGTCAGTTAAGGACGATTTGAACGGAAAAGCACTCAAGCACATACACACCGTACGGTGCGTACACCCCATGATCACAGGGGTTCGGTGCTTACCCCCACGATCATGGGGTGTCCCGGTTTACTGCCAACTTGAACTGAGCACCATTAACGGAACGGACTGATCCTTACTACTATTTGCGCATGCTGCAAGCTACCCACCTTCAGCATAGCGCGAGGTTCCCTGGTATCGAAGAAGCGAATTGAAACTTCACAAGAGCGCCTATGTACTCGCAGTCGCAGCCATACCGACTACTTTCAGATGTGCCTCATTTTTACGGACTTCTAGGAGGACAAATACATTCTATTACGATATTTTGGACTTGGAAACTTACTTGATCTTCCATCGACCACTGATGACAACTGGCCCCGCCGGGTCGGAATTATAACCGGTGGAGCGACTTTTACCGTTTGTGCGACACGACCGCAAGCCCTGAGGAGTCGCTTTAACTCTGTTCCTAACGCGATGAAACACGTGTCGGCTGGCTTTTGGAACGATTAAAATCTCCAGAAAAATCTTCGAAGTTTAAAGAATCAAAGATTATTGCTGTCTTTGTTTCCATACTTTTTCTCTGTTCATATTTACAATACGAATGTGTATGATTGTTGTTCATGTGTGCATAGGCAATTCTTGTTATGAGATTAATTTCCTGTTAACAGAAGACGATCACTAAGAACCTTTGCCCTACCAGCTATGAACCACCTGGCACCCATTAAAACCTTTTTTTAAAAAAGGCGTAATATGGACAGTGTTTTTAAATGTGTTTTGCATGAATTGCAAAGATTTTAATTAATTGTTCAACTAAAAATACTTACTTACACAGGTCAAACAGAGGAAAAGTTCACTTTCACTGGGGTCACTTGGAAGATGGGCGCCCTGGGCAATTGACCATTTTGCCCATGCCTTAAGACGTCTCTGAGTGGCGTGAACCGCTGCATTTTTTTTATTGGACTAGCAATCTCCATAGGGCACCAAGTTGGTAGTAAAGGGTATGCAGCTGCTTCAGGACCCTGGGACCACAGCCCTGTGTAATGGTCTAACTACTGTCCGTGTCCACCTCGGAAAACATCAAGAAATGCACGGACTGAAGGAGCCATCTTGTGTCCTGCTGAGCGGGGTAGGCTAAAGATCGGCCAGCAGACCTTGTGCCGTCCTACATGGAAGGACACATCTGTCCGGCAGTTCCTCAGCTACTTTCCTGTGAGCAGTACTTCAGATGCGAACGTGCAGGGCTTTGTCAGCGGCGTCTGATGGCTCGCGGGAGCCTGGATATAGACGCTTTCTTCTTAATGAACAGAAATCAGCGACATAAGCTTCAAACTGCAGCAGGGAAGATTCTGTGTATAAGAATAACGCTAAACCTTGGCAAGTAGCTCATAATATTGCTGGAGAAAGAAGGTACAATTTAATGAATACAATTCCCCAGGAGAAACGATTTTTTATTATTGCTAGTGTGACTGACATCGCAGTGTGGAAAATTGCTGCACAGTCACCAGACGTTGTTTTAACCGGGACAACTGCTCACAATAACAATGTTATTAAAGTTAATATTCTCAGAAGCCGGTTGTTTTCATCTGTGCTCGTGAACTCGCCCACTGATTCCGGGAAGGGTATTCGAAAGTTCCAGAGGTTCAGAGCCCACACTTTCAACATCCAGGAAAATACTACGACTAATCAGCGCCTTAAGGCAACTGTTTGGTGGTATATGTGCGCTATACAAATGTGGTAATTAATTAATTCATCAATTAGTCTAATCATTCTAATAATTCTTTCAGAGATTGCGACATTGGTGCTTGCATGGTCTTTTATACTGAAAATGTGCTCAAACCGCCCCTGAGACATCATAGAGCCATATCTAAAAAGATGGGCCTGTTGCTGCTGTCAACTCCGGTTGTAGCGCACAGACAGGCTGCAATGCTCGCGCACAGCTTTGCGTCATAGGGCAGAGGTGAGTGTGCGCGGTCTGGCATTGGATTTCTATTGGAAGCATACCCTTCCAGAACAAATTCCTAGGTCTTGACAAATTTAGGAGGATCAAATGTAAGCATTTTTTTAAAAGAAATTAAACATTTCTTCTTGTTATCGCCTGTTTTAAGGTATTAGTCTTCTATGCAAAGCCTGGTCTGGCTAGCTTATTCGATTCTGCTTTGAGTCAAAACCTATGGATGTTTGTGCTAATTCACTCAAGGAACACCCCATATTGACCTATTGATGTAACTAGTCGAACGGTCTGTTTGCGCTGAAAAAAGGCACAATTTCAGCCCAAAATAACTTTCGCAATAGAAAGTATATACCAATGTGTCACTTTGCGTGACTTTGCACCACTTTGCGTTGGCATACAGCTTTAAAACTGAGCCTATCTATCATTCAAATTAAAGAGTTGAAAGTGATGCATATTGTAGAAAGAAGCAGGGCCTTTTTTTTAAGGGTGTATTTCTTGCCTCTTTCATCTTTTAAATTGAACGGCTAGGGCGCTCGACCTCGGACCTGGGGATCTGGTTTCGAGTCTTGGTAACAACGCAAAACCTCCTGTGATTCTGGGCAAATCACTTTGGGGTATATTACCAACGTTTAGCGATATTTATCGCTAACGATGCTTAGCAACAAATTTGTTAACGCTAAGCATCGCCGGAAATTATCGCAGAGATAACTTGCTATTAGCAACGTTTATCTCAGAAGTGATAAAAATCCTCGCACTAACTGCCAAATGAGAGATTATCACTGGAAAACCAACGATAATCTCTCGTAGTTTGGCGTTAGCTTGATGATAGGGGCTCACAAACTTAGCCATGATATCCACCTTCCATAGGATATCATGGCTAAGTCAGGAAAATACCAGGTGTAAAAAAAGCAGTGCTAACCGCTGTTAGCGCTGCTTATTTTATCACTAACAGGGTTAGCGAAATCCTTGATAATAGGAGAAATGTCGCTTAGCAACATTTCTCCTATTATTTTTCTTTGGAACGCCCCCTTTGCATCTCATTAGAGATGCAAGCGGAAGCGTAGAGAAAAAGGGTGCTAACATGCGAATTTGCGTGTTAGCACCCTGTTGCTGATAGGGAGATAATTTCATCTCCGCTTTCTTGGCTTTTAAAGCCAAAAAAGCGGAGATAAATCCGTTGATAATATGCCCCTTAATCTCCCCGTGCCTAAAATGAATGTGTGTCCACATGTAACGTAACTGGTGCTATGTAAAGCGCTCTGATACCCGATTCGGTTCGGGTCTAGTTCGCACTATTTAAAACTCTGAAGAAAAAAAAAACGAATCTTACCTGCACTAAGCGTTGATTGCTCAGCAATCATCACAGCCTCTGATGTTCGATCTACTGGAGGGTGAGGCAGTCACTGCACTGACAGGCATATACACCTACTGTGCATATGTTGTGTCATAGGGTTTTCAGGGCTTGCCTGATTTAATTGGTTGATTCTGTCGCCTGTCAGAGCGTAGGGCCACTCCTCCCCTGTGATATGCACCATCCTCTCTGACCAACTGGATTTGGGCTTTTCAGGAAGCTGCCTGAGCTTCCCAAAACAGTGTGTCAATCATTGAAGGCTCCACCTTTCCCTACCCATCACAGTGTGGGAGGGACAGCACGCTTGACTGACCCCACCCCACTCTGTGACGAGTTAGGAACGGAATGGCAGGACTGGAGGCAGCGCACGTGACACGCATTCTCACTGATGCCAGATCACATGCTGTAAACAGATACAGTGCGCATGTTTCAGTTTTATAGAACTTTGCTGAGTGTAGGTGTTGCCAGATTGGGCTATTTCATGCACAAATGGGAGATATTTGCTGAAACCCTCAATTGGCGGGTCCCTGCACTTCCCTTTGTTGCGTGTTTTTTTTGTGGTTTAGGTGGCATGTGTACTGCATGTGTGCTTTCCTTGCTAATGTCAGTACCGAGCATTGGCTCAGGCAGTAGCAGAGAAGTCACTCTGATGTAGAGGACCATGCCTCTCTAGCATGTTATAGCTCATTCTTCTAGACCATCCCCATGAAGTGTTATTGGCAGTGAGACATCAAGCAGGGCTTTCAAGAGAGCGTGCCAAAGATAAAGTGAATTTTTGTGGCGCTGGGTCTGAAGGATTGGAAGCATCCATCGCAGGGCTCTAGGCTCATGGCGACCCTGGGCAGGGAGCGTAGGTAGGGGGCCCCGAGAGGAACGCAGGCGCGGAGGTCAGTGAAGAGGAGGGGGGGGGGGGCAGGTGTTGGGAAGTGAACCAGAGCGGGAGGCCGTCATATCCCTGCCAGGGGCCGCCACGCAAATATGTATCCATCCTCAGAGGATTATTATATTAAGGATATATATTGGCGTAGCGGCCCCTGGGGTTTGGTGGCCCTGTGCAGGTGCACAGCTTGCACATGCCTAAGGCCGCCCCTGTCCATCGACTCTTGTTCAGCAGCTCCCTGGGGCTCTTTCAGGATAGGTTTAGCTCTTGCATATCTTTCTTTAAGTAAGGACACTGTCAGTGCTTTAAATGGGCAGGTCCTGTCCGGTACTGAGTACCTGCACTTCTTTAATTTGAAAGGGAGTGTACCGACGCTTCTCAGCAGTGCTGCAGTACATTTAATGGGGGAGTACCAGCACTTCTCAGGAGCAAGGAGGCACTCTTAATAGTGAGTACCTGCACTTCAATAGTTCAATTGAAAGCGCTGTATACTGTTATGGTTTTTTAATAATTTCTTCCCTTCCTGAGCGCTGTTCTGTCTGGCCAGTCCAAGGGCTCCAATTCCAATTAGAAGTGGGCGAGACTACAAATTAACAGGGAAAGCCAAGAGACTTCTCTGGCTCTTGTACCCTGTGCGGAAGCTGTGTCTTGTCAATATTTATGCTATACCTGCTGCTCAGCAAGTGTTACTGTGGTGGTGGAATGTTGGTGCGTGAGGATGCTGTGGAATGTTAGTGAGGGAGAGAGTTAGTTGGATTATGAGCTGATCAGCAGGAAGGCTGCTGCTGTTGGGGCTCTTCATCTTAACATCCAACTTAATAAATCAACGTATAATCTACATGGACCAGGCATGATTTACTCAGAACATTTTGGCGACGATAGAGTCAGTTGGAGGATGGGCTGAGCAGCAGGAAGGCTGCTTCTGGTGGGGCTCCTCATCTTAACATCTAAATGAATAAATCAACCTATTATCTACATGGGCCAGGCATCATTTATTCAGAACAATTTAGCACGTGAATCATGCAATAAATATGTTAGAACATGATAAGGTGCCTTCGAAATCCAAATAGTGCATTTCTTTAACACATGAAAGCTTTTCTACCTAGTATGTCAGATTATACCTCTCAATCGAGAAGTGTTATTTAAAAGTGAGAGTTTTTAGATGTGAGTTGAGGAATATGCCTTCCCGGCCCTGATGACAGTGCTGATGGAAAACTAGGAGGCAGTCTTCTACAACAAACAGAAGAGACTTTTTTTTACAGTGCACATCCTGGACGCAAGAATTTGAAAGTTTGTTAATATGTGATATTGAATAAAAAGGAGGCTTGGTGATTTAAAATGTTTTCCTAGGATTACACACTATGGTCCAGCAGAGTAGCCAGGATGTAGCCTAGATTTTCAAGTTTCATTCTGTGCAGTTAGGCCACTACAGTGCATCTCTTTCTGACATTTAAGATTAATGCTTTGTCCTTAACTCTTAAAGGATGTGATAAGAGCATTGGTGACAAGCAGACATTTTATTTTTGGAAGTGAAAAATAGCACAGACCTTGCCTAAGGCCACAAGAGTGCTTCAAAACAGACACAGGCTATGCTACATGATTTGTTTCTCGCACAGAGAGATTTTCCGCGAGTCACACGATGCTGAACCAAGGCCAGGATTTGAACCTGGGCCCCTTTGTTACATGGTCAACAGCTGTTACCATTAGGCTTCATCGCCTCAAGTGGGTGCTCAGCTGGTTTTGGGCTGGAGGTTCCAAAAGAACCTCAAGCTGAGCCAAAGCTCGAGCTTTTCGTTGTTTGCCTTTCTCTAATTCCAATCCCTTCCTTTCTGACAACCTCAGACCTTCACACCAGCCTGCTGTTTTTCCGCCTCAATTAATAAAAATAAAGGGGCATATTATCGCTATTGCTTGGTTAGAGACAAAAATTTACCGCTGAGCTGCGGCAATCTTTACCGCAAATAAACCTTGGTATTACCAAGGTTTATCGCAAATGCGATAAAAATCGCCGCAATGCATGAATATCGCTGAAAAGTCAGCGATATTCATGCATTACCGAGCTAATGCTCTTAGCCATGCTATCCACCTCCCATTGGATAACATGGCTAAGAACTGCTCAGGGCAGGTGTTAGCTTTTGGAGATATTCACGCTTAGCGCGAATATCTCCAAAAGTTGGTAATAGGAGATAGCGATGTTAGCGACTGTTTTCAGTCGCTAACATCTTGGCACGCCCACTTTGCATGTCATTAGTGATAAATATCACTGACATGCAAAGTGGGGCCCAAGATGGTCGCTATCTCCTACTAGCTGTCGCTAACTGGTGTTAGCGACAGCTAGGTAATAGGGAGATAATTTTATCTCCGCTTTCTTGGCTTTTAAAGCCAAAAAAGCGGAGATAAACCCCCTTGATAATATGCCCCAAAATGTTGTAAGTTTCCATTGTGCTGAACAATTAGCCTCAGACTGTATTATGGGAGATTATATTTTGGGGTGAGTTTATTAGCAAAGAGGAGCGTGAGGCAGGGGTGATGAGCAGTGTCTATTCTCTCTGGGGAGTGCAATGATACACTATTTCATTTTACACTTTTCACTTCATGTAGTATGGTGTATATATTTTGCTATTTTTTGAGTATTTCATCAGGTGTGTGTCTCTGGCTTTGGTTTTTAGGCAACATTACAAGTGAGTTATTGGTTCATACTTCAGGGTATGATTGACAACACTAGAGGTAGAGCTGAAAAGCCATGGGAATTTCTCACACTGCTGGCCACTATCATAAGGTGTTCAGACGACTTGCTCTTCCAGTACTTGCACACTGTATAGATCAATAGAAAGGCAGTCTCTTTTCCCACTGTGGTATGGTCGAGGTGAATGTACTTTCTAGGGGTGGGTGGAACATTCACCTTCGTTGGCAGAGTTTGTGGAGGTTTGTTCATTCCGTGCTATGTGGCAGAATTTTTCCTTGTGTGCTGCTTGCCAATGCTATGCTAGTGGGCCTGAGTGAGAATTTGCGGCCCCTACCTCGATTTTCGCCACTAGAATGGCTCCCGGCAAGATTTTCTTAATACGGGTGTCATGGCAGGTCAAAGCTGAAAATCTGCTGTTCAAGTAGAAAATGGCGGTCGTATCCTGTATATTTAACATTGTGCTGTATTCAGCATCCGCCACAATGTTAAAACAGCATGTTGTGCATTTGCATGCACAATGTGACAGGCACCGGGCGGTGCCTGCCACCTTGTGCATGCAAATTTTGGGGGGTACCATAGGTACCCCCCAAGTGCAGCCACCCACCCCCCAACCCCCTGGGGGCCCGCTATGGGCCCCCAAAGGAAAAACCACATGGTTGCTCTCCGCGATCATCCTAATATAGACGGCAGTGTCTTGCAGACACCGCCACTGTATTAGGCATGTTTTCTGCCGACCCCCCAGCCATCCTAATATGGCGGGTGTCTTTCCGGTGTGGATGGCGGGTGGTTCCTCCCCGCCGGGCCGGCGCCAGCCATCCTAATGGGCCCCTTAAAAGCTTACTTCACAACAAAGGAAGGTCTACATTTTCCAAATGCTGTGGAGAAGTCATAAGTAATATATATATATATATATATATATATATATATATATATATATATATATATATATATATATATATATATATATATATATATATATATATATATATATATATATATATATATATATATATATATATATAATATATATATATGCATAAAACTCCACGAACACCAATTCCTGATCCACCCAGGACCGGCGAGGCAAAGCAGGAGACTGACCACGTATTTCACAGGCTCTTACTTTATTGCAGCTGGTAAAAACAGGAGGGCAATATGCGTTTCGGGCTTCAAGAGCCCTTGTTCACATGCAAAGAACTAGTGCCATTTTTTTAGTTTTATAATGCTCGAGTGACCACATGGAACACCGCCCTTCCCCTGGGCACATGACCATAGACATAGAAAACATCTACTATGAAGTAAAGTTATTCATTGTACAAATACGCAAAAAAATGTTCTGGCATGATTAGACTTTAGTCTGTTAATATTTGACAGATAGCATTTATCATTTCCTTAATAACGTCAAATTTTATGTACACTATTCACATATAATTTCATATATATATACGAAAAAAAAAAATTCTATATATATACACGCGTCTAAAGAATGCGATATAACAGGATAAATCCACAAAGATAGGCCAAACGACCGTTAGAACTCCATAGTAAAATTTCACAATATCTTTAGGGCGGGTTCGGAATAAAGTGCAAAATGTAGTGCTGGACTAGATCCGTGTCTAACTGTGCAAAAAGTGCAAACATTCTTGCTATAGGGAATAACAATATTTACATTCTAAAAAGTGCATGATAAAGTGACCTGTCTGAAAAATTCATAGTGCTTAAATAGACAATTGGGAATCCTCATAATTTTGTCATTTATAAAAAGCATCAATATAGAATATTTAATACAGGTAAAAAAACAATATCATGTTAAAAAGTGATAAAAACACCCAAATTTACACAGTGCTAAAAAATCCTCAATAGTGATGAATACATATAACTATTTAGAGGTGAGGAGTTAGTGACTAGAGTGCGCTGTGGCTAACAAGGAACTTGACTACCCACGGCGTGTGGACAACATTAGATTAGATTAAATAAAGTGGTACCACAAAAAATCGGATTATAAGAATGAGTAAAGTCAATGATCAACTCTAGGTAACAGGGAACCTGACTACCTGAGGATAAAGAATATGCAGTCATGAGATACAGTTATTCACAGGAAATTACACAAATCTTCAGTGTTATTAAATCTGTTAGGCCACTTACTATCAAATTCCAGAATGAATCGAGATTCTAGCTGCCTTAATTTTAATTCTCGATTCCCACCCCTTCTAAGGGGTGGTACTGAAGCTACCACATAATACAATAGACAATTAACATCTTTATCATGTGTGCTCTGGAAATGGCGGGCCACCGGATAAGATTGATCACAGTGGAGAATAGCCCTGATATGCTGCAATATTCTAACCTGCACCTGCTATTTAGTGCTACCAATGTAATTGAGGCCGCAGGTGCACATCAGAACATATACATCATAATCAGTCTTGCATGTGTGATTTCTCACTACAGGCGTTTCCTCTGTTTTAAAAGGGGTACTATAATGTGTTTTGTTGCAACCAAATTGGCACGCTCTACAAGTAGAGCATTTACGAAACCCTGAAGCTGGTTGTAACCAGATAGCCTTTTACTTTAATTCTGGGCTACTTTTGTCAAGTATGGTGCCCATGCACTGTGCCCTCCGGAAAGTTACCAAGGGTTTAGTGGGCAACATACTTCCTAATACTGTATCAGTCAAGATTGTTGGCCAATTTCGATTGATTATTTGTTTGATCTTTTTTTCTTGGTTACTGAATGCAGTGATAAATCTCGGGCAATTATTTGAAATTTCTACTTCAGGGGATACAGACTCAAATGTGTTTTCAGAAGTCTTGGGAAATAATGAGGATCTAGAACGTTTATCTGCTCTAGCCAGAGCATGATTAAACACAATATCAGAATATCCTCGAGCTCTTAGTCGTATCCGTAGATCTTTAACACATTTAAGAAAGTCAGATTGAGTGCTACAAATTCTTTTGATTCTGAGGATTTCCCCCAAAGGTATATTATCAATGGTGTGCATGGGGTGGAGACTAGACGCATGCAGGGTTGTATTGCCTGCAGTGGCTTTTCTGTGCAGGGTCATTTGTAACCTGTTGTCTTTATCAACATATACAGAGACATCTAGAAATTCAATTTGTTTGGCACTTATGTGGGACGTAAAATTCAGATTAAGTGTGTTATTATTAATCTCATTAATGAACTGTTGGGCTTCCATTATATCTCCCTGCCAAACTATAAAGATGTCATCTATATAGCGAAGGTATTTTGCAATTTTTTCTCTGACCCATACTTGGTGTGTGGCGTTGAGGACCCGCTCCTCCCACCAGCCCACGTGTAAACACGCGTAGCTGGGGGAGAAGCAAGCCCCCATAGCCACCCCCCGAACCTGTCTCCAAATTTCCTTTCCAAAAGTAAAGTAATTGTTGTGTAGACACCATTCGATTAAATTCAGAATCCTTTTGTTGTGCTCATGAAATTCCACTTCTCTTTGTCCCAGAAAATACGCGGCTGCGTTTATTCCGCAACTATGGGCAATGCTCGTATATAATTGCTCAACGTCCAAAGTTATAAGTGGCATATCTTCCTGCCATTCCACGCCCTCCATTTTTTCCAAAAATTCACTCGTATCACATACGTAGCTTGGCAGTTTGCTTACCAAGCCCTGCAGAAAAAAGTCTATAAAGCGGCCATATATCTCTTGGAATCCTCTCGCCTCCTAATCCCTCTTGGCGAAAGTCACGGCACAGCAAGCAGGTAAGTTTTCAGATAAATTATTTTATTTTACACACCATGTGCAAAATGTTTCCGTGCAGTAAATGGTCGGCCTACACGTTTCGGCTACTACTAGCCTTCCACTGGACCATAGAGTCTCTGGAATCTAGGCCATTTTTTTAAGTGCATAGTGCAGATACCCTTTTTCCCTTTCCATTGTTCCTCTAGACTGTCAACCTAGCTTACAATTTAAGGCAAAATAGAGGTCGCCATTTTCTTGATATGAAACATCACAGTGAAGTTCATACAGATGTTAAATAAATTCAAGTATTTACATTTCATTATTAACTGCATGTCAGTGTTTCTGACCAGAACCGTTTCGATCACAGTAAAGTACCAGCGAATCAAAGAGTAAAAAATTATCATATCTCTTTTCCATTTTCTTTCCAAACATCGATTGTTCTTTCAGAGGGTTTTCAGTTATCGGCGACTGTGTATATTATGTACAAATTTCTGTAACCTCAGATGAATTCCTAGTTCGAAATCCTATCTCATATTCACTCTTATTGGCTATTTTGCCGTCCATGTTGTAAAGTATGTATATATATATATACATACATACATACATACATACATATATATTTTCTGCACAAGGATGAAATAAATACATTTTGCAACTTTCCATTTGGGTCCGTTTTCGTTGTTGTTCTGAAGCGGTATTTGGGGCATAACGGAGTTTGTCTCACATACATATATATATATATATATATATATATTTGGGCACAGACAACGCTGGCTTTGAACTGCTGCAGTTCGTCTTTGTTTCTCCAATGCCGTTGGATGGTCTGTAGCTCGCCGCGTATTCCGGGACGAAGGGTTGGCAGTTGTAGGAGTTTGCTACCTCACGCTGGGCAGTGTGCATTGTCACATTAGCCCCTGTCGCTATGATTCCTGGACTCTGGGGCTGGAGTGGTACAGGGGACTAGAGGACGCGATGTTGTTGTGGACTTCAAAGCAGGAACATTACATTCTTTTGTTGGGCACAAGCTGATTCCCCCCCCCCCGCATTTCCATTGGGTGTGACATTGCATTTTTCCCCCTTGCACCACCGTCGAGAATACAACAAGGAGGATTCTGGGACATGTAGTTTTCCAGCATGCACGGGACTCTACACAGGTGTGCAATCGGCAGGGGGAGGAGCGGGCCTGTACTAACATGGTAAAAGGAGGCAGGACTAATTTTCAGCTTGTTCCCTCATTTCCTGGATGCTTTGGGCGCTGAAGCAGTGGATTGCGGGCGCGTGAGTTATAGTGAGTCCAACTAACTATAACGTGGGAATTCCAATGGTTTTGTATGAGTAAAATGTTCAGCTAACTATAACTGGTGTGAAACCTATGTTTTTTTCAGTGACTTTCAAAGGTTTTTTAAATGCTAATTCCTAACTATAACAAATGTGAAGCCTATGGTTTTTTCAGTGAATTTCAAAGGTTTATATATGCTAATTCCTAACTATAACGATTGTGAAACCTATGTTTTTTTGCAGTGAATTTCAAAGGTTTTTTAAAAGCTAATTCCTTTGTATGTCGAGTTTGTAACCTACGATTTAAAATCTTTTTTTTTTATTAGCTATTTTTTTAACTACTAATTATTATTATTTTTTTTTCTCAAATTATTTTTTTTCCAATGTATTTTTCATGTAGGTTTTTTTTTAATCATTTTGTCTTGGAGCCCTCAGGTTGCGCGCACCGGTAAGCTCACCCGAGAGCGCAGCACGAGCGCTATTTCCACAACCTTGATTTACCAAAGGTGGACATTGTGTGGATTGGACAAAGAGGATTGAGAAGTCACCAATTGATACAATTGGTAAAATCCTTTATGCATCTACCACACCCTGACCTCATAATTGTGCACTGTGGTGGCAATGACCTGGGCACTTTGGCTGGGGTAGGTCTGGAAATGCTTTTAAAGGACATCTTTGGGCAATTGATGTCACTTTTTCCAAAAACTGCCTTGGTATTTTCTAATATATGCCAAAGGCAAAAATGGAACTGGTCCAACCAATTTTGTCCACAGATTGAGAAAGCAAGGAAACATGTTCATTAATCGTTTTTGACACAAAGCACAGCTCATTTGAATGACCACTACAGAAACAAAGCAGAAACCTAACTCATTTTCAAAATACATTCCAATATGAACCATTCTATTTTTAAACAGCATTACAAAAAAACATGACACAAAATGCAAGAATAAAGAAGCACAATATGCTTCTTAATCTTACACCATAGTGCATACAGCAGTCTATCTTTATTAAAATAATCATTACTCACCTTCAAAAATGCTTTGAAAGATGTAGAACAGTGTCAGTCACACACAACAGATTTTCTTTAGCAGAATCTCTGAATAATGCTTCTGTCACTGGAGCCTCAGAATAATGGCACAGATTCTTTCTAAATACAGACCCATATTCTTGTACATAACCAATCAAAATTCTTCCCACACAAATTCAAAACCAAACTGCACATTTTAATTGGTTGTACATTTGAACACTTTGAAACTCACATAATATTCACCCATCCCCCCAGTGCTCATTCAACCAGTTACCATGGTAACTACCTCCTAACCCAGCACACAGTTCAAAAGTTCATGCAAAAGAATCCAGCAAGGGTGTTTGACCTCTCAATGTACTAGCTAATCATGTACAATGTTTCTTTAAATGACTTTTTCTCAACCATTAAAATGACTTCTTTAAAAAAAAAGTGGGCACCCTAATTTTCAGTGGTGAATTTTAAGAAAGCACCAATCATTTCTTGTTTTTCAAGTGCACTGAATCTCAACCACTTTTTTTTCATAACTCCTACTTTCAAACTGCCATTTCATTTCCACAACTCATCTGAATACAAGCGCATCTACCTTCAAGATGCCAAAAGTCTGGTTTCTAAGTCATAGCTATGTCTTCTGGAGTGAAAAATTTGCAAGTAACAGAGGTAATTACAACCTTGATTTACCAAATGTGGACATTGTGTGGATTGGACAGAGAGGATTAAGAAGTCACCAATTGATACCATTGATAAAATCCTTTATGCATCTACTACAACCTGACCTTATAATTGTGCACTGTGGTGGAAATGACCTGGGCACTTTGATTGGGGTAGGTCTGGAAATGCTTTTAAAGGACATCTTTGGGAAATTGATGTCACTTTTTCCAAAAACTGCCTTGGTATTTTCTAATATATGCCAAAGGCAAAAATGGAACTGGTCCAACCAATTTTGTCCACAGATTGAGAAAGCAAGGAAACATGTGAATACATCTGTTTCTGCTTTCCTCAGAGACTATGGTATGGGTCCCATATACCACAACAACTTGCGTTACAACTTGCAAGGCATCTATAGGAGAGATGGTGTACATTATACAGATGAAGGGAATAGAGTCTTCCTCTTGAATTTGAGACTCTGCATTGGTACCTACTTGTAGGTACAAAAAACACCCACATAACGCAACAGCTCTTTTCAGAGCTAACTTACCTCTGAGCACACTAAATTATTTTTTTACTCTATTTTTTTACACTGTTTTTCCCCGTGGTGCGCTCAGGGTGCGCATACCGGAGAGCGCACCTGGGAACGCACCCAGCGCTTACCCAGTGAAAAAAAAATATAGTTTTTTTGCCCTTCAGGGTCCTTCTATGCCCCCCTCAGAAAACCTAGGGGGTCAGGGGGTGTCTACCCTGCCCCCTTTTAATCATTTCCCCCTTTTTATTTTCACCAGATGGCGGACTCTCCGGACTGTTTAGAATGTTGACAGACATCTGACAGCCAATCACCTTTCCAATCGTGCACTCCTGTAGCGCGCCGGGTGCGCTCCCCAGTACGCGTACCGGTGAGTGCTCGGAGCGTGCCTATACATATATGTGTTTTTTAAGTTAATTTTCGTAAAAACCACTGGAGCAAATTTCACCAAACATAGCAAAGGCACATCTGCGTACCAGTCCCTACAATTTTGCAAAGTTTGGCGTAAATCCGTTCAGCGGGTCGAGCTGTAGCCGTGTCAGAGTGTCCTATGGAAAATTGCATGGGGAAAACACATTTTGGGACCCCCCTTTTTTCTCAGCCCCCACTTCAGAATCCCCCCGAAACTTTCAGAGAAGGAGCGGAGCGGAGCTGGCCAAAATGTTGGAAAATTACACGCAAATTCCTCAACCGGCGCCAAAGATATATCTATATATCTATATACTACCTACTGGCGGTCGCCAGTAGGTATATATAGTTAGGATTTTTTCTCTATGGGATTTTTGAAAATTCTATGTCTAATAACTTTGGCGTTTGTGGACGGAATTAGCTGAAATTTTCAGGAAAATGGAACATTTTGTTTCTGAGCAGCCCCTGACAATTTGGGGGGGTTTCATCAAGGGGGGGCCGAGAAAAAAGGGGGTCCCAAAACGCGTTTTTCCCATGTTAATTTCCATAGGGCGGTTGGCCTCACTTTTAACTCGAACGGCTGAATGGATTTGCACGAAACTTGGCAAAATTGTAGATACTGTTAGCCCAATGTGCCTTTGCTAGGTCTCAATATATGTGCTCCAGTGGATTTTGAGTAATTTAGGTTCAAAAAAAGATATATATCTGGGCGGAGCCTAACCACACATCTGATCTGATTGGCTGTCAGCACTTCATCCAAGAAGTGTTGGCAGCCATCTTGGGACCAATATACATGATAGCACCTCATTAAAAAGCATTGTAGTTAATAGAGGGTTTTAGGACTTTAGTTGCATTATAAATCATTTGTTGATGGTACCATACTCGTTTTAGGAATTGTGGTGGGTTCTAAGGTGATTTTACCATGTGAAAAAACCTTCTGCTGTGATATCATGAATATTGTTTGAAAGAAAACTAATATCTCATGATTTTCCCACAGTGGTTTGGAAGGGGATCTATAAGCTAAACTGAAAGCATATTTTCTGTAAATTCACATTATCTTTCTCAGTCATGTGAAAATGAAGTCTGACATTCTCAGTAAAACATGTACATCCAACAAGGACAGAGACTGTCAGTTGATTCCTTTGTGTTCTACTGCAGCCTCCTAGAGTGTTCTAAAGAACAACTAGAGCGCTAACAGTCCTACTTATTACAAAGGTATGGCACACCTGAAGCCATCTTGATTGGAATAAAGTGGTAACTCTTAAAACATTTAATTTAAAAAGAAACAACATGAGGGGGTATATTTTGCCATAGAAAGTATGATTAGTGCTGCAGAATGAAAAATTAGGGCACATTTTGAGTGACTTCTCAAATCCTTTTCTATTTCATTAAAACATTCTGACATGCAGTCTCCCAAAATGGCCACCAGAGACAAAAGAGCCCAAATGTAGCCCAAATATCACCCAGATGTAGCCCAAGTATAGCCCAATGACAGAATGTCCCAGAGTGTTCTAAAGAACAACTAGAGCGCTAACAGTCCTACTTATTACAAAGGTATGGCACACCTGAAGCCATCTTGATTGGAATAAAGTGGTAACTCTTAAAACATTTAATTTAAAAAGAAACAACATGAGGGGGTACATTTTGCCATAGAAAGTATGATTAGTGCTGCAGAATGAAAAATTAGGGCACATTTTGAGTGACTTCTCAAATCCTTTTCTATTTCATTAAAACATTCTGACATGCAGTCTCCCAAAATGGCCACCAGAGACAAAAGAGCCCAAATGTAGCCCAAATATCACCCAGATGTAGCCCAAGTATAGCCCAATGACAGAATGTCCCAGAGTGTTCTAAAGAACAACTAGAGCGCTAACAGTCCTACTTATTACAAAGGTATAGCACACCTGGAGCCATCATGATGGGAATAAAGTGGTAACTCTTAAAACATTTAATTTAAAAAGGAACAAAATGAGGGGGTATATTATGCAATGGAAGGTATTATTAGTGCTGCAGAAAGAAAAATTAGGGCACATTTTGAGTGACTTTTCAAATCCTCTTCTATTTCATTAAAAAATTCTGACATGCAGTCTCCCAAAATGGCCACCAGAGACAAAAGAGCCCAAATGTAGCCCAAATATCACCCAGATGTAGCCAAAGTATAGCCCAATGACAGAATGTCCCAGAGTGTTCTAAAGAACAACGAGAGCGCTAACAGTCCTACTTATTACAAAGGTATGGCACACCTGAAGCCATCTTGATTGGAATAAAGTGGTAACTCTTAAAACATTTAATTTAAAAAGGAACAAAATGAGGGAGTATATTTTGCCATATGAATTATGATTAGTGCTGCAGAAAGAAAATTTAGGGCACATTTTGAGTGACTTCTCAAACCCTCTTCAATTTCATTAAAAAAATTCTGACATGCAGACTGAAACATGCACTTTGAATACCAGCAGCAGACGTCCCTGGTGAGCAGTAGCTTTACTACAGTGATCTAATGTGCAACTAGAGTGCTAACATTCAGAATTTATGGCAAATGTGTGACACATCTGAATGCCTTCTTGATGGAACCAAAGTAAACAAGCATTGAAAATGCAATAGATCTCGCCCTCGTTTAAGTTAAAGCCATTCTGTTTGTAATGAGGTGGCTTTTAGCTTTGCTTTTATTAGTGTTTTTTCAACTTTCATGTAAATAACATGCATCTGTGTGCATATAAGTATATGTATGCATAAATTTTTGTTTGTATTTATATAGATATACAGATGATATATGTTTATATATGTATGTATATATATATATTCACTGAAAAAACCATAGGTTATAGACCATATATAGTTAGGAATTAGCATTTACAAAACCTTGCAAATTCACTGAAAAAACCATAGGTTATAGACCATATATAGTTAGGAATTAGCATTTACAAAACCTTGAAAATTCACTGAAAAAACCATAGGTTATAGACCATATATAGTTAGGAATTCGCATTTACAAAACCTTATTTTACTCACACAAAACCATTGAAATTCCATATATAGTTAGTTGCACTAACTATATATCGCGCACCCGCAATCCACTGCTGATGATGTCACATATTACATCATTCATGACATGGTCAGTGACATCACTGATGACATCACTGATGACATCTCAAATGACATCACTGATGACATCACTGATGACAACATCCAGTGACTGTATGTTTCTGTAAAGTTAAAATATGGCTTACATATTGAAGAATGAGTGGATGTATAAGTGTCTGGATGAAGGATTTAGTAGGTGCATGACTGACTGTATGAGTGAGTGATTAAATGTGTCTCACTGAGTGCATGGGTTAGTGACTAAACTGTCTTAATTTGTGCATCATTATGTCTGTTGTTCTGTAAACTGTTGCATGTGTTGATAAGTAGCTATATGAGTAACTATATGGGTTATTGATTGGTTGCCCAAGTATTTGTATGGGAGACTGAGTGTGTGTGTGGGTGGCTGGGAGGTGTATGACTCTGTGCATAGATGTGTGAGCAGTTGATTCACTAGATGTATGGTTTCAAAAGTGCATGTGGAAACAGCTGTATGGGCGGTTGACTGTGTGCATGAGTGTATTGGTGAGTGAATGGATATCTCAGTGCTACATGTCAAAGTAAGTACATATGTAAAACATAGTACATGTGAGAGTTGACATATATAAATAACTGTGCATAAGAGCCAGTAAATGTGTGAGTGGCTGTATGGATCATTGTGAACTTGTATCAGGGATTGTATAAGAGAGTAAATATGTGTTAGTATATGTTTGAATAAGTAAAGTTTGTATAACTGTATAGTTGAGGAAATGGAGGTGTGATTGATTCTTTGCATGACTGACTAGGTGTGTGAGTAACTCCATGGATGAGTGACAGTCTGTGAGTGTCTGTTTACACTGATTGTATCTAAGGTTATATTAGAGTCTGAAGAGGTTCATCGTATTATCACATGAATGATATCATCAGTGATGTGATCAGTAATGTCAAATGAGATGTCATCAGTGATGTCATCAGTGATGTCATTTGAGATGTCATCAGTGATGTCATTTGAGATGTCATCAGTGATGTCATCAGTGATGTCACTGACCATGTCATGAATGATGTAATATGTAACATCATCAGCAGTGGATTGCGGGTGCGCGATATATAGTTAGTGCAACTAACTATATATGGAATTTCAATGGTTTTGTGTGAGTAAAATAAGGTTTTGTAAATGCGAATTCCTAACTATATATGGTCTATAACCTATGGTTTTTTCAGTGAATATATATATATATACATATATTACCTACTGGCGGTCGCCAGTAGGTAGTTATAGTTAGGATTTTTTTCAATGTTAAATCTCAAAATTCTATTTGGAATAACTTTGGCGCCGGTTGATGAATCTGCCTGAAAATGGCCTCGTCGAGCTCCGGTCCTTCCCTGAAAGTTTGGGGGGGATGCGTCAAGCGGGGGCCGAGATAAAAGGGGGGTCCCAAACGCGTTTTCCCCATGTTAATTTCCATAGGGGGGGTCGACCTCACTTTTAGCCCAAACGGCTGAATGGATTTACACCAAATTTGGCAAAATTGTAGGGACTGGTAGCCCGATGTGCCTTTGCTATGTCTCAAGATATGTGTTACAGTGGATTTTGAGTAATTTAGGTAAAAAAAAATATATATCTATAAGCGCGCCCCGGTACGCGCTCCGTGGAGCGCTCCGGGAGCGACACGCGACTTGTGCGCTGAAAGCTGATTGGTTCTTGGGTGTCTGTAAACATTCGAAACAGTCCGGAGCGGCCGCCATCTTGTGTCTCGGTAGGATCGAGACACAAGAGGTGGCCAAAACAAAGGGGGAATTGACCATAAGGGGCAGGGTAGACCCCCCCTGACCCCCTAGGTTTGATGTGGGGGCTATAAAAGGGTCCCGCTGGATTTGCGCGGGGGGAGCGCCCAGTACGCGCACCGGGGAGCGCACAGGGAGCGCACCAGGGAAAAAAGAGAATGGCAGAGTTTAAAAATGTAAGTCATTTTATATAAATGGGAGGTAGTCCTGAAAAGAACTGTTTTTTTTCTTTTTGTTGTTTTATATTTTTTTTTGATTTTTGGAACATTTTTTTTTTTTGGGATTTTCAGAACAATTTTATATTTTTTTTCTAGTTTTTCTGGGGTGAAACAAAAGACAGGGAATTGCAAACAGCTCAACTGGAGCAAAAAAATAGAAAGAAATTAAGGTTGCTTGCTTGCTGCAGTGATGGTTATCTGCAGCTCGATTAAGTAAAGTGATGCTCTGCTCACCATAAGATATAGTTTTGTTGCAATATATGCAAACAAATTTAAATTTGGAAAATTTGGTTTGAACATTAGGGACCATCTCCCTAGCCTCTGCACCCGATGGAGTGGGTTGGTTGGAGGTGCCTGAAGTTGAAGGATGGGGAGGGTTCTTGCTCAGTTGCCTGACTTCTGCTCTTGAATAATTGTTTGGGTGCTTCCTCTGCATGTGCGTTATCATCGTGTGGTTCCCAAACGAATATTTCCTGTTTGGGTTCCCTCTTGACAGTTCTTGGTCACAGATGAGGCAAGTGACCTTTGCTGCATTTACTTTTTTGGCACCCCTTGGCATTTTGAAACACTCCCAAATAAAATGTTCTTTGGGTTTGTATGGGGGAGTGTCCTCAGGCAGATATTGCCTCTCCTCCCGCTCCTCTTCGTCCTCCTCTTCTTCATGACCACCAATGTGGTCTTGTGGTGGTCTTTGTGGTGGTGGTGGAGGTGGTGGTGGTCCAGATGCACCTGCAGCTTCTACTACTGAAGCCATTTTTCACAGTCTTCTTCTCTCAAACAACAAAGTGAAAATGAGGAAAAAAGGTGAGGTCTTTCATCATTTGGAAAACAAAACTGTTGTGAACCAATCAAAAGTGTTATTTTCAGGTCACATGACCCGACGCGCTTACGCCACGCGCCCCGGGGCGCGTCCCGGGGCGCGCCCAGGGGAGCATCGCGTAAATGTAAATGTAAATGTAAATGTACATGTATTTATATAGCGCAAATCACTGACCGAGGTCGGTATCTAAGCGCTTGCTTAGGGAACCCGTCCTGGTATTCCCCTGTGAGATAACCCAGGCAGGGTATCCACAAGGTGAAAGCCAGGCATCCCACCGCAAGGGGCCGTTGTGGAGATTAAGCAAGCTATTGCCCAGAGTCACAGAGTGTGAACCCGTGAGTCGAGAAGGCACCGGAGCGAGAATTATCCAGTCCGTGGAATTTTTTAGCCCAAGACCTGCCGAGGCGGGGAATTGAACCCTGGTCCAGGGCCAATCTGAGCTTCCGGGTCTGCCGCCTCTAACCCCTGAGCCACACTTCTCCACAAGCGCGTCGAATGCTTCCGGGTGCGTTTACGCCATGCGTATCACGCGGACGCGGCTACGCGATACGTCACGATCATGTTTTCGTTCGCGATATTGGCGCTTACGGGACGCTCCCCGGTGCGCGCCCGGGGCGCTTCAAACGAGTACGCTCTCCGGGGCGCTCACCGGGGCGCACACCAGGAGCGCTCCAAGGAAAAAAAAGAAATTGGAAAAATTGTAGGGACTGGTAGCCCGATGTGCCTTTGCTATACTCAAGTGGAAAATTAACTTTCAAAAAAATATATATTGTGCTACATTGGGCTATATATATGTTAGAGCCCAAATGTAGACCAATGTAGCCCAATGTAGCCCAAAGATGGCCACCAGAGACAAAAAAAAATGTAGCCCAAATATCAGCCATATGTAGCCCAACTATAGCCCAATGATAGAATGTACTAAAGAACAACTAGAGCATTAACAGTCTTACTTATAAAGTGAGACTTATAGTTAGGAATTAGCATTTAAAAAACCTATGAAATTCACTGAAAAAAACATAGGTTTCACACCAGTTATAGTTAGGTGGAAATTTTACTGACATAAAACCAATGAAATTCCCACATTATAGTTAGTTGGACTCACTATAACTTGCGCGCCTGCAATGCACTGCTTACGACGTCACATATTACATCACTCATGACATGGTCAGTGACATCACTCATGACATCACTGATGACACCATCCTTGTGACAGAGTGACAGACCTCCTTTCAGTGTAATGTAACCCCCTGAAACACATATTCAAAAATAGAAACTAAAATTTTCAAAAAAATAGAGATACCCATACCAGTTTCAACAAACAATTCAGTAATACCACCATCTATATACACATCCACTCATTCACCAACAGTTCTATATAGTCACTCATACATATATTCACTCATCATATGTAGTGAAACACCTATACATCCTGTTACACACCGACAGTCATCCAAAAGTTACTCACACACATAATCACACATGCAAATAAACTATTGATCATCCATTTATTTGCATATACAGCTATACACACACTACCACCTTACTTCTAAGGAAACTTACACATACTTACTCTCTTAAACAATCACTTATAGAACCACATACTTATTTAAACAGGAACTCTTACAATCTCTCACTCTCACATATACTCACTTATATACATCAATACTCACATATACTAGCTTAAAACATATGTAGTTACTCATTAAGACACTAGTGAGACAGTCATTCACTCACTAACACACACATATACACACTCATCCACCCATACAGTCCTGCACATATGCTGTCTTCAAAACACATACAAACAGTGAGTCAGTCATTGATGCATCTATGTGCTAAGTAATACCCCTACCAAACCATACAGACACTCATACTGATACTAAAAAATATAAAACAACAAAAAAGAAGAATAAAAACAGTGACACCATCCTTGTGACCGAGTGCCAGACCTCCTTTCAGTGTAATGTAACCCTTGAAACACATATTCAAAAATAGAAACTAAAATATAAAACATATTGATTTTTCAGAAAGACACACATTCCCTGGATGGTGCCATCAGTGATGTCATGAGCGATGTCACTGACCATGTCATGAGTGATGTAATATGTGACGTCATCAGCAGTGCATTGCAGGCGCGCAAGTTATAGTGAGTCCAACTAACTATAACGTGGGAATTTCATTGGTTTTATGTCAGTAAAATTTCCACCTATGGTTTTTTCAGTGAATGAATATATATATATATATATATATATATATATATATATATATATATATATATATATATATATATATATATATATATATATATATATATATATATATATATATATATATTACCTACTGGCGATAGCCAGTAGGTAAATATAGTTAGGATTATTTCTCTATGGAACTTTTGAAAATTCTATGTCTAATAACTTTGGCGTTTGGGGACGGAATCGGCTGAAATTTTCAGAAAAATGGCACATTTTGTTTCTGAGCAGCCCCTGAAGATTTGGGGCGGGTTTGTCAAGGGGGTGCCGAGAAAAAAGGGGGGTCCCAAAACGCGTTTTTCCCATGTTAATTTCCATAGGGCGTTTGGCCTCACTTTTAGCTCGAACGGCTGAATGGATTTGTACGAAACTTGGCAAAATTGTAGGGACTGTTAGCCCGATGTGCCTTTGCTGGGTCTCAATATATGTGCTCCAGTGGATTTTGAGAAATTAACGTTTTAAAAAATGTATATATCTGTGACAGCGTCCCAGATAGCGCTCCAGATCGCGTACTTTTCGCGTCACGGAGCTTTGCGAAGCGATGCTGATTGGCTCTCCGGTGTCTGTCAACATTCTAAACAGTCCGGTGCGGCCGCCATCTTGTCTCTCGGTAGGATCGAGAGACAAGAAGAGGTGAAAAACGAAGGGGGAATTTAATGAAAGGGGGCAAGGTAGACCCCTCTTGACCCCCTAGGAATGATGTTGGGGTTATTAAAGGGTCCCGTGGGGCAAATAATAAAAATTTGATTTTTCGCTGTAGAAGCGCTTCTCGGTTCGCGATCCGGGTCGCAAACTGGTAGCGAAATGTGAATTCGCCATTTTGTGTTTCGATTTCATTAAATTACTAGGTATAAGGGGGTACGGGAGACGTATCCTGACCCCTTTTGTTTTCTGAGGGTGGCTGAGGAGGCTAATATATGTTGATACATGTCTGCCAGCGGCTGTGCGTGAGCGTTTTTTTTTTTGCTGCGTGACGTCTGTTAACGTTCGATTCGATGGAAATCAGGAAGTGTTGACCGCCATTTTGTCACTGCGAGTAAATATTTTATTTGTTATAAATAAATCATTATTGATAAACATTGTCTGCGCCATCTTGGCTTTTTTGCAATGCCACACTTTTGTCGAGCACAGCAGCCATTTTAGATGCCTTGACCAGACCCACTGTCTGCACCCTCGCAAGCATCTCCCCCACGCACTGGTCACCCCCGCTCTCTCTTTCATGCATGGGCTATAAACCTCCCCCCATCTGCGCTGCTCTTCTCTGAGAATCACACCCTGTGCCCGCCCGACACCTGCCTTTCACCCTATTCACTACTGCACCCTCTGACACTCCTCTTTCTCTGTGTCCGATTGTCCAGGCCCGTCCCAGGCTATCACCTAGCCCTGCAGATGTAGTTTATGGCCTCAACTGTAAAGAATCACCCCTCTTCAAAGAAGTTACAGTAGATCAAGGCCCCCACCCGATGAGATCCGTCACACTACACGCGTTCCTGCAATCTGATAACCATCCTGTATTGTGATTGGAGAGGGGATTCTCACTGTGAGGGTGTGTGGGACCGAGCCTGAAGCGGAAGATTCCAGGGATGCCTTTTTGTACATCAAAGTCTTCACAATTATGTGTCACATTAAAAATATATAGCACTCACAAAAAAGTAGAAGGAAAATAACACTTTAATAACTTATAAATATATACATCGCAACAAAAACAGTAAACACCTTAAAACATTTTTTATTAAAACAGAAGCAACAATGGTCAGTAGCGGTCTGTTGTGCGAATAGTCCCAAGGCAGCATATTTACCTAGAGTGGTGCTGTGTAGGACATTCTGAATGGAAATTAACCAGAACTATAACCATCTACTTCCAATAATATAACTTTTATGCCCAAATTACGCAAAGATTTAGCTAATCTGCTAAAGGGGGGAGTCGCCATTTCTTTACAATAATCAATAATGAAAAATCAACATCAATAGGGTTGTCCGTATTCCCGATGCAGCACTATAGTGCAACATACACAGCACCTGGGGTGTCAAGAGTGAACAGGTCCTAGCTGCTTAACCAATGACTGACAAATGCTATATTAAACACTTACTATGTATAATACTTGCGTTTTACTTTACAAAACAGAACAAAAGATGTCCCCTGTAAGTAAACCCATATTAGCTGTATCAGTTATTGAACATCCTAAGGTTTTATGACATGGGGAACAGTAGTGATATCCTGGGCGGGTGATGGAACTGGGTTTGTTAATGGAAAAACATCTACAGAGAAAACTATTGGTAAATTATACTTCTCCGGAAATTTAAAACTCACAAATGTTTCATTTGTGTAATCGTTTTATGAACATGTACATTAAAAAAACTAAAAGAAATGCCAAGAACGTCCCATGTGAAAGTGAATTTTATCTGGCAATTTTTTTCTTTTCCTTCTCATGAAAAGAAAGTTAAAGCCAGGTTCGTTACCTGCCTCATCTGCAAAAAAAAACTCTCGAGAGGGACCGAAAAAAAATATAGCTATGGTAATCATACCATGCATCGGCACATGGAGAGGTGGCACCCTCTTAATTATTCTAAAGCACAACTTCGAGATTTGGGGGATAACCCCCGACCGGCAAAAACATCCACCAATGACTTAGCAATAAGTGAGTCAGAGGCAAGGGAAACGGTCCCAAATCTGCAAAAGAACTTTGGGCAGATGAGATTGACTTGTGTAGCATGTGGAAAATTAATTTCATGTGGAGAGATCAGTATTACTTCAATAAATACAGTAATCAATGATGCATTAGAACTTAATATCAATTCATTTTCTGAACGTGTAATCAGTACCTGTCCCATGTCAATTCATTGTTCGAACTTCAATACCCATCACGGATCAATTCATTGTCCGAACATATAATCAGTAAAAAGTGCGACAAGTGCAACAAAATCATATCGATAATTCATTGTGAGCAAGTACCAAAAGTGTCGACAATTCTAACCTTCAATAAATACAGTAATCAATGATGCATTAGAACTTAATATCAATTCATTGTCCGAATGTGTAATCAGTACAAGTCCCATGTCAATTTATTGTTCGAACGTATAATCAATACCCATCCTGGATCAATTCATTGTCCGAACATATAATCAGTCTTATCCCATATCAATTCATGTGCTAAAAACTGCATACATATCTCATGATATCAAGGCTGAGCAATCGGGGCACAATAGTTTCATTTGTACCGGCGCCATTTTGGGTGAGGTCAGGAAGGTCCAACTATAGTCAAAATGTCTCCACCAACTCGTGGTTGGACCGGGACCTCTTTTGGCAGTCTAAAAGTTTTCGTTGAAGGGTAGTAGAGGGGACTGGCGACATGAACCATCAGTCAAAGAGGGGTGGGAGGCAAAAATCTCTCCTACCGGGTCATACTGGTGTCCCACCGGAACTGATCAAGTTGGTAGTCTTGCAGGATTTTGGTGATTTCAAGACTGAGGCCGGCGCCGGCATGAGCACGCCGACGTCCCGCGGCTACGTCGTGGTCATTCCGTGGGTGATCATGGCAGTCATTCCCCATCGGGGGTCGGGGGCCCCCGTGGCTCTTATAGAATCTTCAAAGTTGAGGAGAACGTTTCTGGATGCAGGACTCATTTTCTAGTTGAACTCAGAAGCGCCGTTGCACCGCAACAGTGGACGAGACCCCCGCTGGGTGAGCGGAGCATCATTGCCTCGCAATAGTGGACGAGACCTTTTGTCGGGTGAGTGCAGCGTCACTGCATCGCAAGAGTGGAGGAACCCTTTTGTTGGGTGAGTGGAGCGTCGCTGCATCGCAAGAGTGGAGGAACCCTTTTGGTGGGCGAGTGGAGCGTCGCTGTATCGTAAGAGTGGAGGAACCCTTTTGTTGGGTGAGTGGAGCGTTGGGGGTGCAGCCGAGGGGCCCCCACCTGTGGGGGTGGTAGAGGCTTGTTCGCGCCGCCTCTCCCTCCCAGCGCACCCCACGCCGACACCTGGCGTTGATATCCGTGATGTCCGGACCAGGCGATAAGAGGGGGGGGGTCGGAGGCAGAGGCAAGACATCCCCCCCCCCGTGGCCTGCAGGGCGCCGCTTCAGGCCCGAACGGGGAGCTCATATCAAGCCGGGTCCAGACCAGGAGATACGAGGGGGAAGGGGTCGGTGGCATGTGCAAGACATCCCCCCCCCCGTTGTCGCAGCCATTATCTAAGAAAGAAGAAGAATCCCGTCGGCCTCGGCTCCTCTCCTGGCCCACCTTACGGGATGACCTCCC
Organism: Lissotriton vulgaris; assembly: GCF_964263255.1. Lineage (NCBI taxonomy): Eukaryota > Metazoa > Chordata > Amphibia > Caudata > Salamandridae > Lissotriton > Lissotriton vulgaris. Next base: position 569,257 of record NW_028241980.1, read on the forward strand.
CGGCGATGGCTGCCAGCAGGACTCGCCCTACATGTGCCGAAGGCCTCGTCTTCCGGATGGGCGTAGCCGCGAACCTGTTGCACTTCGGGAGTTTCCGGAATGGGGGTAGGTATCTGCTGATTTGTATTTATTTCATGTTACTGTTATTGGGCGTGGCGGGCGGTGGGACAGACATGCTTGGAGCAGTGGGTGGGTGGCGGAGCCTAGCTACCTTGTGGCTGCCGTAACGTCAAGCTTGGCTTCTTTCACCACTTTCATGTTTCTTATTTCTAGCGAAGTCAAAAATTCATCAGAGGCCTACTGATTTTGTTCGATTTTTTTCCCTTCCTTTTCAAGTGTGTTTCATGCTAAAGTTTCTGTTTAACAGGATACAGGGATTACTTCGTATTTTACATATGTCTTCTTTATTAGGGGTTCTCTCCGGTTGAGTCAGATGATGTACCTCTAATAAATGGTCCGGGTGGAACTAGTTTCTCAATCAGTGGGGAGTAGATGGGCATGACAGATTACAACGGGGGACAAAGGTCCGCATTACCCACCCTTCACTACTTGCAAAGACTAGACAGAATTTTTCTATTCCACGTTATTTGCAAACAGAGAGTACCTCGAAAGAACTATTCCTTGAACAATAAATGTCCAGCCAATCAATCAATCAGGCATGACGGATTACAACGGGGGACAAAAGTCTGCATTACCTATCCTTCACTATCTGCCAAGGGAGACAGAATATTTCTATTCTTCTCTGTTTGTAGACAGGGAATATCTCAAACAGCAATAATCGATAAAAGAATTAGTAGGATTATAACACTTTAATAACTTATAAATATATACATCGCAACAAAAACAGTAAACACCTTAACATTTTTTTTATTAAAACAGAAGTAACAATGACAACTAACAGTAGTGATATCCTGGGCGGGTGATGGAACTGGGATTGTTAATGGAAAAAGATCTACAGAGAAAACTATTGGTGAATTATACTTCTCCGGAAATTTAAAACTCACAAATGTTTTATTTGTGTAATCGTTTCAGGTCAAACGGATTGTGGGACAATGTTCACAATGGAAGGGTCACCAAAAGGCATTTGGATCGATGTTGCAGCAGGCTGCCATTTTTATAATTATTTAATAAAACGTTTTACCCTGTTACTTTGCTGGTGTGTTGTATATATTTATAATATTTGCATAGGGTTTGTCGTTATTTTGGGTGGGGTGGGGTGGGCGGCGGAGTCGAGCTGTCTTGCAGCCATCATGGTGTGGAGCTAAGTTCATCTTACTAGTTTCGTATTTCTCATGAGGGGTTGTTCTTAATGTTTCTATTTTAGCGAGGTCAAAAACAGATCCCATTAGTGGCCTACTGATTTTGCTCGATTCCTTTTGTTTTTTTAAACGATTTTTCACTATCTGCAAAGACTAAACAGAGTATTGCGACTCTGTGCTTGTTTGTAAATACAGAATGAACCAAAGAGAACCAATTCTAAAACAGTAAATGCTTGGATAGCAATCAATCAAATAGAGATAGAAGCAGGCACGACGGATTACAACGGGGGCAAAGGCCTGCGTTAACTACCCTTCACTATCTGCAAAGAGAGAGTACTGCTAAGAGAAAAGAGGGGGGGGGAGGGGGGGCAGCGTTCAAAGCACATCAGCGTGCATAAACACGAAAATGTTTTTACCTATCATGTACTTGACATTTGACAGCATTTGATATTTGGTATTAAAAAACCATTGAAATTCACTGAAAAAACCATAGGTTTTAGGCCATATATAGTTAGGGATTAGCATTTACAAAACCTTAATTTACTCGCACAAAACCATAGAAATTCGCATATATAGTTAGATGCAATAACTATATATCGCGCTCCCGCAATCCACTGCTGATGATGTCACATATTACATCATTCATGACATGGTCAGTGACATCACTGATGACATCACTGATGACATCTCAAATGACATCACTGATGACATCACTGATGACATCTCAAATGATATCACTGATGACATCATTGATGACATCTCATTTGACATTACTGATCACATCACTGATGATATCATTTATGTGATAATACAATGAACATCTTCAGACTCTAATATAACCTTAGATACAATCAGTGTAAACAGACACTCACAGACTGTCACTTTTCCATGGAGTTACTCACACACCTAGTCAGTCATGCAAAGAATCAATCACACCTCCATTTTCTCAACTATACAGTTATACACACCTTACTTATTCAAACATATACTAACACATATTTGCTCTCTTATACAATCCCTGATACATGTTCACAATGATCCATACAGCCACTCACACATTCACTGGCTCTTATGCACAGTTATTTATATATGTCAACTCTCACATGTACTGTGTTTTACATATGTACTTACTTTGACATGTAGCACTGAGAAATCCATTCAATCACCAATACACTTATGCAGACGGTCAACCGCCCATACAGCTGTTTCCACATGCACTTTTGAACCCATACATCTAGTGAATCAACTACTCACATATCTATGCACAGAGTCATACACCTCCCAGCCACCCACACACACACTCAGTCTCCCATTCAAATACTTGGGCAAACAATCAATAACCCTTATAGTTACTCATATAGCTACTGATTAACACATGCAGCAGTTTACAGAACAACAGACATAATGATGCACAAATTAAGACAGTTTAGTCACTTACCCATGCACTCAGTGAGACACATTTAATCACTCACTCATACAGTCAGTCATGCACCTACTAAATCCTTCATCCAGACACTTATACATCCACTCATTCTTCAATATGTAAGACATATTTTAACACACAGTCACTGGATGATGTCATCAGTGATGTCATCAGTGATGTCACTGACCATGTCATGAATGATGTAATATGTGACATCATCAGCAGTGGATTGCGGGAGCGCGATATATAGTTATTGCATCTAACTATATATGCGAATTTCTATGTTTTGTGCGAGTAAATTAAGGTTTTGTAAATGCTAATCCCTAACTATATATGGCCTAAAACCTATGGTTTTTTCAGTGAATATATATATATATATATATATCATACCCCCTCCAACTTGAACATATTTTTCCTTTATTACCTGAACCCAGTTTGCTCCATTGGGATACTATTATGATCTTCCCCCCTTTCGTTAATATGGGTCAGCAAACAGTTAGCAAAGACTTTACCTACTGCGTAAAGAAGGGTAATCTGCTGGTAAATTACAATTTCCCTTCTTAAAAAGTCGGATTATGACACTCCCCTTCCTGGGGGGGGGGTAATATTTCATTTATGAACAAGCTTAAAACTGGGTATAAAATTTTACTCCAGAGGGAACCATTTTGTTTAATATTAATATTTGGAATTTCATCAGGACCCATCGCAGCCAAAGAACACATTTCCGGAATTTCAAGTTCTATTTCCTTTTCAGATGGTGAGCCTGCAAGGAAGAATCTTCCCTTACTATAAACTTACTTATGACACCCTAATTTGCTGCTTAGAGACTCTGAATAAAGTTAACCTATCTCAATTCTTCAATGGCCACTGGAAATGCTCTAGCTATAGTTCTACAGCCCTCAGAAACCAATGCTCAAAAGGTCTTTCATTGGCCTTTTAAGACATATAACCTACGTTTTATACAATACCTATCCTCCTCCTACTTTCTTCAATGAGCCTTTAGCTAGCTCCTCCTTTTCTTTAAAAGCAGCACCCTAGTATATCTTTACAGAGCATGCTCCAGATATTGCTCTCTGACAAGGGCATTTATTTCAAGATTTAACACATTTTACACTAGTTTCACCTGTTTTACTGCTTTAACTAACTGCTGCACAAAAGTATTACAATTTTCAAATTATTTTCCAGTCCAACCAGCCAATTTATCTAGGGAAGCCTTTACCATGCCTCCGATGCCTGATATTGCACCAGTGGGTTCTCCCTGTTTTCTTACTAAACCTGAAAGACTGGTCATCAAACTTCCAAGAATCAGTAGGAGAAGTATTAACCCCTTAGCTGCGGTGGCTATTCTGCCGCAGCGATAGGGGGGAGGGGGGCACGCGGTGCTCCCGTACTCGTGATGGAACCGCTCGGTCACGAGCCTCGGGTGGGCTGTGCTTGTGACAGAGCGGTTCCGTCACGGCCCCGCCCGCTTAATAGAACGCGCCCTGCAGGCACGAAATCAGCGCCGCACAGGTGCGGCGAGCGGGCTGTGACGGAACCCCTCCGTCACCAGCACGGAACGGGTTAAATTTCCTGTACACGCCAAGTCTCTTGGAAACACACCACACCTGCTTCAAACAAACTTAAATAATACAATTTCTCCCTACTCTTCTTTATTCATGTCGCATTCCAGGATATAATTTATAACTCATTGCTAATAGATTGTACGTGGCAGGAGACATACTGGGTAGAGTACGAGGTAACCAATTCCATTTAGAGGGCTCGCCTTTCCAAATTATGAGTGGGAGATTCTCTAACACATACTTGTCTGCCATATTTATCAAGATGGATTTCAATCCCTTTTACATCTGTGATAGACCTATAAGAGGGAGGAGAGTGAAGCGGAAACTATGTATCCACTACACATGATCCCGCCTCTTTTAGATTTGGAGAAACTCACTTTGCAGGACTTCAGACAAGCTTAATATCAAGTTTGGTGTAAGATTGGAATAAAAAAGTATCTTGGTTTCAAACCAACTTCAAGGGTAAAAGAGGAACAAAATCAATATCACTACCTTGGATAAGCTTCAGATTCTCAATCTCAAAAACATTTAAGCAACATTGCCCTATTTAAAAGAAAATCTGCATCAAAAAAGGAATAAAATCAAGCATATAGGTATCCATGTTACACCACAAAGGGTCTGACCCTTCTAACACTGAGGGACCTCTCTTCATAACAATATTTGGGAAGAGCATAGCCATTGGGTTCAACAGTGAAGAAGTAAAAGAAGGGTGTGCTCTGTGTTCTTTTATTATAACTTCTAGAGGCCCATCAGCCAATACATTTAAAGGTCTACTATCGGCGACCATAACTTTATGAGACACTTGCAGGGGACGAGTTGTGCTCTCTGCAGTAAACAGAACATCCACATCCTCTCTAAAATGTAATCTCCTTTGACTCCTTTTAGTGAATCTATGGATCATTTTTTTCATCTTCTTTCCACTTCGTTTTTGCTCCCTCTCTACACTTCTATTGGTGGAGCACTTAAGACACCAATGTGTACTTCCTGCTTAGGCTGGGGTTTAAAGATTGGAAATACATATACTTCAATCAATCAATCAGTGGTTTGTAAAGCGCACTACTTACCCGTTAGGGTATCAAGGTGCTGTGGGGGGTTTTGTGCAGCTCCATTGGTGGTCATTCAAACAGCCAGGTCTTGAGGTCTTTCCTGAATTGGTGCAGTGTCGTGCTTTACCAGAGGTGAAGGGGAGCTCCTTCCATGTCTTGGCAGCAAGGTAGGAAAAGGACCTTCCACCCGCTCTGTTCCTGTAGAAACACGTGACAGTGGCTAGGGAGAGGTTTCTCTTGGGGACATGGAAGGAAAGGCGGTTGTTGGGATATTGTGGTCCAATTTTGTGGAGGGCCTAGAAGGTGTGCGTGAGCAGCTTGAAAGTTATTCTTCTTTTGACGGGGAGCCAGTGGAGTTTGCAGAGGTGTTGCGTGATGTGGTTGTGCCTTTGGATATTGAGGATTATTCTGGCTGCAGAGCTCTCGATGGTTTGGAATTTGCAGAGGAGTTTTTTGTTGATTCCAACATAGAGGGCATTGCTGTAGTCCAGTCTGCTGGTGATGAGGGCATGAGGGACCCTTTTCCTGGAGTCGGAGGGTATGCATTTGAATATTTTTTGTAGTATGCAGAGGGTGTTGAAGCATGCGGATGTATGTTGTTAGCACGCATACTTTTACCACGCATACCATTAGCACGCAATTTTTACAACGCAGGATCCCTTACAACGCATACCTTTACAACGCATGACATTACACCGCAGATACTATTACAACGCATACCATTACAACGTAAGTATAGGTAAGTATATAATTTTTTAAAATAATGTAATTAATAATTTTTTAAATAATTTAATTATTTAAATTAAGTTTTATTAAAGAATTTGTTAATATATATGTAAAAAATACCCCTGTACCCCATAACCCAAATCCTGCCCTGAACCCTAAAAATACCCCTGTACCCCAAAACCCAAACCCAGCCCTGAACCCTAAAAATACCCCTGTACCCCAAAACCCAAACCCAGCCCTGAACCCTAAAAATACCCATGTACCCCAAAACCCAAACCCAGCCCTGAACCCTAAAAATACCCCTGTACCCCATAACCCAAACCCAACCCTGAACCCTAAAAATACCCCTGTACCCCATAACCCAAACCCAGCCCTGAACCCTAAAAATACCCCTGTACCCCATAACCCAAACCCAGCCCTGAACCCTAAAAATACCCCTGTACCCTATAACCCAAACCCAGCCCTGAACCCTTAAAATACCCCTGTACCCCAAAACCCAAACCCAGCCCTGAACCCTAAAAATACCCCTGTTACCCCATAACCCAAACCCAGCCCTGAACCCTAAAAATACCCCTGTACCACAAAACCCAAACCCAGCCCTGATCCCTAAAAATACCCCTGTACCCCAAAACCCAAACCCAGCCCTGAACCCTAAAAATACCCCTGTACCCCAAAACCCAAACCCAGCCCTGAACCCTAAAAATACCCCTGTACCCCAAAACCCAAACCCAGCCCTGATCCCTAAATATACCCCTGTACCCCATAACCCAAACCCAGCCCTGAACCCTAAAAATACCCCTGTACCCCAAAACCCAAACCCTGCCCTGAACCCTAAAAATACCCCTGTACCCCATAACCCAATACCCCTAATAAATGTTTTAAAAAAAGATAAACTTACCTATACTTACGTTGTAATGGTGTGCGTTGTAATAGTATCTGCGTTGTAGTGTAATGCGTTGTAAATACATGCGTTGTAAATACACTTGCGTTGTAATAGTTTCGTTGTAACAGTATTTTGTGGTAAAAGATGCGTGGTAACGGTTGTATACCCATGCTGAGGAACCATCGTTGATCTGGTGATTGATACTGAGCAATGAGTCCAGTATGATGCCGAGGTTACATGCATGGTCTGCCGGGGTGGGTGGGTTTCTGAGAGCGGGGGGCCACCAGGTGTCCTCCAATGCGGAAGGTGTGCAGTCGAGGATGAGGACTTCTGTTTTCTCTGTTCCTTGGTGAGGGAGAGGACGAGTTGGGTATCATCGACGTAGGAGATGATGTTGAGCCCAGAGCGCGAATGTCATCTGTGGCAATGAGGAGGGCGGTATTGGTGCTGTGGAAGGAGTCTAGGATGTTGTTGGCTTTGATGAAGTGTGCCAGCTGGGTGTTGACGGCCTTTTCAATGACCTTGGCTGCAAAAGGAAGCAGTGAGATGGGCCTGAACTTTTTGAAGTCTTTCGGGTCCGCCGAGGGCATCTTCTGGAAAGGGGTTGACTTTGGCACGCTTCCAGTTGTCGGGGAATGTGGCGGTCTCAAGGGAGGAATTCATGGTTTGACATAACTCAGGTGAGATGGCAGTGGTGGCCCTGTGGAAGATGTGTGGTGGGCAGGGGTCTGAAGGTGCTCCGGAGTGGATGCTCTTCATGGTCTTTAGGGTGTCTTCTGTCAATATTGGGGCCCAAGTAAGTAGGGTCTGTTGGGTGGTGTCGCTGGGGGCAGGGGTTGGGGTAGTGCAAAGGTCTTGGTCATTGAAGTTGTCATAGAGCGTCCTACTCTGGAGGAGAAAGAAGGAGCTGATTCTGTTGGTCTTGGGAGGGAGGGACGTCTGTTGTTTCGCAGTTGGGTTTGGCAAATTCCTGTATGATGTAGAAGAGTTCCTTGGAGTTGTGGGCTTTGGCGTGGATTCTGTTTGGAGGAAAATCAACTGTCCTCTGGTCATTCACCCTATTAAACATCGAGACCGTCTTCTCTTTCCACTGGAAAGCCAAGGACAGTATCCTTTTCCTTTTTTATTGCTGATCAGCTCCCTTTATTTGTTTGTCACTGTATCAAGGACACAATCAGAGCCATCCACACATTTTCTAGCAGCTTTTCACAACCCTAATCACCAGAGACCCCAGGTCCAATAATATGCAATTTAGCAGTTACAATTTGCTCCCAAAAGGTTTCCACATACGCAATTCTTCTTGTGGTGGATTTTCATTATCCCACAAGCTGAAGATCTGGTTCCTTCCTTTCAGCATTATTACAGGTGCATCTTTGTTCAGAGAGGATTTGATTTGGTCTTTGCACAGGCCCTTCCCTACATTAAGAGGCCCAATCTCAGCATTCTTGCAGTCATTTTTAACTGTGAAATATTTCATAACTTTATAAACTAGGAACTCCACCTTTTCTTAGCAATGTCTCCTTGAGACATAATACCGGGATTCCCACAAGTGAATCTCAAGGCTGCTAGCCAAGCTACTACTAGCGATCTTCTGGAGGTTCCCTGGCACAAAGTGTTTTTGGAGATACTTTCTTGGCTCCAGAACCAGTTTTAGATTTTTAATGATCCACTTTCCAAGATACTAACCTGGGCTGCAATTGGGTGAAAAGAGAGCTGGTTAACGCTCCCACAAGCTGCACCTCGACCTAGCCAGGCTGCTTCTGCAGGGGCAAGCCTCTCTCCCATGCCACAGCACCTAAAACTGGACGCTCGACTAACTCTTATTGTAACACTAATTTCTGCATGCAAAGTACACCAAGATGACTTTGCCCCCACTACCCATGCCACTCACCACTTGCCTTTCAATATTATTTTTCTTCCTCCTCTTGCTGAAGGTGGAAAAATGTCATCAAACTGCCAGCGTCCAGAAGCTGAGACCCAAACAGGCTTCACCCCCATACATCCGGGCATCCAAGGGCATGAAGACGGGCTGGAGGGATCTTCAAAAGATTTCTTCAAGATTCCAAAAACGGGATAAAGGGCCAAAGAGTAGTAGAGGAAGTCGACCTCTGTGGCCCAACGTGCGATTACCTCTGCAATTACCTCACTGCCTTGACGCCAAATAAACCATGCTGTGTATGCCGGCACACCAGCATGATAACTGCCATTTAGAAAGCTGGGGGGAAGCCAGGGGAGAGCCCTTCAATTTTCTCCAAAACGCAACTTACCACAACCCCCGATTAAAGGAGGCTACGGCCTACATCCAGCAGCCATGACTCTTCCTCTATGCATCCTTCTCACCATCCACCATACTCACCTTGTGACGAATGATACATTATACTATGCTGAGACACACCAATGCCAGAATGTCACAGAGCCTGTAGGATCATCCCTCCACTCCTTAGTTAATGTCACAAGTGTCGTTGTTGTTACTATTTACTCTGAAATGTGTATTATTTCATTCTTAGATAATATATCAGTAACTCTAAAAGTAATGAACATTAAGAACTGCATCAAATCCAATAAATGGAGGCATAAGAATGTTGGTGTTTTTAGGATTATGATTTGGGAATATAGACTAGCGGTCTCACTGAAGATAGTGTTGAGTGTTCCATACATAATGGCAGGCTCTTGAGGCATGTATGGCAATGGCTGGACATAGGATTTGATTGGTCACCTCCTTCAAAGAGGTGGTGAGATGATGGCTTTTGAAAGCAACCCTCTCTTTATCAGTAGAAACAAAATGTACATAAGGATGTCATTTGGAAACAAGTGAAACATCTGGGGTCTTATTGACTGAAATTCTAAAACTGGATTTACTAAATTAAATATTAAAAGGGTTTTAAATTTGAGGATTTACTTTGGAGCCGAAGTACTTGATGCTTGACCTTTTGCCAACAATTTGGGCAAAAAAGAAATCTAGGCAGTGAAGGCTTTGAATTTCACACACATTTTCCTAAAGCAAAGATGAGTCCTTTACTTAACAGTAAGTATGGGTGAAATTTGCAAATTCGACGTCCGTGAATTCGTGCGAAATGGCAAAAAAAAATCTGCAAGTACGCGAATTTTCCCACGAACTCACGGATTTTTGTGCCATTTGCACAAATATGTGACCACGTGTGCCTGTAACTTTGCCAGCGCGCCAAAAGGCGCCGAGGTCCCTTGAGTGAGCTGGCCATTATAGTGGGGACGGGCGGGAAGATGTTTCATACCGCTAGTGTGTGGTGGATGGGGCCAAACGGCGGGGCTTCTATGCGAGTTCACATGCATCTTGTTTATAAAGGGTCAGAGACCGAGCAGAGCAGCAGATGAGGATAAAGCAACCTCCTGCTCACAGAAGCTACACAGAGATGGTGCTCGGGAAACTCATGGATGCAAAAATACTTTTGGCACAGGACCCCAGAATTCTTCAGATGTTCAAGATAGCTCTGCTACGCGTGTTGGTACAAAGCCATTCTGATCCTGCTCAGTGTGTTCAGGCGTATGCAGCTGCTGCTGCTGGACAATGTCCCATCTCATACTAAACTGCCCCGTACAGGCATATGCTGGCGCTGGGCAGTAGGGTGCAGTGGCATGCGGGTGCTCCACACCTGATACATGCGCATACCGGTGCCAAGGGGAACACGTGTTTATTGGTGCTGCTGTGTAGCAAATTATGACTTTACATTTTGACTGCACCAGACGGTGGTACCACCTACACGGATCAGGAGCATCCAGGCACCAGACTTCATGGTACAAGAGCATAATGGTGCTGTGCGGTACAGTAATATATGTACTGGGGGCAAGGGGCACTTAGCACAATGTGTGCTCACACCCAGAGGACTCCCAGGTAATTAAGCACAAATGATTTTCACACAGAGAGGGATCCAGGGCAGTTCAGCAGCATGGGGGCTCACACCCACTGGGCCCCAGAGCAGTTCAGTAGCGCATGGGCTCACAACCCCTGGGCAGCTCAGCAGCGCGGAGGCTCACACCCACAGGTCTCCCAGGCAGTTTAGCAGTGCCACCCTCTGGTTCATCACTGCCACCCTCTGGTTCATCACTGCCACCCTCTGGTTCATCACTGCCACCCTCTGGTTCACCACTGCCACCCTCTGGTTCATCACTGCCACCCTCTGGTTCACCTCTGCCACCCTCTGTTCACCACTGTCACCCTCTGGTTCATCACTGTCACCCTCTGGTTCATCACTGCCACCCTCTGGTTCATCACAACACCCTCTGGTTCATCACTGCCACCCTCTGGTTCACCACTGCCACCCTCTGGTTCATCACTGCCACCCTCTGGTTCACCTCTGCCACCCTCTGTTCACCACTGTCACCCTCTGGTTCATCACTGTCACCCTCTGGTTCATCACTGCCACCCTCTGGTTCATCACAACACCCTCTGGTTCACCACTGCCACCCTCTGGCTCATCACAACACCCTCAGGTTCATCACAGCACCCTCTGATTCACCACTGCCACCCTCTGGTTCATCACTGCCACCCTCAGGTTCATCACAGCGCCCTCTGGTTCACCACTGCCACTCTCTGGTATATCACTGCCACCCTCTGGTTCATCAATGTCACCCTCTGGTTCATCACTGCCACCCTTTGGTTCACCACTGCCACCCTCTGGTTCATCTCTGCCACCCTTTGGCTCACCACTGCCACCCTCTGGTCCATCACTGTCACCCTCTGGTTCATCACTGCCACCCTCAGGTTCACCACTGCCACCCTCTGGTTCATCACTGTCATACTCTGGTTCACCACTTTCAACCTCTGGTTCACCACAGCACCCTCTGGTTCATCACTGTCACCCTCTGGGTCATCACTGCCACCCTCTGGTTCACCACTGCCACCCTGTGGTTCATCACTGCCACCCTCTGGTTCACCACTGCCACCCTCTGGTTCATCACTGTCACCTTCTGGTTCATCACTGCCACCCTCATATTCACCACTGCCACCCTCTGGTTCATCACTGTCATACTCTGGTTCATCACTGCCACCCTCTGGTTCATCACAGCACCCTCTGGTTCACCACTGCCACCCTCTTGTTCACCACTGCCACCCTCTGGTTCATCACTGCCACCCTCTGGTTCATCACTGCCACCCTCTGGTTCATCACTGCCACCCTCCTGTTCATCACTGCCACCCTCTGGTTCGCCACTGCCACCCTCTGGATTATCACTGTCACCTTCTGGTTCACCCATGCCACCCTCTGGTTCATCACTGCCACCCTCTGGTTCATCAATGCCACCCTCTGGCTCAACACTGCCACCCTCTTGTTCACCACTGCCACCCTCTGATTCATCACAGCACCCTCTGGTTGACCACTGCCACCCTCTGGTTGACCACTGCCACCCTCTGGTTCACACCTGCCACCATCTGGTTCATCACAGCACCCTCTGGTTCACCACTGTCACCCTCTGGTTCACCACTGTCACCCTCAGGTTCATCACTGCCACCCTCTGGTTCATCACTGCCACCCTCTGGTTCACCACTGCCACCCTCTGGTTCACCACTGCCACCCTCTGGTTTACCACTGTCACCATTTGGTTCATCACAGCACCCTCTGATTCACCCGTGCCACCCTCTGGTTCACCCGTGCCACCATCTGGTTCATAACTGCCACCCTCTGGTTCATCACTGCCACCCTCTGGTTCACCACTGCCACCCTCTGGTTCATCACTGCCACCCTCTGGTTCACCACTGCCACCCTCTGGTTCATCACTGTCACCCTCTGGTTCACCACTGCCACCCTCTGGTTCATCACTGCCACACTCTGGTTCACCACTGCCACCCTCTGGTTCATCACTGTCACCCTCTTGTTCATTAATGCCACCCTCTGGTTCATCACAACACCCTCTGGTTAACAACTGCCACCCCCTGGTTCACAACTGCACCTTCTGGTTCATCACAGCATCCTCACCACTGTAGATTATGGGGAGAAAGCACACCTGCCCAGCCTCAACCGGGGGCTGGTTAATGTGTTACTGAATTTGAGCTTCAAGTCCGGCACCTGCTTCCTTATCTGTAAGTGCTTCCTGTTGTGGTTTAATTTTTGTGACAGCCTGGAGCATTGTGCCATACTTGTAACTATTCTCTGACCCTGCTTCGAGGGTCAGAGCAGGGTCAGAGAATAGTTGCAAGCAGGCAACAACTCTGGAGGCGCCGCTCAGGAAGCGCTTACAGGGTTACAGCAGGTGCCCAAGTTGAAGTAAATTTCTTTGTAACCATTTTGTAAATGGTTACAAAGAAATTAGCTTCAACTTGGGCACCTGCTGTAACCCTGTTAGTGCTTCATGTACTTCCGTTTTCGAAAATCCGTCCCGTACGCGATTTTGCGGATTTTTCTGCAATTTCACGAGATTCGCGGACCGTGAAATTGCAGAAAATCCGCAAATTTCGCAAACTGAACGGTTTTTACCCCCATGCTTACTTAACAGTTTCATTCAGCCCCATGACCTTCAGAGGGCTGGGATGACGTCTGGCTGCTTGGAGTTGGACAACGTTATACATGGAAAAACATGCTCTCAGCTGAAGTAATTGTGCACCCACTACTGCTCCAGCAAATCATTAGCTAAGAGGCAGTGGGCAAACAAGCAACACTTGTCAGCTGTACACAGACCACTCTCACTGCTGGTATCACTGACATGTTATCGATTCATAAAATATTGAAAAACAAAAATATTGGAAAATAAATTGATAACCAAAATATTGACTCTGTATACTTAACTATGAAAACCACAAATATTGAGAGCACAATCATCGTTGTTGGAAATATCAATTTTTACATATATAAATAACAAAAATATTGAAAACAAAAATATTCTTATCTTTAATTAAACATATATATGTAAATATTATTGATTTACACATAATCTACTACGTTATTGATGACAAAATTGTTAAATAATCATTAATAAAAAGATAAATACACACTTTTCACATACAACTATTATTTTAAATAAACCCAAAACTTGTTATAAACATATTTAAATTAAATAAAAATATATTACATCAGCAAAATATATACCATTCACTCCAAAAAATGTATGGCCCTCATTATGATATTGGTCAGACAGCAGCCGATGGCCCGTTGGTTGCGGTTTGACCGATATCTAGTGCTGTGGTCCGAACGCCACATTAAGTTGCACGGGGACCAAGGCATCATGTGGAGGGACCGACAAACTATTCGGATAGACTTAAGGAGTCCGTCCGACCATCGATCGGAAAGTAATCGCCTACAATGTGGCAATGCCTGCTCAGGCACAGTCGTAGGAAGTATGATTTCACCTTGCCAACAGCCTCTCAATGGCGGTCCTTCCACAATTGAAAGGGTGCTGGAAAAGGATTTATGGGGCCTCTATCAGGGCCCCATCCGTCCATTGCTTATGTTTCCAACTACCTCATGGGCGGTCAAATCCAAATTTGTCGGATGAGACCACCGACTACTTTTTGTTCGTTTTCCATTCCAACACGATGCCGGTCGGATGCTCGTCCAGCCCGCATTGTAATAAAGGAAGGGCCTATATATCTAAAATATATAGAAGAAAACACCCTAAAAATGTGCATTGACCACAAACATTGAAACGCCAACCTACATATATATGTATTTACAAGCAGCCGGCCCCGGCGTTGCCCGGGGGCAGAAGGGGGCTAGGGGCTGCATTTTGAGCATGTGTTTAGTCGACCGCCCGATCCGACATTGCCCGCCCGACCGCCTCCCGCCTCTGCCTTACCTCAGCCGCGCTCCGACTTAGCCCCCACTCCCGGGCCCCCGCCCGCCCCGACATTGCCCGGACCGCCTCCCGCCTCGCCTTACCTGAGCCGTTGCGCCACTCCTCGCCACACGTCACTCAGTACGTCGCCGCTCGTGACCGCTACTCCCCGCCTGTTGTCATCACGCAGGTGTAGGTCGCGGTCAGTGCTGCGGCCGGCGCGTGTTTTAGGGGACTACTTTGTTTTTAAACTTTAATTTTTTAATTTACGTTTATTTTTTATTTTATGCAGCCTATGTCCATCTACAGACCCGGAGGATTACAACAATGTATTGGGTGTGTGGATTGGCGCTGTGGTTCCCGAGTTTACCTTGCCAAAAGGTTTCTGTTCTCTCTTTATAATAGTAGTATAGATATATATATATATATATATTCACTGAAAAAACCATAGGTGTGACACCAGTTATAGTTAGCTGGAAATTTTACTGACATAAAACCAATGAAATTCCACGTTATAGTTAGTTGGACTCACTATAACTTGCGCGTGTAATGCACTGCTGATGACATCACATATTACATTACTTATGACATGGTCAGTGACGTCACTAATGAGATCACTGATGATACCATCCTTGTGACAGAGAGACTAACCTACTTGCACTCTAAAGTAACCCTTAAAACACATTTTGAAAAAAAAAACTAACATATAAAAAAAAGTGGAAATACCTATACCAGTTACAACAACCAATTCAGTAATTCCAACATTTATATACACATCCAATAATTCAATAACAGTTCTATATAGTCACTCGTATATATACTCACTGATTATATATAGTGATACAGCTATACATCCTGTTATATACCGACAGACATCCAAAAGTAAATCACACACATATTCACACTTGCAAATAAAGTAATAAACATCCATTTATTTACATAGACAGATATACACACAGTAGCACCTTACTTCTAAGTAAACTTACACTTACTTACTCTTTTAAACAATCACTTATAGAAACAGATACTTATTTAAAGAGGAACTCTTTCAATCTCTCACTGTCACATATACTCACTTATATATATCAATACTTACATAAACTAGATTAAAACATATATACCACACCACAGACTCCCGACCCCACCCACCTACAATGCATCCTTCTCAACACCCGATCGGTCCACAGACACGCCATTGACCTATGGAATCTACTAGACACCATCTCTCCAGACGTCGCCTTCCTTACGGAAACGTGGATGAACGCTTCCTCCGCACCAGACATCACCATTGCCATCCCTGAAGACTATAAGATCACTCGCAAGGACCGTACCGGCACAGGAGGAGGAATCGCTATCGTCCATAAGAAATCAATCCGCATATCAACCAGCTCGGACTCCAACCTCGCCAACTCCGAACACCTTCACTTCCAGATCCACGTCGACCCCAAGACTACACTCAGAGGCACCCTCCTCTACAGACCACCAGGACCCCGCGCAAAATTCAGTGAAGACATCACGGACTTCATCACTCCACACGCGCTCCCCTCCAAAGACTACATCCTTCTGGGAGACCTCAACTTTCACCTTGAAAAGAACAACGACCGCAACACCACCACCCTTTTGGACAACCTCGCCAATCTCGGACTTAAACAACTTGTCACCACCTCCACCCACATCGCAGGTCACACACTCGACCCCATCTTCACTTCCAGCAACCATGTCTCCTTCAGCCACACCACAGACCTCCTCTGGACTGACCACAGCTGCGTCCACTTCACCTACAACAAACCAAAACCCAGCATCCACCTCCAACCTACCCTGCAAAGAAACTGGAACAAAATCACCACGGACCAAATCTCCGCTTCGCTCCTTCAAAACACCCCAGCCCTCTCATCCAACGCTAACGAAGCCGCCGCCAACCTCACCATCTGGCTATCCAAAACCGCTGACACCCTAGCGCCACTGAAAAAACGTCAAAACAAACCTGGCAGCAAGAAGGCCTCTTGGTTCAACGATGATCTAAAGAAGTCCAAGAAACTCTGCCGCACCCTTGAAAAGACCTGGAAAAAATACCCAACCACCAGCACCAAGGACGCCTTCAAAAACGCCACCCACACTCACCACCAACTAATCCGAAAGGCCAAAAGAACAGCATTCAAGGATCGACTTGACAACAACGCTCACAACAGCAAGGAACTTTTCAACATCGTCAAGGAATTTTCCAATCCCTCGGCCAACTCCAACGACATCACCCCCTCTCAAACCCTCTGCGACTCCCTAGCCTCATTTTTCCACAACAAGATTGCAGACATCCACAACAGCTTTGACAACCAACCCGGAAACCAACCCACCCTACCAGTTGCTGATCATCCTCCCCCGGCGAACACCCTTAACGATTGGAACCCAATCTCCACTGAAGACACCATCCGCCTAATGAACTCCATCCACTCAGGTTCTCCCACAGACCCATGTCCTCACCACATCTTCAACAAAGCAGACTCCGTCATAGCACCGCACCTCCGAGACGTCATCAACTGCTCCTTCATCTCCGCCACCTTTCCGGCAGACTGGAAACACGCTGAACTCACCGCCCTTCTGAAAAAACCCACAGCGGATCCCACCGAACTCAAAAACTACCGCCCCATCTCGCTCCTACCATTCCCGGCCAAAGTCATCGAGAAAGCTGTCAACAACCAGCTCGCCGCCTTCCTCGAAGCCAACAAATCCCTCGACCCCTCACAATCCGGATTCAGAGCAAAACACAGCACTGAGACCGCCCTCATCGCAGCTACAGACGACATTCGAACTCTACTGGACAATGGTGACACCGTCGCCCTCATCCTCCTTGACCTCTCTGCAGCATTCGACACAGTTTGCCACAAAACACTGTTACAACGCCTCAATAACATCGGAATCCAAGGAAAAGCACTTGAATGGATCACCTCATTCCTCACCGGAAGAACCCAGAGAGTCCGTCTTCCACCATTCACGTCAGAGGCCTCTGAAGTCATCTGCGGCGTACCACAAGGATCCTCTCTCAGTCCCACCCTCTTCAACGTATACATGAGCCCCCTCGCGGCCATCGCACGCCAACACAACCTCAACATCATCTCCTACGCGGATGACACGCAACTGATCCTTTCTCTCACCAATGACCCCAGCACCGCCAAAACTAACCTACACGAAGGAATGAAAGAAGTTGCCGAATGGATGCAACTAAGCCGTCTGAAACTGAACTCAGACAAAACAGAAGTCCTCATCCTAGGTACATCCCCATCTGCATGGGACGACTCCTGGTGGCCGGAAGCCCTCGGAAAAGCACCCATCCCGACAGACCACGCACGCAACCTAGGCGTCATCCTGGATTCTTCACTTTCAATGAACAGACAAGTCAGCGCCGTATCCTCTTCCTGCTTCAACATTCTTCGCATGCTCAAAAAACTTTTCACTGGATCCCCTCCGACACAAGGAAAACAGTCACCCACGCTCTGGTCACGAGCCGACTGGACTATGGAAACACCCTTTACGCAGGTACTACCGCAAAACTCCAGAAGAAACTCCAATGAATCCAAAACGCCTCAGCCAGACTCATATTAGACATCCCACGCAACGAACACATCTCTGGCCACCTTAAAGACCTCCACTGGCTTGCCGTCAATAAGAGAATCACTTTCAGACTGCTTACCCACGCATACAAATCACTCTACGACACCGGTCCAGAAGGCCTCAACTCACGACTGTCCTTCTACACCCCCTCCCGCCAACTACGTTCTTCCAACCAAGCCCTCGCCACTGTACCCCGCATCAACAAGACCACCATGGGAGGCAGATCCTTTTCATACCTAGCTGCTAAAACATGGAACTCACTCCCCGCATACCTTCGCCTTACCCAGAACCACCTAGCATTCAGAAAGCAACTTAAAACTTGGATATTTGACAAGTAATCCCCCCCTCCCCTTCCTAAGCGCCTTGAAACCCTCTGGGTATGTAGTGCGCTATACAAATTCTTTGACTTGACTTGACTTGACTCAACCATTTATACAGTCCTCCACATCCATTAAGACACTTATTTAAACATTTATTTTTACATCGACCTCTACATATACATATATAAAACATATTTATTTTTTAAAAAGACAGACATTCACTAGATGGTGTTATCAGTGATCTCATGAGTGATGTAATATGTGATGTCATCAGCAGTGCATTACACGCGCAAGTTATAGTGAGTCCAACTAACTATAACGTGGAATTTCATTGGTTTTATGTCAGTAAAATTTCCAGCTAACTATAACTGGTGTCAAACCTATGGTTTTTTCAGTGAATTTCATAGGTTTTTCAAATGCTACTTCCTAACTATAACGTGTGTAAAACCTATGGTTTTTTCAGTGAATTTCATAGTTTTTTTGAATGCTAGTTCCTAAGTATGTAATCACGTTCATAACTAGATAGTGTCACCGCCTACACGTCCTGAGAAGCGCATGTAAAGTCATGTGACTTGAAAACAAGACTTCCAATTGGTTCTTAGTAGTTTCTGTTCTGAAATTTACACGAAGCACTCCACCCACTTTCCTCACAATCTTTTCTACTCTCAAGAGACAACAACGTCGAGCATCTTCCGGAAAAGTTTGCTGAAATGGCTGCCGTTCTGCATTCATCTTCCGAATCAGAAGGAAATGAGCGACCACCGTTAAGAAGAAAAAAGGATTCTTTCATTTGGCAATATTTTACTTATCCTGAAGATCAAAAGAAAGTGAATGCGCCAAAAGTAACCTGCACGATATGCAATTCGGAGCTCTCAAGGGGAAATCCAAATAAAAAATATTCCTTTTCTATACATACCATGCAGCGGCATGTTAAACAAAGGCACCCTGAGCATTATGCAAAAGCATCGACAAGAGCCCTGGCCACGCTATTACCATCAGAGGTGGCCAGCACATCTTCTGGTGGAGGACCTGTATCTCCATCGAGTGCTGAGATGGACTTGAGACCATATCTTGCGAAGGTACATATGAAATGCAACCAGTGTGCAGAAATTCTTTTGTATGGAGAGCAGAGCCTTGTTCTTATTAAACTCAAAATTGAAAGTCATAAATGCCCCAAGAAAAAATAAATTTCTTCACTTCATTTTCATACTATTACATACTGAAAAATGTAGTACAAACTTTAAGAAATCGAAAGCATCATACGACTTGTTTCCAAAAAAAAAAAAAAAAAGTTCTTTTCAGAACTAATTATTTCTACCAAAACATGCTCCAAGAGCATCTTATGACATGTTTTTTCGCCGCTTCATTGTAGTGCGCGACCGGGTGCGCGCACCCTCCTATCGCGGACAGGACCTGACACTTGCATGTGAAGTCATGTGACTTCTAAACAACACTTCTAATTGGTTCTTGGTAGTTTCTATTCTGGAATTTACACGCAGCACTCCACCCACTTCCATCACTTTCTTTTCTACTCTAAAGAGAGAACAACGTCGAACATCTTCCCAAAGACTTCGCTACAATGGCTACCGTTCCGCATTTATCTTCCGAATCTGAAGGAAATGAGCGACCACCTTTGACAAGAAAAACGGAGGCCACGCTATTACCATCAGAAGTAATCAGCACATCTTCCGGAGGACGACCTGTATCTCCATCGAGTGCTGAAATGGACTTCAGACCATATCTTGCGAACGTGCACATGAAATGCACGAACTGTGGAGAACTTCTTGTATACGGAGAGCAAAGCTTTATTCTAATTAAACACACAATTGAGAGTCATAAATGCTCCAAGAAAAGTTAAATTTCTTCACTTTATTTGGATAGTATGACATACTGAAAAATGTCGTAGCAACTTTAAGAAATCAAAAGCATCAAAACACTTGTTTCCAAAAAAAAAAAAAAAAAAAAAAGTTCTTTTCAGAACTAACTCTTTCCACCAAAACATGCTCCAAGAGCATATTATAAGATGTTTTTTCGCCGCTTTATTTTAGTGCGAGACCGGGTGCGCGCACCCTTCTATCGCGTACAGGACCTGACACTTGCATGTGAAGTCATGTGACTTCTAAACGAAACTTCTAATTGGTTCTTGGTAGTTTCTATTCTGGAATTTACACGCAGCACTCCACCCACTTCCATCACTTTCTTTTCTACTCTCAAGAGACAACAACGTCGAACATCTTCCCGAAGACTTCGGTACAATGGCTACCGTTCCGCATTCATCTTCCGAATCTGATGAAAATGAGCGACCACCTTTGACAAGAAAAACGGAGGCCACGCTATTACCATCAGAAGTAATCAGCACATCTTCCGGTGGACGACCTGTATCTCCATCGAGTGCTGAAATGGACTTGAAACCATGTCTGGCGAAGGTGCACATAAAATGCAACAACTGTGGAGAACTTCTTGTATACGGAGAGCAAAGCTTTACTCTAATTAAACACAAAATTGAGAGTCATAAATGCTCCAAGAAAAGTAAAATTTCTTCACTTTATTTGGATAGTATAACATACTGAAAAATGTCGTAGCAACTTTAAGAAATCAAAAGCATCATAACACTTGTTTCCAAAAAAAAAAAAAAAAAAAAAAAAAGTTCTTTTCAGAACTAACTCTTTGTACCAAAACAAGCTTCAAGAGCATATTAGCTGATATTTTCTTGCCGCTTTCTTATAGTGCGCGACCGGGTGCGCACACCCACCTATCGCGTCGAGACACGCATGTGCAGTCATGTGACTTTAAAACAACACTTCCAATTGGTTCTTACTAGTTTCTATTCTGCAATTTACACGGAACACTCCACCCACTTCCCTAGAAAACCAGTTTATCGAAAAACTTTTAAAGCCTCCTCTTATGAAATATTCGACATCAATCACATAGCAGAGTACTAAATAGCACTATATACACTCCGTCCCTTAATTATAAGAGACTTATTGCTATGTAAAAGCAACTTTTGTTTTCACGCGATAATGTGAAATGCTGAGCCTATTACATAATTTTATTTCACATATATGTTACTATTCTCCTTCGAGTACTAACACCGTAGAAAATACCACCAATAGCGGTGATATTTTTTACACCGAGAACGGGCGATTTCTATCGCTTACAGCCCTTACAATTATAAAGTTTTATTTCCTAAGTCTCTGATCTCCAACTGTGCAACGTAGCTCCCCTGTGTGTCGTAATAAGGTCCATAAACAAAAACTACAGGGCCAGCATTATAAACATACACAGAACCACAAAACGACAAGAGCCACCATGCTGATATATATCCTTAATATAATAAACCTCTGAGAATAAATACATATTTCCGTGGCACCCCATAACACAAATGTGGCGTCCTCTGACTCTGCTCCATTACCAAACACCGTAACTCCCCGCCCCCCTCACTTTTCACTAAACTCCGCACTCCACCCCAGCCGAACCCCCTATTACAAACCCCCAACCTACCCTCCCTGCCCAAACCCACCATGAACCTCAAACCGCCCCTAGAAAACTTATAAGACACAGGATTACTGAAACTCAAAGAATACGCAACAGGCAGATAATGTAAATAGTACATAAAGGCACATATTTTTTCCATAATACTATTTAAAAACATGTTCTATTTTTTATAAATCTATCATGCATCTGACCCTCTAGAACTGCTTTCAAAACGTGAACTATAAACCTTTACTTTTTATTTTCAAACCATACACTTTCATCTGACCCTCTAGAACTGATTTCAAAACATGAACTATAAACCTCTACTTTTCATTTTCAAACCATACACTTTCAATTACATTATTTTTTTTTCCACAATTCATGTAATGTTACACACCTTTTCTAAAATACACCAGTCCCTATCATTTATAAGGATTTATTTTCAGTCTTCATCAGTGACACTTTCTTCACATATAATAGAAATCACTATAACTTTTTAAACGACAATGCTAACGCGGTAAAAATAACCCTTCATTTGCTTTCCTTTAAGAATGCACACTATGTACCCCACGCATGCGTTTCTTAATCTTTGTATTTGGCAGCGAATACCGACCTTGAATCGGAAGACATGAACAAGACCGCCATTGTCACATTTAAAACTGAACGTTGCATCTGCTCACACACATATCTTTCACTAAGCTAACATTCACAGAAACCAGCATTGATGTAAAAAAAAATTGACCTTGCTTTACAACTCCCTCAAATCACTCCCCTATTTTTTAACGCATCCTCCAGTTAAAAAAAAGTTACTTTTTTAATAACCACTAAGCAATATATAAGTGACTAGACTCCTAGAAAATGTATCAAGTCATTCTGCTCCTCTCCACTGCATAGCCGGCGACCTAATTCTGTGGAGTTGCTATACAACCGGCAGTGCTGCGCCGTTTCCTTTACCATCTTGGGAAATTCAAAATGGATGTCTCTCCTGCCTTCGCAAACGAGCCGGGCCACTTAGAACTATTTCGACAGAGAATGCTTCTGTACTACGGCACCTTACCACTTTCAACTTTGAATACTTCATATCGATTATCATTTCGATATTCGTATTTCACCTGTGTGCAGCCTGTATTTCATTGCCTGAGCTGTGATTTCACGTGGGCCCTGGATTTATGTCTCTGCAATTTGGTACCTCCTGAACCGAATTACAATCACCTCATGAATCCGTTACTTGATCATGAACAGCTTTGTTACAACGGAGGGTTTATGGCCTTTGCAGCGATACAAGGAGTTCTGGGTCATTGGAATATATTCGCAGCGGCGCAAGATTTCCTAACAGAGAGCTACATCGAAAACCCACCGAGCTGCCCTATGATGGTAAAAGACGCCCCAATAATGACAGATCATGAATGCTCCTTTCATCTTCTCAATTGGATGGCTGACATGTTTTCAGATGATAACAATGATTTCATGTTAGAGGCACTTGCTGCATACTTTGCCTACACAATGGACGGTTAACTCTTTCCTAACAGCGAGCTACATCGAAAACCCACCGAGCTGCCCTCTGATGGTAAAAGAGGCTCCGATTATAACAGATCATCAGTACTGCTTTACTCTTTTCCATTGGATAGCTGACATACTTTCCGGAGGGTTTATGGCCTTTGCAGCGATATAAGGAGTTCTGGGTCATTGGAATATATTCGCAGCGGCGCAAGATTTCCTAACAGAGAGCTACATCGAAAACCCACCGAGCTGCCCTATGATGGTAAAAGACGCCCCAATAGTGACAGATCATGAATGCTCCTTTCATCTTCTCAATTGGATGGCTGACATGTTTTCAGATGATAACAATGATTTCATGTTAGAGACACTTGCTGCATACTTTGCCTACACAATGGACGGTTAACTCTTTCCTAACAGCGAGCTACATCGAAAACCCACCGAGCTGCCCTCTGATGGTAAAAGAGGCTCCGATTATAACAGATCATCAGTACTGCTTTACTCTTTTCCATTGGATAGCTGACATACTTTCAAATGATAAAACTGATTTCCGGTTACAAGCAGAAGCTACCTATTTTGCCTAAACAATGCTTCAATAACTCTCAAACAAGCCATTGACGTCCTCATTTCCTTTTGGTTTTCTATATTCTTCACGTTCTTTTCCATATTTTCTTTTGAAGAACAGACCTATTTGCTTTACTAACAGTGGACATTATGATTTCGTGTTGTTTGACAGCTGATTCATAAAGTAATGATGTATAACCACTTGCATTTTCATATATCGTTCCTAAACTGAAAGGCCAGAAACCTTCTTCCATTTATTAAAATATAATATACTTCCTTATAAGACTGTACAATGTTTTTTTCCAACTATATTCATTTTTCTTCAACTATAGCGTTTGTATTCCATGTACTACTGACAATACCAATTACTGTGTTTTTTGCAATTTCTGTACTCAGATTACATAATGATTTGCCTTTAAAATAGTACATTTCTAAATAAACATTTCAAATATTCACGGTTTCTCTTTTAATCCATAATCTCAAATGAAATGATTTCATATTGAAAAACTATTCATGGGTTCCACATAACCTTAACTGTAGTCACTGAGGACCTTATTTATGAAGACCTTCCGCCGCCAGTGCCTCATTTTTTAAAATGGGAAAAAGTAACGCACCGGTGGCGCAAGGCCTTCATAAATAAAGTCCTGAATGTTTTCTTTTCTCGACCTCACTTACTGATACTAGAACCTGCAAGCCAATTACGGCCCGTGAACTCTTTCTTAGTAGGTCGCGCACCGTAAAGACAGTTATACCACTGTTAACATTTTTTTTTTACTGTTACTAAGCACCGACACAGTTCCGCTTCACTCAGAGTTAATCACTGCTCCCACGCTTCTACAGGCCAGACGCTATGTCGTATTTCTCTCCTTATCACCCTTTCATCTCCACAATAACAAACAGTTTTCCGCCAGCCACCAGAGAACAGACTCAGATGCAGAGGCACCAAAGAGTGAACCCATCACCAACTGCCATCTCCGGCTGTTTCCATGGTTACACCTCATTCTGCACCTTGCTGAACGCACAGGTCAAAAGTTCATGTCTTAACGTTCTACAACAAACTAAGAACACTATTTTCCCTCCAGAAACACCTACCAATACACAGCTCTGTTACATATCTTGTTTTTTCACACCCAATAGTACTTTTCGTTTAACATAAACATTAACCTGTTCAATCTCCACTTGTTACAATCAACCAATCATTTTTATTTTTTAAACCACACCCAGCCTCTTCCTTTTTCTTTATTTAGAATTTCAACTTCTAACTACCATTCCACTTCCAGAACCGATCGGAGGATGACTACAAATCCCTTGAAAATGAAGGTCTGGCTAATAGGACACAGTTATATTCACTGGAGTGAAAAATATGCAGTAAGCAGACGAATTTGCAACCTCAGCTTACCAAATGTACACATAACATGGATTTCCAAAAGAGGATTGAAATGTCACCAATTGATTCCATTGGTGAAAACTTTTATGCATCTCCCAGAACCAGACCTTATAATTGTGCACTGTGGTGGGAACGATCTGGGCACAATCACTGGGGTAGGTCTGGAAATGCTTCTAAAAGACACCTTTCGACAATTGATGACACTTTTTCCTCGATCATCCTTGGTATATTCCAATATATGCCAAAGACAGAAATAGAATTGGTCCAATCACCATTGTGCACAATTTGAGAAAGCAAGGAGACATGTAAATAAATCTGTTTCTGCGTTCCTCAGAGATTATAGCATGGGTTCTATTTACCACAACAACTTGCGATACCACATGCAAGACGTCTATAGGAGAGACGGTGTTCATTTCACGAATGAGGGAAACAGAATCTTCCTCTGCAACATCAGGCTCTGCATCGGTACTTACTTATAAATGCAGAAAACACTCAATTAACACAAGGGCTCTTTTCAGAGCCACCTTATATCTAAGCACTCAAACTTCTGATTTATCTCCATTTTCACACTCTTGTAAATAGGTGTGCGCGACCGGATGAGCGCACCCCGTATTTTTTTTCGGGGAAAAATTATATCTTTTTGCGTTTAAGGGCCTTACTGCACACCCCGAGAAAAGCTACGCAGCAAAACAATCTCTACCTTCTCCCCTTTCCATGTTTCAACGTTTTAAAATGAACAATATATTTACTCGCAGTGACAAAATGGCGGACAAAACTTCCTGATTTCCTTCGAATCGAACGTTAACAGACGTCACGCAGCCCAAAAAAATTCCGCTCACGTGCAGCCGCTTGGGTGCGCGCACGTGTGCGCGCCTATAGATATATAATTGTCTTTAACTTTAATTTTCTCAACAACTACTGAACTGATTTATACCATTCCAAAAAAGCGTAATCTGCGAACAAGACTCTACAGTTTTGGCAAATTTCTTATAAATTCACTCAGCCGTTCGACCTGTAGCCGAGTCTAAAGGTCCTATGGAAAATAACATGGAGAAAACACGTTTTGGGACCCCCCTTATATCTCAGCCCCCACTTGACCAATCCCCCCAAACTTTCAGGGAAGGAGCGCAGCGGACCTAGCCATCTTCTTTGAGAAATTCGCAAAGACTCATCCACCAGGGCCAAAGTTATTCCAAATAGAATGTTGAGGATTTCCTATGGAAAACAATCCTAACTATAACTACCTACTGGCGACCGCCAGTAGGTAATATATATATATATATATATATATATATATATATATATATATATATATATATATATATATATATATATCCAGAAAATTACCGTCATAAATCGTTGACAGAGAGTCGAGGCCCAGGTCAGCTTTGTTCAAGTGCTTTTATTTGGCAACATCAACACCCAACGCGTTTCGCAGCCTTCGCCGCTTTCTCACGAGTGAATGGTTGTGCAAATTCAATAAAGTTATATACAATAACAAAAACTTGGTCATGTGACCCATTGCGTGAAACAATCATAAGTGAAAACATACTCTCTCAATGATACAATTCATTTAGCATTTATGTATTTGGTCACGGAATACCCATATTAACTTAGCTTAATTGTCAAAGGTAAACGGAAAAACATTTCTGGGTATTTACGTTACATTTTCGGAAAACGTTGTGTGTTTATCTGCACCACGGACTACTCTTCCCATAATTCATTGTCTTTGGTCAACTTACTTATCAGCGGTAAAGACATGTACTGAATTACTTCATTCAGTAGGTTCTCATGTTGCATTCTTAGTCTGAACATTGAACGCAGTAAATTCAAAGTGGCATCATTATATAGACATTCAGGGCGATTACTCGCGTGCTACTGAATTAAGCGCCCTCTGGACCCCGACTGCTTGCGGGCATTGAAACCTCACTGATGTGTCGTCTCAGTAGGTTAATGTCAACAGTTCAACAGTAGGTTAATGTCAACAGTTATTTTCACATACATTGAGCCCCAGTGGGCTTACAAATAAAATTTGTGAAGTGCATTCCTGCAGCGCATAGCGCCCCAGTGGGCTTAACCGTGCAAAAGTATATCATTTTAGCATTCCTGCAATACCGCTTGAATCATCCTGTGCTTGAATCACTCTATATCTTGCTCGTGACTCTCATTCAATTCACCCATTCCGTAGTGAGCACCCGTGACCTGCAGAATGAGAGAGCATATCAGTTAAAATCATAGCTTCTGTTATAACCCATTTGATAAAACCAACATATTTCATAGAATTCTATGAAGACAACAAGTTTATCTTATACATCAGTATCGACTAGGCGCTGATATTATCCAAGGTGAGATGCAAGTCCCTCATCAATATTGTGCCCTGATGGAGACAGTGTTTGGAATCCAATTATAAACCTAGATTCAAGTCTACGTAATTCCTTGACTCTGTCTCCTCCTCTTTCCCTTTTAGGTACACTATCCAACACCACAAACGATAATAAATTCGTGTTTTGGTTGTGTTCACTAAAAAAGTGACGGGCAATTGGGTATTGTTGGTCATGGTGGTTTATGGCCCTCAGGTGTTCCAGTACTCTTTTTTTCGCTTTATGTACCGTACTCCCTATGTAGAATAATTCACAGGGGCACTTAAGGGCATACACTGCGTACTCTGTCTCGCACGAGAGGTGCTTCTGTATTTTGAATGGTTTAGTCTTGGCTGATAACTTCACCGTTTTGCAGTTTTTACTGTTTTTACAGGCCTTGCATTTGCCACAGATGTAGAATCCCTGTACTGGGTTCATTTTTTTGGGCACTAATCTTGGCAAGTTCGCTGGGCTCACTAGATCACTCATAGATTTTCCTTTCCTGAAGGTAATTTGCGGGTAATCTTTTACTGACTTAGCAATGTCAAGGTCAGTCTGTAAAAGACTCCAGTGTTTCTCAAGACATTTCCTAACCTCATGGGCCTTGTTACTATACGTGGTCACAAATCTGACCTTCTCATTGCTGGCTGTGTTTCCTATTTGTGACTCGCCTGTGAATAGGTCATTTCTAGATCTTAATTTTACTTTGGAGCATGCAGTTGATATAATTTGGTCACTATATCCTCTTTCTTTGAATCTCTTAGTCATTATTTTACACTCATTTTCATATCCCTCATCTGTACTGCAGTTGCGTTTAGCACGCAGTAACTCTCCATACGGGATACTTTCTATGAGACTTTTAGGGTGACAGCTCCAAGCATGCAACATGCTGTTACCCGCTGTAGCTTTGCGGTGTAACATGGTCTCAATTTTGCCATTCTGTACTTTTACCAGCACATCCAGAAATTCCATCTGGACCGGGTGCACCAGATGTGTAAATGATAAATTCAATTCATTGACATTTAACTCTCTCACAAAATTGTCAGCCTCTTCTTTGGTGCCATCCCATACGCAGAACACGTCATCTATAAATCTTGCCCACTTTTTGACATGTTTTTTATAAAGGGTGTGGGGTCTGACAGTATGCTCCTCCCACCACCCTAAGAAGAGACAGGCAAAACTCGGGGCAAAACAAGTGCCCATCGAAGTTCCCATTAATTGCCTGTACACCTGGTTATCGAACAGAAAATAATTTTCAGTTAAGCATGTATTAATCATGCTTAACAAGACCTCTGTGTGCATTAAGTATGAAATAGATCTTTCATTCAAATAGTATCTACAGGCTTTCAACCCAAGGTCATGGGGGATGCTTGTGTACAGACTGGTAACGTCTAGGCTTAGCATCATATAGTTGTCCTGCCACACAAATTCATTCATCATTTTTAGGAAATCCCCTGTATCCTTGATATATGACTGTAACTCTTTCATATATTGCTGCAAGAAATAATCTGCATATCTTGAGGTATTCTCAAGGCTAGACCCTCTAGATGACACTATCGGTCTACCAGGTGGATTGTCCTTGTCCTTGTGGACTTTTGGTAACAAATACAGTACCGGAAGTTTTGGATATTTACAGAATAAATAATCATACTCATTCTGTTCAAGTAAGCCTTTCTCTTTCCATTCAAATAATTCATCATAATATTTTTTGTTGGATTTTTCAAAACATACTTTGGAACTTTTTTCATATTGTTTAACATTGCTTAGCTGTCTTAAACCCTCATTCACATATCTGTCCCTTCCCCATACCACTACATTCCCACCCTTGTCGGATTTTTTTATCACAATGGTGTGGTCATTCTGTAATGTCTGAATGGCTGCGGTCTGTTCAAAAGTTAGATTTTTCCTTACTTGAGACGCACCGCCGCTAATTCTTTTGAGGCCATTTTTTACTCCCTTTTCAAACACATCTAGGGCCTCATTGATTATTTGTGGCATGAATATGGACGTGGGTTTAAAATGACTCTTACTGCTAAGGTCTGTTGCAATGTCATCGTTGAGCAGATTTAGTATAGGATCGCTATTGAAATTGGCTTGGTCCCCCAGTTCATTCAATAAATGCAATGTCTGAATATCATTAATACACAGGTTACTGACCTCTTCTCTACAGCTTTTGTCCTTCTCCAGATTCGCCTTTGTGGTGAACCATTTCTTAAGGCGTAGTTTTCTTGTAAAATAAAAGAGATCAATCCTCGTTTGGCTTCTGGAATATATATATATATATATATATATATATATATATATATATATATATATACTAGCAGCCCGCCCCGGCGTTGCCCGGGGGCAGAAAGGGGCTGGGGGCAGCATTTTCTGCTTTTGTTTAGTCCCGGCCAGGCCCCCGCCCGCACGCCCGCCCGCCCCGACATTGCTTATACCGGCCCCCGCTCGCCCGCCCCGACATTGCCTATACCGTCCCCCGCCCGCCCGCCCCGAGTATAGAGTATAGATTATATATATATATAATAACCACCTCTGAAGCATCAGGATTCACTCAACGAATCAGAATGCAGGCATTCACTCATATTTGCCGCAGACTGATGTGGTGGGTAACCCCCCACCTTTACAACTGAGGTGGGCGAGGGTGTATAACAGGTTCGAGAAGCAGACAGGCACAGTGCAGTGCGTGTGTCGGTCTGTGTTGTGGGAGATTGTAGTGGTGTACTTATAGCAGCGTTGCTCCCGCCCGCCTCGAGGTGTCAGAAGGTTTGGCAAATAAAAGTTCAGTGAACTGTTTCCCTAGGAGTGGCGTCCTTGAGCTCAGGGCATTGTGAATAATTTAACACACGGGAGCCTTAACCGTGGAGGATTGCACCGCCCACGTAAAGGAAGTGTGG